>NC_133135.1:52675793-53275793 GCF_048418815.1 Hemitrygon akajei | reverse complement strand
CTCCGGACTCTGGATTGGGGATTGCCAAACGTTACATGGATTTTCTGGTGTAGTCTGTTTTGTCATATGCCTTTGTGATATCATTCTGGGGGAACGTTGATAGGGTGGATTAGAGATGTTCCCTATGGTGGGAGAATCTAAGACTAGTGGACACAGCCTCAGAATGGATGGCTGTCCCTTTTAGAACAGAGATAAGGAGGAGTTCCTTTAGCCAGAGAATGGTGAATCTATGGAATTCCTTACCACAGATGGCTTTGGAGGCTCAGCCTTTATGTATATTTAAGGCAGAGGTTGCCTTTCTTACTTAGCCAAAGCGGTGAATTTCAAGATACTGTATTTTATGTTAGAATTCCTTAGTATTTTTATCAAATACTTAACGAGGGATTTGGGCGAGATAGAAGCCGTTCAACGACCTGGGGTTAACGTGGGCCCGAGATATAGAGCTGCAAATATACTTTAAAATATTCAAGAATAATAAGGTTGGAAATTCCCCAGAAATGTCAATTAGGATATGTGTGTTTCCTTGAAAATGTTTGTCAATGTGCTTTGGAAGACTGTACATCATATGAAAAGCATTTACCCTGCATACATAGGACTTTCACCAGATCTAAGCCTGTAGGATATGTCTGATAATCTGTTCAGAATCAAAAACGGGTTTAGTATCACTGGCAAATATTGAGAAATTTGTTGTTTTACAGCAGCACTACATTGCAATACATGATAATAGAACACTATAAATTATAATACTTATATATAAAATATTATATTAAATACGTAGTGCAAAAAGAGAGAAAAAGTAGTGAGGTAGTGATCTTTGATTCATTGTCCATTCAGAAATCTGATGTTGAACAGAAAGGTTGAATGTGTCTCTTCAGGCTCCTCTCCCACTTTGATGGTAACAATGAGGAGAGAGCATATCCCAGGTGATGGGGGTCCATAATGATGAATGCTACCTTTCTAAAGCCTTGCCCTTTTCTGCAGCTTTTTCAAATACAATGCCGTGACCCCTCCATACCAGTGATGCAACCAGTTAGAATACCCTCTACGATACATCTGTAGACATTTGTGAGTGTCTTTGGTGACATACCAAGAATCCTCAAATTCCTAATGAAATATAGCTGCTGCTGTGCCTTCTTTTTAATTGCATCATTATGTTTGGCCCAGGATAGATCTTCAGAGATGTTGACACCCAAGAATTAAAAACTGCTCACCCTTTTCTCTGCTGATCCCTCAATAAGTACTGGTGTGTGTTTCTTCAGCTTTCCATTCCTGAGGTCCATAATCAATTCCTTAGTCTTCCTGATGTTGACTGCAAGGTTGTGACTCCACTAAACCGGCTGATCTGTTTTGCTGCTGTACACCTCCTTGTCACCATAAGGAAGTTTGTTAACAATAGTTGTGTTATTGGCAAATTTATAGATGGCATTTGAGCTGCGGCTTAGCCACACAGTCATGGGTGTGAACAGAGTAGAGCAAAGGGCTAATACCCCTATGGTGCACCAGTGTTGATTTTCAGCACAGTGGATCTGTTATTTCCAATCTGCATAGGCTGTGGTCTCCCATTGAGGAAATCAAGAATCCAGGTGCAGAGGGAGGTACTGAGGCCAGGATTTTGGAGCTTGTGTTGAACACTGAGCCATAGTCAATCAACAGCAGCCTGTTGGTGGTATTGCTATTGTGAACAGCCAATGAGATTGCATCCACTGTGGTCCTATTGTGGCGATAGGCAAAGTGCATCAGGTCCAGGTCCTTGCCTAGGCCGGAGTTGACTCCAGCCATGACCAACCTCATCACAGTTGAAGTGAGTGCCACTGGAAGATAGTTGTTAAGACAGCTCACCCTACTCTTCTTAGGCAGGGGTATGACTATTGCACTTTTAAAGCAAGTGGAACCGTCCGATTGCATTAGTGAGAGATTGAGGATGTCCTGAACACTCCTGCCAATTGGTTGGCATAGGGTTTGTTTTGTAGGAAGTATCAGCCTGTAGATCCTGCCAGAACTGATGTGCATCCATTTCTGTCTTTAACATCAATTGGAATTGTTTCTTCCACTCTTAAAGTAGCCTTCCACAGTTGGTACCTGGACTTCTTATCTAGTTGTGGATTGTCGGTCTTGAATGCCACATATCTAGCCCTCAGCAGACTACGAAGCTTCTGGTTCATCCATGGATTTTGGTTTGGGTGAAAGGCATCCTCTCCCATCTGAACTTCTGGAAGTGTGAGGGGACATTTGGATTGTTTGCTGCAGAAAAGGGATTCGTACCATGCAAAAAAATTCCAGCAAGCTGTCCATCACTTGAAGATCATTGATGAAGAGGGAGTGGTAAAGTTCATTTTCCAAAATGGTACAATTTTCCTGAGAGTTTTTTTTTAATGTTAAGAACTGTTAACATTTTGAAAAATATTAGGCCTCTGACCTAACCCTTAGCTCCTATCACCCCGGAGATAATCCTCACTTAAGTAATAATGGGAGTTCCTAACCTGCTCTCGTAAATAAATACCTGAAATGCTGCACGTTCAGGTCAGAATCACTGTTTACATACTGATCAATTCCTTATCAACATGGCTATTTCTAATGTGCTGCTCTTGTAAATGCCAGATTTTAATTGTGTAACTTATGAGAATGAGTATTAATTGAATGGAGTTTTATGGACTGCTTTCTAATTTTCCAGTGACAGCTCATATATCCAGGCTGTGTACAGGCTGTGTTTCCTCTCCAATCAACGGTTTAGAATTTTTCCATATCACAGCAACCTTATCTACTATCTGAGCCCGCATGGATTTCGTTTTCGGAAGGCTTGCAACTTGGCTCACCGTCATACTGGTAAGTATGAAGCCCTTGCCAAGTAAATGCAGTCACAAAGTATATAAGCTCTAATGAAGTATTATTAAAATCAGGTTGTGTCAGTTATGGAGTTTGTGATGAAACCAGTCTTGGTGCATTTTAGTGGCTCATTTCTTCATCAGATTGAAGAAAGACAGCAAGGAGAATAAAAATCTTAACTATTTGACTTTCATTATCCACAATAATAAAGTACTGGTGGCAGTTCAAAGATTTGTATTGAAACAGCAAAGCTGTTTATTCTTGCTTGTGTTCCCTGAAACATTGATTAAGGATGGTTCCGTTGCTAGAGCCAATCAGCAAGTCATTTTGTCCTGGATAGATATCCTTGTAACATATTTCAGGGCATAAGTTGAATAATAAATTATGGCCAGAACTCACTTCTCTTCAAACAGTAGCATAGAATCTTTTATATCTATTGAAGAGAATATGTGGAAGGTATTTTAAGTCAACTCTGAAATGCAGCATCATTGAACATGAAAAGTTGGTCTGAATTTCCAAGCATCTCTAGGTAGGGCTTGAGTCTACAACCTTCTGACCCTGAGACAAGATTGGTACACAGATGATGTCAATTTATTTGTGAGGGGATATAGAAAATTTGTAAGAGATGGCAAAAGTAACTTAACTTTACATGCATGTCATTGACTTCTGATGGTACTCACCCCAGCACACTGAGAGAAGTAAGTGAAGTGTTAATGATAGCTGGCTAGAATATTTCAATCCTCTTCCACATTGCTACACAGGGGACTGAGTACAGAGGACACAAAGGACTTTGTCCTCAGCCCTGGTATGATGTCGATAAAATTTCATAGAATCATGTAACAGACTTTAAGCCACTTTCCCTTTAAGCTTGTGTTGTTTTGTCTTAAGTCTTCATTATTTATGAATATGCTCCTTTTTCCCTTTCCAAGTCTATATACAATTGCTTTACAATAATTCTTCTTAGACAGCGCATTCAGATTGTAACAACTCGCTTGTGAAACAAAATCTTATTCTCCTTTAGGGTCTTTTATCAATTAGTTTGCATGCTTTTGAAATCTCAGTGCCCACCTGCTGTGGACATTATGGACATGAGATAAGGTCAAACCACTGATTTGTATTATTTTAAAAAAGGCATAACTTCCTTTTTTATGGTTTCTATTGATTACGACCCAAAATCCTATACTGATGAATTGGACAAGAAAAGGTTTTTGATTCACAAGACAATGCAAAGTACTGATTTAGTAACAAGCAGTACAAAATATAGAGGTCAAAAATACCGCTCATGTAAGTTGCATCACTTCATGCGAGAGCCTAAAACTACAAAATTCTGTTCTGCACAAGATCAAAAGCATTGTTTTTGATGCAAATGAGAAAGTATGAGGCCAGGTGCAAGACTCTGGCAATTCAACTCATTGGAGATGAGGGAAGAAAGTCTAGGCTACCTTTGGCTGTTGGATGGTGAGAGTCTGCCTTTTAGAGGACAACTGCAGTTGGAAAGGGGTAGAGTAGTAATAGATGTTTGGGCTGGATATTAGTTTGCAAATGAGATTAGCTTAGATTGACATCTTGGACATGATGAACCAGTTGTTTCAAATGTTCTATTTCTGAGCTGTGTGGCTATTAGCTTGGGGTTCAATTTGAAAAGATGAGGTTGGAGATCGGAGAAGATTGTTCTTAAAAAGAATTGGGTACAGAGGGCTGTGCTAGATATTAGTGAAGTGGGAGTGTGGTCAGAGAAGTCCCACTGGAGATAGATTAGGATGGTGTTGTAGTACACAGTTGAAGAGAAGATTGGGATGTGGGGTGGATGAAGATAGGGAATGATATTTGACATATTGTTTGGGCTCAAGCTTTTCTAGTGATCAAGGTTGAAGATGTTGAAAAAGATTTTATGTGTAGCTTTAGGCTCTGCCTGCTTAGTCTGACAAAGACTTGGTCTTGAGTAACACTAAACCTGTGAATTGCTATAAAATCACATCTACTTAATTTAGAAGGGTCTCGGCCCAATATGTTCACTGTTTACTCTTTTCCATTGATACTTCCTGGCCTGCTGAGTTCTTCCAGCACGTTCCCTGCGTTGCTTTGTTAATTTGGTTTCTTTAGAGGAGGAAATCTGCAATCCTTACCTATTCTGGTGCATATGACTCACCACGGTAGTTGGATGATCCTTAATTGCCCCCTTAATGGCCCAGCAAACCGCCACTCAATCAGTGGCAGCTAGGGTTGGGCAACAAATGATGGCCTTGCCTGAAAAATGAATAAATTACCAGAAAGATGATATCTTGACATTAGCCTACACAGCTGGATCACTAGAAGACTGCCAGGGGTTAGACCATGTCTTCTTTATGCACTGCTTTGTAATGGGAGATTTTAAGTGATTGCAGAAATTTATAGAGAAGTCAATATAAATATATAACTTTATGAGAATAAAATATCAGTGTATACTTTCAGCATTAGCTTGAAGCAGAAGGAAGAAATGAAGATTTAGAACAAGTGCAGATGAAGCTTTGTTTTACACAATGAGTGTTGCAGAATTAGTCATGGCAGTAGATAATCTGAGAGCAGCTGATTGTAATTGGTGATAAAAAAGGGGCAGGAATAAAGTGTGTACAGGCAGTGACATTATTGTTGGAGATTAAGCATTAACAGGAGTTGTTTGGGTTGAATACCCTGCAGGTTTTTAAAAAATTCTTGTTTACCTTTATATTCTTTGACTTGGGAACACTTAGTGTTATTTGTGATAGGAACATAACAGTAGCAGGAGCTGGCCACAAACCTGTGCCATTATTCAGCAAGTTTACAGCTAATCTAAATCAAAGGTTTCAAAGGTACATTTATTGTCCGAGGAATGTATACAATGGACATCCTGAAATGCTTTTTCTTTGCAGGCATCTGCAAAAAACAGAAGTGCCCCCAAAGAATGAATGGCAGTTAAATGTTAGAGCTCCAAAGTCCCCCCCCCCCATCTCCCCTCCCTCCCATGTGTAAGCAGCAGAAAGCAATGATCCCCCCTCCCCCTGCTAGCAAATAAAATCATCGGCACCCACTACCAAACACTCAAGTGTGCAGGAAAGATACAGACTTGCAGTACTCCAAAGACTACTCGTTCACCCAGTATTTGACATACCACAAGCTCTCCCTCTCCTAATAAGGTAGAAAGAGATGTCTGTTTCACAGCAAGAGGGGAGACATAACAAACAACTTGCCGGTTTATGATGTTAAAAGTCCATTGCATCACTTTTTCCGAACTCTATGCCCAAAGATCTCAGGTGTCCAGGCACATGGCCTTAGATCTTCCGACTCCCACCACACACCAATCTCCTGCCCAGGTACCGACCTCCGATACCCCTGTCTCCAGAGTCATGAAATCTCGAAAGCGAGTGAAGCTATTAGGCCATGCTGTTGGCGTGCCGAGAAACGGCCAGTCATGAAACCCCGAGAGCAGGTCCCGTTCCCACAAAGAACCATAGTGAGCATGTAACTCCAGGTCAGAGTCTTCAAAAGAACCTTGAAAGGGAAAAATAGAGATATTAAAGATAGAAGTAGGGTTGTTTCTGAAGATGCAAGCAAAGGAGTCACCATTAGGTGCCATTGATTCTCCTAAGCTCCTCCTCTTGTTTCAATTTCTTGTTCCCAAAAATCTATGAATCTAATCTTAAACTGGCATATAATTTGTCCTCTTTCTCAACCCTAAATGGTTTTCCTATTATCTTGAGAATACATTTCCAATTCTGAATTTTTAACAATGTATAAACATCAAGTGCTTGTTTCTCAACAACACTGATGACACAAATTTATCCAAACTTTAAAAAAATATTTAGAAAGAGCACAAAGATGCAAACATAGAAACATTTCTGCTCAGCCTTATTGCCTCCCTGCATGAGTACAATCATCTTAGTTATAATGATAATTGTGTGTGCATTGTCCTAATGACGTTTCTATCCAATAGAGGAAGTAATACGGCAGAGAAAAGAGACATTGAAAGATGAGAAAGAATTGGAAAAAATCAAGGACAAGAGGTATTTGGACTTCTTGGATATTCTGCTTTGTGCGAGGGTAAGTGTCTGCATATAGTAA
This sequence comes from Hemitrygon akajei, assembly GCF_048418815.1. Classification (NCBI taxonomy): domain Eukaryota; kingdom Metazoa; phylum Chordata; class Chondrichthyes; order Myliobatiformes; family Dasyatidae; genus Hemitrygon; species Hemitrygon akajei. The sequence continues at coordinate 53,268,893 of NC_133135.1, read as the reverse complement.
CAGCTAATAGTTCTAGTTAAGCTATGTTTTCTGCTGTGTAAGTAACTTTTGCAGTGATATCTACTGTGGTTTCAGACTTTTCTTATAGCTGTAATCCCAATGGCAAAGCATAGATCAGGAATACTGTTAATGATATCAAGGTCCTGCTGCGTGATAAGCATATATCAGCTACGCAAGTGAGTTCAACATTCTCAGAACAGATACTCAAGAACCATGATGGAAAGATTCCCAAGTTCATTGTGATACAATGAAAAGAGTAATGGTTAAGATGAGACTTCGTCCTCCACTGAGGGTCTGAGGCTGTTGACTGCCTTTTGCTCTTGTACGATGTTGACAATAAACTTACACCTGGCTTGACCAAGACATCCATTCACAGTATTTGAAATAATCAGCCATTTGAATCACTGACTCCTCAGTATTTTATGAAGGAGTAAAAATGGGCTTCTTTTATTTGTAACCTTTACACACCCTGTTAGCTGCCAGTAATATTTAAGGTCCTAATCAATAAATGTTTAATGCGTCAATCTTCCTTTTTATTTCAGTGGCCTGGATTTTGAACAAACTGAATTAACAGATTTAATTCAATTTTCTTCAGCAACAATAAGATTTCTTAACTATTTTAATTTCCCACTAGATTTCCATAATGAGTCTGCCTTTTAATATTTTAAAAGTATTTTCTGAAGTTTCAACATATTTAGAAATGAATCACATTAGATTTATTCCTGACTTTTAAATAGGGAATGGCTGTCTATTTCACAAAATCAGGATGCAGTGCACTGGTATTTTTATTCCTGGGGGGAAAATTGTGGAAAAAAAGGGTAGAGTAAGCTCTATCACTTAGCTATCTTTAAGCACAGATATCTTGTTCTCTCTGTATTAGTGAGTTCATATAACAATCCTATTGGATAGGAGAGTCCTATAGTAAGTCTGCATTGACACAATTATCTCAGACACATTCAGTTTGTCTGCTTAAATGATTGACATGTTTGTGTTTTGCCTGGCAAATAAATGGGATACAGTATTTGTATCTCTCCTCCCCTGTAATCTATGCAGATGAAGATGTTGCATTAAAGAATGGAGGAATGTGCTGTTAAATTAAAAGCTTTGCACATGTTAGCACATATCCACTGAGATTCAGATCCAGGTTTGGCAAGCTTGGCTGCAAGAGAAAAAAATGCTTGATAGTCATCCAACACACTTCTGTCTCAAAATTTCAAGTTGACTTATTAAAATATAAACCATAAAATATCAGGGCATCACAGTGGAGCATTTGGTATTCAAGTCTGCCCCGTGATTGCCTTCACATGTACTGTAGGTTGAATTCTGCTGTCTTGATTCTCCTTGTATTTCTAGGCACCATCTAATTCCCCTTTAAAAATACTTAGTCGACAATAATGTGTGATGGAGAATTTCACATTCTAATCACTACCAGTACTAGTAGCTGGGATGTGGACCACAGATTATAATGGGAAGTAGAAAAGACATGTCAAACTGGCAAAGTTATGATAGTCATGGGAGAGTTCAACAAGCAGGTAAATTGAGAAAATCAGGTTGGTAATGGATCTCAAGAGAATGGGTTTCTTAAATGCCTACAGGATGGCTTTTTGGAGCAGTTTGTCAATGAGCTTACTAGGGGATCAGCTATACTAGTTTGGGTGTTATGTAATGAACAGAAGGTGATTAGGGAGATTAAGGTGAAAGAACCCTTAGGAGGCATTGATTACAATATGACTGAGTTCAACTTGAAATTTGATAGGGAGAAAGTAAAGTCTGACATAGCAGTATTTCAGTGGAGTAAGGGAAATTACAGTGATATGAGAGAGGAGTTGGCCAAAGTAAATTGGATGGTGATGTTGGCAGGGATGACGGCAGGGCAGAAGTGGTGTGAGTTTCTGGGAAAAATGACGAAAATGCAGGATAGATGTATTCCAAAAACAAAGAAATACTCAAATGGCAAAATAGTACAACCATGGATGATAAGGAAAGTCAAAGCTAATGTAAAAGCAAAAGAGAAGGCATACAAAAATTAGTGAAAGGACAGAAGATTGTCAAGCTTTTAAAAAAATGACAGAGTATCTAAAAGAATCATTAGGAGGGAAAAGATGAAATATAAAATCAAGCTAGCAAACAATATCAAAGTGGTTAGTAAAAGCTTTCCTCAAGTGTATAAAAAATAAAAGAGAGATGAGAGTAGATAAGAACCACTAGAAAATGAGGCCAGAGAAATAATAATGCAGACAAGGAGATGGCAGATGAACTAAATGAGTATTTTACATCAGTCTTCACTGTGGAAGACACAAGCAGTATGCCAGGTGTTGAAGGGTGTGAGGGAAGAGAAGTGAGTGCAGTTACTATTACAACAAGGAAGGTATTCAAAAAGCTGAAGGACCTAAGGGTACATAAGTCACCCGGACAAGATGAATTACACCCTAGAGTTCTGAAAGAAGTAGCGGTAGAGAATGTAGTGGCATTGGAAATAATCTTTCAAAAATCATTGAACTCTGGCATGTTACCTGACGACTGAAAAATTGCAAATGTCACTTCACTCTTTAAGGAACAGGAAGGCAGCAGAAAGGAAATTATATACCGGTTAGCCTGACCTCAGTGTTTGGGAAGGTGTTGGGCTCAATTGTTAAGGATGAGGTTATGGAGTACTTGCTGACACAGGACAAGATAGGACAAAGTCAGCATGGTTTCCTTAAGGGAAAATCTTGCCTGATGAACCTGTTTGAATTCTTTGAGGAGATTACATGTAGGAAAGATAAAGAGGATGCCGTGGATTTTGTATATTTAAACTTTCAGAAGATCTTTGATGAGGTGCCATACATGAGGCTGCTTACCAAGTTAAAGGGGCATGGTATTACAGGAAAGTTACTGGCATGTTTAGAACATTGGTTGGTTGGTAGGAGGCATTGAGTGGAGGCAGAAAAGATCCTTTTCTGGTTGGCTGCCAGTGACTAGTGGTGTTCCGCAGGGTTGGTGTAGGGACTGCTTTTTATGCTAAATATCAAATTTAAGTGATGGAATAGATGGCTTTGTTTCCAGGTTTGCAGATGATATGGAGATTGGTGGAGGGGCAGGTAGTGTTGAAGAAACAGGAAGGCTGCAGACGAACTTAGACAGATTAGGAACATGGGCAAGAAAGTGGCAAATGAAATACAATGTTGAAGAAATAATTGTGCAGACTGTTTTCCAAATGGGGAGAAAAATCCAAAAATCTGAAATTCGAAGGGGCTTGGGAGTCCTTGTGTAGAACACCCTAAAGTTTAACTTGCAGGTAGAATTGGTGGTGAGGAAGGTAAATGTAATGCTAGCATTCATTTCAAGAGGTCTAGAAAACCAGAGCAAGGATGTGATGCTGAGGCTTTATAAGGCACTGGTGAGGCTTCACCTTGTGTATTGTGAACAGTTTGGACCCTTCATCTAAGAAAAGATGTGCTGTCATTAAAGAGGTTTCAGAGGAGATTCAGAAGGATGATTCCAGGAATGAAAGGGTTATCATACGAGGAATTTTTGATAGCTCTGCGTCTGTACTCGTTGGAATTTAGAAGGATGGGAGTGATCTCATTGGATCCTTTCGAATGTTGAAAGGCCTAGACAGAATAGGTGTGGAAAGTATGTTTTCCCTGCTGGGGAAGTTTAGGAAAAGAGGGCACAGCCTCAGGATAGAGGGGCATCCATTTAAAACAGAGATGTGGAGAAATTTCTTTAACCAGAGGGTGGTGAAATTGTGGAATTTATTACCAGAGGCAGCTGTGGAGGCCAGGTATATTTTAAGGGAAAGCCTGATAGGTTCTTAATTGGCCACAGCATCAAATGTTACAGGGAGAAGGCTGAGGAGTGGGGCTGAGGAGGGAAAAAAATTATCAGCCATGATTGAATGGCAGAGCAGAATCGATGGGTCAAACGGCCTAATTCTGCTCCTATGGTCTGAGTAACATTTTCTTAATCACCTTTTTAAATTTTTTTTTGGATTATTTTAAATCCCCTTAGCATCATGACACTGCCTGCTCAGCATTTATTCAAATATAATCCCTTTTTTGCTTTCATCAGGCCACCCAAATGCTTTTCAGCAATGGACAAACAAAGCAATTTTCTGTTTGTCACTGCAACTATTTCTCTCTCTTAATTTTGAATCAAACCGTACTTACCATTGTCTTAGTTTTATATCCTTGCTATTGGGTGGTGTCAAAGACTGCATGGTAACTAACTTCCTAGCAGGTCATTTTGGTGGGATAAGTTTAGAACTTGTTAATCCAAAGGGCACAGTTATGTGTATCCGGCAAGTCACTGACACTCGTTTCACATTCAACTGAGGAGAAAAATAAACAAAACCCATAGATTCACAGAAGCTGGATTCTGCTCTTAGGCATTTGCAGGTCTGTCTGTACTCTAGTCATAAAATTTAAACACAGGGAAATGTGCATTAGTAGCTTTTAAATTATACAGTCATGCAAATATAAGTGCTTTGCCAGTCAGCTGTTCCTCTTTAAAAAACACCCATTGCAACATAAAGGGCTCCAAGATGAACTGAGCAGCCAGTGAACCTGTTGCTTTCTTCAAAACTTTCTGACGGCTTCCTTCAGTTTCCATCCTGCTCTAGTCCTTCCTCGTGTGCCAGAGCTATGGTTAAGTGTATATTCCATAGCACTGCTATTCTGCCAGCTCTTGGAGAGGCATTCTAAAGCTTAAAGAGTAGTACAAATACCAAAGACAGCTTGTGCACATATGCAAATCTGTCTTGAAGTATCTGTGCTACCTATCAGCCTAAAAGATTGGAGTAGGATTGGGCCACTTGGCTTCTCAAGCCTGCCCTGCCATTCAATTTGCAAAAACATTTAATTGGGGTAGGGGGAAATATGATGCTATTAGGCAGGAACTTGGGAACATAAATTGGGAGCAGATGTTCTCAGGGAAATGTTCTGCAGAAATGTGGCAATTATTCAGGAAACATTTGCATGGAGTTCTGCATAGGTATGTTCCATTGAGGCAGGGAAAGGATGATAGGGTTAAAGATCAATGGTGTACAAAGGATGTAGAAAATCTAGTAAAGAAGAAAAGAAAAGCTTACAAAAGTTTCAAGGAAATACTGTTAGAGGCCATGAGAACACCTTAGTGAGCAGGATTATGGAAAACCCCAAGACATTCTACAAGTATGTGAAGACCAAGAGGATGAGCCGTTAGAGAATACAACTAATCGAGTGCGATAGTGGAAACGTGTGCATAGAGTCGGAGGAGGAAGCGGAGGTATTTAATGAATACTTTGCTTCAGTATTCACCAGGGATAGAGACATTGGCAATTGTGGGGATGACTTACAGTGGACTGAAACAATTGTACATGCAGACGTTATGAAGGAGGATATGCTGGAGCTCTTGGAAAGCATCAAGTTGGATAAGTCACCGGCTGTACGAGATATAACCTAGGCTACTGTAGGAGGCGAGGCAGGAGATTGCTGGGCCTCTGGCGATGATCTTTGTGTCATCAGTAGGGATAGGAGAAGTACTGGAGGATTGGAGGGTTGCAAATGTTGTTCCCTTGTTCAAGAAAGGGAGTAGAGATAGCACAAGAAATTATATACCAGTGAGTCTGACTTCATTGGTGGGCAATTTGTTGGAGAGAATCCTGAGAGGCAGGATTTATGAGCATTTGGAGAGACATAATCTGATTAGCGATAGTCAATGTGGCTTTGTCAAGGGCAGGTCATGCCTTATGAGCATGATTGAATTCTTTGAAGATGTAACAAAACACATTGATGAAGGTAGAACAGTGAATGTAGTGTATATGCAATTCAGTAAGACATTATATAAGGTTCCCCATGCAAAGCTCCTTCAGAAAGTCAGGAGGCATGGGATCCAAGGAGACCTTGCTTTATGGATCCAGAATTGGCTTGACCACAGAAGGCAAAGCGTGGTTGCAGATGGTTTGTATTCTGCGTGGAGATCAGTGACCAGTAGTGTTCTGCAGGGATCTGTTCTGGGACCCCTCCTCTTTGTGATTTTTTATAAATGACCTGGATGAAGAAGAGTGGGTTAGTAAGTTTGCTGATGACTCAAAGGTTGGGGGTGTTGTGGGTTGTCCAGAGGTTTGTCAGAGGTTGCAGCGGAGCATCGATAGGATACAGAACTGGGCTGAGAAGTGGAGATGGAGTTCAACACAGGTAAGTGTGAGGTGGTTCATTTTGGTAGGTCAAATTTGAAGACAGAATATAATATTAATGATAAGACTCTTGGCGGTGTGGAGGATCAGAGAGATCTTGGGGCCCGTGTCCATAGGACACTCAAAACTGCTTCTCAGGTTGACAGTGTCGTTAAGAAGGTATATGGTGTGTTGGAATTCATCGACCATGGGATTGAGTTCAAGAGCCATGAGGTAATGTTACAGCTATATAAGACCTTGGTCAGACCCTGCTTGGAGTACTGTGTTCAGTTCTGGTCACCTCACTATAGGAAGGATGTAGATACTATAGAGAGAGTGCAGAGGAAATTTCCAAGGATGTTGCCTGGATTGGAGGCATACCTTATGAGAATAGGTTAAGTGAATTTGGCTTTTTCTCCTTGGAGTGATGGAGGACAAGAGGTGACCTGATAGAGGTGTATCAGATGATGAGGGGCATTGATCGTGTGTCTAGCCAGAGGCTTTTTCCCAGGGCTAAAATGGTTAACACAAGGGGGCATCATTTTAAGATGCTTGGAAATAGGTACTGAGGAGATGTCAGGGCAAAGTTTTTCATATAGAGAATGGTGGGTGCATGGAATGCATGCCGGTGGCGGTAGTGGAAGAGAATTCAGTAGGGTACATGGAGCTTAGAAAAATAGAGGGCTATGTGCTAGGGAAATTCTAGGCAGTTCCTAGAGTAGGTTACATGGTTGGCACAACATTGTGGGCTGATGGGCCTGTAATGTGCTGTAGATTTCTATGTTCTACAAAAGCCTATCCTGTTATTCCTGTTATAGTGTACCTACTCTTAAGGATAAAGCTCAAGCACAGATTGGGAAAGGTCAATTAGGAAATACAAATGATAAATTTAAAAAACTTGAGTATGTATTTTTCTTTGGATTTCAGGTGTAAGATTTCACTGCTACTGTGTTCGCTACTAAAGAGTAGTTTCTTTACATCACTGTTCCTCTACAGAAAAATTCAAACAAATTCTTATTTCCTTGGTAAAGTTCCAAACTGCTGTATGTTGCCTATTCAAGTAAAGCATAATTATAACTACTGCTTAAGAGCATTTATCAGTGTTTTTTTTTTTGTTCCATGTCATTTGAAAATCCTAATTGCAAACAAGCCTGAGGGTCATTTAAGGCTCCATTAATATGTTGTAGGATGAAGATGGAAAGGGACTATCTGATGAAGAAATCCGAGCCGAAGTTGACACTTTTATGTTTGAAGGCCATGACACAACAGCAAGTGGAATTTCTTGGCTCCTGTACTGTTTGGCCCAACACCCAGAACACCAGCAGAAGTGTAGAGAAGAAATCCAGCAGCTCCTCATGCAGCATAAACAAGTTGAATGGTGAGTTTTATGTAAACCTTGTCTCTGTTGTTGCTTCACTTCTCCAGGCTTTGAGGTTGTTGTACAAAAAACATCAGAGTGAATTTTCAGGAATTCTTTTGGCCTGCACACAGTTATTGAATGGTGAGTGAATTGGCTACAGAGTACTTTCAAGTACAATATTATCTCTTGCGAACCATACCAACATTATTCCATTGATGTTCAAACAATGCTGCAATTGCCATGTAAAAACTTGTACTTCTAAAACAATCATATTGAGAGCTACAGATGAACTATTCCATGTTTTTAACATTACAATGTCTTTTTATCTGTGTTATTTTATTTCAAATTACAGTCTTTCAAATTTTTCTATGTAAAAGACCCAAAGGAACTATTTTGAAGAAGAGTAGGAACATTATCCAAAGAACCTTTATTCCTCAAACCACACCTCTTAATGAGGAACGATGGATTTACTTTTAAGCCACTATTTGAAGGGGTGGGCGCTGCATAGTTTGACAGTCATGTACCCTACCTACTCAGTGGAATCCTCTGCCCCAAATGCTCAGTTATTAGATACGTCTAACAATGAGGATGATAGATTTTGTACATTAAAATACTCAATAGATTGTCAAACCGGCTTGTATTGCATTAAAGGCATGCTGTGTAGTAACTTAGCTACCTGACGAGCATCCTGAGTGGACCAGTGATCCAGGGACATGTCTATGGAAGTTGGAAATTTAAATTCAAGTAATTAAATAAATCTGCAATTTTCTAGTCCTTGTAATAGTAACACAATTATTCTGAGAACCTATCTGATTCAATAATGTCTTTCAGGGAAGAAATCTGCTATCCTTACCTAGTCTGGCTTGTATATGATTTCATAAGACATAGGAGTAGAATTAAGACATTTGCCCCATCGAGTCTGCTTTGACATTCAATCGTGTCTGATCCTTTTTTTCCCTCCTCAGCCCCACTTCCTAACTAGCTCCCCATAACCTTTGATGCTGTGTCCAATCAAGAATCTATCAAGCTTGCCTTAAATACACTAAATGACTTGGCCTCCAGAGCTGCCTGTGGTAATAGAAGACCTGCGGCTAAAGAAATTTCTCCACACCTCTATTTTACATGGGCGCACCTCTATCCTTAGGTTTTGCCCTCTTGTCCTAGACTCCCCCACTGTGGGAAACATCCTTTCCACATCTACTCTGGTCTAGGCCTTTCAACATTCAAACGGTTGCAATGTGATCACCCTTATCCTTCTAAATTCTAGTGAGTACAGACCCAGAGCTATAAAATGTCCCTCATATGATAACCCTTTCATTCCTGGAATCATCATTGTGAACCTCTGTGGAACCTCTACAATGCTAGCAGATCTTTTCTTAGACGAGGAGCCCAAAACTGTTCATAATGCTCAAAGTGAGGACTCACCAGTGCCTTATAAAGCACATCCCTGTTCATATAGACCTGTTGAAACAAACGTCATTGCATTTGTCTTCTTCACCTCTGAGTGAATCTGCAAGTTAACCCTTAGGGTGTTCTGCACAAGAACTTTGAAGACTCTTTGCATCTCAGATTTTTGGATTTTATCCCAGTCTATAAAATAGTCTGCACATTTATTTCTTCTACCAAGGTGCATGACTATACATTTTCCAACATTGTATTTCATTTGCCACTTTCTTGCCCATTCCCCTAATCTGTCTAAGTCCTTCTCAGCCTACCTGCTTCCTCAAAACAACCTGCCCCTCCACCAATCTTCATATCATCTGCAAACTTGGCAACAAAGTAATCTATTTCATTATCTAAATCATTGATATACAGCATAAAAAGAAGCGATCCCAACACCGACCCCTGTGGAACACCATTTGTCACTGGCAGCCAATCAGAAAAGGACCCTTTGATTTCTACTCATTGCTTCCTTGCAATCAGCCAATGCTCAAAACCATGTCAGTAACTTTCCTGTAATACCATGGGCTCTTAACTTGGCAAGCAGCCACATGTGTAACACCTTGTCAAAGGTCTTCTTCAAGTCCAAATATACAACATTCAATGCATTCCATTTATCTATCCTACTTGATATCTCCTCAATGAATTCCTACAGGTTTGTCAACCACTGAGGTCAGGCTAACTGGTTTATAATTTCCTTTCTGCTGCTTTCCTCCTTAAAGAATGGAGTAACATTTGCTAATTTCCAGTCCTGACACCAATCCAAAATCCAATGATTCTTTTTCAATATTTTTATTAATTTCTTACATAAAAATACAGGGTACAGTAAGATATATATCGATTACAATGTATTGGAATCACTGATAAAGTGTAATTACCCCATATCCATATAAATTAAATTTAAGCATAAAATTGAAAAGAAATAATTTTATTATACAAAAAGCCTAAACCCACTACCAGAAAAAAAACAGCTGTTTGGTTGAAAAAAGAAAAGGAAACATTCTTTAACATATAGTAAAACATATTATTAGCCAACATCTGTGCTTAATAGCAAATCAAAGATTTTGAAAGTAATTCAAAAAACGTCCCCACAATGTTAAAAGGTCTTGTCTAGGTTCAGAAATTGAACATCGAATCTTCTTTAAAATTAAGCATGACATGGCGTCATGTAACCAATGAGTATGAGCAACAATGCCCTCCTGACTATGAGAGAAATAAAGGCCAAAATATGCAAATAATGTGTCTCCAAAATAATATCATTTCTTCCAAGTAAGGCAGTCCAAGGGTTAGGTTTTAAATTTACTTTAAAAAGCACTGAAAATGTTTGAAATATTTCCTTCCAATATTTTTCAAGACTTGGACAAGTCCAAAACATATGGATTAGTGAAGCTTCTCCATTATTACTGTAGTGTTCTCGTGCAGTGTGTTGAAACTCTAACACCAAGTTAAACGGAAGTCAATGAGGACGGGATTGCAGTGAGATTGACCGTTTACTGTTCACCCTGCCACATTAACGTATGGTGAAAACTTGATAAAACAATACAAAATATATACAGTATCTGTTTCCTTCTTGGCATCACATTTACATCATAAATACTTGTAAAAGTAAAACTACAACAAACTATATTACATTAGTCTCATTAAAGTACAATATACAGTCAGAAGCTACCTACGCCATTAACAACTTTAAATACATTTCAACACAAACTTTCCAGCAAAGCTTTCAATAGCACAAGAAAATAAACCTCATCAACCGTCATTTCTTTTAACAGAATCAGCATTAACATTATGAGCAACAATGCCCTCCTGACTATAAGAGAAATAAAGGCCAAAATATGCAAATAATGTGTCTCCAAAATAATATCATTTCTTCCAAGTAAGGCAGTCCAAGGGTTAGGTTTTAAATTTACTTTAAAAAGCACTGAAAATGTTTGAAATATTTGAAAATTACTAAAGCTAAATAAATGCCTTAAGGGCAGCACAATTACATCTATCACAACAGGGAGATATATCTGAATAAAAACGGGACAGCTTATCCTTAGACATATGGGCTCTATAAACCACTTTAAATTGTAGAAGGGAATGACAGGCACATAATGATGAGTATTAACCAATTTAAAAATTTCATTCCAAGTGTCCTCAGAAATTGAAATCTGTAAAGCTTGTTCCCAAAGATGTTTAATTTTATCTAAAGGAATATTTCTCATTCCCAACAACATACCATAAATATTAGGTATAGTTGCATTATTGAAGGGTTTCAAATTAAAAATTATATCAAGTAATTTTTTATCTGGACTTTTAGGAAATGTATGTACTTGAGAACGTAAAAAGTCTCTAATTTGTAAATATCGAAAAAAGTGAGTTCTCGATAGACTATACTATACTCAATAGTTGTTCAAATGAAGAGAGACTATCTCCACCAAACAAATCATGAAAAGATTTAATACCCAATCTATTCCACTCTTTAAAAACTACATCAGACATAAAAGGTTTAAAAAAAAAAGTTGGAAAAAATGGGACTGGAAAGTGAAAAACTCAATAAACCAAAATATTTTCTAAATTGTACCCAAATCCTCAAAGTCTGTTCAACTACAAGATTATCAGTTAAATTACTTAAAAATAAAGGAATTGAGGATCCGAGAAGAGAAATTATAGTAAATTTATTAACAGATTTAGCTTCTAGACTGGACAGTCCTCTCGATTAATATAATATACAGGCAGTCCCCAGGTTACGAACGAGTTCCGTTCCTAAATTCGTCTTTAAGTCAGATTTGTACGTAAGTCAGAACAAGTACATCCGGTATTATTTAACATCAGTTAGTCAAATGTTTGTCTTAGTATATACATAGTATATATTTTACCTTTCTATGCATATAAAACACTTAAGAAACATATGTATTCCAATAATTTAACCACTGTGTTGCTTAGTAATAATTGTAGCTTTCATCGGGACAGGGCCTTTCACATGCTCCATTATTCTCACTTTATCCTTTATCCTTTAAAATTGTTCCGATCGTTGACTAACTGTAGCCTAATACTTTTCCAATGACCGATGTTTCACCTCTTTCTAAACGCTTTATTATTTCTACTTTATTTTCAATCGTGATCGCTTCCCGTCAACGGAACAGAAACACTGTGGGCAGCGGGTCCCGACGTCCGCTGGGTCCCAAGGACCATCGCACTCAATTCCCCAGGTCCTAAGACCACCGCACTGAGAGAGGTTAAATGGGACAAATGGAGGCTGTGCTGGGTTTGGGTATTTGATCCTCTTCAATATTCTGTGTGGGAATTTAAACTGGAGGTGTATGTTTTTTTTTATGACTTGCAAACTCGACATCAACCCGGCATGCTTGGGAGCAGTCTGTCACTGGATCGAACTCGGGAACCTCCGTTCTCGAGCCCGGTGCTGATCTCACTGGGGAATGGGTGGTCGGGTGAATCTTGCTAAGAAAAATTTAAACTAAATGCAAAGTTACACACTCAACACAGTGTCAACAGCAATGACTTAAAATGGTGGAAGGCGTCGCGATCAGACAAAATGGCGGACAGCGTTCTCCTTCCTCGGTTCGTAAATACGAGTTGTTCGTAAATCAGATGTTTGTAACTTGGGGGCTAGCTGTAACCAAAACATAAGATTCTGTATATTGACTGCCCAGTAACAAAACCTAAAATTGGATAAGGCTAAACCTCCATTCTTTTTAGCTTTTTGAAGATGAACTTTATTTAGTCGAGAAATTTTATTATTCCATATATAAAGATATAATAGAAACCAAAGAATCAAAAAAGGGTTTAGGAATAAAAACAGGTATGGCCTGAAATAAATATAAAAATTTAGGCAAAATATTCATTTTAATAGAATTGATTCAGCCAATCAGCGATAAAGAGAGGGGTGACCAACTTAATAGTACCTTCTTAACATAATTCAGAAGTGTAAAAAAATTTTCTTTAAAAAGGAATTTATAATTCCTAGTGATTGTTACACCCAAAAAAGTAAAATGATTTCTTACAATTTTAAAGGAGGGTTAGTATTAACTAATACCAAATTATTCAAAGGAGAAGTTCATTCTTATGAAAGTTAAGTTTATATCCTGAAAACTGACTAAAGCAAGAGAATAAAAAAATTAAAGAAGGTAAAGAAAACTCCAACACCAACCCTGCGGAACACCACTGGTCACTGACAGCCAACTAGAAAAGGATCTTTTATTTCCACTCACTGCCTCCTACCAACCAGCCAGTCTAAACATGCCAGTAACTTTCCTGTAATACCATATGCCCTTTTAGCTTGGTAAGCAGCCTCATGTGTGACACCTCATCAAAGATCTTCTGGAAGTTCAAATATACAATACCCGCTACATCCCTCTTTATCTATCCTACATGTAATCTCCTCAAAGAATTCCAACAGGTTCAGCAGGCAAGATTTTCCCCTAAGGAAACCATGCTGACTTTGTCCTATCTTGTCCTGTGTCACCAAGTACTCCACAACCTCATCCTTAACAATTGACTCCCAACATCTTCCCAACCACTGAGGTCAGGCTAACCGGTATATAATTTCCTTTCTGCTGCCTTCCTGTTCCTTAAAGAGTGGAGTGACATTTGCAATTTTTCAGTCGTCAGGTAACATGCCAGAGTTCAATGATTTTTGAAAGATTATTTCCAATGCCACCACATTCTCTACCGCTACCTCTTTCAGAACTCTAGGATGTAGTTTATCTTATCTGGGTGACTTATGTACCCTTAGGTCTTTTAGCTTTTTGAGCACCTTCTCCCTTGTGATAGTAACTGCACCCACTTCTTTTCCCTCACACCCTTTAACACCTGGCATACTGCTTGTGTCTTCAACAGTGAAGACTGATGCAAAACACTCATTTAGTTCATCTGCCATCTCCTTGTCTGCCATTATTATTTCTCTGGCCTTATTTTCTAGCAGTCCTATATCCACTCTCATCTTTCTTTTAGTTTTTACATACTTGAAAAGGCTTTTACTTTCCATTTTGAAATTTGCTTTCAAATTTCATCTTTTCCTTCCTGATGATTCTTTAGTTGCTCTATGTAGGGTTTTAAATGCTTCCCAAACCTCTGTCCTCTGACTAAGTTTTGCTTTGTTGTATGCCTTCTCTTTTACATTATGCTTTGATTTCCCTTGTTAGCCATGTTTGTACTATTTTGCCATTTGAGTATTTCTTTGTTTTTGGAATACATCTATCCTGCACCTTCCTCATTTTCCCCAGAAACACAGACCATTGCTGCTTTGCTGTCATCCCTGCCAGTAATTCCTTCCAATTTACTTTGGCTAACACCCCTGTAATTTCCTTTACTGCACTGAAATATTGCTACGTCAGACTTTACTTTCTCCCTATCAAATTTCAAGTTGAACTCAATCATATTATGATCACTGGTTCCTAAGGGTTCTTTTACCTTAAGCTCCCTAATCACCTCCGGTTCACTACATAACACCCAATCCAGTATCGCTGATCCCCTAGTAGGCTCAACGACAAACTGCTCTAAAAAGTCATCTCGTAGGCATTCAACAAACTCACTGTCTTGAGATCCATTACCAACCTGATTTCCCCAATTGACCTGTATGTTGAACTCTCCCATGACTATCATAACAATGCCCTTTTTATAAGCCTTTTCTATTTCCTGTTATAATCTGTGGTCTACATCCCAGCTACTGTTGGGAGGCATGTATATAACTGCCATCAGGGTCCTTTTACACATGCAGTTTTTTAAACTCAACTCACAAGGAATCAACATCTTCTGATCCTATGTCACATCTTTCTACTGATTTGATGCCATTCTTTACCAGCAGAGCCACGCCACCCCCTCTGCCTGCAAAAGAATATGTAACATTGGACATTCAGTCCCCAACTACAACCATCCTTCAGCCACGATTCAGTGATGGCCACAACATCAAACCTGACAATCTGTAATATTGCAACAAGATCATCCACCTTATCCACCAGTCACTATGACTTGTTTGCTTGGGAACAATTAAGGATAGATAATCAATGCCTGCATTGCTAGTGTATAAAAGAATATTCAAAATTAAACCAGCTACCTAGCCCTCACCCTCATGCAAAGATGAGACACCTTTAACTATCGACAGAGTGATACACAGTCTGAGACAGGGGGTGGGGGGGGGGGGTGGAGACTGACTTAAGCCAAGTGGAAAATATGTCTGTTGACCAGAGATAGGGGGTCATCCCCATCTTTCTGTAGGCCTGCATGGACTGGTCTGGATGGACTGCATGGCCACCTCCTGCTTCTGTTTCTTCTGTTTCGCATTATAAGTATTGATAATAACTTTGCATTAGCTGTAAAATATTTCAGGGATTCGATAAAAGGCTGTTCTTTTTATCTATCTTCCTTTGCAACTGGCCCTCAAAGCTAAGACCCACAACAGATCCGTGGATAACTTCCCAAGTGAAGGCTTCAGCATGGTCTTTGCTCCTGTAAGTTGTGCCAGTCCAATGTATTTTGGGAACTAGGTTATGCACTTTGGGATATCATATACTAACTAACAGAGTAAATGGCAGGGACCTCAACAGTGTGAACATATAGGAGGCATCTTGTGGTACATGTTCATAGTATCCTGAAAATCACGATGGAGGTGGATAGGGTAATGAAAAAGGCATTTTACATACTTGCGTTCAGAGGCCAAGGCATTGATTATGAGTTGGGTTGTCATGTTACAGCTGTATAAATCATTGGCCAGGTTGCACTTGGAGTATCACGTACAGTCTGGTCACCACACTACACAAAGGATGTGGTAGTATTAGAAAGAGAGAGCAGATGAGACTTATGAAAATGTTGCATTGGGATATAAGAGGGGTTCATAGACAGGGTGGATCATCAGTCTTTTCTCTGAGGCAGGGGACTAGAAGGCAAAGGTTTAAGATGAGGGGAAAATTTAAAGGAGACCTGAGAGGCAGATTCTTACTCAGAGAGCCGTGGTTATAGGAAGGAGCTGCCAGAGGAAGTGGTGGAGGCAGATCCAATCACAACATTTAAAAAGCATTTGGACAGGAACTTGGATAAGGCAGTAGGAAAAGGATAGAGATCTAATGTGAGCAAATGGGATTAGCCAGATAGGCATCATGGTTGGAATGGATGAGGAGGGCCAAAGGGTCTCTGTATATGCTGTGCCACTCTGTGACTCCTGGAACTCCTGTGCTCTCCAATAGGCAACACAAGCTTCTATAAATTTTCCCACCACACCAGGTTAATCTGGCATGTGTACATTGAACTCACCGAATGTCAATGGGAGAAATAGGCTGCTGAGAGAAAGTTGAGGAAAGTTTATTTTTAATTTGGTTTTAATTACTTTAGTTTCAATTTCTTGTTTTTCAATGTATGAATCTTTCTAGACATAAAACATTAAATTAATTTTTTAAATGTTTCAACATTAGTTTATAATGTGTCTTGAGTGATTGCAAACATCGAAGACATTCATATTGATCTAAACAACAGATTTGATCTCAAGTGAGCCGTGGGTTGTGTGGAGCAGGCACAGTGGGTGGGCTGCGGGTCCTCACCACTGTCAGTACTGTTGTCATTTGTGAAAGGAGAGTCACTGTGCACCGATGTGAAGAGAGCCTGGTTCTGAATGGAAGACTACAACTAGGAGCATGCCGGACATAATGTCATCATCCAGGACACGTTAATCTCAGTTTAGCCAAAGACCTGCCTCGTTGTCTGCTCAAGAAGTCTCTGTATTATAACATAGATCTTCTCTTTGAATAAATATGATGAATTGAGGATTTTTATGTTTTCTATTTAGATAAAATTAAAGAAAATGCTGTGAGGTGTTAGAAAGGGATAAGTTAATAAATCACAGGTTAATCTAATGTTGCATTTGATATATAATGTGAGCAGAACAGTGGCAGATTTCAAGTTTAAACTACTACATGTGCACTACCCAGTGCACGTACTCTTTGATTGGAGTTGGATAAAGAAAACTGTAAGAGACACCTAGGAGAAATTCAAGCTCTTGTAAACCTGCAGAGTTAACATTGACATTGAGAGAGTATTCTTTTTGGCTTAATCATCCCTGAAAAATAGTGGCCTCCTAAAAAGAAGTACAAAGCTCTCAGGCGGGATTGGATTCAAAGGTTTAAAGTACATTTATTATCAAAGTATGTGTCTGGATGTAGTAAACAACCCTGAGATTCGTCTTCCCCACAGACAGCCACGAAACAAAGACCCGTTCAAAGAAAAATGCAAACACTCAACGCGCAGAAAAAGAACAAATCACATGAATGGCAAAAAATGAGCGAAAAACACAGAATATAAAACACCAGACCGCAAATCATCGAACAGTCCAGGCATATTCAGTTCAGTTCATTTCAGTCTAGTTCTGTGTCATTTACTAACTTCAGGCGGAGCCAGACTGCTCAGATCAAAATAGCAACAAACAAAAAAGGAGCAACCAGGAGCACATCATAACATGAACTACAAACTGTGTCGATCAAACCTTGCCTGAGGCCCAGGTCTCCGGCAGCATCGAGCAAGAGGGAGGGAGGGAGACCATTCAAACACAGTGATTTCCCTCCAGGATCGGTGGATGAGTGGGAGAGGGAGACTGTCACACACAGACACCTTCCTCCAGCAACAGTGAGTGAGAGGGTGGTAGGCAGTGCTGAACACCCTCTCTTTTTTTGTTCTCACCTTGGTGTCAAGAAATGAAGTCGATCATGGGTTGGCACCCTGTCTCCAGGCTTCTTGACCTCCAGCTCACACACATTGCTCAAACCTCACTGAGCCCCCAGAGCACCAGACTGTACAATCATCCTGAAAACACACCACCAAAATGTAGATCACAGGCTCCAACAATAGCAGAAACACAATTGAAAGAAAAAGAAATGGAACCCTCTGAAGGATGAAAAGTGCTGTTTAAATATCTGTGGTCTAACAATTCCTTCAAACAACTTAAAAAACTCATTGATTAGCAGCTGAAAACTGGCTTAACCTAGGGGAAAAGCAGCATCGTACCCAAAAGACCTATTGGAAAGTTCAACTCCTGAATTTTAGGCTAGGAAATTCTTTTTAAACTGATTTTTATGTTAACTTTAACTTTAGTTTATATGTACCTTTGAGCTCATGTCATGTACATGTTTAAGTGACTCTCAATAACAAATGTCAGGAAATTGCTTTAATATTTCTAATTGTGATCTTTGAGCCAACACAGTGAAACAGCTTACCCACCTATTTCAAGGAGAAATTTCCCGTTGTCAGCATGTCACCCTCCAGAACTAAGTAGCACGCTCGAAATGCAACATCAATCTCAACCATATTTTCAACTTGCACCTTCTGCAGTTTGTAGAAAAATCGACACTATTATTTCAGTCAACTTATCTTTAGTTAGGCAGAAAATCATTAACTACCAAAATAAATGGCTGTGTGAATTGAGCTGAGCTGAGCCGAGCCAGTCAGCCTTGTACAATTCAAAGTCTTTATTGCAGGTAATCACTGGCATAAAAAAGACTGATCAGACAGTTATGCGATTAAAGTATAACAGAAACCATGGAAGTACTTTTAAACCTTTTACTCACAATCTTTCCCTGTGCCTTGGGCCTTCCCATCTAGCCCAGCAGATGGAGAGGATTGGACACAAATTAGGAGCAGGAGTAGGTCATTCTGTCTCTGTACACTACCCACCAGTCAGTATGATAATGCTGACATCAACTTCTCTTCTATGCCAGTACCCTTGATTGCTCAATCTTACAAATTTTTACCTAATATTTTATTGTCTGGCCTCAAACAACACTTGAGGACCGAGAATTACAGACATTCAATACCTACTGAGAGAAGAAATTTTGAAGTGCCTCAATTTTAAATTCCTTTGTTCAAGACTTCCCCTCTGGTGAGAACACCTCAACATCAACACTGTCAAGCCCACCCCCCTAAGATCTTGTATATCTGAACATTCACCTTTCATCCTTCTAAATTCCAAAGAGTACAAACCCAACCTGTCTAGTCTCTCATACAGGAATTAGCTGGACTATCTTGTTCGGACTACATCCAACGTTGCTACACGGTATTCTAGATGTGGCCTCACCAGTATCCCATACAACTACAAAACTTAATATATCTTTAAAGAGCAGGAGCTGTGATTATTGCTGTGACATCATGTTTTTTTACCACCGTAGGCCAGAACAAGGAGATGCATTTTGATCTCGTACACAAGCAGGTTCTCCATGGCAGTGAAGTGTTATAATTGTTGACATACCTGCAAACCCTCTCAATGTGAATTCATGACAATTCACATTGCTGACGTTTCCACAGTGAGGCCTATGTCTGTGAGAAGAGAAGAAGAATAGCCCTTAACTCGGCAGTGGAGTTATCGGGGCACCATCTTTTGACAGTGTTTCCGTAGCAAGCTATTGTTGTTTTTACGAGGCCAAGTTGCTAGCTCGATGCTCAACCCGACTTGGATTCGAACTCGGGAACCTTCGCTCCGGAATTCGGTGCTGATATTATTGCACCACCAAGTGGGACATGTCTGGGAAGACAAGAGTTTAAACCTTTCAGGGAGCAGCTAATTGTGCAGTTAGAATTTACCATGTCCCCATCATCAACATCCTGGGAGTCGTCATTGTAGAGCAGGTCAGAAGCTGGACATCCTGAAGAGAGTGGCACAGCGTCTGACCCAGCAAAACCTTTGCCGCATTAAAAAGGCCGAATTTTGGAGTGTGCTGGAGCATCCTCCACTTGGATGGATGAGTGCAAGGCCAATCACAAAGCCCAACGACTTCCAGACAAAGCGGCTCACTTGAGCTGTTCGCTCTCCTAACGTACATTCGCTCTGCCTTTGGCACACAGCAGCTTCCAGTGTGCATCCAGAAAATGCATTACAGTGACTCACCTAGGTTGCTCCAACTGCTCCTGTCAAACATAAGACCAGTACTGCCAAAAACAGGGGCAATAGGTACATACTAAAGCA
The DNA here is from genome assembly GCF_048418815.1 of Hemitrygon akajei. Classification (NCBI taxonomy): domain Eukaryota; kingdom Metazoa; phylum Chordata; class Chondrichthyes; order Myliobatiformes; family Dasyatidae; genus Hemitrygon; species Hemitrygon akajei. Next base: position 53,249,015 of record NC_133135.1, on the reverse strand, counting down.
TCATCTGTGGATTTTTCTTCACATGTACTCCTGATTTTGAGAGATACTTCTAGTCCATAATAGTTGTTGGGTCTGAGTCCTGCAACTCCCTACTCGCCCATCACAATCAGAATCAGGTTTAAAATTATTGGCGTATGTCATGAAATTTGTTGTTCTACAGCAGCAGTAGGTTGCAATATATAATAATAAAAAACTACACATTATAGTAAGAATGATATATTTTAAAAAAGAAAATTAAATTAAGTAGTGCAAACTGAGAAGGGAAAATACTGAGGTAGTGTTCATGGGTTCATTGTCTATTCAGAAATCTGATGGCAGAGGGGAAAAAGCTCTTTCCTGACACGTAGAGTGTGTGCCTTCTGACTCCTGTACCTCCTTGATGGTAGCAATGAGAAAAGGGCATCTCCTAGGTGTTGGTGGTCCTTAATGATGGGTGCTACTTTTTAAGGCATCGCGTTTTGAAGGTGTTCTGGATGTTGGGGAGACTCGTGCCCACGATGGTGCTGGCTGAGTTTACAACATTCGGCAGCTTTTTCCTCTGCTTTTAAATGACTGAACTGTCCTGTCTTTGTGGAGAATTCTGAAGCCATTGAACTGCAGTGCTGCATCTGAAATGACAGTGGATAACCATGTTTCCATGAAGCAAGATGCACAGCAGTCCCCGATGTGGTACAGAAATCTTGCTCTGAGGTCTTTGGCTTTGCTTTCTTGCTGTACTTCATCAGCAGGATAGTCAGGAGCAGAGGTGTAAGGCCTCTGCATTTCAATCTTACGTGTTAGACCAGCACAGTATCCCTGCTTTTGTTTTCTTGAAGAGGAACTGCACTTGGGACCCGAGCTTGCTGTCCGAGGTTTGTCGATTTTGAGTATCGATAGATTTTTTTGAAAAATGTCTTATAACGATGCTGGTTACTGAAGTACTGTTCCATAGCTTTGAGTGAGAATTTCAGCTGTAGTCATCCTAAATGGGAATATTTAATGTTTCCTTTAAGAGCTGCAAGCAAACAGCTGCCACTTAATGGTGCTTTCTTACCAGAAGATGGCAGTACATTTGACAGAAAGAGTGCATCAGTTCAGGAAGGCAGTCCAGTAGCAGCTTTGTAAGGCCATGAGTGATAGGCAATAGATGCTGCCCTTGCAAGCAATGCCATTTTCTCAAAATAATGAATAAATATAAAGGACATTGACAGGCACGTTTTGTGAAATCAGGTATCCTTTCTTCAGTATCAATCCACTCTCTTCGGGAAGTAGTAAAAATGTGGGGCCATGATTGGTGAAGTTTTTTAAATATGCAGTACATGGAGGGAACATGCTCCCATCACATAAGCAGAGCAGGATCCTGGTTCACTTTAGGGTCCCCTACTCTGAGTTCCCCCTCTCTTCACCCTCCCAGGTATTCTCCTCTCGATTTACCTGAGAGTCTGTGAGCGTACCTTTGGGGGCAGTCCGTGCCCACCATCCACCTCAGGTGGCATTCTGCTCACTGGATAACTCTCCCCTTCTGCTTATCAACACTACAGAGAAGGCAGGAGAGTTAAAGCCAGATGTGGCTCTCAGTCTTTGCCCAATTTGCCCAGATTCTTGTCCCAGATAGAATGTACCAGATATACCAGTCTTATGTTGTCTGGTTATTTAATAGCTCGAGGGGGTTGAGTGTATATGTGTCTTGTACATTTTTGGGCCCTCGGCTAAAAGGCCAAAATTCAGAATGACTAAGCAATGGGCTGACATTTCCAGGATTATTAAGCAGTCCTTGAGCAATGGCTGACAAAAATCGAACATACCACTGTAGAAGTAGAAGGCGAAGAGCATTGAAACCACTCCATCCCTAATTCATTACTTCTAATTGAAAAATTCCTTTTGTTGGGACAGGACAAAGTAATGTGGCCTTAATTTCAATTTTGACCGGTAGCAATGCTTCTTGTTCGAGCGTATGTTGTGATCTCTGCATTAAACAGTGAACTTGCACTCTTTGGAACTTCCATACAAGATTACCTGTGTTTTAATAAGTCACGTCTCTTTGTTGTTTGGCAGGAATATGCTCAGTAAGATGCCTTATATTACAATGTGCATTAAGGAATCTCTGCGTCTCTGCCCCCCTGTCCCAGGAATAGCCAGGAGGCTGAACAAACCACTCACATTCTTTGATGGGAGGATGGTGCCTGAAGGTTTCATTTAAAATTATTTTTTTATATAATATTAGAGAATTATTGTTAAGGTCTGGGTTTGTGCAATTCAAATTTGGGTTTTATATAGATTAGCTTTTCTCCCACATGATGCACTGAATCTAACATTGAGAAGAGAATGGATTGTAATCATGCCATTTGCTAGCATATGAATAGCTGTTTATTTAGTCAAAGTGATTAATGTCAACATTCATAATATCTCTTTTAAAAGACTTAATAACTTTGAGTTTAACTATGTATGTTCAACCATTTTCACCTGGGTTGATTTTAAATGTTAACAGAGTCAAAGTCAGATTCATGATCACTGACCGAGGCTATGAAATCTGTTGCTTTGTGGCAGCTGGACAGTGCAAGGTCACTGAGTTCCAATAAAAAAAACTAAATGCTACACAAGAGGAAAAGTGAGGTAATGTTCATCGATTCATGGACCATTCAGAGATCTGATTTGCAGAGTAGAACAAGATGTTCCTAAAATACTGAGTGTGGATCTTCAGGGTTCTGTGCTTCCTCTCTGATGGTGGTCATGAGAACAGGGCATGTCCCGGGTAGCAAGGCTCCTTCACCAGATTTCTAAAATATTTATGCACTTGGTATAGCTGCGGCTACTTTTGAGTGTCTTAGCTTTATTCCTTCTTAAACCTGAAAGTTTGTGTAGCCAATAATATTGACCAGCTGAGATACAGGTGTCATTTAATAGATCGGTACATTTAATTCAAAAATTATTTGTGAACTTAACAGTGTCACTGTTTTCACTCTCCATTGATTATGGTTGTCGGAGAAAGAAATTGTTGAACTTATTTTTCTATATGTTAGGTTTCAGGAAAAAAAGGATAATTTTTTTTTGCATTGGCCAAATATCATGCCATTCCATTCTTTTGAAAGCACAGATGAAATGAAGGATAAATGCAGAGATGGACTGGCCATTTTGAATTTCTGTGGTCTTTTTTACACAACAAATTATTGTTTTAATTGATTACTTCATTCACTTTCGAAAAATGAAGAAATTTCAAAGTGCTTACTATTTTGACTATTTAACCCCTCGTTATTCACCTCCCTGAAGAAACTGAACAATTTATATGCTGTCTGCCTGAGGCACACAGAGTACATGATGATAAATTAAATTTGTTTCGTTATGAGCTGTCTTTTTGCTGCTAACTGCAAAAATGAGTAATACGCCCCATTCATTTAGTTCTTCACAAATTAGGCACATATTTACAGTTTTTAACTATTCATGGTCAATGTGGGGCTGGATCATTTGTTACTAGTACAACATTGGATTCCTACTAACATTTTAACTTGAGACCAATGTCCAAACTGTTCAGAGGGGTAAACACAGATAGCACCAAAGGAGTCATGGATCAGTACTTGACTGCATTCAGTTGTGCTGTTGAGCCATGCCCCAGCTCGATCAGTTCCCAAAATGTCAAGAATTAGGAGATACAAAACTATTCAAAAATTATTAAAATCTAATTAAACTTTTGTTTTCATGAAAAGGTATTAAAATACTTAGAATTAGAAAGGAGGCACTTTAAAACAAAGTTTCAATAAAATGAAAACTATTTACCTTAACCTTCACTGATATCTCTCTCTAATGAAGTAACTGGCACCAGTTGATTGGCTGCCTGTTAGCATCAGAGGCAGTTATCAAGGATCTGGGGAACAACTATCAGCAAGCTGGGGACTTCTGCATTCATGTACACTCCCACTGAAGTTCTGCACCTGCTGACATTTATGAGGGGACATATGAACAGTTCTTTGTGGCTTTCTTTCATCTCTATGACTAATCTGAATCTTTTTTTAAAATGGACAGAGTGCAGTGTAAATTGGTTTTCCTTAGCGTTCATGGAAAAATATCTTCCTGTATCATTTCAATACTTTAACAATGAAGACAGAAATGGAGTGCATTACTCTTGTCCATCACTCCACTTGTTTTTTTAAAAAGTTTACTACAAGGAAAATGTGGCGTTATCTCTTGTTACCCATCAGATCTAGTTTGATCTATGATGTTGACAGTCAGTGCTCCCACTCAAAGTAATCCAAAGCCTCATGAACTCTTGTAAATTGGAGACAAATGTTCTTTCAGGACTAAAAGGTAATTTTGTCCTTCATGGCATTCTGATCTTGCTTACCGAACTGCAAATGCCAGTAATCTGATACAAAAATGTTCTCTCTACAACCAGAGTGATGCACCATCAATAACTCACGCCGAGACTTAGGAAGTGAGATATCGGCTTTTATTGACTGAAGAACAACACTACATCCTGGGGAAAATGAGGGAGAGCAGCAGGCCACAGTCGCCTTTATACAGGGGTCTGTGGGAGGAGCCACAGGGGTAGTCAGCAGGGTCTTGGGAGGAGCCACAGGAGCAGTCAGACAGGTATATCTAGTTCACCACACAGAGGTCGTGGGTTAAGGGTGGAAGGTGAGAAGTTAAGGACAACATGAGGGAAACTTCTTCACTCAGAGCTTTGTGAAGGTGTGGAATGAGCTGCCAGTATTTCAATGTTTAAGAGGCATTTAGATAGGTACATGAATGGTAGGGGTATGGAGGGCTATGGTCCTGGTGAAGGTGGATGGGAGTAAACAGTTTAAATGTTTCAGCACGGACTAGGCGGGCCTAAGGGCCTGTTTCTGTTCTGTACTGTACTGCTCTATGACTCTAAAAACAGAAAGTAGTGGAAACACTCTTTGTGGAAAGAGAAACAGAGTTATGTCTCACATTGAAGACCCTCTGACAGGGCTAGGAAAGAGACATGTCAGGGCTGTATTCATCTTGTGTGAAAAACAGGAAAATAATGTAAATAATGTAGAGTGTATGCAGGACAGTTAATTTTTGTAGACTTGTAAAACTCTTAATATTCATTTGTATTTCATAGGTTGCTTGGTGGGTGTAAGCATCTACTGCATTCACAGGAACTCCATGATTTGGAGTAACCCAGAGGTAACGAGCTATCCTGTTTCACTTGTAACAACAATATGCATACGTTGCTTCTATACAGCATGTAGTGTCAGTGGTTTGAAAGAAATGCCACTGCATATATTTACATTGAGTTAACTTGCATTGAGGAAGTACAGTTTTGAATTTCAGTAAACCTCTTTTATATATGAATATTTTAATGAAAGATTAAGGCAACTAGGACATTTCAGTCTCTATCCCAACACTAAGGTACAGTATCTCCTTATAACCTTGCTATTTGCAATTCATTACACATTTTTGATTGTATTATAATCTTCTAGCTGACCTGTTAACCAAGTTATACAAATGGCTTGTACAGCTCATACCCTCTGCAAATCTGGTCTCAAGGTTTCTGATATATGACTTTTGTCCTATCTAGCCCTATGCTCTTTTTATTTGCAACTTGAAACTAACTTGCTTTTCTCTCTTTCCCAATTCTGTTCAATGTGAAACATAACTCTGTTTCTCATTCGACAGATACCTCCTGACCTCCTGTGTTTCTTCAATTTTCTTTCCAGCATTTGCAATTTTTAAAAAATTTCCATATTCACTTTAACATAGGTCATTTAAAAAGTAGGCAGCAGACACCACCTGCATATGGGCACATTCAGAGGTCAAAGCTTACAGGTCGTCAGCAGTTTGTTTTCTGAGTAATGAGGGAATGAGCTTTATATTAAGCATATGAAAGTAAAGATCTCCTCCCCCCCCACTATAAAGGTTCATGATAAGGTCTTATAAAATGTGGGCCACTCTCCCTTTCTCAGAAGCCATCTTCCAGCAAAGGTAGACACATGGATGATGAAATTCATCACAACTTTGTGCACCAGCATTAAATTTGACTGTCCAAGGAAAAGAATATTTGAAGGTCAAAACCTCTAAGCCAGCACATATTTCGTTATTTATCAGGCAGTATTGATTCGCTGCCCTCCTTGCAATTTGAGATACCAGCTACATAGAGCAGGCAGCTCAAAGTACCGGAGAGGTACTACTGATGCTGTTTCTGCAAAACACTAAATCTATGGCAGGATAAACAAGCCAATGTTGGTGACCCCTCTTAGACGAGCAACCCCAGAATTTCAGCTGGAATTATAATTCTACTCATTCATTTCAAACAAGCATTTGACATTGATAAATTGCTAACAAGCTCTCGAAACAGAAACCCTTTGTCAAGCTGCAGCATTGAAAGAGGTTACAATGTGAACAGAGGACAAGTACTAAAATATCCCAGAACAAAGAGGAATCCACACCAATTCATGGAAATATTTAGTCCACACCCACTCAAAGTAGAGAAGTATTTAGCATGGCAGTACTCAGCACCTCAAGCCCTCTTGCTGAGAGCATATAGAGTGCCAACATAAAATGCAGAAAGGTTGTGACACTTCCGAAGCTCCCCATTGTGTAACCTAGTCCCACCTGGGCAGTCTGTGGTTCCCATGTTAAGACAATAAGGAAATGGGCCATTGGTCTATCGAATCTGCTCTGCCATTCCATCATGGTTGGTTTATTATCCCTCTCAACCCCACTCTCCTGCCTTCTCCCCATAACCTTTGACGACCTTATTTATCAACTTCCTTTTTAAATACACCCAATGACTTGGACTCCATAGCCATATGTGGCAATGATTCCACAGATTTACCACTCTCTGGTTAAAGAAATTCCTCCTCACCTCTGTTCTAAAGGGACACCCTTGTATTCTGAGGCTGTTCCCTCTGGTCCTAGACTCCACCGCTATAGGAATCATCCTCTCCACTTCCACTCTATCTAGGCCTTTCAATATTCAATAGGCTTCAATGAGTTCCCTGCCCCCCCCCGCCCCCATTCTTCTAAACTTCAGCAAGTACAGGCCCAGAGCCATCAAACGCTCCTCCTAGAATAACCCTTTCATTCCCAGGATCATTCTCGTGAACATCCTGTGGACCCTCTCCAATGCTAGGACATCCTTTCCTTGCTAAGGGGCACTAGTGCGGTCTGACCAATGCCTTATAGAGCCTCCTCAACCGACTCTGGACTTCTTTTTAGAATGGAAGCATCCTCAATCTCTAAGAGGAATATTTAAAGGCCAGAGGATAATCAATACAGCTGTCCAGATTTTTTTTGATGTAGCATTTTGGTAGAAGACAGAGTGTTGTCCAAGGAAGAATGTTGATATTGAGTACTCTGTATTAAAGTAGATGTAGCTTGCATCTTATACAGCAGATGGGATTCCCTGGCCTTTTGCAACATAAATCATATACAGGCATTTCAAAGAGGTTTTCTTCTGTCCACCCACTTTCCGTCTAAATCTTTCTTTCTACTGTCTAACAGGGCCTTAATTTTACCCTATTCCCTGCCTTTTTTTTAATCTTGAATTCACACCTTTTTACCCTGTGTTCCTCCTCCCCACCACTCCATCCACTTCTCCAGCAACAATTCTCTCTTGGCCTTTGTGTATTTTAAGCTGTTTTTGAATTGAATTGCTTTATTTCTTACATACTTCACATACATGAGGAGTAAAAATCTTTACATCTCTGTCTAAGTGCCCAATGTGCAATTTATAGTCACGTATAATAAATAGTATGTACAACAGGATAGTCAATATAACATAGAAATACAATTATACAATCATAAGTTAATCAGCCTGATGGCCTGGTGGAAGAAGCTGTCCTGGAGCCTGTTGGTCCTGGCTTTTATGCTGTGGTACCGTTTCCCAGATGGTAGCAGCTGGAACAGTTTGTGGTTGGGGTGACTCGGGTCCCCAATGATCCTTCAGGCCCTTTTTCCACACCTGTCTCTGTATATGTCCTGAACAGTGGGAAGCTCACACCTACAGATGCACTGGGCTGTCCACAGCACTCTTAGTAGAGTCCTATGACTGAGGGAAGTACAGTTCCCATAGCAGGCAGTGATGCAGCCAGTCAGAATGCTCTCAATAGTGCCCCTATAGAAAGTTATTAGAATTTGGGTTAGCCTGTCTCCATTCCTGGGTAGTCCATAACCAGCTCCTTTGTTTTTGCGACATTGAGGACTCTTTCGGGAATTAAAATGGAGAACAGTCTTAATTCCAAGATTTCGGTTTATTTTAGAGTACAAACAAACATACAAGTAATATACAAACTAAATAAGGCACTGAAAAATGATGCTAACAGGGAAATTAATGCTAAGGGATGTAAGACAATGTAATAAAGATGGCACTTCTAAACAATCTATCACTTTCATAATAAGATAAAGAAAATTCCTTAGATAGTGAAGAATTAATTAATAGGCTACATAATGGAAACAATTGCATAATGTGGGAGTATTTAGCCAATGAAAAATGGGAAAGGTGATAAACCATTTGTTTAGCTGCTGTACCGCTTTCTGCCAGTGAGTGTGAAAAATACATGTTTGTTAAAAAGTACAAATCATAAAACACAGTTAAAAAAACAGTGGTTTCCAACAAGTGTATTATAACTGTGTAGTAATAAAGTAAGTATTGGTTTTTCAGTCAGCATTGATAGGGAAAGCTCTTGAGATTTGATTACCTAGCAACAGGCAGTGGATTCTGTATAATTCTAATCTCAAATGAAGAACCAAGTCTGAACATTATGTTGTTTTATTCTTTTGTAGGTATTCGATCCGTTAAGATTCTCTCCTGAAAATTCAGCACACAGACACTCCCATGCTTTTATACCTTTCTCTGCTGGATCAAGGTAGCAAAGTGTTTGTCATCTTGCCACAATTGACATCTGTGTTAATTTGGAGTTATTTTGAGCAAATAACTTTCCATGAATATGCAGTTTTTTTAATGAAGATCATCACCGGATGCGGTGCAAAGCGGGGGGCGAACATAAGTGGAGATGTGGAGAAAGCGAACCAGCTGAACAACTTCTTCAACAGGTTCGACAGCTCAATCTCATCCTCACCGCAGAAATCCAGACCAGGCTTACTTCCCTCACAGGAAAATAGCCACTCACAGGAGACCTTGCCCACGTCCAGGATTACGGCTGCACAGGTGGAAGGTCAACTGAGGAAGATCTGTACCAGCAAGGCGGCTGGACCGGATGGAGTTTCCCCACGATTACTGAGGGCCTGTGCGACTGAGCTGGGAGAACCACTACAGCGCATCTTCAACATGAGCCTGGAGCAGAGAAGAGTACCCAGACAGTGGAAAACATCCTGTATTGTCCCGGTACCGAAGAAACCACAACCAAAGGAGTTGAATGACTTCAGACCTGTTGCCTTGACGTCGCACGTTATGAAGACCATGGAGCGGCTGATAATACAGAATCTGAGGCCACAAACCAGGCACGCCCAGGATCCTCTTCAGTTTGCGTATAAGGAGAAGGTGGGAGTGGAGGATGCTCACGTATTTGCTGCACAAATCACTCTCTCACCTAGAGGGGGTCAGTTGTGCTGTGAGGATTACATTCCTTGACTTCTCTAGTGCCTTTAACACCATCCAGCCCAAGATCTTAAGGCACAAACTAACGGAGATGAGAGTAGACTCTCACATGGTGGATTGGATAGTGGACTACTTGACAGATAGACCTCAGTATGTGCGGTTGGGAGACTGTAGGTCTGACACGGTGGTCAGTAGCACAGGGGCGCCGCAGGGAACCGTACTCTCTCCGGTCCTGTTCACCCTGTACACATCAGACTTCCAATATAACTCGGAGTCCTGCCATGTGCAGAAGTTCGCTGATGACACGGCCATAGTGGGGTGTGTCAGGAATGGACAGGAGGAGGAGTATAGGAAACTGATACAGGACTTTGTGATATGGTGCAACTCAAACTACCTGCGTCTTAATATCACCAAGACCAAGGAGATGGTGGTGGACTTTAGGAGATCTAGGCCTCATATGGAGCCAGTGATCATTAATGGAGTATGTGTGGAGCAGGTTAAGACCTACAAGTATCTGGGAGTACAGTTAGACGAGAAGCTAGACTGGACTGCCAACACAGATGCCTTGTGCAGGAAGGCACAGAGTCGACTGTACTTCCTAAGAAGGTTGGCGTCATTCAATGTCTGTAGTGAGATGCTGAAGATGTTCTATAGGTCAGTTGTGGAGAGCGCCCTCTTCTTTGTGGTGGCGTGTTGGGGAGGAAGCATTAAGAAGAGGGACGCCTCACGTCTTAATAAGCTGGTAAGGAAGGCGGGCTCTGTCGTGGGCAAAGTACTGGAGAGTTTAACATCGGTAGCTGAGCGAAGGGCGCTGAGTAGGCTACGGTCAATTATGGATAACTCTGAACATCCTCTACATAGCACCATCCAGAGACAGAGAAGCAGTTTCAGCGACAGGTTACTATCGATGCAATGCTCCTCAGACAGGATGAAGAGGTCAATACTCCCCAATGCCATTAGGCTTTACAATTCTACCGCCAGGACTTAAGAACTTTTTAAAAGCTATTATTAATGCTTTTTGAGATAGTGATTTAGATGCATATCTTATTTTTTTACTGAGTTAAGTATTGTATGTAATTAGTTTTGCTACAACAAGTGTATGGGACATTGGAAAAAAAGTTGAATTTCCCCATGGGGATGAATAAAGTATCTATCTATCTATCTATCTATCTAATAGAAGTAGTTCCCATTCACAGACATAGTTAAGTATCTTTTGCCAATGTGGACTGACAATTTGATACTGGTAACTAAATATATAGCTGAAATCTTCAAGGCGAAATGAAATGGCCATGTATTGTAACATAAGATTCATTGTTTAAAATTGCACAGCTTGCTAAATAGTTGCAAAGCCAATGTTGCATTTCAGTGTTACTGAATGGAGACCTGGACAGTTGTTTTGTCATTCCCACCTGTGATTTATATTGCTCGATTTTTGGTTCTTTTTCTTTAAATCACAGATTGCTGCAAATTCTCCATTCCAGATATGACTGTGGCTAGGGAACAAGTAATGAACAGTGTGCTTATAAAACTTGCTTCTGTTGTTACCTTTGTGACTGATGTTTCTAGAACTTTCTTATTTTAATTCTTAATAATTTGCTGCATTTTCTACCAAGTTGTAGAGGTCTTTAGCAATTCTAAGACAGATGGGATATCTTATGGTTCAAATTCTTCTTAAGAAATTAGACCTGAAATTTTAGGAGGTGTTTGTGTGATGTGTTTAGATTATTTTCCATTCAGAATACAGATTGCAGTGGTCCATGATTTTTTTTTCTGGCTCCCCAACTCATTCCCAGCCTTGTTCCTGCTTTTTATGTTGGTGAGATATAACTTAGAGTTGAGAGGTACTTTCTCTTATGCTCCAGGGACATACTCACTACTTGCTTAGCTTCAGAAAGGAGTATCTCCATTTTGAACAGATCAGTTTACACAAATGTCTTTTTTCAATTGATGGGTTGAAAGAGTAAACTCCAAGAACAAGGGAAGAATAATATGTACATTAAGTACCTTGGCTAACTGTTTTCTATTTAAATAAAATATATTTCTGATTAAATAAAATTCTCATGGAGTTTGACTCAAAACCTATTTCATTTTCATTTACAGGAACTGTATTGGTCAGCAGTTTGCCATGAATGAGATGAAGGTGACCATTGCTTTGATCCTTAGTCGATTTGAGCTGGAAGTTGATGCCTCAAAGCCACCGATGAAAATACCCCAGCTAGTCCTCAGGTCCAAAAATGGAATACATCTAAAACTTAAAAAAATCAAATCAAGTACTGATGAAAGAAAAATTTAATTCTGAAAAACATTTAAAAAGTGGTCATTTCAATTTCAGGCAAATCAATCTATAAGACAAGCAATTCAAGAAATAATTATGGGATAGTAAGGAATATTTTTAAGAATTTGCATGTGTGTGCTAAAGCTGTTCATTACTTGTGTTATTGCTGGAATGTCATGAAACAATCAAATTATGTCAGATAATGCAGAACACCTAGTTGTGCCACATCCTGACCTAGAATTCTATTGCTGTTCCTTCATCTTGGAACTCCTTATAGGAGTACTGTTCCCCAAGGTATGTTCAATCTCTCCTTCCTCAGCCCATCATTCAGTTATTAGAAAAGTTCATACTGTGGCAGAAAATGGCAGATTGCCTGTTGGAAATCAGTAAAAGGTAATTGTGCCAGCTTACAAAAGCTCACTCAAATGAAACTCAGCATCGTCTCAACTTAACTTATAATGTTATTCATCATATAGGAATATAAACATCTCTAACCTGATGCAGTATCAAACTTGGATTTATCATACTCTAGTTAAATGAGTAAAACTTTGTGACTATCTCAAATTTACACGAATTTGAATCCAGACATCCCACCTCTCCCGGAAGTTCCAGGAGTCTCCCGCATTTTGATAGCGGCTCCCTGATGCCTGCAAATTATATACAATATCCCGGAAATCGATTTTGTTTGAGAGAGAGAGAGACAGAAAGCGCGAGAGTGAGCCATGGCAGAGTGTTCAAAAAAAAGAAAATATAAAATGTACTTCACCCTAGACTACACTAAAGTGTACTCCTGCTTAATAGGGGTCAAAAATAATGACAGTGTTGCTCGCTGCACTGTTTGCAACAGTGACTTTTCTATTGCCCATGGTGAGTTAAAATGTAAAAGGCATGTTGAGGTGAGTTTAACAGGTGTCATTCGTTCATTAGCATAGCTAACGTTAGTTAAACTAGCTGGCTAACTACTCTATTGCAGACATCCCACCTCTCCTGGAAGTTCCGGGAATCTCCCTCAAATTGATGGTGCTACCTCCCTGAAATGAGTTTTTGCAGGGTGGGATGTCTGTGAACCAGTTGGTAAAATATTTGCTAATATATTATTTCACTATTGAAGATTCCATCATGGCTGTTACAATCATCATGTAGATAACTTATTTGAGAAAATCATTCTGTCATTGCTTATAACTAGCATTTCAGCCACTAGATGGAACTTCATTAGGTTCACATAACCATTTCTACACTATCACTAATAAATTCCAAACAAAGTCTCTCTGTTCTGCCTTTCCATGAGCAGTCCTACAGTGAACAGACTAGTAAATGAATAAATATTTTCAGAGCAAATGTATTGTGTTTGTACAATAATATTGTAACGTTCTCGCTCGGGTGTAACGGAACCCGAGTTAAACGTCGAGGTAAACCGTTGTCAATGAAGACAGAATCACAGTAAGATTAACCGTTTACTGTTCACTCTTCCACATTAACGTATGGTGAAAACTGTTGATAAAACAATACAAGATTGGTACAGTATTTGTTTCCTTCTAGATATCACATTTACATCGTGAATACTTGCAAAGGTAAAACTACAACAACTACATTACATTAAAGTGCAGCATACAGTCAGAATCTATCTACGCCATTGACTGCTTTAAATACACTTCAACACAAACTATCCCGACTCTTTAACTAACGAAAACATAAACCTTATCGACCGTCGTTACTTTTAACAGGATCAGTGTTAACATTTTAATTCAACATATCGATTATCTCATGACTTACAGCGTTGCTTTCACTATGTTTCTGGTGCGTAGAGAGAAAACTCTGCTTGCGCTGAACTGGCACATGTCTGGCCTCCACCTTCCTGTCTTTTTCAAACCGGTATTTTCCCACAAGACGCAGCGAAACCGGATGTGATGTCATCACATGCCGCGATATATTACTGACAACGAATTTACTTAAACAATCCTAACTTTAACTAAAAAATGCTAACACACGAATTACTAAGCGAAAATACTATAAACTAAATAACTGCCATAAAGGCAGCACAAATATAAAAAACAATAAGTGAATCTTGCTGCACTTGACAATTTGTGGAACAAAAGTAATTGAGGTATTGCTGGAACTTTAAGAAATACCATGTGTAATTTGGAGATACAAGAGATTGCAATGCTGGAATTCAGAGCAACAAACAACCTGCTGAAGGAACTCAATGGGCTGAGCAGTATCTTTGGGAGAAAATAAGTTGTTGATGTTTCAGGTTGAAATCCTGCATCAGGACTGTACGACCAAGGTTTTTAACTGATCGATGCTGTTCAACCTGCTGACTTCCTCCAGCAGATTGTTTGTTGTGTGTAATTTGAATGCCTTCTCTCTGGTTCATCATCGGAGCATCGTACAAGCAGAAGAGCCAAATCCTTCTAAAACAGCAGCTGCTAGAAAATAATAATAGCCTGAAAGCCAGGCCAGCAGCAGATGTTGAGTGACTGAATGTACTAGTTGGTAAATTCTCTAGTGAAGAATGTTATATAAAAAGCAGCTACAAAACAAGGAATACTGCTGAGTATTGGTTTGTTTAAAATGTAAAAATACATTTTATTTCAATTGATTGATATCAGCTAAAACAAGAATTTTTTGTTAGATATCATGATATTTGAAATATTTCATTTCTTTCCTTCTAATTAGTATTTTAGTTATTTGAACATTTTTAGGAGCAATTTTATAGAGTTAAAATATTTTTCAGGCCCTCTGACAATATTTTAGACATTATTGCAAACTATACAGAACATAGAAGCACAGTAAAAAGCCCTTTGGCCCAAGATGTTGTAGCCAACATAATGCCATTTTAAGCTGCATACCTCCCTGCATGTCATCCGTATTTCTCAGTTCCCTGTATATATCTTAATGCCTTTTAAAGATTGCTATCGTATCTGCTTTCAACACTTGCAGCTTATTCCAGGTATTTACAACTCTGTGTGCACAAAAAGTGCCACATAAATCTTATTTAAACTTACCCCCTCTCACCTTAAAGCTATGCACTCTTGTATTTGGCATCTCCACCATCTATCAAGTCATCCCTCAGCTTCCAATGCCAATAGTCTTAACTTTTAGATCAGACATTTTAATATTTTTGAAATTACCTATGTTTGTTAGGTAATGTACAAATATTCTTAAGAATGAATATTGGTACTCCTAGATATACAACACCAGTGTAATTCTGTTGGTATTGAAACAGGAAAATCCAGAAATTGTGCTAATAGTCAGATAATGTTAAAACATGATCCTAGCTATCAGGAGTGCTAAAAGGTCTCAAAGCTGAAAATTTCTTCATATCTGCTTGGGGTTGGCTATATAATCAATGCACTCTGGACTCAGTTAAGATACAGATCTTTGTCCTGGCCCAGACCTTGTCTGGAATTGAAAACGTAGTTTGTAGAACTGGAGCAGATTTATTTGCCAAGCAGCGATGGTGTTACTTCATGCACTTGGTTACAATTAATTTTGCCATTTTTTTCTCTCCCTTCTGGAGAGTAGCCATGCTGTTCCCAGTGTAGTTCAGGTATCTAGCTGAATTCATTCAACGCCTATCCTTATTTATCCTGAATATCCCAAATAGTGTATTAACACAGATTCCTGTTGGTCACATCTCGTGCCTAAAATGAGAGGATTTGTTCTGAGCTCCACCTACAACTTCCTGATGACAGAGTCCTTATGATGATCAGTGATTGTAAAGCAGGAGTTTTGATCCTACATTCATCCTGTGCATTTTAAGAGTTAGAGATATTCCACCAGCATAGTTATTTTGTTTTAATGTTCCTATGGTAGAAAATATAGCCATGAAAAACTGACTGTCGGCAGAGGAACAGTGGAAATAGTGGTAAGTTGACAGGAGAGGCAGCTTGAAAACTGACAATAAGATTGTTTATGTAGAGTTGTTTAGTGATGATATCCAAAAATCAAAGCTTTTTCTAAAATTAATGTTGCTTGTACTTAAAATGTGAACTTTGTATTTTAACTATGCTTACATTTTATGTATGACCGTAACTACTGTTTTTAATTTCTTTAATGAATACTGTAAAAATAAAATACTGAACTTTGTGTATTATAATCTGATGAAAAGTCAGTCTGTCTTGGAATTAATCTAACAGTTTCACAGAAAGGGTCTGGCTTCTGCCAGAAGATAAGTTGTTTGGGTAGCATAAAAGAGAAAGAACAAGTCTATCAAAGAGCCATAGAGGTTTTTGCTTCAAATTAAGCTTAATGTGACTTGTATTGTTTTTTTTTAATTAATAAGGCACCCAGTTTGTTAGGTGTTTGCATATTGTGATACTGAGATTACAACTGATAGTAATTTAAAAATCTTCCAAGACAAGAAAAATACAAAAATGGCATCAAAATAACCATAATGCAGCAGAGAAGGATCCAGCATTCAGCAAATTGCAATAGAATCAAAATAGTTATGTGATATATGTTCAGGTTGGCAATAACTTTGAGCTAAAAATAAGATACAGAAATACTTTCTTATCAAGCAGCAAAGTTAAATAGGAAAGCATCTCTGCTAAATGTTGTAGAACAGCAAATGGAAAAGGGACCAGATATGCCATGAATTATAGAATGCTGAAGAAAAACAGAGAGAAATAATAAGATCTTACCATGTTAACAAAGCTTCCTTGGTTGTGGAAGTTGTCCCATCTAATTCCAAAAGAGTTCATTATAAATCTACCGAAGGTCTAGAGGTTCACAACCTCTCGTTTTAATTGCTAGAATGCACTTCGGCTTCCTTCACAGTGGTCACTACCAAAAAGGGCTTAAGTTTCATAAACAATGAGGAATTGACAAAAGTTCACTCACAGTGGGTAGTTTATTGGAGATTCAGAGAAGAACAGCTTGCAAGTTTCATAATAACAATAACAGAGGATGATGAAGTGACTTTATAAGTTGGACAGATTTTGAGAGATCTCTTGGATTTTACCTTATGTGCACATTGATATGCAAGTTCTTGTGCACTGTTACTACATCAACCAAAAGACAAATATTCTACTCAATGGAAGTCACAAACAAGCTGCACAATCACTAATGGCTTGGTAAGTTAATAGCCAGTTCAATAACATGTGATGCAATTCATATCTACATAGCTCCCTTTCATCTGATCCACCTATGAATAGCTTAAGTACATATGACTATAAATGCTTTTTGGAGAATCGGGCTTCTTTTAAGAAACCATAAGTTGTGTTATGTATTATAAGACCATAAGGCATAGGAGCAGAATTATGCTGTTCAGTCCACCGAGTCTACTGAACCATACCATCATGGCTGATTTATCCCTCTCAACCCCAATCTTCTGCCTTCTCCCTGTAATCTTTGATGCCCTGACAAATTAAGAGCTATCAACCTCTGCTTCAAATACACCTAATGACTGGCTTCCACAGCTGTTTGTGGCAATGAATTCCACAGATTCATTACCCTCTAGCTAAAGAAATTCCTCCTCATTGCTGTTCTAAATGGATGTTCCTCTATTCTCAGGCTGTGCCCTCTGGTCCTAGACTCCCAAACTATAGGAAATGTCCTCTCCATTTCCACTCTTTGGGCGTTTCAATATTCAATAGGTTTTAAAGAGATCCCATCTTATTCTTCTAAATTCCAGCAAGTACAGGCCCAGAGCCATCAAAAACATCTCATATGTCAACCCTCACATTTCCAGAATCATTCTCATGAACCTCTTTTGGACCCTCTCCAATGCCAGCATATCTTTTCTTAGATAAGTGGTCCAAGACTGCTTACAATACACCACCTGTGGTCTGATGAATACCTTATAAAGCCTCAGCATTACATTGCAGCTTTTATACTGTAGTCCTTTTGAAATGCATGCTAACATTGCATTTGCCTTACCACTGACTCAATCTGCAAGTTCTTCTTTAGGGAATCCTGCATGAGGGCTCACAAGTCCCTTTGCACCTCTGATTTTTGAATTTTCTCCCTGTTTGGAAAATAGTCTTTGCCTTCAGTCCTTCTACCAAAGTGCATGACCATATACCTCTCTACACTATATTCCATCTGCCTCTTCTTTGATCATTCTTCCAATCTGTCTTAACTCCTTCTGCAGCCTCCTTATACCCCCATAACCTCATCCATAATAATGGATTCCACCATTTTCCTAACCACTGAAGTCAGGCTAACTGGCCTATAATTTCCTTTCTTCTGCCTCCCTCCCTTCTTAAAGGGTGGAGTGACATCTGCAACTTTCCAGTACCAGGAACCATTCCAGAATCTAGCAATTCTTAAAAGATCACAGAAGCCTCCACAATCTCTTCAGCTGTCTCTTTAAGAACCCTCAGTATCCAGGTGACTTATCTACCTTCAGACATTTCAGCTGCCCAAGCACCTTCTCCTTAGAAATGACAACTACACTCACTTCTGCTCCCTGATACTCTTGATTTTCTGGCATACTACTAGTGCCTTCCACTGTGGAGACTGATGCAAACTACTCATTAGGTTCATTCACCATTTCTTTGTCCCCTATTACTACCTCTCCAGCGTCATTTTCCACTGGTCTCTACTATACTCTCATCTCTCTTCTACTCTTTATATATCTGAAAAATATTGGTATCCTCTTTTATATTTAAGCTTGCCTTCCTATTTCATTTTTTTAGTTCCGTATAGCTTATTTATGCCTTCTATTGTTTTTTTAAAAGCTCTCCAATCCTCTAACTTCTTACTCATTTTTGCTATATTATATGCCCTTTCTTTTGCTCTTACACTGTCTTTGACTGCATTTGGCAGCCACAGTTGAATCATCCTCCATTTAGCATACCTTTTCATTTTTGGGATGCATGTATCCTGCACCTTCTGATTTGTTCCCAGAAACCCCAGCCAGTCTGCCATCATCCCTGCTAGTGTCTCCTTCTAATTAATATTGGCCAGCTCCTCTCTCATGCCTCTGAAATTCTCTTTTCTCCACTGTAATGCTGATGCATTCAACATTAGCTTCTTCCTTTCAAATTATAATCTCTGCCTCCCAAGGGTTCCTTTACCTTGAGCTCCCTAATCAAATCTGGTTTATTATACAACAATCAATCCAGAATTGCTTTTCCCCTAGTGGGCTCAACCACAAGCTGCTCTAAAAAGGCATCTCATAGGCATTCTATAAATTCGCTCACTTGGGATCCAGCTCCAACCTGATTTTTCCAATCTACCTGAATACCGAAATGCCCAACAACTGCCTTTTAACGTGACTTTTCTATTTGCCATTGAAATTTGTAGTCTGCATCCTGCCTACTGTATATAACTCTCATTAGAGACTTTTTTATATTTGCAGGTTCTTAACTCTATCCACAAGAATTCTACATCTTCCAATTGAATGTTGCCCCTTTCTAAGGAGTTGATTTAACTTTTTACCAACAGAGGCATGCCACCCCTTCTGCTGACCTGCCTGTCCTTTTTGATGAAATATGTATCCTTAGATGTAAAGCTCCCAACTGTGATCTTCTTTCAGCCACAACTCAGTAATGCCCACAATGTCATACCTGCCAATCTCTAATGGCACTGCAAGGTCATCTACCTTATTCTGTATACTGTGTGAATTCAAATGTAACACCTTGCTTCTAGGATGATACATCTTTGCTTCAGATAAATGGAAATGATGAATATACACTAAAATATGTTGATGGTACCTCAGAACTCGGAAAGATGCAGGACATTGATTTGCATGGCCCAAAGATTGCTTCTGTCCGCTGCATATTTTAGGGCACCAAGTCATAGAGTTGAACCAACAGGGCCACCTAAGGGAGAAAGGAAACAGGCCGAAAAGGTGCAAAGACTTTTGAGAAACAACATTTACATATCTGCTGAAGAGGTTATGTGGGCTTTGTCAGCACTTGTCTGAGAAGCTGTCACTCTCTGGAAATTTTGAATTCTCACATGCCTGTGGACCTTCTGCTCTGCCTGACATACTCTCACTGGCACTTCCTAGCTGTGCATTGCATTGTGGTCCATGTGGATATTAAGCACTTGCAGTGGCAGTGACTCCATTTGATTCCAAGGAGGGAAAGTGTAGTAAGCAACACAAGTAATTTACATGTTTTTAACTTTGATTGAATTTGGATGTATTTAATAGTTATAAGCATTTTCTATTTATTTAATCTTTTCATTTTCCTTTATTTTTAAACTTACTTAACTTTTCAACTGTGTGATTATTTTCAAACATCATTAAATGTTAGAGCCAACAACACCCAGGAAGTGACTGCCCTGGATAGGGGCGCACATCACCTAGGAGTATGGTGGTGAGTATCAGAGGAAACTCTGGACTTTTTTCCTTTACCAATCGAAGACCATAAGACATAGGAGCAGAATTAGGCCATCTGGCCCATCGAGTCTGCTCAACGTTTGATGCATTGTCCAATCAAGAATGTATCAATCTCTGCCTTAAATACACCCAATGACCTGGCCTCCACAGCTGCATGTGGCAAAAAATTCCACAAATTCACCACCCTTTGACTAAAGGAATTTCTCCACATCTCTGTTTTGAAAGGGCACCCTTCTATCCTGAGGCTGTGCCCCCTTGCCCTTTACTCCCCCACCAAGGGGAAACATACTTTCTACATCTACTCTGTCTAGGCCTTTCAACATTCAAAAGGTTTCAATGAGATCCCCCCTCATCCTTCTGAATTCCAGAGAGTATAGACTCAGAGCCATCAAGCGTTCCTCGTATGATAACCCTTTCATTCCTGGAACCATCCTTGTAAACCTTCCCTAGACCCTCTCTATTGCCAACAAATCTTTTCTAAGATGAGGGGCCCAATATTAATGAGAGAACAAAATTACAATGGTTAGCAGACAATGTTCTTTTCTTAAGAAAACCCAGAGTGATGACTTAACCTTCCTCATCACTTCCATCCTCTGCCATGTTTCAGCTTTCTTACATAGCAAGTCCTTTCAGATTTCATGTGAAAATTGATTATTAGTTGTTACGAACCCCGTAACTGGGTCACTTACCAGCAAAGATAGAGAGGTCCGTTGAAGTCTGATGGTACTATTTTTAACAGTATTTATTGGTAAAAATACACAAAAATAATATCAATGCAAACATACAGATAATATACGTTGTCAATACTAAATCTGCAGGTATAATAAAAGTGCGGGTATAATAATAATAAGAAATAAGCTCTATCGTTGTCTAGGGGATAATGTATTGTCCAATGGAAATATAAAAGTCACTCAGTTCATTCAGGCTGCAGCCTTTGGTTGGAGTCAAGAGAGACAGATTTTAGAAACTTGCCGGCTTTCCTTTATCCGATCTTGATCTGTATTCGTCCTTTAGCGAGGCCGTTCCGTGGAGGACTTGTCATCTGGGCAAGGATGGACACACACAAGCCCCCACCAGTCTCATACGTTTCTCCTGGTGTGTCTAAAGGGGTTGTTCCCCAGACCCTCTTTTATCCTCACTCACGGGGTCTCAGATGTCAATCAGGTTGGGATGATACAATCCCTCAACCAGCCCACTCTGGTCATCCCCCTGAGGGCTTCAATGAATAGTACAGTACTCAATACACAATTCCGTCTCCAAGAGACAATGGCCGTTATCCATGGTTCCGTTCCGCTGAGGCCAGGACACATTCCAAGCCTGTGTATTCTGGACGTCTCTCTCTCATTTCCTGGGACCCAGGAAATGAGAGAGAATCCACAAGGTTTGTAATGTGTCCTGGCCTCAGCGAAACAAAACCACTGATAACGGCTATTGTCTCTTGGAGACGGAATTGTGTATTGAGTACTGTACTATTCATTGAAGCCGCTCAGGGGACGACCAGAGTGGGCTGGTTGAGGGATTGCATCATCCCAACCTGATTGACACCTGAGACCCCGTGAGTAAGGATAAAAGAGGGTCTGGGGAACAACCCCTTCAGACGCACCAGGAGAAACGCTAGAAATCCCGTGACAGCGTTTAATAGCGACAGCCGGTGGGGGGCTCGTGTGCGTCCTTCCCTTGCCAGGGTTGACGGGCTCACCACGGAAGAATGGCTTAGCTAAAGAAGAGGCCACAAGTGAACGGCCACCCCAACGAGACTCCGACAGATGGAAATCATAAAAGGAATCGGCAAGTTTTTCTCCCAAAACTCTCTCTCTCTCCAACCATTGCAACCCAGCGGTCCCCAAAGGCTGCAGCCTGCATGAACTGAGTGAACTTTATATTTCCATCGGTCAATACATTATCCCCTAGACAACGATAGAGCTTATTTCTTATTGATTATTATTATACCCGCACTTTTATGTTTAGTATTGACGACGTATATTATCTGTATGTTTGCATTGATATTATTTTTGTGTATTTTTACCAATAAATACTGTTAAAAATAGTACCATCAGACTTCAACGGACCTCTCTATCTTTGCTGGTAAGTGACCCAGTTACGGCATTCGTAACAGTCTCCCTTAATGTAATATGCACTTCATTCCCTGGGTTTGGGGATCGATAGCTGGATGAAGGGTAGGCAAACTACATTCTGGCCCCAGGATCTTGACTTTCTGAACCAACCTGGGTCAGAACAAACAGGATTGCACTAAAATAGTGCTCTGGACCTGTTGGAAGTGGGCTCCTGTGTCCTTTCTGCCAGAAGGAATGAAGTTTTTAAAAGGCCTACTATTGTTTGAGTACCTGTAATGTTGCTACACTGGTTCCCTCTCGTGGGTGGAGTTCTACATTCTATAGCTGCTGAAGGTGAAATTCTGTGACACCCTGTATCCTGGGAAAACACCCAAGGTGCAATGAATATATTGACATCTTACTGCCTTCACTTCCTCTCTATTCATGATTATCACTTACTTTGCACTACATCAGCCCCTCCCTGCCCACCCCACTGTTGATACCACATGGAGTAACCTTGTCCACACTACTGCTCAGTAGAATGACAAATCCCATAAAAAAGAAGGGTCAAGAGAAATGGCAAGGTTGAGTTGAAACCCGTAGGTCATCAAAGGACAGCATAAGACATGAGGCGTAAGACATAGGACAGGAATTAGGTCATTTAGCCCATTGAGTCTGCTCTGCCATTCAATCAGAGCTGATACTTTATTCTCCTTTTCAGCCTTACTCCCCACCCTTCTCCCTATAACCTTTGATGCCATGGCCAATCAAGAACCTATCAATCTCTGCTTTAAATACCCCCAACAACCTGGCCTCCACAGCTGCCTATGGTAAGAAATTCAACAACTTCACCACCCCCTGGCTAAAGAGATTCCTCCGCATCTCTTTTTTAAATGGACATTCCCTATCCTGAGACTGAGCCCGCTTGTCCTACACTTCCCCACCATGGGAAATATCCTTTCCACATCTACTCTGTCTAGAGTTTCAACATTCAAAAGGTTTCAATGAGATCCCCCGTCATCTCTAAATTCCAGTTACTATAGGTCCAGAGCCATCAAACGTTCTTCATATGATAACCTTTCATTCCCGGAATAGTCCTTTTTAACCACCTCTGAACCCTCTCCAATGCCAGCACATCTTTTCATAGATAAGGATCCTAAAACTATTCACAATATTCAAAGTGAGGCCTCACCTGTGCCTTATAAAGCCTCAGCATCACATCCCTGCTCTTGTATTCTAGACCTCTTCAAATGAATGTTAACATTGCATTTGCCTACCTCACCACCGACTCAACCTGCAAGTTAACCTTCTGAGTGTTCTGCACAAGGACTCCCAAGTCCCTTTGCATCTCAGATTTTTGGATTTTCTTGCTGTTTAGAAAATAGACTGCACAGTTATTTCTTCTACCAAAGTGCATAACCATGCATTTTCCGACATTGTATTTTATTTGCCACTTTCTTGTACGTTCCCCCAATCTGTCCAAGTCCTTCTGCAACCCTCCTGCTTCCTCAACACTACCTGCCCCTCCACCAATCTTTGGATCATCTGCAAACTTGGCAACACAGCCATCTATCCCATCATCTAAATCATTAATATGCAGCATAAAAAGAAGTGGCCCCAACACCAATTGCTGTGGAATACCACTACTCGCTGGCAGCCAACCAGAAAAGAATCCTTATTCACACTTGCTACCTCCTACCAATCAGCCAATGATCTAACCACGCCAGTAACTTTCCTGTAATACCATGGGCTCTTAGCTTGGTAAGCAGCCTCATGTGTGGCGCCTTGTCAAAGGCCTTCTGAAAATCCAAATATACAACATCCATTGCATCTCCTTTATCTATCCTACTTAAATTCTCTTCAAAGAATTCCAACAGGTTTGCCAGGTAAGCTTTTCCCTTAAGGAAACCATGCTGACTTTGTCCTACCTTGTCCTGTGTCACCAAGTACTCCATAACTCATTCTTATCAATTGACTCCAACAACTTTCCAACCACTGAGGTCAGGCTAACTGGTCTATAATTTTCTTTCTGCTGCCTTCCTCCTTTCTTAAAGAAGTGGAGTGACATTTTCAATTTTCCAGTCCTCCAGAACCATGCCAGAGTCCAATGATTTTTGAAAGATCATTACTAATGCCACCACAATCTCTACCGCTACCTCTTTCAGAACCCTGGTGTGCAGTTCAGCTTGTCTGGGTGACTTATGTACCCTTAAGTCTTACACCTTTTGAGCACTTTCTCCCTTATAATACTAATTGCACTCACTTCTCTTCTTTCACACCCTTCAACACCTGACACACTACCAGTGTCTTCCACAGTGAAAACTGATGCAAAATATTCATTTAGTTCATTTGCCATCTCCTTGTCCCCTGAGATTATTTCTCCAGCCTTATTTTCTAATGGTCCTACATCCACTCACATCTCTCTTTTATTTTTACATGCTTGAAAAAGCTTTTTCTATCTACCTTGACATTGCTTGTTAGCTTGATTTCTTATTTCATCTTTTCCCTCCTAATGATTCTTTTAGTTGCTTTCTATAGGGTTTTAAAAGCTTCCTAATCCTCTATCTTCCTGGTAATTTTTGCTTTGTTGTATGCCCTCTTTTTTGCTTTTACATTAGCTTTGACTTCCCTTGTCAGCCACAGTTGTACTATCTTGCTATTTTGTGTTTAGAATACATCTATCTTGCACCTTCCTCATTTTTCCCAGAAACTCACACCATTGCTGCTCTGCTGTCAACCCTGCCAGCAGCTCCTTCCAATTTACTTTGGCCAACTCCTCTCTCATACCACTGTAATTTCCCTCACTCCACTGAAATACTGCTACATCAGACATTCCTTTCTCCCTATCCCTAATTGCCTCCGGTTCATTACATAACACCCAATCTAGTATAGCTGATCCCCTCGTAGGCTCAATGACAAACTGCTCTAAAAAGCCATCTCATAGGCATTCAACAAATACATTTTTGAGCAACATTTCCAACCTGATTTTCCCAGACTGCTTGCATGTTAAAAATCTCCCATGACTATCATAACATTGTCCTTTTCACACACCTCTTCTATTTCACATTGTAATCTTTGGACCACATCCCAGCTACTGTTAGAAGCCCTGTTTGCAACTGCCATCAGGGTCCTTTTACACTTGCAGTTTCTTAACTCAAACCACAAGGATTCAACATCTTCCGATCCTATGTCACATCTTTATAATGATTTTGTGCCGTTCTTTACCAGTAGAGCTACGCTACACTCTCTGTCTACCTTCCTATTCCTTCGATACTATGTGTAACCTTGGACATTCAGCTCCCAACTACAACCATTCTTCAGCCACGATTTAGTGATGGCCACTACATCCTACCCAAAATATGTAAAAGTGCAACAAGATAATTCACCTTATTTCTTATACTCTGTGTATTGAGATGTAAGACTTTGAGTACTGTATTTACTAACCTTTATGATTCTGCATCCCTCATGCACTGATACACACCCTGCTGGCTGCAATTTTGTCAGGAACGTCTGCCTGTCCTTTCCGACAGTCTGATTGCACACTATCTTTGCTTTTTTAACATCTTTCCTAATTTGAGTCCTTTCACTCCAGTTTCTATCACACTGCCAAATTAGTTTAAACCCTCCCCAACAGTTCTAACAAACCTGCCCACAAGAATATTGGTCCCCCTCGGATTCAGCTGCAACCTGTTCCTTTTGTACATGCCATACCTCACACAGAAGAGATCCCAATAATCCAAGGTCCTGAAGCCCTGCCCCTTGCACCTGCTTCTCATCTACACTTTTGTCTGCCAAATCATCCTTTTTCTACCCTCACTGGGATGTGGCACAGGTAGCAATCTAGAAATTACTACCCAGGAGGTCCTGCTTCTCAGGTTTCTGCCTAGCTCTCTAAATTCTCTCTTCAGGACCTCTTTGCTTTTCCTTCCTATGTCATTAATGGCAATATGTACCAAGAGAGCATCCCAAATGCTGTAGACGTGATCCAAGATGTCCCTGACCCTGGCAACTGATAGGCAACATTCCATTCGGGTGTCCCATTCACGTCAACAGAATTGCCCATCTGTTCCCCTGACTATTGAGTCCTCTAACACTACCACTCCTCTCTTCTCCCTCTTTCCTTTCTGCACCATGGTCCTATGCTCAGTGCAGTAACATGTTCTCCATGGCATTCCCTTAGGAAGTCATCCCCCATAACAGTATCCAAATCAGTACACTTATTATCAATGGGAATGGTCATAGGGATTCTCTGTGCTAACTGCCTAATGCCTTTCCATTTCTCCTAACAGTCACCCAGCTACTCACCTCCTGCAACTTAGGGATGACTACTTCCCTGTATCTTTGATTAATTATCTCCTCACTTTCCTGTACAAGCCAAAGGTCATCCAGCTGCTGCTCCAGATCCCTAACACGGTCTTCAAGGAGTTGTAGCTGGATGCACTTCACACAGATGAGGAAACTCATCTCCCACTCCAACATCTGGCATGAAGAACACACAGTGGCCATTCAAATAACACAAAGTACCCCTGACACAGTAAGAAGAAAGGGAAATTTAACAGAAACTTACCCAAAGCCAACGCCTGCTTTGAGCCAAAGCCTGACAATCCCACTCTCACCACTGGCCCACTCCAACAATGGCCACTCCACTTGGCCCTTCAGTACATTTATTTACTTTTCTCTGCACTGCTCCCGCCACTGATTGGGCTCCTGAAATGACACTGACTGCCCGTGAAGCTCTCCTTTTAAACAAGCGTCGCTGACTTGCAAGAAACCTCCTCGATGCGCATTGCTCCGGCCGCCAGAATAAAAGTGAAAAATGAGAAAGACTAATTTAAATTGTTGAGGACTGCAAGAGAGTCGCTGAGTTAAGGCAGAAATTCAGATGGGGGAAAATACAGTCAACTGGATAATAAAAGAGAGGCCATGCAGGGAACATTCACTGGATTAGTTCTGCAACAAACAGATTAATCTATTCAGAAAGATGGTGCTGATTAGACCTGTGATCTCTTCTGGAGGTTTGAATCAGAGTATCTAGAAACAGTGGACAGGGTGCCTGAATAAGGACTTTTTAAAACTGAGATGAGGAAGAATTACCTCTCTCAGGTGTTTACTCTTGCTCCAGTGGTTTTGTGTTTATATGTCTTAAGGAAATGTGTATATCATGAAAAGGTGCAGTTACATCTAAAGTGATTTATGATCTTGGTAAGAACCAATTAAGTCCTCTGGCAGTGGAAACCCTAATCAGAGGGGTTTGAATACAAGTTGAAAGAAAGAAGTATGGGCATTTAGAAAATAAGCACGTTCAAAGACATTGGGGCAGGGAGGTTCAGGTACCTGAAATTAGGGGCTGGATATTTTAAACAGGAAATAGAAGAGAGGATATTTGAAGATCAGGGCATGATTAACCTTAGTAAAGGAACCATTGACAATACCAGCAAAGATGGTGGAGAAACAGAAATTAGTTGGTTCTTAATTTTGTGGCAATAGTCAGGCAAGAAGGAAGTGAATATCATGGTCTCAGAATCACTGACGTATTCATGAAATTTGCTTTTCTGTGGCAGCAGCACAGTGAAAGAGATAAAATTACTAATAGTTACAAAAATAAATAGTGCAAAGGTGAACAATGAATTCATATTCATGGTTCATGGACCTTTCAGAAACCTGAGAGAGGACAAGGTGAGCTCCGAGAAATCATGTGGTTGTAGGATAGAGCACAGAGGAAGATGTGATTTCAGGGAGAGTCGAAATATTAGACAGAATTTTGGAATAGGAAGAAGATGGCACAGGTGGTTGAAAAGGTGCTTATTAAAGGAATCTTTTGATGCAAGACTTTGACAAGTTTCGAGAAAAGCTGAAACTACTGGATGAAAAGTTTGTTAAGTTGTGTGTGGAGTAGAATGCCATTTAAGTAATGGGACTGGTAGGCCTGAAATCTGGATGCTGATTGGAGACATGAGTTCATGGCAGTTACAGAACTACGATTCAATTCATGACATAAATGTGGAAAAAAACATTATTGTCAATAAATCTGTTAAACTACTGGAGTGTTTTTAAAAACTAATCTAATTCACTGATGTCCTTCATTCTTACCAGAACCTACCTGTGTCTAACTTCAGACCCCTGGCAATATAGTTGACCTGTAACTCCCTCTGAAATGACCAAGTTGGTCACTTCGATCTATTAGAGCTGAGTGAAAAGTACGCTGATTTTGCCAGCAGCAACACCCAGACTGAGAAAATAAAGTTTTACTTAAAAAAACACCATTTAAAAGAACATTTATATGAATTAATTTAAGAAGTCTGCTTTTTGAGCTTAATATACTATTTGTCTCTAGCTGAATCACTCTAACAAATTCTTTGTCATTATGAGGTTGCAGTTTTTTAACTGCGTGGGAAACAGTAAAAATCACAATGTTGTTATGAGGCAGTATTTCCAGGTTTAAGGTTAGGTACTTTATTACGTTTAATTAGAAATAAGATTAAACTGCGTTCAACTTGACCTGGGAGTGCCAGAGGTTAAAACAGTCAGTTATTATTTCTTTCGAATTAATCAGGGCAACACCTATAGATTAAATTCTGAATAATATCCAATGTATAATTTCAAGACACTGCCTTCTATGTAAACAATATTTTGACAACTTATACATATTTACTAGGGAACACTGTGGCGAGTCATTGCAAAATTTCTTAGGAATTCTTATTTGAGTTTTACAATTTGAGTATGAGTAGGATTGTTGGTAGGATTGTTGCCATGATAATGTATGTCATGAAGGCTGTATTTCACAATGCTGACCAATAAAACTACAACAAATTTCACAATAATTCTGATCTGAAGAGAAATAAATGATAAAAATCAAATATAGGCTGCAGATAACTGAAAAAATGCGGTATGGCACAAGATATGTTTGAGAGTTGGACTATTTGCATTGATTTGATTATCAGAATTTGATTAATAATATAGGTGTAGCTGTTAAAAGGCAGGTTCAACATGAAGTGTTCTCAGACCAGATAGAACTCAGATGCTTAGTCATCTCTTTGAATACTGTCATCCAAATAACGGCTGTAACAGCAATTACAGAAAATGTTCTCGTATACGATAGATCTATATCAATTACTTCAGTTATTAGTTGGTATCTTTGCAGTATCCATTTTGATCAAGATATTGAATCTTTTTCGTAAGAGATGGATGTTGATGGAGGCAATGAAACCCTTCCCGGG
Source organism: Hemitrygon akajei (assembly GCF_048418815.1). Taxonomy (NCBI): domain Eukaryota; kingdom Metazoa; phylum Chordata; class Chondrichthyes; order Myliobatiformes; family Dasyatidae; genus Hemitrygon; species Hemitrygon akajei. The sequence goes on along the minus strand of NC_133135.1, from coordinate 53,219,674 downwards.
ACCTCCTTCACACTGGTTATACGGGCATGCACATGAGGTATGTATAAAATTAGCCAATGAAGTTATCTGAGAACTATCTTTCTAGACAATATCGGTAATAACCAATACCTGCAATTTTGTGGATCCATTGTATTGTGTTGTTGATTCAAAGTATAATTTATGTGGCTACCTATAATGTTGCTATTTTAACATTATTTATTTCTAACTGCTCAGGTCATGTAGTAACATTTTCATCTGTAATGATCAAATTTGTGAGTTTCAGCCTTAAGACAGTCTCTAAATTTACACTGCAGATTAGTGTGCCAGTGCAGAGAAGGAACATGATATATTCAAAACTATCATTCTTGAAGTAAAGCAAATTTTCCTTGCAGTGAGGATCATTGATGCCTGGAAATACATTGTTAGCAAATAGATGACCCATCGAGAAAATCTTCTCTTCACGTTTCTCATGCGCATAAACTGTCATATATTTTTGGAGATGGTCACTGAATTCTCCTGCTATTGAGCCTTGTTTTCTCCTTTCAATGTCATCAAAATCAAACAGATTAGCAGACCATTCATCTCATTCCCCTTCATTATAAAATAGCTGCTCTGTTTGCTTGTGTGCCAACATACTTCAGTTTAAAAATTAAATATATACAGTGCGGTATTTTGTGATAATCCAAAGTGATATTATTGTACAGTAACAATAAATATACTCCTTATAATATAAAAATATTTGCTTTTTTCTATAAACTATGCATGGTGTGTTCTGTATGGTTCTGCTTTCTCCTTTGAGTTCTCACGTTATTATCTGAGATATTGTCACCTCACTGATGTTTTGCCGATACTGTATCTGTACTCTTGTCCACAAGTCACAGTTCTTCAACATTCTTTCCTTTCCCCCTTCCCCGCTGAATGATCTGTGAATATTTTATGCTCTTTTTTTTTGTACAGCTTTTGTCTGCCTACCTGATCTTTATAATTTTTCAATACTAGAAGGTGATTCCAGCACTCATACACACTGAGTTTTAAATAAACTGATAGATATCTAAAAGAATTAAAACTTCTGGTTAGGCTCTCCAGGTAAGTATTGAATCCTACTTGATGATGCCTCCTGTATTATTCACCAATTCGAAATTCAATGATTAAAATTGTTCTATTCTGTTCACTTGATATATTGTCAGAATAAGTCCATTCAAATACTGTCACTTTTAATAATGAAAGTTTACAGCAATTTCCTGATGCATTTGTTGATTACAGCTCTGAGCTGTTTCCAATGGACAATCCCTGGAGCTATTTAGCTATGGAGCTAATCACACAGGCAGATAGCTGCATAGCTCCTGCTTCAGCCTCAGTGGCTCTGAGTGAGGGAGGAATGGATCATTTATGATGTCAGCAAGTTAGACCAGTGGGAAGAATTTAAAGGAGAGAGGTTTTCCTTCAGCGGTTTGAACAAGGCATGACTGCACAGGCGCGTGGATGTCAGCAAGTTAGACCGGTGGGAAGAATTTTAAAAGAAGACAGCTTTATAGAGTGGGCACCGGAGGAGCAGGCAATGGAGTAGAGGGAGTCAGAGTAGGAGGGCTTTGGTTCAATGTGGCTTTGGCGATAATGGGTCGAGGCGAGGTAAGTTACTTGTGAAGAAAAGGAATAGGAAGTATGTCTGTGAGAGTGGTGTTCTGTACTGGGTGTCAGATGTGGGATGGCCACATTGGCACCAGATGCATCGAGCTGCAGCTGCTTAGAGACCGCGTTAGGGAAATGGAGATGCAGCTCGATGACCTTTGTCTGGTCAGGGAATGTGAGGAGGTGACAGAGAGGAGCTGTAGGCAAGAAGTCACACGGGGGACTCGGGAGACAGATAAGTGAGTAACAGTCAGGAGTGGGAAGGGCAGGAGTCAGATACTACCCCTGTGGCTGTACCCCTTGACAATAAGTACTCCTGTTTGAGTACTGTTGGGGGGGGGAGAACAGCCTACCCTGGGGAAGCAACAGAGGCCGCACCTCTGGCACAGAGTCTGACCCTGTGGCTTGGAAGGGTAGGGAAAGGAAGAGGATGGCAGTAGTGATAGGGGACTCTATAGTTAGGGGGTCAGATAGGCGATTCTGTGGATGCAGGAAAGAAATATGTATGGTAGTTCGCTCCCAGGTGCCAGGGTCCAGGATGTTTCTAATCATGTCCAAGGTATCCTGAAGTGGGAAGTGAAACAGCCAGAGGTCGTGGTACATATCACGAAAAGGGAGGAAAAGGGAAGAGATCCTGAAAACAGACTACAAGGAGTTAGGAAAGAAGCTGAGAAGCAGGACCTCAAAGGTAGTAATCTCAGGATTATTGCCTGTGCCAGGCGACAGTGAGTATAGGAATAGAGTGAGGTGGAGGATAAATGTGTGGCTGAGGGATTGAAGTAGGGGCAGGGATTATTGATGGATCATTGAGACCTCTTTTGGGGCAGGTGTGACCTGTACAAAAAGGACAGGTTGCACTTGAATCCGAGAGGGACCAATATCCTTGCTGGGAGGTTTGCTAAGGCTATTGGGGAGAGTTTAAACCAGAATTGCTGGGGGTGGGAACCAAACTGAAGAGACGGAGGAAGGGGCGGTTGGCTCACAAATAGAGAAAGCTTGTAGACAGTGCGAGAGGGAGGATAGGCAGGTGATAGTAAAAGGATGTGCTCAGACTGATGTTTTGAGATGTGTCTATTTTAATGCAAGGAGTATCATGAACAAAAGTGGATGAGCTTAGAGCGTGGATCAGTACTTGGAGCTATGATGTTGTGGCCATTGCAGAGACTTGGATGGCTCGGGGGCAGGAATGGCTAATTAGGGTGTTAGGCTTTAGAAGTTTCAGAAAGGACAGGGAGGGAGGCAAAAGAGATGGGGGCATGGCACTGTTGATCAGAGATAGTGTCACGGCTGCAGAAAAGGAGGAAGTCACGGAGGGATTGTCTACTGAGTCTCTGTGGGTGAAAGTTAGAAACAGGAAGGGGTCAATAACTCTACTGGGTGTTTCTTATAGACCATCCAATAGTAACAGGGACATCAAGGAGCAGATAGGGAGACAGATTATGGAATGGTGTGGAAATAACAGGGATTTTGTGATCGGGAATTTTAATTTCCCCAATATTGATTGGCATCTTCCTAGAGCGAGGTGTTTAGATGGGGTTAGGTCTGTTCAGGAAGGTTTCCTGACACAGTATGTAGATAAGCCTACAAGAGGAGAGGCAGTACTTAATCTCATATTGGGAAATGAATCTGGTCAGGTGTCAGGTCTCTCAGTGGGAGAGCATTTTGGAGATGGTGATCACAATTCTCTCTCCTTTACCATAGCATTGGAGAGGGATAGGAACAGTTAGGAAAGTGTTTAATTGGAGTAAGGGGTAATATGAAGCTATCAGGCAGGAACTTGGAAGCATAAATTGGGAATAGATGTTCTCAGGGAAATATACGGCAGAAATGTTGCAAATGTTCATGGGATATTTGTGTGGCGTTCTGCACAAGTATGTTCCAATGAGACAGGGAAACAATGGTGTACAAATGGAGTTGAAAATATAGTCAAGAAGAAAAGAAAAGCTTACAAAATGTTCAAAAAATTAGGTAATGATAGAGATCTGGAAATTTATAAAGCTAGCAGGAGGGAGCTTAAGAATGAAATTAGGAGAGCCAGAAGGGGCCATGAGAAGGCCTTGGTGAGCAGGATTAGGGAAATCCCCAAGTCATTCTACAAGTATGTGAAGAGCAAGAGGATAAGACATGAGATAATAGGTCCAATCAACTGTGACAGTGGAAAAGTGTGTATGGAACTGGAGGAGGTAGCGGAGGTACTTAATGATGACTTTGCTTCAGTATTCACTATGGAAAAGAACCTTAGCAATTGTAGGGATGACCTACAGCAGGCTGAAAAGCTTGAGCATATAGATGTTAAGAAAGAGGATGTGCTGGAGCTTTTGGGAAGCATCAAGTTGGATAAGTCACCGGGACCGGATGGGATGTACCCCAGGCTACTGTGGGAAATGAGGGAGGAGACTGCTGAGCCTCTCGCAATGATCTTTACATCTTCAATGTGGACTATAGAGGTTCCGGAGGATTGGGGGGTTGCAGATGTTGTTCCCTTATTCAAGAAAGGGAGTAGAGATAGCCTAGAAAATTATAGACCAGTGAGTCTTACTTCAGTGTTTGGTAAGTTAATGGAGACGATCCTGAGAGGCAGGATTTATGAACATTTAGAGAGGCATAATATGATTAGGAATAGTCAGCATGGCTTTGTCAAAGACAGGTCATGCTTTATGAGCCTGATTTTTAATTCATACATCTGCCTCTGTAAGAATCTTTTAATATGTCCCCAACGTATCATCCTCTACCAGTACCCACACAAACAAGCACTTACCACTCTCTGAGTAAAAAATACTGCCTCTCACATCTCCTCTGAACCTTCCTCCATTCACCTTAAAAGGATGCCTTTGGTATTGGGCATCTATGCCCCAGGAAAAAGCACTGGCAGTCCACTCCATCAATGCCTCTTATCATCTTATACTATTATCCTCTATCAAGCCGTTTCTCATCCTCCTTTGCCTCCAAGGAGAAAAGCCCTAGCTCTCTCAACCTTTCCTTATAAGACATGCTCTCTAATTCAGGGAGCATCCTAGGAAATCTCTAAAGCTTCCACATCCTTCCTACAATGAGATGACCAGAAATGAACACAGTACTCCAAGTGTTGTCTAACCAGAGTCATGTAAAGATGCAATGTTATCTCATGGCTCTTAAACTTAACCTACAAATAATGAAGGCCAACACACCATACACCTTCCTAACCACCCTATCAACTTGCATGCCAACTTTGAGGAATCTAAGGGCTAGAGTCCTAAGCTTCCTCTGTATGTTCCTCAACACTGCTAAGAATCCTGCCATTAATTTTGTATTCTGCCTTGAGGTTCAACCTTCAGTGAATACTAAACACTTTTCCAGTTTGAACTCCATCTGCCACTTCTAAGCTCAGAATCCTGTCTATATCCATTTGTAGCCTATGACAATCATTCACATTATCCACAACACTAACACTTTGTATCAGCTGTAAACATACTAACACACACTTCTTCATCCAAGTCTTTTATAAAAGTTCCACACAGATCGCTGTGGAACACTACTAGTGACATACCTCCAAGCAGAATACACTCCACTTAATACCACCCTCTATTTTCTGTGGACAAGCTAATTCCAAATCTACAAAGCCAAGTTTCCATATATCCCATGCCTATGACCTTCTGGATGAGCTTTCCATGGGGAAACTTGTTAAACACCTGACTAAAATCAATATACATGCCATCCACCACTCTACTTCATCAGTTTGTTTTGTCACTTCCTCAAAAAATCCAATCAGGATCATGAAGCACGGACAGCCATTATAAAGCCATGCTGGCTAAGTAAGACTATACTTCTCCAAATGCTTCTAAATTCTGTCCCTACAAAATCTCTCAACGGCTTACCCACCACTGATGCAAGATTCACTGGTCCACAGTACAATTCACCAGATTATCCCTGAACAAAGGAACAACTGAAACAAAATTTCCCAAACTCCAGTGTGGAAGCAAAGATTATCATCAATGGCCCAACAATCTCTTCTTTTGCTACCCATAATAATCTGAAGTGTATCCCATCTGGCCCCAGGGACTTATCTATCCTAATATTCTTCAAAAGCTCCAACATCAACTCTGCCTTAACCTCAACATGCTCCAGCATAATAGCCTGTTCTACATTGATCTCACATTCATCAAGGTCCCTCTCACTGGTAAACACTGAAGCATATGGATAAAGTTCCTGATTGCATTTTATTTCTGCAGGATAATATTCTGAAGAACTACTAGAATTCGTAGATTTAAGTTTGCAAAAAAAAACATTATCTTGTAGAAGAGTAAAACCAACAAAAATATCTCCTCCCCACCATCCGAATTAGGACAGGACCATTGGTCCTTTTTCAGTGGCTAAAGATTTTTTCTTTTTCTATTCTTATCTACATCTGGCTTTTCACTTCTTCTGGTAATTTCCTACCCTGTCAATGTAATTGGTTTATTATTGTCATATGTATTGAAATTTTTTTAACGTGCATACCATCCAACAGATCAGAATACCATAGGAGAAGAATTAGGCTATTTGGCCCATCGAGTCTACTCCACCATTTAATCATAGCTGTTCTTTTTTCTCTCCTGCTCAACCCCATTTCCCGGCCTTCTCACCGTAACTTTTGATGCCATGTCCAATCAAGAACCTATCAATCTCTGCTTTAAATACACCCAACGACCTGGCCTCCACAGATGCACGTGGCAACAAATTCCACAAATTCACCACCCTCTGGCTACAGAAATTTCTTTGCATCTCTGTTTTGAATGGACATCCTTCTATCCTGAGGCTGTGCCCTCTTGACCTAGATGGGAAACATCCTTTGAACATTCAAAAGGTTTCAATGAGATCCCCCCCCTCATCTTTCTAAATTCCAGCAAGTACAGGCCCAGAGCCATCAAACAAACATTCCTCATATGAAACACTTTCATTCCTGGAATCATCCTTGTTTACCTCCCCTGAACCCTCTCCACTGCCAGCACATCTCTTCTAAGATGAGGAGCCCAAAATGGTTCACAATACTCAAGGTGAGGCCTCACCAGTGCCTTATAAAGCCTCAGCATCACATCCCTGTTCTTGTATTTTGGACCTCTCGAAATAGATAGATAGATAGATAGATAGATATTTTATTCATCCCCATGGGGAAATTCAACTTTTTTCCAAAGTCCCATACACTTGTTGTAGCAAAACTAATTACATACAATACTTAACTCAGTAAAAAAAAAATATGATATGCATCTAAATCACCATCTCAAAAAGCATTAATAATAGCTTTAAAAAGTTCTTAAGTCCTGGCGGTAGAATTGTAAAGCCTAATGGCATTGGGGAGTATTGACCTCTTCATCCTGTCTGAGGAGCAATGCTAACATTGCATTTGCCTCCCTCACCACCAACTCATCCTGCAAGTTAACCTTTATCCCATACATATGTACTACATGCCTAACACAAAAACAGAATGGGAAATATAGTGTTATAGTTACAGAGACATTGTGCACAGCTAAAAGGAATGCTGTCATCCATCATCAAAGACCCAGGCCATGCCTTCTTCTCGCTGCTGGATGTGGTGTATATGGATTTTAGTGAGGTGCTTGACAAGCTTCCCTAGGGAAAGCTCATCTGGAAGGTCATAGGCATAGATCCCACACCACCAGGTTTAGGAACAGTTATCACCTTTCAGCCATCAAGTTCCTGAAACCAGTGTAGATCACTTACCTCAACTCTGAACTGATTACACAACCTATGGACTCACTTTCAAGGACTCTACAACTCATGTTCAGTTTTATTTATTTACTTTCTATTATAATTTTTTTTGTTTATGCAGACTGTCTTCTTTTGCACATTGGTTATTCGTCCGTCTTTGTCTGTAGTTTTTCATTGATTCTATTGTATTTCTCTGTTGTACTGTGAATGACTGCAAGAAAATAAATCTCAGAGTAGACACGTCCATACTTAGATAATAAGTCGACTTTGAGCTTGAACTTTGAACTTGTACTGCAGGTAAACAATTAAAGTGCAAGGCCATGATGAGATGGAATGAGAGATCAATATTTCATCTTTCTCATTTAAGAGGTCTGTCCAAGAATGTCAGGTCTGACAAGATTTTTGGAGGCAAAATCTTCCAAGTTTGTCAATGTTTTATTCTGTCTCATTTAATTTCATTACAGCTTGCTCAAGATGGGGCTAATTTGGATAAGGCTGTGCAATGGGCAGAGAGCTATCCATATGGCCACCAAGTGTGGATTGGTCCATTTACAGCATTCTTAGCTCTGTACCATCCCGATTATGCCAAGACATTGCTTGCAGTTTCAGGTGAGGAATTTCAGACTTTTCCTGGATGTATAAACTAGAAGTTCTAGTTTTAATTTTTAAGAGATCCTGTATCATTGCCTTATTCTAATGAAAATCTGTCCACAATACAAAAATGGCATTACAGGGCCTCTCTAGGTTACAAATAACCTGACCTGTTGAAATCTGAATTTACACAAATTCTACCATATGTTTTTAAAGCACGTTTCAAGCTAGACAATTAAAGATTTTCATGGGATTCCTTAATGACTGGATGCAGTATATATTTCATTAATTTAATTATGGCTAGCGTTAAGGTGATTATTAAATGAAATTAGAGAATTATAATGTATAAATGGAACAATGTTACATGGGTTATGATAGACAATAGACTTTTTATGGAGAAGTTGGCTGACAGACAGTTCTCAGGAATGGAACCATTATATATCCCAGGCATAGATTGTATTTTGGTTTTGCTGCAATGTCCTATCCACAAGAAAAGAAGTGGCCGTTTTAATGAGTGAGACTTTACAATATGGATGATTTTAAAAAATGATTCTTTCTCTACTATTATTTTCATTGATATATAAAAATAAACAAAATATACAGATTTAATTATTGATTCTAAATTTGTAAAAGTACAAGTACAATGGTATACGACTATTTAATGTGTGGCAGTGCATTGTGTTTGCTCTGACTCTTTGTTAAGAGATTTATTTATTTGGCTTCTTTGAAAATTTCCGAAGTTCATTTATCTTATCCAGTCTCATTTTTCTGCTCCTTTGAACTCAATTTATACCTCTCTCTATCTCTCTCTTCTGCTTCTGGCTGATGCTTGTCTGCTCGGCTGTGACCCCTTAGTCTATCTTTATTTGTAGATAAAATACAGTAAATCCGTCATTTTAGTCAAGCCATTTTGCCATTTGGAAAAGAATTTGAGAACTGGGATGATTTACCCTGCAGAACAGCTTTGTTAACAGCTTCACATCGTACACAAAAATACTATTATTATGTTTTAAGAAATATTTTTTAAAACTTTTAATTCAAGTGAGAAAAGATTGACTAATACATTTAAAAGATATGAATTTGTGGTACTTCTGTGGATTCCACGGTGGAGCTTATATGCTTTGACATGGGACTCCTGAAAAGTGTCCTGAATGAGGGGCAGTCCATTAGTGAATGTTGTAAATAATTTGGGATACTTGTCACCCATCCATCCCTATAAGACTAAACAAGGTCTTGGCTTTTTCTCAAGGCCACTTGGCCGTAAGCTAAGTTAGATTTTTTTTTGTAACTTTTCTGAGCTATTGTTGAAATAATTAACTGAATTCCTAACAGTAAAGGACCTTACAGTCAGTATTATTTATTCAGGGGTTTCAGGGCCACAAGCTGTGAATTTCCTGTTATTAACTTAAATAGATGAAAAATTAGGATTTTGGGAATAAAATTCCCAACTAATACCTTGTTAGGGGATTAAGTGTGCTCTCAGGTTTACCTAGTATCATACGATAATGTATGAAATTAATCTCAGAAAATGGAAATAAAGATAATTAACTTTTAGTTTTAATTTGTGAAGAGACTGAAATTGTTTTTGTTGGGAAGTAACGAGAGGAAAATAATTCATCTTTTAAAAATTCAGATGAACAAATAATACAGAAAAGAACAAATTACTTATATAATTTTGACTATTGAACAATCTGCTTCTTTGTTTACATATTTCAGAACCTAAAGATGACGTGGTCTACCGGTTTATGCTTCCTTGGATTGGTATGTACTATGAGCAATAATCATTGGAGTATTGCTTTATCACAAACTGCACAATATGTTAGTAACTTTTCAGAGACCCTCCCCATCACTGTGACCCTCATCATTTCTGTACATCCCTGTATGCATCCATCTCAAATGTGCAAAACAACAAGAAAAAATTAGTTCTAAAATGTCAGAAGAGCACTGTAAGGATATGGCAGAATTTCCGTACTCATACAAAACAAAGCCAGGCAGAATCACAGATCACAGCCAGTCCCTTCCTGATGTACTTAATACATTCTATTTTGAACAGATGGGAATGGATATCAGCACACACCCTGACCGCCTCTAATGCATCAGGATCCACAGTCACCCCTGTGAGTCCACAGAATGTGAACCTTAATGCTTTAGGTCGGTGACCCTTCATCGGACCTGTAACATTGACTGTTTGTTTCTTCTATGTGTAGCAAGAAAGATTTCATTATTTCTCTTACATTCCAATTTTACACCATCTAACTTCCCTATTTTTCAGTTCATGTAAGTGGACCACCCAATTCCCCTGCAGTTTAATGTTTACATGTAAAAAGATTCTCCTATTGTTTTTTTTTATTGAAGAATAATTTCACAGTTCACTATTTTTCTTACCACCTTCCATCTTCTTAGCCAGTTGCCTAAGCAGTTGACACTTCCTTGCTTTCACATGGCTAAGTCAAGGGAAGGCTTAGATTTTCCTTATGGCACTTAAGAAGCACTTCTGCCTCTTTTAACCTCAGTTAAACTTCGAAAAAAATAAAGAGAATAAAATGCAAACACGAGAAAATCTGTAGGTGCTGGAAATTCAAACAACACAGACAAAATGCTGGTAGAACACAGCAGGCTAGGCAGCATCTATAGGGAGAAGCGATGTCGATGTTTCGGGCCGAGACCCTTCGTCAGAACTAACCAAAAGGAAAGATAGTAAGAGATTTGAAAGTAGTGGGGGGAGGGGGAAATGTGAAATGATAGGAGAAGACCGGAGGGGGAGGGATGAAGCTAAGAGCTGGAAAGGTGATTGACGAAAGTGATACAGAGCTGGAGAAGGGACAGGAGGCCTCAGGAGAAAGAAAGGAGGGGGGGAGCACCAGAGGGAGATGGAGAACAGGCAAACAACTAAATATGTCAGGGATGGGGTAAGAAGGGGAGGAGGGGCATTAACGGAAGTTAGAGAAGTCAATGTTCATGCCATCAGGTTGGAGGCTACCCAGCCGGTATATAACGTGTTGTTTCTCCAACCTGAGTTTGGATTCATTTTGACAATAGAGAAGGCCATGGATAGACATATCAGAATGGGAATGGGACGTGGAATTAAAATGTGTGGCCACTGGGAGATCCTGCTTTTTCTGGCGGACCGAGCGTAGGTGTTCCAGGTTCACCTTCCAGGTGAGGCGACACTTCACCTGTGAGTCGGCTGGTGTGGTATACAGCGTCCGGTGCTCCCAGTGTGGCCTTTTATATATTGGCGAGACTCGACGCAGACTGGGAGACCATCAATTACGCTTAGAAACTATTTTGCTTTCTAATCCACTTCTCTGCTCCTTCCCAGAAGGAGCTAATTTAATAGGTATAGTCCACCACTGGCTGTACCTGTATTTCACCCTGTTCCTCCCCAGTAAGTTGACATTTTTCATGTGAGAGATAAAGTAGTGAACTTCAGCAGTATGCTAGATCAAGAGACAGTCACGAAACCAGTGCATTTTTAAGGATAACACACTGTAAAGTAAGGAAAAGTAACCATCTTGGCTAATTTTAGCTTTCCTATCCTCAGGAGCTCTGAGACTGAATGATCAAACTGTCATCTTAGCTGAAGTAATCTGAATAAGAAATTAAATGTTTGAATCTTCCTAATTTCTAGGTTTTAGTTCCATATTTTTCAATGTGTTTATCAATTGAATCATTGAGAGGGCTCCATTACTGCTTCATTTCAAATTAATCATCCAATTCTTTACTGGAGCAAAAGTCTTTTAATTTAACTAGCAGATTAAAAGGGTGCATAATGCTTGTATTTAGAAATAATACTCTATGAATTTCAGGTGATGGCTTGCTGATATCCAGTGGTCAGAAGTGGTATCGTCATCGGCGACTATTGACACCTGGGTTCCACTATGATGTATTAAAGCTTTATGTGCAGGAAATCGCAGAGGCCACTAGAATCATGCTGGTATGTCTTCTGAGACTTCTAATAACTCTTAATTGTGACTTTCCAGTAAGAGTGGGATACTGGTTATTGAAAGGAATATTAGCTATTTACATTTGAAGCATTTTTACCATCCAGACCCCACTCTTTGTATGATTCCTACATGAAATGTGTTTGTACCGTTTGCTGGGGCTTGCACCAAACAACCTTTAGATGAATTTCCTAGTAAATTCCCCCTAATGGATTATCATAATGTTGACAGAATGGCATTGGAGATTCTTTTCATATGGTTAATTTACAGGGGAAAAGCAAATTAATATGCCCCATCCGTTATATAGAAATACATTTCTAGCTGAAAGAATATCTATAAAGTCAAGAGTCACAACCCTTTAGGAACCTGTACTTCAGTTTGATGTACTTTTCCACAAACATTCTATTTTTCAGGTAAGTACCTATAATTCCCATTTCCCACTGCTACAAAGACATGGTTTCCATGGCTTCTTCACTCTTTCCATTGCTTCATATTTCTGTAAATCAGTCAGTGCAATATCCCAATAACACTGATTTTCTAAACAAAGTGCCTAATTTTGTGCATGGGAGTGAATTAGCAAGTAACCGAGCTGGTTGTGTGGATGAATTTGTAACAGAGGAACATAAGCTGCAATTTAGGTCCAGAGACTCGCCGATGGCTGGGACACTATTTGTCTCCTCATCACAGTCATTATTAGCACCGTGTAAAAGAATGATTTTCCTTCTTCTCCTGATGAAGGGTTTTGGCCCGAAATGTTGTCACTACCTCCTCCCATAGATGCTGTCTGGCCTGCTAAGTTCTGCCAGCATTTTGTGTTTTTATTCCTTCTTTCATCTTTTTTTTCCCATCATTATTGTCTTCTTGCTCTCATCTGTCTTTCATTCTCTGTAATGGATTTGCTGAAAAGAAACTTTTACCTGCATGGATCTATAACTAAGTAGATTGAGAAGGTTTTCAATGTTTTGAAATTTACAATCGTAGTGGTGTTTACTCAGTGAACTTAATATTCGTGCAGTGTTACCAATGTTGGAGAATCCTCAGACCAGAGAATACCGGATCTCTTGTTGCTCCTCAGTAAGCCCATTTTTGAGAACCGATCCTTAAGTGTAATGGATATCCCCTCTGGTGACTAATTGGGTTAAAACTAACAACTAATGACTAATCTCTCTCTGAATCACATTGGAGATACCATGTTATAACTGCACCAGAATGGATTTTAAGGTGCTGTATTCAAGGAATTACGGTTTGCAGAGACAAAGAATTTGATCCCTTTTGATTCCCTTATGAAGGAAATAGAGGCTGGATAATATGTTTGTTCCTGTGGCACTCATTAAAAACAGGAAGCAGCTAATTTATGGCCTTGCCTGGTCTGATCCAACCTCTATGGTTTTTGTAGCAATTCTCTGAAGGTCTTTGGTGACAATGCCACACAATTTGAGGGACATTCGCATGAATTTCCTGAAGAGGATACAGAATTAGGTCTCACTCAATATTGTTTTATTTCTTTATGAAATGACTGCCTTCCTCTTTGGCCTTCTATGTTAGACCACTAATGCAAGATTATATTAATGCATTGTACAGGAGGCATACAGTACAACTACCAAGATGTTAACTTTACATTGCAAACAATTTCTTAATAATCTCTAAATCTCCCTAAATATGGATGGTTTCACTCTGCTTTGGCACGGAATAACTTCATTCATAATGTAAAATTGACACAGGATTTGTTGTAGATAATCACATATTTAAGTAAATTGACTGTGCAAATGTTAATAGCGTTAGCTTGGCAAGATATTAGTAAGTGGGAGTCTTAATTCATTGATAAATATCTTAGAGCAGTTCCCAACCCGTTTTATGTCCTGGACCAATATCATTAAGAAAGGGGCCAATGAACCCCAGGTTGGGAAGCCTTGTCTTAGAGCCATGTTAAATTTTGGCTGGATACCTGAATAGTAATCAGGGCTAAAACTCAAAGTGGTTATATTTTCCTTAGCCTAAGATTTTCCCTACCTTCTGTAGCTAAGCACTCAATATAGCAGTGTAATATTTCATATGAGAGAGTTTGCAGATGCTGGATGAAGGGTCCCTGATGAAGGGGTTAGGCCCAAATCTCGACTCTTTATTCCTGTCCAAAGATGCTACCCAACCTGTTGAGTTCCTCCAGCATTTTGTGTGTGTTGATGTGAATAACATCTTTTTCCATAGGACAAATGGGAACTACTCAGCACAAATGGAAAATCAGTGGAGCTTTACCATCATCTGAGCCTTATGACACTGGATAGTATTCTGAAGTGTGCCTTCAGTTATCGTAGCAATTGTCAGATTGAAAGGTTAGAAAATTTTAATGCATTATTTTTATTATTAATGGTTGCCCACTGTTCAATATTAAAATAAAACAGGAGTCTTGCTCTATCCTATTCATTGGGAGCCTTGCCTGCCTCCCAATATCCACTTACAGTGCTTGTTTACCTTCTTCTAATCTCGTGGTTAGTATGAATAATATTTTCTGATCTAGCTCTTCCTTTTTGTTTAACAAGGCTGTTATTTACTGTTTATTAGTCATTTTATAGTTTATTAGTTTAAGTAACTAGTTACATAATACTTAATAAAAAGCATAGGAATTAATTGACAGATTTGCTTTTCACTTTAACCTTTTCTGCTTTTTCTCCTTCTGCCTTTCACTCTCTCCTTTTTCCTCTCTCATCACAGTGACTCCTGTTCATTTATACAGGCCCTTCTGCATACCATGTCCATAAACCAAAAGACATAGGAGGCAAAATAGGCCATTCAGCCCATCGAGTCTGCTCACCAATCCACCATGGCTGATCATGGATCCCTCTCTACCCCATACGTCTGCCTTCTTGCCATAACCTTTGATGCCTTGACCAATCAGAAAACTATTGACTTTTGCTTTAAGTATACGCACAGACTTGGCCTCCACTGCAGTCTGTGGCAGAGCTTTCCACAGATTCACTACCCTCTGTCTAAACGAGATCCTCCTTACCTCTATTCTAAAGGGTCACCCCTCAATTTTGAGGCTGTGCCCTCTAGTTTTGGATACCCCCCTGACAGGAAGCATCTTCTCCATCTCAACCCTATCTAGTCCTTTCAACATTCAATAGGTTTCAATGAGATCCACACGCATTCTTCTAAATTCTAGTGAGTACAGGCCCAAAGCTGCCAAATGTTCCTCATATGTTAACCCCTTCATTCCTGGAATCATCCTCTTGAACCTCCCCTGGACCCCCTCCAATGGCAACACATCCTTTCTGAGATATGGGGCCCAGAACTGTTTATAATACTCCAAGTGCAGGCTGACCAATGTCTTATAAAACCTCAGCATTATCTCCTTGAAATGAATGTCAACTTTTCATTTACCTTCTTTACCACAGACTCAACCTGTAAATTAACCTTCTGGGAGTCTTGCATGAGGACTCCTAAGTCCCTTTGCACCTCTGATGTTTGATTTTTCTCCCCACTCAAATAATAGTCTGCACTTTTGTTCCTTTTATCAAAATGCATTATCATACATTTCCCAACACTGTATTCCATCTACCCCTTTTTACCCATTCTTCCAATGTGTCTATGTCCTTCTGCAATAACATTGCTTTCTCAGCACTAACTGCCCCTGCACCTATTTTTGTATCATCTTCAAACTTTGCCACAAAGCCATTAATTCCATTATCAAAATCACTGACAAACAATGTGAAAAGTAGTGGTCCCAATACTGACCCCTGAGGAACACCACTGGTCACTGGTAGCCAACCAGAAAAGGCCCCCTTTATTCCCACTCACTGTCTCTTGCCTGTCAGCCATTCCTCTATCCATGCCAGTATCTTTCCTGTAATGACATGGGATTTTATCTTGTTAAGTAGGCTCATGTGTGGTACCTTAACAAATGCCTTCTGCAAATCCAAGTAAATGACATCCACTGCCTCTCCTTTGTCCACCCTGCTTGTTACTTCCTCGTAGAACTCTAACAGATTTGTCAGGAAAGATTTCTCTTTACAGAAACCATGCTGACTTTGACCTATTTTATCATTAATCTCCAATTACCCCAAAGTCTCATCCTTAATAATAGACTCCAACACTTTCCCAACCACTGAGGTTATGCTAACTGGCCTATAATTTCCTTTCTTTTGCTTTCCTCCCTTCTTAAAGAGTGGAATAACATTTGCAATCTTCCAGTCCTCCAGGACCATGCCAGACTAAAGTGATTCTTGAACGATCATAACCAATGCATCTGCTATCTCTTCAGCAACCTCCTTCTGAACTCTGGGATGCGGTCATCTGGTGCCATCTGCCTTAAGACCTTTGAGTCTGCCCAGCACTTTTTCCTTTGTAATAGCAATGGCACTTACTCCTGCTCCCTGACGCTCACAGACCTCTGGCACACTGCTAGTGTCTTCCACAGTCAATACAGATGCAAAGTACCCATTCAGTTCATCTGCCATTTCTTTATCCCCCATTATTACCTTACCAGCACCATTTTCCAGTGGTCCGATATCAACCCTCACTTCCCTTTTACTCTTTATATAAATGAAAACACTTTCAGTATCTTGCTTTATATTATTGGCTAGTTTGCCCTCATATTTCATCTTTTCTCTTCTAATGGCCTTTTTAGTTGCCTTTTGTTGGATTTTAAAACCTTCCCAATCATCCACTCACTTTTGCTACATTCTATGCCCTTTCCTTAGCTTTAATGCAATCCTTAATTTTCCTTGTCCATCGCAGTTGCCTACCCTTGCCATTTGAGAACAAGTTCTTCTGTGGGACATATCTATATTGCGTCTTGTGAAATATTCCCAGAAACTTCAGCCACTTCTGCTCTGCCGTCACCCCCACCGGTATCCTTATCCAATCCACCTGGGCAAGCTCCTTTTTCATGCCTCTGTAATTCCCTTTATTCCTTTGCAATACTGATACACCTGACTTATGCTTTTCCCTCTCAAATTGCAGTATGAATTCAATCATATTATGATCACTGTCTCTTATTCTTTCCTTTACCTTAAGCTCCCTAATAAAATCTGGATTATTACACGACACCCAATCTAAGATAGCTTTGCCTTCAAGCACAAGCTGCTGCAGAAAGCCATATTGCAGGTATTCAACAAATTCCTTCTCTTGCATACCAACACCAATCTGATTTTCCCAATCCCCTTGCATATGTAAGTCCCTATTACAATTGTGACATTCCCCTTATTACTTGATCTTTCCAGCTCCCTTTGCAATCTCAACCCCACACCTTGGCTACTATTTGGAGGCCTATATATGATTCCCAGAATGTTTTTTTACCCTTGCAGTTTTTAACTACACCCATAATGATTCGACATTCTCTGACCCTATGTCACCGCTTTCTAAGGATATAATTTCATCTCTTACCAACAGAGCCACACTACCGCTTATGCCTTCCTGCCTGTCCTTTTGATACAAAATGTATCCTTTGATATTAAGCTCCCAGCTATGACAAATGGCATGACTATGTCCATGCCAACTATCAATTATCTGTCTATGCTAATCCAATTTCATCTATAGCCTTCTATGCTTAGGTTTCAAATGCTGTGAATATACCCTCCTCAATATCTATCTCAGCCATGAAATAAAGGTGGGGAACAACAAACTCCATAAAGTCATGTTGATACTACAGTAACTATAGTAAGGAAGGCTGAGGTTAAGAGCAGCACCTGAAGGATAGGTTTCTGAAAATGTTGTGACAATGGTCACAGCAAGGCAGGGGAGTTGTCTCAATGACTCTCACCTAATAGCAATCACATCTACTGTGATGAAGTGTTTTGAGAGGTAAGTCATGGCTCAGAAAACACTTGGACTGACTGCAATTTGCCTACTGTCACAAGGGGTCTGCAGTGGATGCAATCTCACTCCCTCCACTTGGTCTTGGACCACCTGAACAACAGCAGTATCTACATCAGGCTACCATTTATTGATAACCACTGGGTGTTCAACACCATGTGGTTATCTATACTAATCAACAGACTTCAAAATCTGGGCCTCTGTACCTCCCTCTGCAATTGGATCCTTGACGTCCACATTGGGAGACCACAGTCAGTGTGGATCCTCTCCTTGCTAACAATCAATACAGGGGCACCTCAGGGATGTGTACTTAGCCTATGCTGCATTCCCTCTACACTCATAATTATGTGGCTTGACACAGCTCGAACACCAAATATAAATTCAATGATGACACCACTGTTGTTGGCAGAATTTCAGATGTCGATGAGGAGCCTAAAGACATGCACTCATTGTTTTAAGAACAGCTTATTCCCCTCCACCATCAGACTTCTGAACCATCAATGAACCAATGTACCCTACCTCACTATTTTTCTGATCTCTTTTTGCACTACTTATTTAATTATATATATTGCAGATTCCAGTTAATTGAGCCATCAGTTAATTAGGGCAGGCACTTTTATTTGGGACAATTCTAGAAGAATGAAAATTAATCAACAAAATAGCTGGGATTCCCTTTGTTCATTTGGGACACTATGCCACATAACTGGGGCAGGAGACTGTTGCTGAACAGTTTTGAACTAGTGTTAGACGTGTGCACTTGTGTAGCCATTAAGCATTACACTGTGCTTAGTGTGAACAGTTTTAAATAGCACCAGTTGCATGTGCTTGTGTTCAAAAAGCAGCGATTTTTGTCACTGAAAATTGACAAGAAATAAGCAGTAAGACAATTCAGAACTAATTTGCCCACTGCAGTTTCAAGCATTCAGGCTTCAAGATGCCAGAGATGGTTGAGAGTGAAGAATGAAATGACTTCACTACTTCAATAAGTTAGGAACTACAAAGAATTTGAAGATATTGACATCATCTTGAAAGTTGCAATGAAAGTGAAGAGTTGGAGGATGCAGTCATTGATAGCATTGTGTGAAAGCAGTCCACAGTCTACAAAATCCACCATGGATTCCGGTTTATTAGAACTCATAGGGACCACGAGTTAAGTGGCTACCCCAATTAGAACACGTTCATGGAAATAATTAAAAAGGTATAAAAAAAGACAAAGTCTCATTTAATTGAGTAACAAGTTATGTATTTAAATGAAATGCAGAATAAGTTAGTACACTACCAATACTACTGGTGGTTGTCTATCGTATTCGACGATGACAGGAAATCTATGCGGGAGAGTTTTTAAAGTGGAAGAGCCATTGCACTGGGGCAATTCCACTCTCTCGACCTTGGAAGTCTGGGTCCAGTGATACGAGTAGACGTCACAGCTGGAGTTTTCCCTGGTTGCAGTGGATGACCACGACTCCTTTTGTGCCTTGTCACGCCCTTCGCTCTCCACGTAGAACTGCCTTTCTGGCCATTAGAGCTCACTGTAGATCTCATCCGCTCAGAATTTGCATGCTAGGACAGGGATATGAGACCTGCCAGCTACGCTCACTATTCGCTCTGAGCACAGTGGAGGGTCTAACAGCCACACAAGCACATGCAACTGACACTAGTTCAATACTGTTCGGCAACAGTCTCCTAATCCAATTAAGGGGCATAGCGTCCCAAATAAATAAATGGATTCCCAGCTTTTCTCTCAATTTTTTTGTTTTTAAGGGTTGTCCCAAATAAGCAGCTGCCCTGATTAACCAATGTCCCAATTAACTGGAATCCACTGTATTTCTTACTGTAATTTATTTTTTGTTTGTTTTTATGTATTGCAATGTACTGCTGCCCGAAAAAAAAAAAAAATTTCACAACATATGTCAGTGGTATTAAACCTGATTCTGAGGCATACAGGAGTGAGAAAGACTGGTCGGGTTGAGCAGTTTCCCAAAGAATCAATTAAAAAAATGTGTTCTAACAGCTGAACACAATTGATGCAGAATTTTATTGCTATTTTAGTGAAAGCAAGGAATGAATATTGTTCCAAGAATAGCACATTAATGCGAGTGCCATTATTCTAATGAAATATAATCCTTTTGATTTGAATTTTGTCTTTACTTTGTAGCCATAATTCATATATCCAGGCTGTGTATGAGCTCGGTTTCCTTACAAGTCACCGATTTAAAACCTTTCAATATCATTACGACCTTGTCTACTACTTCACTCCTCATGGATACCGATTCCGGAAAGCCTGTGACCTGGCACATGCACACACAGGTAAACAATCATTGTCAGCATGTCTCATTACTCAACATTATTGAAAGGAATTACAAAGCAGAATTTGAAAATCATTTATTTGCCTCTCTTTCCCTCTAAATATATTTTCATATTATTGACCTTGAAATTGCATTGGAATTATCCACTCTTGAATAACCTATCCCACAATTGCATTAGTCTGGAAAGTTGTAGGCTCATGTTGAGTGACTTAAGCTCTTAGACCAATGATTTCTCATAATGGCTTCCCTTTCCCTTTTGTTTTTACAAAGCCATACACTATGAATTGTTCTGACCAGCTCTCTACTGAGTTACATTTATCCAAATGATTCTTTTACCAGACAAAGTGATACGCCAAAGGAAGGAAGCACTGAAAAATGAGAAAGAACTGGAAAGAATCAAGGAAAAGAAACATCGTGATTTTTTGGATATTCTTCTGTGCTCAAAGGTTGGTACCCATAGTAAACATGGTTATTCCACTCACTGTTAAAGTCAAAGTGATGAACATGTCATTCTCCAAAATTTCTGTGATGCCATGTGATGAATTATTTGTGCAACATTTTCAGTTTATTAGGTGATCAAGATTGTATCTCTATATAATGGGAAGAAAACTGATAATAGACGGTGCCTCTACCATATCACTTCCATTATGCAACACAGTGTTTTCCATTTTTCTGTTTTGCTTTACCACATCTAATAGTATCTAAAAGTTGGTCATAGAGACACTGCTGTGTACTGGTGTCTTCCTCAATATCTTGTCTCCTTCCATGTGTGACTTTTAAAGGCATACTGCTAAGTCCAACAAATTAGACAGAAGCCATCCAACTGTGCTAGTTAACATTCTGCTCCTGTGTCTACCCTTAGGTGCTGGTTCCACAGCTTGCTGCCACAGCCTTTTGAAGTTCAAAGTTAAACCCTCAAAGTAAACTTATTATGAAAGTACTTATATGTCACTATATACAACCCTGAGATTAGTTTTCTTGCGGGCATACTCAATAAATGCAATAACCATAATAGAATCAATGAAAGACCACACCCAGTAGAGTGGACAACCAGAGTGCCAAAAAGAACAAAATGTGCAAATTTAAAAGGAAAAATAAGAATTAATAATAATTAATAAATTTGAGAACATGAGATGAAGTGTCCTTGAAAGTAAGTCTAGACTGTGCCTTGTGATCCTACAGTTCAGTGATGAGGCAACTGAAGTTGAGTGAAGTTTGAAGTTCAAGACCCTGATGGCTGAGGGTTAATAACTGTTCATGATCCTGATGGTGTGAGTCTTGAGGCTCCTGTACCTTCTTCCTGATGGCAGCAGTGAGAAGAGAGCATTACCCATGTAGTGGGGGTCCCTGATGATGGATGCTGCTTTCCTGCAACAACACTCCATGTAGATGTGGGAGGATTTTACCCATGATGGACTGGGCTGCATCCACTAACTTCTATAGGATTGTCCTTTCCAGAGCATTGGTTCTTCCATACCAGGCTGTGATGTAACCAGTCAATATATTTTCCACCACACATCAATAGAAGTTTGTCAAAGTTTTAGATGTCATGCTGAATGCTGAGCTGTAATTGATAAAGGGCATCCTGATGTATGCATCTGGACTGTCCAGATGTTCCAGGATTGAGTGAAGAGCCAATGAAAGGCATTTACTGGGGATATGGAGTGTTGGTAGGCAAAGAGGAATGGATCCAGGTAACTTCTCAGGCAGGAATTGGTGTTTCATCACCAACCTCTCAAAATGAAAGGGTTCCTAATTTTTACACATGCTTTTACTTGACTCCTGAAATTTACTATAGCGTATGGATTAGAATGGTCTGGTGAGTAAAATTGCTGTCTCCAAAGTGCATAGATCACAGATTGCAGGTACTGAGGAGATCACCATTCTTCAGGTCGGAAACCAGTTTCAGGTAGGAAGTCCATAAGACCATGGTCCATGTAAGTCCAGTGCAGAGGCCCAAAGGTCAAACCCAGTGGACACTTGAAGGCAAGGCCAAAGGTTGAAACCTGAAGGTTTACGACTGAAGGTAGTGGCCCGAAGGAGTCATGGGGGTTTGAAGGAGTCACAAGGTCACTGGGGTTGGAGATCCACACAAGTCTAGAAGTCAAGACCTGAAGGTCAAAACCATGATTGGCATCCTGGAGTGTAGGCCAAAGTTGGAAGCCCTACGTCTATGAGTCTGACAGTCTTAAGGACAAGGACCGGAGTCCAGAGGCAGCCTATCCTGGGGTTTGAGGCCTGTCGGGGTGTGTAAGAGGATGATTGGGAGGGATAAAATGGGTGCATGTTTTGCTCTTGTTATTTTGTTTAGTTGTTGATGTTGTTACTGTTGTTTGTATTGCTCAATGTTATCTTGGTGCAGGAATGTGTAGCTCACATGCAGACTGACCTCAGCACATCCTTGGGCGTGCTGGTTGTTAACACAAATCTAGCTATATGTTTCAATGTATGTGTGATAAATAGGTCTGAATTGGAATCTAATCTCTGGATTAGAAAGACCATTTGATCTTTAAAAGGAATGCTTTGACTTCACAATTAGCTATATTTTTACTAAGTATATAGGAGGAATAAATAATTTGTTTAATTTTCTGATGATTTTTCCATCAATTACAAATGGTTTATTTCTCTTCCACTGCCTTTTTTCAGTGAAAGTAAGTGACTTTGATTCCATGTAGCATTCTTCTTAATTCAGGATGAAAACGGAGTTGGATTATCAGATGAAGATTTACGTGCAGAGGTTGACACCTTCATGTTTGAAGGCCATGATACGACAGCGAGTGGGATCTCTTGGCTCATGTACTGCTTGGCCCAACATCCAGAACACCAGCAAAAGTGCAGGGAAGAAATTCAGGAACTTCTGGATGGGCATGATGAATTTAAGTGGTGGGTTTTGAAATGATACTTTTATCAAACTTTCCAGAATCCAAAAATCCAATATCCCGAGCTAGAAAAATATTTGAGTTTATTATGTTAAAAGTTAGCATGAAAAATTGCACAGTTCTTTAATTCTGGATCGCAGAACATGGGAAAACATCTCCAGATAATAAAGATAAAGCAGATAAAAAGAGCAGATTTCAATGGCAAGGGGGAGGACGAAGTGAAGTGATTCCTAAAGTTCAATGATTTTGCATCCAGTAAAACAGTTAATAGTAGCCTTCACTGAGTTATTTAAACTAATAGTATTTGAATATTTAAAGTAAGCTATGAAAGAAGAATCAGAGTGTGTTACACAAGACTCTTCAACCCTTATATCAGGACATTAACTGCAACTGAATACCTGATCCAGCTCTCATATTTGGCAATGAAAAAAATGTGTATATTATGAAGGTTCCGCAGCTGAACACTGTAAGCCTCATCAACCACATCAACATCAGTAAATGAGTCCCTCCTGGATTTAACAATTTTTACCATCTATTTGCTGATGACACTAGTAAATATGTGATCTCTCAAAGCAGACTTATTTAAAATGTTTTAATTATTAGATTCTAACAGATTATTTTTGATTGTTATTGCTTGGTGCCACTCCTCAATAAAACCCTTGTTATGAATTCTATTTTTATTCTGTATTTGCAGGGAATTCCTGAGTACAATGCCATACACCACAATGTGTCTAAAGGAGTCTCTACGGCTTTTCCCCCCTCTTCCAGGATTGTCCAGGAAACTGACCAAACCTCTGGTATTCCCTGATGGAAAACAAGTTCCTGCAGGTGTTACAATTCATTAAGTTTTAAGATGAAATAAAACTCTTACCTATTGATCCATTGAATTATTTTTGGTGGACACTATGTATATATTTTGTTTGCAAACATCTACTTTTCTGGACAAGAGATATCATGATTTCTAGATTAGGTGTATGCTGACGTAAATGACACATTGTTGATTCCAGCACAATAACAGTCATTATATTGTTTCTATGTCTCGTGAAAATCACGCAATAAGTCCATGAATCCTTTCAACTAAGGCTTTTGGATTGCTCACAACAGCTTTAGTGAGACTGCAAAGTGAGAGTAAGCATTATCAACACAGTCTCTAGCACTGGCAAATTTCGCTATATTTTACCTACAGTCCCGCCCTTGTTGTTCTTGCAGATTTTAATTTCATAGAGATTTGTGAATCAAAGGGTTAGTTGTTGCAAATGAGACACCGAGCTCAAATCTGGCCCCTCTTTATCATTTTCAAGGGATTGGTTAGGTTGGATGGATGTATCATTATTCAGAGACAGAAGCTCCTTCCTCCATTGATCATTTGCTGAATGTTCCTTCTGGGAAATAATGGTCTGAGAATTTGCATCTTAAAATGGTGGAAGAGCTATTTAAAGAATCACATTATCAGCTTTACTACAGTGGAAGAATCAATTCCATTAAGATACTCGATGAATTCCAAGAGAAATAACCAAGAAGAGAAAAAAGATGCAAAAAGCATCATTAACTAAATGCTGGGCCTATGATTGATAGGAGTGAATTTCAATCATTGATCTTAACTTTAAGTGCATATAAATGTATGAAGCACTTTCAGGTAATGAAGGTTAAATTAGGTGTGTCGATGCATTTCTAAATTTGATGTACAACCTGATGGCTTATCAGGTCTAGTGAGGTCAAAGCAGCAGCCAAAACATCAAAAAAATCAACATGTAGAGATCAGGGATTGTTCCTAAAGAAAAAATATTAAGTTTTTTGCCAGCTTTTAAGTCTATATCGTAAGTATTATTAGTGAAGACTGAGGAATATTAGCTAGTTGAAATCTGGCCAGGAAGGTAGTGTCATGCATAGAAATTCTAACAGGAGTAATCAGTTGATATACACTTATTTGTCAGATTGACTGAGGTTATTTAATTATATTTCCACAGGCTGTCTGGTTGCATTAAACATCTATTGCCTCCACAGGAATCCAATGTTCTGGGAAAATCCTGAGGTAATTTCCATTTTCATATGCAATAATAAAATAATTAAATCTGTATCAGAACTCTTACTGCCAGACTTTTCAGCAATGTGTCTGTAAACAAGACCCTAAATGCTCTTTCTCTGAGTTCCATTGATTTAATTGTCACTTATCTATTGTAAATGCAGACAGTGTAATTCAGCTTCTGAATTTTTGATATCTTCATTCAAACTTCAAACATATGTTTGAAGTTTTACATTTATATGATAGTATTAGTGCCTCATGTTAGCTTGGGTGTTTAAGAAAATGGACATTAGTCCCTAGATTTTAAAAATTCCATAAATTCTGGAAAAATTAGATTAGAAAACATTGCTGTTCAAGAAAGGAGTGACAAAGAAAATAGGGGCAACAGACTACTTAGGCTAACACTTGCTCTCAAGAGAATGTAGGAAGGCATTCTTAATGATAAAAAGAACATGTTGCAAAATCTGACATGAGTAAGCAGTCAAAATATTTTATGAAAGCAAAATCATGCCTACCAAAATTGTGGGAGTTCTTTGTGAATGTAACCAGCAAGGTTACATCTGACTTTTTCTTCCACTCAATCATTTAGAAAAAAAGTGTATTTAAGGCAGAGATTGATAGGTTCTTGATTGGACATGGCATGAAAGGTTACGGGGAGAAGGCCAGGAACTGGAGTTGAGGAGGAGATAGGAAAAAAGGATCAGCCATGACTGAACGGTGGAGCAGACTGAGTGGGTCAGATGACCTAATTCAGCTCCTACGTCTTAGGGTCCAAGGCAGATTAAAAGAAGACAATGGACACAGCATGATTGCATTTTCAAAAGGTGCTTGGTAAAGCGCCACGTAAAACATGACCATACAAGAGTTCAAATGTTTGTTGGTCAAAAAAAAGGATTGGTAACATGAAAAAAGTAAGGGTAATTTTCAGAAAATTATCTATAACTGGTAGAATGGCAGAGAGTTCAGACAATAAAGACATAAACGGTTTTATAGTGAGGGCAGGAAAATGGAGTTTGGAATAAAGATCAGATCACCCTTGATCTCATTTGATAGCAAATAAGAGGTGAGGTGTTGAAAAGCCTTTATCTGCTTCAGTTAATCATATTCTTATATTCTTAGATTAAGAACATAGCTTACTGTAGAATTTTATCCAATTCTATGCCAGAAAGTGAAAAGAAAACATTTTGTTATAGTGAATAAAATTTGCTGAGTAATCTCCTATGCTTGCATCTGACAGAAATTCCATGCAATATTTGGATACAAAATGGCAGGCAAGGATTGATAAAATACAACTGAATCAATTTACTTTTATTGACATTTTGCAATTCTAATGGAGAAGGATTTTCCAGTCAGTGTAATACCCAGAGGAATAACATGGCCAGCTACTAAAATTATAGTTTGCACCTTTATCTAGTGATTCCTCCAATCCTCTACTGGTGTTTTACTGGATGTTCAGGAGAATCTTAAGGAAATTTAGGAATTTTTTACTTAGGCACTAGAGTATTTCTCCTGGATGTTAAGCATCTGTTTTCTGTCAAATGTGGTGTTCTGGACTGCTAAGAACAGCATTTAAAAATCATAATTTGCCACTTGAAGTGTGGGATAGCACATCATGATAGGGAACTTCTGTAAGATCTCTAAGTTACTGTAATCAAAAAATAAATATACTGCATGCAGTACAATAATATGCAGTCAAGAGCAGTAGGTTCAGTAGAAAAACAGCAAAATTTTTACAAGTTGAGTTTTTTTTATTGGCTAGAAAAAAATGTTCTACTCTGAAAAAAGGCATAGTAAATTTGGAATACAAATCAATACATGTTTTATGTGAAGGACTGTCCCTGCAAAATTCTACTGAATTCAGGGAATAAAGCTTCATGTACAGTAGAACAGATCTTATGTGTTCAGTATTCTCAAAGACCTCTCTCCACGATTCATAATGCAGAGGATAAAAGTTAGTTTGTGGATTTGGCTTGGGGAGTGTGGCAGCAGAACAAGTTGGAAAGAAACCCAGGGTGAGGGTTGGAAGGGTTTCCGCATCATACTTAAAAGGTCAATCAGATCATCACAGATACAATCAATTACGGTAGTTACCAGTGTGGTGGGGACAAGAGATATTGCTGTTATTGGATTGGGCGAGGGCCAAGTTTAACTTGTGGAGGATGGTGGAATATTAAGATTAAGAATGATTTGGGGGTGGGACTAGAAGAAGAGCCAGAACAAGGAGTATCTTCACCTAAAAGGAGAGCAGTTACCAGTTCTGGAGTCCATGGTTCGTGACTTTTTGAGGCAAGTCCACTTTAAATTTTGCCAAGGCAGGTTCACATTTGTCCTCCAGCATGCATGAATTAAACTAAATTCACAAAAGTTGTATCGATTTGTGGTTTACATATGGCTGAATGCCATTGCAGAATGTCCCAGCCACCAATGTGCATTAACTCATTGTATGCACAGGAGAGCCTACAAAATAACGGCAAACCTCAAAATCAACATGTTAACCTGTTTCGAGATCAGTTTTCTAATGAAATTTTATCACTTACTCTAATAGACATTAGGCCTTGCATTGAGTTTCCAGACCATCATCCCAATCTTCATTTTGTTTTCACATATTATGTCTAAAACATTTTTATTGTTATACAGCATACACCACAATTTACTTATAATAGCTCTTTGTATACTTATGTGCTAGTACTTTTTGTTTAGCAATTCTGACTTTTCGATAACCACCCAAGCTTGACTTCAACGATTCAAAGTCATACAGGACTCTCTATAAATCCAATTCCCAGTAACATTGTGGTTCTTGAAGACCATTCTCACTGTTTTACCAGCATGAATGTGAAGGTAATAGACAAATATCTCCCACTTCGGATTGCCTTGGTTAAGCAAGTGTACTATTGTGTAATGTTCTTTAAAGAGGGATGATTTGAAATATATTCCATGTGTGTTATAGTCAAATTTAATAGGGTGAATCCATTATTAAAATAAAAATTGTGAGATACTTGAAACCCGTGTAATATACATAAATAGCTAGTAAAAATGGACTTATCTGAGAGACAGACGTATATATCTGATCTATTCTTCATGAAGCAACTATTTTGTTCCTTCGTTTGCAGGTAACTTCCTAGCACATATCCTTTACAAATTCTTGTTATAACAACTTTTAAATAACAATCTGCAAAGATATTACTGTTTCTACCAAAATGAAGCAGGTTTACTGTGACATAACAAAGGATAGTCTTTGTGTGAATTTATAATTATATATCAACAATTTACCTCTGACTGTTCCAAAGTTGTGATGTGTACTATTGCTTTCCATGTATCAGGAGTTTAACCCTTTGAGGTTTACCCCAGAAAATTCAGAACACAGGCACCATCATGCCTTCATTCCTTTCTCTGTTGGACCAAGGTAGGAAAACAATGTATTACGTTAGATTGCCTTTGACATTAATTATTTTATAATAATGTAATTTACAGTAAATCGATACATTCTAATTCACTAGAACAATTTCAATATCACTATGTTGTGTTAAATACTGTACAATATTTAAACCAAAAACACGAAGATTAAAAACTTAGACATAAATAAATCAGGGAATGGAATGTGGGAGAGGGCAACATCGCATTAATAAATATCTCAGTGTGCTTTGAAATAGCATGGGAAACATTCTGGCATGGAAAGACCAAGCATAAAATCTAGAAACGGGAGCTGGTGATTCAGACTCCTATGCTGGCTCTGCCAGTCAAAAAGAAGATGGCTGATCTTTTATCTTGGTGCCATCTTCCTGCATTTATCCCATAATCCTTCAATTCCTTTATCTATCTATTTATTCACTGAATAAACTGAACATCCGAATCTTCACAGTCATTACAGGCTGAGAATTCCAAAAATTCGCCACCCTGTGGGTGAAGTGATTTCTTTCACACCTGAATCCTGAATAGATGTTATCTTATTATGAGTCTGTGGACCCTGGTTCTAGACAGCCCTTAAAGATAAATCCCATATTATCACTGTCTCTAATCTATAAAATACCCATTCTAATATTGGACATTTCAAAGAGATCATCTCACATTTCTTTTTAAATCTATAGAGCATAGGAGTGTACGCTGTTTAACTTCTCCTCATGGGCAGAATTGAAGAATTAGGCTTTTAGAAGTAAAGGATATGGCATTTCAAAATGCAGGACTGTGAAGTCTGAAATTCAACCTCATCCAAGGAGAGATGAAACAAGAAACAGAATATTGAAGTTGTCAGGTGTATTACTATGAAGTTTCTTTGAAACAAAGACATGGAAAATCCTTGGCACCTCAGGAACAGCCTTTGCTGTAGCTTCAGCAAGATGGGGATAATGAAACCCAGGTTAGGAATGTAATTGGGTTCGCCATGGGAATTGTTCATCATTCAGCCTATTTGATACCAAGCCTACCAGAAAGCCAAATGGCAGAATTGGGAACCACCTAGAGATCTATCCCTGGAATGTTACCTGTGAGCTGAGTAGCAGCAGAATTGTTTAAACCATTTTGCCCCCATACAAAGGGACTTACAGCGGTGCTAGAAAGATTGTGAACCCTTTAGTATTTTCTGCATACATAAATATGGCCTAAAATGTGATCAGATCTTCACGTAAGTCCTAAAACTAGATAAAGAGAACCCCAATAAATAAATAACACAAAAAATTGTTCAATTATTTATTGAGAAAAAATATCCAATATTACATATATTTGTTGGGAAAAGCATTTGTACCTTTGTTTTCAGTAACTGTTGTGACCCCTTTGTACAGCAATAACTTTAGCGAACCATTTCCAGTAATTGTTGATCAGTCCTGCATATCGGCTTGGAGGAATTTCAGGCCATTCCTCCTTACAAAACTGCTTCACCTCTGGGATCTTGGTAGGCTTCCTTGTATGAACTGCTTGCTTCAGGTCCTTCCACAACATTTATATAGGATTAAGGTCATGTCTTTGACTCGGCCATTCCAAAATGTGAAATTTCTTCTGCTTTAACCATTCTTTTGTGGACTGACTTGTGTGTTTAGGGACGTTGACTTTCTGCATGACCCACTTTCCCTTGAGCTTCAGTTCACGGACGGATACCCTGACATTTTTCTGTGGAATTTGCTGGTACAATTCAGAATTCATAGTTCCATCAATCATGGCAAGCTGTCCTGGTCCCAAGGCAGCAAAACAAGACCAAACCATGACACTGCCACCACCATGTTTCACAGATGGGATGGGGTTCTTATGGTGGAATGCAGTGTTTGCTTTTCGCCAAACTTAACACTTCTCATTTAAGCCAAAAAGTTCTATTTTGGACTCATCTATCCACAGAGCATTCTTCCAATAGCCTTTTGGCTTATCAATATGGTCTTTAGCAAACTTTAGATGAGCTGCAATGTTCTTCTGGGAGGGTAGTGGCTTTCTCCTGGCAATCCAGCCATGCACACCATTGTTGTTCAGTGTTTACCTGATGAAACTGACATTGGCCAACAATGCAAGAGAGGTCTGTAGGTCCCTAGATGTTACCCTGGGGTTCTTCCTGACCTCCTGGAATATTACACGCTTTGTTCTTAGAGTGATTATTTTTGTTGATTGACCAATCCTGGGGAGAGTAACCACAATGTTGAATTTCCTTCATTTGTACATTTTCCTTCATTTGTTCATATGAGTTTCCTTCATTTTCTTCATTGGTAAGGTTCTTGGCAGTGTGGAGAATCAGAGGGATCTTGGGGTTCGAGTCCCTAGGACACTCAAAGCTACTGTGCAGGTTGACTCTGTGGTTAAGAAGGCATACAGTGTATTGGTCTTCATCAATTGTGAGATTGAGTTTAGGGGCTGAGAGGTTCTATGTTGCAACTATATAGGACCCTGGTCAGACCCCAGTTGGATTACTGTGCTCAGTTCTGGTCGCCTCACTATAGGAAGGATGTGGAAACCATAGAAAGGGTGCAGAGGAGATTTACAAGGATGTTGCCCGGATTGGGGAGCATGCCTTATGAGATCAGGTTGAGTGAACTCAGCCTTTTTTTCCTTGGAGCGACAGAGGATGAGAGGTGACCTGATAGAGTTGTATAAGATGATGAGGCATTGATCATGTGGATAGTCAGAGGCTTTTTCCCAGGGCTGAAATGGCTAGCATAAGAGGGCACAGATTTAAGGTGCTTGGGAGTAGGTACAGAGGAGATGTCAGGGGTAAGTTTTTTAAGCAGAGAATGGTGAGTGCGTGGAATGGGCTGCCAGCAACAGTGGTGGAGGCGGATATGATAAGGTCTTTTAAGAGACTTTTGGATAGGTACATGGGGCTTAGTAAAATAGAGGGCTATGGGTAACCCTAGTCATTTCTAAGGTAGGGACATGTTCGGCAGGACTTTGTGGGCCGAAGGGTCTGTATTGTGCTGTAGGTTTTCTATGTTTCTAAATAAGTGAACAAGTGTAATGTTCTTGTGTTATTTATTTAATTGGGTTCTCTTTATTTTTAGGACTTGCGTGAAGATCTGATCACATTTTAGGTTCTATTTATGCAGAAATAGAGAAAATTCTAAAGGGTTCACAAACTTTCTAGCACCACTGTATTAACAAGGCACTTGAGTTGATTTTGTAAAAACCTTGACAGCATCCCTTCAATAACAGACACAACTCTGTTAGATTTTGTGATAGAACTATAGAACCATAGAACACTACAGCACAGTACAGGCCTTTCAGCCCTCCATGTTGTGCCGACCCACATAATCCTTTAAAAAAAGTACTAAACCCACACTACCCCATAACCCTCTATTTTTCTTTCATCCATGTGCCTGTCCAAGAGGCTCTTAAATACCCCTAATGTTTTAGCCTCCACCAACATCCCTGGCAAGTTATTCCAGGCACTCACAACCCTCCGTGTAAAAAACTTACCCCTGATGTCCCCCCTAAACTTTCCTCCCTTAATTTTGTACATATGCCCTCTGGTGTTTGCTCTTGGTGCCCTGGGAAACAGGTACTGACTATCCACCCTATCTATTCCTCTCATAATGTTGTAGACCTCTGTCAAGTCCCCTTTTATTCTTCTATGCTCCAAAGAGAAAAGTCCCAGCTCTGCTAACTTTGCTTCATATGACTTGTTCTCCAATCCAGGCAACATCCTGGTAAATCTCCTTTGCACCCTCTCCATAGCTTCCACATCCTTCCTGTAACGAGGTGACCAGAATTGAACACAATACTCTAAGTGTGGTCTCACCAGAGAATTGTAGAGTTGCAACATGACCTCTCTAGTCTTGAACTCAATCCCCCGGTTAATGAAGCCTAGCATCCCATAGGCCTTCTTAACTACCCTATCAACCTGTGCAGCGACCTTGAGGGATGTATGGATTTGAACCCTAAGATCCCTTTGTTCATCCACACTCTTAAGTAACTAACCATTAATTCTGTACTCAGTCTTCTGGTTTGTCCTTCCAAAATGCATCAGCTCACACTTATCCGGATTGAACTCCATCTGCCATTTTTCTGCCCAACTCTGCAGCCTGTCTATATCCTCTTGTAACCTTCAACAACCTGCAGCTCCACCCACAACTCCTCCAATCTTTGTGTCATCCGGAAGCTTACTCACCCATCCTTCCACCTCTACATCCAGGTCATTTATAAAAATCACAAATAGCAGGAGTCCCAGGACAGATCCCTGCGGCACTCCACTAATCACCGACCTCCAGGCAGAATACTTCCCCTCCACAACTACCCTCTGCTTTCTTCCTTGAAGCCAATTTTTTATCCAAACAGCCAAGTTTCCACTTATCCCATGCCTCATGACTTTCTGGATGAGTCTCTCGTGAGGGACCTTGTCAAATGCCTTGCTAAAGTCCATGTAGACCACATCCACTGCCCTACCCTCATCAATTTCTTTTGTTACCTCTTCAAAAAACTCTATCAGGCTCCTGAGGCACGATCTTCCCTTCATAAAGCCATGTTGACTATCCATGAGTAGACTGTACTTCTCCAAATGCTCGTAGATCCTATCCTTAAGAATCCTTTCCAGTAGTTTGCAGACCACCGACGTAAGACTCACCGGTCTATAGTTTCCAGGTTTTTCCCTATTACCTTTTTTAAACAAGGGAACTACGTTTGCCATTCTCCAGTCCTCTGGCACTTCCCCTGTAGCAAAAGAGGATTCAAAGATCATAGCTAATGCTCCAGCGATCTCTTCTCTCAAATCCCACAACAACCTGGGGTGTATCATATCCGGCCCTGGGGATTTATCGATCTTGATGTTTTTAAGAAGATCTAGCACTTCTTCTTCCATAATCTCCACATTGTCCAGCACACAGGCCTGCTCTAGTTCAACCTCACCCTGATCAAGATATCCTTTTCACTTGTGAATACTGAAGTTAAGTATTCATTTAGGACCTCCCCAACCTCCTCTGCCTCCAAGCACATGTTGCCCTCCTTATCCTTTAGCGGTCCCACGTTGGTTCTCGTCATCCTCCTGTTCTTCACATATGCATAGAATGCCTTAGGGCTCTCCTTAATCCTACATGCCAATGCCCCCTTCGAGCTCTCCTAAGTCCTTTCTTTAGCTCCTTCCTGGCTACCCTATATTTCTCATGAGCCCCTCCTACTTCCTGCTTCTTATATCTAACATATACTTCCTTTTTCCTCTTGACGAGTTGTCTCACGTGTTTCGTCAACCATGGTTACCTTTTCTTACCATTTTTTCCTTGCCTCAGTGGGATAAACCTATCCCGAACCCAGCTCAAGTGGTCCCTAAACTTCTCCCACATTACTTCTGTGCTTTCCCCTTTGAACATCTGTTTCCAATTTACTCTCGCTAGTTCCTGCCTCATCCCTTCAAAGTTAGCCCTTCCCCAGTTAAGCACTTTACCATTTCATCTGATTTTATCCCTTTCCATAGCTATGCTGAAGCTAAGGGAGTTGTGGTCACTCTCACCGAAATGCTCCCCCACCAAGAGGTCTTTCACCTGACCAGGTTCATTACCCAGAACTAGATCCAGTATAGCCTCTCCTCTCGTCGGCCGGTCCACATACTGTGTCAGGAATCCTTCTTGAACACACCTGAAAAATTCAGCCCCATCTATCCCCCTTGCACTCAAGAGGTGCCAGTCAATATGAGGGAAGTTGAAATCACCCATAACTACTACCCTGTATTTTGTGCACCATTCTACAATCTGCCTACTTATCTGCTCCTCAGTGTCCCGAGAGCTATTTGGGGGCCTATAGACTACTCCCAGCACAGTGATTGATCCCTTCCTATTTCTGATTTCCACCCAGACCAACTCAGTGGACACTCCTTCTGCAGTGTCCTCCCTTTCTATAGCCGTGATACTATCCCTGACCAGCAATGCCACTCCCCCCCACCCTTTCTACCTCCCATCCTATTCCTTTTAAAACATCTGAACCCTGGGACCTGCATCATCCAATCCTGCCCTTCCTCCAATCAAGTTCCAATAACGGCCACAACATTGTAGTTCCATGTACTAATCCATGCTCTAAGTTCCATCCTCCTTGTTCCTAATGCTCCTAGCATTGAAATAGACACATTTCAACCCCTTTAACTGGCTACAATTATGTTTCGTCCCCAGCCTGTCCTTCCTCATCAACTCAGAACTCTTAGCATCATGCCCTTGTCCTTCTACCTTAATCCCTGCACTCATATTCTGATTCCCACCCCCCTGCCAAACTAGTTTAAACCCTCCCCAACAGCTCTATCAAACCCGCCCACCAGTATACTGGTCCCCCTGGGATTCAAGTGCAACCCCGTCCTTTTTGTACAGGTCACAACCGCCCCAAAAGAGGTCCCAATGATCCAGAAATCTGAATCCCTGCCCCCTGCTCCAATCCCTCAGACACGCATTTATCCTCCACCTCATTCTATTCCTATTCTCACTGTCGCGTGGCACAGGTAGTAATCCCGAGGTTACTACCTTTGAGGTCCTGCTTTTCAACTTCCTTCCTAACTCCCTGTAGTCTTCTTTCAGGACCTCTTCCCTTTTCCTACCTATTCATTGGTACCAATATGTACCACGACCTCTGGCTGTTCTCCCTCCCACCGCAGGATATCTTGGACGCGATCAGAAACATCCCGGACCCTGGCACCTGGGAGGCAAACTACCATCCGAGTTTCTTTCCTGCGTCCACAGAATCGCCTATCTGACCCCCTGACTATAGAGTCCCCTATCACTACTGCCCTCCTCTTCCTTTCCCTACCCTTCTGAGCTACAGGGCCGGACTCTGTGCCAGAGGCTCAGCCACTGTTGCTTCCCCCAGGTAGGCTGTCCCCCACAACAGTACTGAAACAGGAGTACTTATTGTCAGGGGTACAGCCACAGGGGTACTCTCTAGTACCTGACTCTTCCCCTTCCCTCTCCTGACTGTGACCCACTTCTCTGTTCCTCATGGCCCCGGAGTGACCACCTGCCTGTAACTCCTCTCTATCACCTCCTCACTCTCCCTGACCAGACGAAGGTCATCGAGCTGCAGCTCCAGTTCCCTAACACGGTCACTTACGAGTTGCATCTTGATGCACAGGGTGCAGATGTGGCTGTCCGGGACGCCGGGAGACTCCAGGACCTGCCACATCTGACACCAACCACATCTGCCTCACAGGTAGATAGGGTAGTTAAGAAAGCTTATGGGGTGTTAGCTTTCATAAGTCGAGGGATAGAGTTTAAGAGACGCGATGTAATGATGCAGCTCTATAAAACTCTAGTTAGGCCACACTTGGAGTGCTGTGTCCAGTTCTGGTCGCCTCACTATAGGAACGATGTGGAAGCATTGGAAAGGGTACAGAGGAGATTTACCAGGATGCTGCCTGGTTTAGAGAGTATGAATTATGATCAGAGATTAAGGGAGCTAGGGCTTTACACTTTGGAGAGAAGGAGTATGAGAGGAGACATGATAGAGGTGTACAAGATATTAAGAGGAATAGACAGAGTGGACAGCCAGCGCCTCTTCCCCAGGGCACCACTGCTCAGTACAAGAGGACATGGCTTTAAGGTAAGGGGTGGGAAGTTCAAGGGGGATATTAGAGGAAGGTTTTTTGCTCAGAGAGTGGTTGGTGCGTGGAATACACTGCCTGAGTCAGTGTTGGAGGCAGATACACTAGTGAAATTTAAGAGACTACTAGACAGGTGTATGGAGGAATTTAAGGTGGGGGGTTATATGGGAGGCAGGGTTTGAGGGTCGGCACAACATTGTGGACCGAAGGGCCTGTAATGTGCTGTACTATTCTATATAAAACCGGTCTCACACACATACTACTTCCTTTTGCAATCAACAACTGCCTCTCCTCGTCTCGTTACCGCTGAAGCCTGTTGAGCCAAAGCCCTTTCACTCTGCTGCCTCTCACTCCGCTGCCCACTCCCAACGTGATTTGGCAGTAAGATAGAAATACTGCATTTTCCCCCAGTGTAGCACACATTTGCCCAGGCTATTTAGGTTGGCCTGACAATCTTTAGTGATGTGAATACTATGCATCACATTGAAGTACATTTCTTACCCTAAGAAAGAAGGTAGTTCAATAGTTCCCTTTAATATCAAAGAATGTATACGGTATACAACCTGAAATTCTTGTTCTTTGCAGGCATCTGTGAAAACAGAAGGTAGAAGGATGAGCGACAGTAAAAACGTTAGAGTCCCAAAACCCCCCCCGACTCTCCCCTCCCATGCACAAGCAGCAGTAAAGCATCGACCCTCCCCTCCCCCATTCACCTCAGCAAAAAGCATCAGCACCCTCCACCCACCAAGCAAGCAACAGCAAAGCCCCCAAGAAAGACCGTGATATGCAGTACAACAGAAACTAATCATTCACCTGTCAATTTGACATGTCACACGTGCTCTCTCTCCCTAATAAAACAGCAGTGAGGTGTCACACAGTGAGAGGTGAGACTAACAAGACTAAAATAAACACTCACTGATTTACGATGTTAAATTCTGCCATGTCACTGCTTTCTCTGAGTTCTCTAAGAATTGGCAACAAACTTTTCTCCACCAATGTGAGAGAGATAGCAATTCACCAAGTTTCAGACCTCCAACAGCTGATCGTTTGTTCACAATACACCGTTTTCTCCCACAATGCTTCAGTCAGTGACACCGGCATAGAATTGGCTTGTGCCTGGGCCGCAGAGCCTCAGCACCCTGAGGACGTGCTCGTCTTCTAGCCCACATCGATAAATGGCTGGTCGGTGAACTCCAGGAGCAGGAATCATTGCCATAGAGAACCAAAGTTTGACTGCAGCTGTAGGTCAGAGATTTCGACAGAACCCCATCCACCTAGAAAGGCAAAATAGAGGCATTAAAGGTAGAAATTAAGCTGTTTCCTCAGATGAGCTTGAAGAAACCGCTCTCTAGCGCCATCGTAGCTAGGTGGTGGACAGTATCAAACTAAAGCAGAGAAATCAAATTGAAACAGTGAGTATTTCAATGTTGTAACTGGTTATTTTAATCAGGACTAATACAATGCTCTGGCCTGATTTAGATATTGTGGCGAGTATTTGGTCCATAATGACAGACGAGGAAGCTCGTTGAACTCAACAACTGTTTTATTGTGATAAACACAAAACAGACAGGGCACCATGAGAGTGAACCTAACCAGTTTCACCAAATGGGGGAGGTGACCATCACAAGCCCGGGTTACAGTCAGGCTGACCCACAAATACACAAGTGAATAACTATATAACCCAAGCTAAAATGTAACAATAAATGAACTGGAACTTCCCACCATAATCCCACAAAAGCATTTTAACACAAGAACAATAAACAGTACAGGTCATTAGAAATGCAGGGGTGGGCTGTCGATCACACCCCTCCCCAGAGCGTCACAATATATTCAATGTGTTGAAAGATATTACTGTCACTGTCCAAGGAGCTTGTCAGAGATTAAATTATGGATAATATTGTACTTGGAAAGTCTGAGGGCTTTTGTTTCAAGGTGATGATTGTGGTTTTGAAAGGAATGGGAATAAGGCCTAATTATAGGGATAGTTTCTGTTCAAAGGTGGGAAAGTGAAACGCTATAAATGTGACATCACTCGGGGATGTGCAAGTTTCATGGATGAATTAAGTTTAGTGAGAGTGCAGGAGGGCGGCAGAAAGGCATTGAAAACAAGGACTGCACTGTGAAGGGAATCAGGATGAGTGGTAAGGCTAGGAAAGAGAACATGGAAGGGATTTTTGACCTCTATTTACAGAGGTAATGATTGAATATTTAGATTCATACTTTCCTTCCAAGAAGACTCAGTTTTATCTGTAGAATTGGAGAAAAGGCTGCAGTAAGATGTAGGTTGCTAGTTCACTGCCTCAAGTTCACTGACCTGCACCCTATAATCATCAGTTCAGAGAGATTGCTGCTTATTGGCCTCTTTGTCAAAAATGCTTTTGAACATGTAACATCAATATTGATCTGATTGTACATGGTATGACAGAAATAAAGGGGTCCCCATCCCCAACATTGTGCCCACTAATAAAAGGGATTATGTTTAAAATGGGCAGAGATTCCAAATCACTCCTTTTGCAACTTATAATGGAATTGCTACAGACATGGCTGGTTATTTATATGATGGTGCATCATTTAAAACCACTTTGTAGCAAACATCAGAAATTCTGAGACTGCTGGGGCAGTGTAAATTCAGCAAGGTATCCTACGGCTGAATGCTGTTATATTGGTTCTGTAGGATGCACTTTCTCCTTCATTGGATTTTCAAAGAAAAATTGAAAATACTCCCGTGTAAAGTTAAAAAATTAAAGTTAAAATAATAAAGTTAAAATAAAAAGTTAAGTAATTGTTTCTTTTGCAGGAACTGCATTGGTCAGCACTTTGCCATGAATGAAATGAAGGTGGCCATTGCTCTGATCCTGAACCGATTTGAGCTGGAAGTTGATGAATCGAAGCTACCAGTCAAAGTTCCACAACTGGTCCTCCGGTCCAAAAATGGAATATACCTAAAGATAAAAAAACTTGAGAGAGAAGGAAAATCATGATAATAAAGCCAACTCTCTCAAGAGTTCCCTTCTGGCAATCAGTGATAATGAAGTTATTTATAATTTAGCAAACCAGAGAAAATAATTTGGAAATGGGTAATAATTTATATGTTTTTCGCTTTGCAGTGGTTTGAGACTCTATGTGGTAATGTAAAATGGGTAACAGTGATTGAGAAGAATGTATCCCAGCTTCTGACACCCCATTTCTCAGTTTAAACCACCATATCAAGTTAAAGACTACTCCTGTGATTTTAAGGAATATTAATATGTTTCATAAACTTTTGATGAGCTAATTTTTCACCATTACTGCAGTCTCTTCTCATGTGTTATGCCACATGAAATACTGGATTTCTGCCAATTATGTCATAAAACATTAGAATAATGCTCTAATAGTTTATAGCAGTTATTTTTATGTAACACATACCGCAGAAATGAATGAGAATATATTTCTCTTTTCTCTTTCACTAACTGAAAATTAAAACTAACAATTCTATGTTATACTATAAGATGGAAACCAGTTATTTATTACATCTGGCAACCAGACAGTACTGTCAACTCTAATCCTGTTTCTATGGCTCTAGTTTACATTAGCATTTAATGATTACAACTTCCGATCTCACTAATGCAAATTAAACAAGCGTAAATAACGACTTGTTACACAACACAGTCAATCAACTTACAAAGTTATAAAAACAATTATGAACCTAATTGCCAACATCAGAAGTGTTGTGGTTAGAACATACCTGTTTTTTAGTCCCTGCACATCTCCTCAATCACAACCAAATGTATTGTAATTACCCTAGTATCTGTTTGTTTACTGTTGATCACTTACTTCCAAAACAGGACTCTGAGCTTCCCATCTTTCAAACGTCATCCTAACAATTCTATCTGCTAGGTTAACCCTTGGTTACCCTTATTCCATATAATGCTGATTTATAAATGCATCACTGTCACTACACGGTGGCTGAATCTAAATCATGGAAAGCCTTTGTCATAAACATGGTAGAGATGACTTCACCAGCAGAACTGCGGTGAGTTAAAAAACAATTCCCCATCATCTTCTCAAAAGCAATTATGGATGGGTCAGTAATGCTGGAATTTTCTGTGAGACCTGATTTCCAAAAATGAATATGAATATTTTTCCCAGTGTTACACTGTTGATTGTGGGATCATAATCCTGTCCTTTCACTGCCAACACTTTGTGTTATAATTTTCCTGATCTGAACCCAGCCCAAGAACCAGCCCCTGCCTTTGCCACAACCCAGCCACTTAGCCTCGTCCTAAAAGTGCTTTATGGGAAACATCACGTAACTTTCATTTTGCACTTCTGATATTCATTTAATTGAAAATAATGAAACAAAAGTTTGGAGATAGTTATAACAATCCAATATGATCTATTCATGTGTTCAGTCCCCCAAATAAATCCTACAAACATCACGCTGGCAGCAACAAAGAAAATCCAATGAAAAACATGAGTATCCTTGCTGGAATCCATCTTTGGTAACAGTTTAGGAAAGCACAGTAGCAGTCATTAGCTTCCTTTTCAGTTTCTTTCTTTGTTGATGCCCCTGAATCCACTGTGAGGACCTGAGTTTGTTGATCTGGATGGGATTTGGCAAGTATGTGTGCAGCACTGATCTCAATGTCTCTGGGCTTGCAAAAGTTGCAGATTTCTACTGTTCCCATTTCAAATTTCAAAGTTCAAAGAAAATTTATTGTTGAAGTACATACATGTCAACATATGCTACCCTGAGATTCATTATCTTGGGGCATGCATAGTAAATAGAAAGGGATTGAAAGGTAGGTGCTGCTAATCGCAGTATAACAATGGTCAATTGTGTTGGGTCCCCGATGCTGCAAGTAATATGTTGATGAGAACTGGGCAGGGATTTCTTCAAACAAGCCTGACTGAAGTCCCTAACAATGAATTGAAAGGCATCAGGGTGTACCGTTTCTTGCTTGTCAATCACATTACTCAATGCCTTGAGTGCTTGCTTAACATCGGCCTTTGGTGGTCAGGATCACAGAGGTGAACTCTCTTGGTCAGTAGAACAGATGTCATTTAATCATTAGATGTTCCAGGTCGAGCGAACAAGAATGCAACAAAATCACTATGTCCAAGCACCACCGAGAGTGTATTATGAAACACAAATCCTACACCCCTTGCCTTCCCCAAATGTTCTGTAGATCGATCCATCCAGTAGATCAAGAAACCCTTGGACTGGACCTCAATATCCATCGTGTCTCCATGAAACACAGAGACACAATTCTGATTGTTCTCCCCCACTGGATACTATATGAGCCATTGTTCAATAAATAAAATGAGGAGAAGTAATTCAGGCAACTTTACCAGGAGCTTGTTAATCAAGCCCTTGTCATCTAAGGAGAGACAATGAATACCTGTTACAGATATGGGCATGAAAACCTATGCAATAGGAACACCACTCATGTCTTGGGCATTTTGTGAGGCACTGTTCATAATTAGTTAAAAGAGCTTTCAGATGAGCATATGATTGTAAGCTGTGTACTTTGTTCAGAGATTTAAGGCATTCAGTGAATCAACAGCTGGGAGAAGATTTCATGAGCAATAGAAATATAGGATAAATTAGTCATAGAGTAATTGAAAGTACAGCACAAAAGCAGGACCTTTGGCCTATCCAGTCCATGCCGAATATTTAAATGGCCTATTCCCATCGATCTGTACTAGAACCATCACCCTCCATGCCACCACCATTCATATACCTATGGAAACTTCTCTGAACTGTTGAAATCAAGCTCACATACACCATTTGCACTGGCAGCTTGTTCCACACTCTCATGACCCTCTGAATAAAGAAGTTTCCCCTTATATCCCCCTTAAACTTTTCACCTTTCACCCTTACCTCATGACCTGTAGTTTTCACCTTTCACCCAACTTCCGTGGAAGAAGCCTGCTTGCACTTACCCTATCTATAACCCCCATAATTTTGTATACCTCCATCAAATCTCCCCTCATTCTTCTATGTTCTAAGGAATAGTCCTAACCTATTCAATCTTCCCATATAACTCACATCCTCCAGACCCAGAAAAATTCTTGTAAAATTTCTCTGTACTCTTTCAACCTTATCTACATCTTTCCTGTAGATTGGTGACTAAAACTGCAGACAGTACACTGAATTAGGCCTTACCAACTTCATACGACTTCAACATTCTCCCATCTCCTGTACTCAGTACTTTGATTTATGAAGGCCAATGTGCCAAAAGCTTTCAAGTAAGTTGCATCAGTTTGGATGCACTACAGACATAAAACTAATGCGGATACTGTGACACCACTTTCAGTGAATTATGTGCCTGTATTCCCAGACCTCTTTGTTCTACCGCACTCCTCGGTGCCTTACTGTTCACTGTGTTTGACCTACCCTCGTTGGTCTTACCAAAATGCAAGACTTCACACTTCTCCACATTAAATTCCATTTGCCATTTTTCCAGCTGATTCAGGTCTCACTGCAAACAATGATCGTCTTCCTCTTCCTCGCTGTTCACTACGCTCCCAGTCTTGGTGTCACCCACAAACTTGCTGGTTCAGTTAACGACTAAACCAGCAAGTTGACCTAGCACTGATCCTTGTGGTACTCTAATAGTCACAGGCCTCCAGTCAGAGAGGCAACCATCTACTACCACTCTCTGGCTTCTCACACAAAGCCAATGTCTAATAAAATTTATTACTTTATCTTGAATGTTGAAAACTGAATCTTCTTGACTAACCTGATTGTGCTGGGATCATTATTGTTATTTTGTTATACCTTAATAAATCACTGATAATTTGCACTGAATCCAATATAATCTATATTCAATTTATCCACGTATTATATTTTATTTAAGGCACACTTGGAATGCGAAAATTGGGTGGGGCAACAATACATTAAATTAGATGAAATTCTGTATAATGAGCATGGTGACCCTATAATGTCCTGATCCTGCATTATGTCTGTATTGGGATGTACGCTGTGTGTCAATACGAAAACAGGTGAAAATGATTCTCATGGTATATTCCAAATTAGCTAAATTAATCTTTATTAGCTAAATTATCTTTAAAAAGCATGCCACTGAATGAAATATGATAAGCTTAGAATTGCAATGTTTTGCTCTGTCGAGAGCGGACTTTCAGAATCACATCTTAGCATTTTGCCATTAGAAACCACACTGGCTTATGTTGACCACGTACATCCAAAATGTCAGTGTGGATCAGACTTTTAATCTGATATGCTTCATCACAAACCTCTCATATACTGGTAATACATTCTCATTGGGTGTACATGTAAATTAATAAGTAAGCAAGAAATGGATAGTGAGAAAAGTTTATTAAAGATGGCAAATGTTTTAGATTCACTTTTAACATTAGCTCTTTATACATGGTGATAGAAAAAAGCTGCACAAAGAGATTCTTAAAGAAATCACATTGCAAAAGCACTAAGTTCTAACTGAAATTAATATGCTTTAGAATTTTGGGATGATACTTTTTTCTGATTATGCATTTTTTCTTGATTTGCATGTATGGTGATTTGAAAATATTTTCATCTGCTATTGTGTGTGCATGTTTAGATATGTGCATTTGTATGCATGTGTTTGAGCCGTGGAATAACCAATGTGAATCAACAAGAAAGCAATGGAGGTTAAGAAATGCACTCTTCTTGATCTAACAGTAGAAATTTAATGAACAATTTAATAATAAATAAGGAATCCTTCGAGTTTCTTTTTATACTCTTGCAAGATTAACAACAGTGTAAACAGTTCTATGAAATGATAATGTTAGGGGTACTTTAGATTCCGCCTGCTCGTGAAGTGTGGAGGATTCAGAGCAGAAGAAGAAGCTGCTTTGCTTACACTGGGTTGCAGATGTGCGTTTGGAAAAAGTTCAAAACTATGACAGCAAATTTCTAATTTTGAACTTTCTCTGTTGCAACAAAATGCTTGCAGGTCAATAAAATAAAAATTATACAACTTAGCATATACAAAGTGAAAGGGAAACACAATCAGCACCACTCAAAGCATTGGATAATTGCTAACAAAGGCCTCTTCAAAATCTAGCTTCCTCAGCTACAACATCACAATAAAACTGCTGCATAGAAAATAACCAATTCTTTAGCTACATTAGTCCATCCAAACCGATACAACTTACTAGATATTCTCATCTCATCAATCAAACTACACCCACTGTACATGCCAATCTTAGAAAAAAAAGAAGTGAATTAAAAATCTCTATAACAGTGCAGCTTGAATACAAGTTGAATAACACTTGGAGAGTCATTGAGAACTGGAAGGGGACTGAGTCTGAGACCTCACTATTTATTATCAGAGATGTCTCACTGAATTATCACTGACTGAGTAGCCTTGTTCCTATAAGGCATAGCTTGTAGACTTGACTGAGAAGTAAACCATTGTGAGAGATTTTGCCATTCTCACAAACTTAACTGTTGCAGATTCATCTTCGATAGTGTAAGGGGAAACTACGTCATAATCCTTGTGGAGGCAAAGCTCATACTGAGAAAACACTACATCATATCATATATGTGCACCACTACTACAGTAAACATAACTTCACAATAGACCTAACCTTTGTCATTTGAAACTATAGATTATCAACAGTTACAGGTTATACTTCACCACACCCTGTAATTTCATGGCCCAGTGTATTCACATGTTACATTATCATCAGGTAAAGGGACCAACCTTTTCTTAAGGTCGTGCACAGAAGAGCCTGGCAGGTGTAGTGTCAGACCTACGTAAAAATAATATGCCAACGAGGTGAAGCAGCAACACAGACACGGTAAACATGGCACCCTTCCATCCGCCCAACAACCTGTTAGGATGGGATGCAGCTTCTTTCCCCAGGCTGGGAGACCACTAGCCAGCTCTCATCAGTAGCGTTACGCTGTTTACCTCTTAACTTCTGTCGTATATTCACCTTATTATTTGTTAATTTATTTGTGGTAATATTACTTAATGTGTTGCGTGTGTGGGGAATGTTGGTCCAGGGTAATGTTGTTTCGTTTGGTGGCATACATGTATATGGTTGAATGACAATA
Organism: Hemitrygon akajei; assembly: GCF_048418815.1. NCBI lineage: Eukaryota > Metazoa > Chordata > Chondrichthyes > Myliobatiformes > Dasyatidae > Hemitrygon > Hemitrygon akajei. Next base: position 53,174,806 of record NC_133135.1, on the reverse strand, counting down.
ACTTGAACTAGAGTACAACACATTAACAGGCTCTTTGGCGCATCCGGTCCATGACAACCTCATATTCTACCTAGTTCCAGCTACCAGCAGCCACACCATATCTCTCCAAAGCCCTCTCATCCATGTACCTGTCCAAGCTTCTCTTAAATGTTACAATTAATCTTGCATCTACCACTTCTGCTCATAATTCATTTCCTACTCATACAACCTCAAAGAAAAGAAGTTTCCCTTCAGATTGCCCTTGAATATTTCATCTTTCACCCTAAACCTATGACCTCTAGTTCTAGTCTCATGCAATCACCCTATAATCAAAAGTAGCAACTAATGGAGCTTGACCATCCCACAATCATCAGACCTGATTAACATTCTACAATCCTGTCATATTTGATTATGTAGTGGTGGACAATTAAACAGCTAACTGACCAGCAATGCGTCATAAGGTAGTGGTGACACAATACATACTAAACTCCAGATAATGCAATGGCTGGAAAAGAAAAGAGGCTCATATCAGGGGAATGAATGTCAACTCAGGAAGATTAGAAGACAGATGTAGAAAATGTACCACAATCCCAGTGGACTGCGAACAGCACAGCTCAGGAACTGGCTTGCAACCCAAGATTCCTCTATACATCAGTGCCCTAAGTGTCCTGCCATTTTCTTTATTTTCCTCTTGCACTGAACCTCCCAAAATACATATCTCACTTGCTTGGATGAAGCTCCATCTGCCATTTCTCCATCGGAATTTACAGCTGATCCATATCCTGCTCTATCCTGTTACAATCTTCATCACTATTGTTACGAAGGTGGAGCAACTCTGAGGGGCCGAAGGGTACAAAGTCGCCCCCTCCTTTTTGAGAATCGCAAGATCGCTATTATTTCGGGTCTGGGACCCAGGAATTGAGAGGGATACACATCATGAGAGAGACACACACAGAATACACAAGGTTTGGAATGTCTCCTGACATCAGCGGAACGGAACCACTGACTACTGCTATTGTCTCTTGGAGAAGGAATTGTGTCTTGAGTACTGTACTATTCATTGAAACCCCTCAGGGGACAACCAGAGTGGTCTGGTTGAGGGATTGCATCATCCCAACCTGATTGACATCTGAGACCCCGTGAGTAAGGATAAAAGAGGGGTCTGGGGAACAACCCTTTAGACGCACCAGGAGAAACGCTAGAAATCCCGTGACAGCTTTTTATAGCGAAAGCCGGTGGGGGCTCGTGTGCGTCCTCCCTTGCCTGGGTGGCGGGCTCACCATGGAAGAATGGTTTAGCTAAAGGAGAGGTCACAAGTGAACGGCCACAACAACGAGACACCTGACGGATCGAAAATCATAAGGGAAGGTTGGCAAAACCCGTAGCGGTAAATGTTCCCATTCTTTCTCTCTCTCTCTCCAACAATTGCAACACAGCAACAACCAAAAGACAGCAACTTGTGGAACTGCAGTGAACTTTATATTTCCATCGGACAATACATTATCCCCTAGACAACGATAGAGCTTATTTCTTATTGATTATTATTATACCCGCACTTTTAGGTTTAGTATTGATGATGTATATTATCTGTATATTTGCATTGATATTATTTTTGTGTATTTTTACTAATAAATACTGTTAAAAATAGTATCATCAGACTTCAACGGACGTCTCTATCTTTGCTGGTAAGTCACCCAGTTACGGGGTTCGTAACAACGTGGGGCCTCGTCTCGAGATTTGATACCAAATTGGAGGGCCAGTAAATCGGGCTTTTAAGTCCAAACTTGGATCTGGTTGTGCGGGTAACCAGACAGGAAACCAGCAAAGATGGACGTAGACAAATTTATAAAAAACCCAACTCTGGAGGCGCTAGAGGCTGCCACAAAGTCGGACTTGATAAATATTGCGAAAGGACTAAATCTCGCAGAGGTGAGGTTGTCAATGAAAAAGCGGGAAGTGCGGAGGGCCATAACTCAGTATTATATTGGGAAGAATGTGTTTTCGGCTGAGGTATTGGAAAATATCCCTGAAAAGGTACCAGCTAGTGGGACGGCTCGGTTAGAGTTGGAAAAATTAAGGTTGGAACATGAAATTAGGTTAAAACAGCTGGAAGCAGCTGAAAAGGAGAAGGAAAGAGCTGAAAAGGAGAAGGAAGGAGCCGAAAAGGAGAAGGAAAGAGCTGAATAGGAGAAGGAAAGAGCCAAAAAGCAGAGGGAGCATGAGCTTCAGCTAAAGGAGTTAGAGGTGAAAAGGGAGCATGAAATTAAGTTAAAACAGCTGGAGAAGGAAAGAGCCGAAAAGGAGAGGGAGTATGAGGAGAAGGAGAAACAGAGGCAACTTGAGTTAGACCTGGAGAAGTTAAGGAAAGAGCGAAGAGCTCAAGGGCCAGACCGAGAGGAGATTTAATGTTAGTAGGGAGTTTAGGTTAGTACCTCCGTTTAAGGAGACGGATGTTGATAGTTGTTTCTTGCATGTTTAAAAGGTGGCAGTGAGTCAGAAGTGGCCCAGAGATCAGTGGGTGGCGTTGTTACAAAATGTGTTAAAAGGGAAGGCACAATGGGCATATGCGGCGTTGTCTATGGAGGAGGAGGGGTCTGAGAATTATGAGGAAGTAAAAGAGGCCATTCTTCGGGCTTACGAATTGGTACCTGAGGCCTATAGACAAAAGTTCAGAAATTTAAAGAAAGGGTGGAATCAGACGCATGCAGAGTTTGCCTATGAGAAGGGTGTGCTCTTGGATCGTTGGTGTGCAGCAGAAATGGTGGAAGAAGATTTTCAGCGTTTAAGGGAGTTAATTCTGATTGAGGAATTTAAAGGTTGTGTTTCGGATGATATCCGGATGTATTTGAATGAGAAGCCAAATAAGTCCATATCCGAATTTGCCAGGTGCGCAGATGAATATGCCCTAACCCACAAGACAAAGTTTTCCTCAAATAAAAGTTACCAGAAAGACCGTGGGAACAGTAGAGAAAGCCCGCCGGCTGAGGCAGAGAGTCAGCTGGGAGCTAGTGGTAAAACTAAGGAGGAGGAAAGGCAAGACGGCAGGAGAGGTCCTGGCTTGACCTGTTTTAATTGTGGAAAGGTGGGTCATATTGCATCTAAGTGCTTTGCTCCGAGGAAGGAGACAGGAAAAGGGAAAGCAGCAGTCCCTACAGGATGTATTGTGTTGATCAGTAAATAGATGAGAAAGCCCCAGGTAGATAGAACACGAGAGGGGCCTGAGAAATTTATTTCAGAAGGAACAGTGTCTGTGAAAGAGGGAGAAACACCAGTTCCAGTGCAGATCTGGAGGGACACTGGAGCTGAGCTGTCATTGATTCGCAGTAAGGTACTAGATTTTGGTCCCGAGACTGGAGAGGTAGCTTTGAGAGGCATAGGAAAAGGGACAGAAGCTGTACCTTTGCATAGGATCATTATAAATTGTGAGCTGGTATCTGGACCAGTTGAAATAGGGGTGCGATCAGAATTTCCGAGAACTGACGTAGACATCCTTCTGGGTAACGATTTAGCTGATGGTGAAGTTTGGTCGGCCATGGAGCTGATGAGCCAGCCTGTAAGTGTTGAGGACCCGCCCCTAGATTCCAAGATCTATCCCACATGTGTGATCACTCGCAGCATGTCGAGAAAGGCAGCTGAGAATGGGATCAGTTTAAATCAGGCCAGTATTGATTTGGCCGAGACGTTTTTACCGACCCTGTACCAAGAGGGGTTAGCGGGTGGTAAAACGGAGAATAGGGAGGTGAAAGAGAGTAAAGGAGAGGAGGTAGACCTGCCCTTAGCCAGGAGGAAATTTATAGAGGCACGGAGTAAAAATGAGAAACAGATAAGGTTGTTAGAAGGTCCAGGGTTGGACATGGATGATCTGTCTGGCTTGACAGAACTGTTTGAAGAAGTTGAAAATTTTAAAGGTGTTCCCGATAATGAAATGAGGGCAGTCCTAGATGAAAAGGATGCCGTTACGTTGAAGGAGTCTGCTGGGTTAGCAGATGAGGTTGTTTCAGCCCGCAGGGTTGAGTTTACTCCAGAAGGGAGTTGCCCAGAGAGTAGCTGGGAGGATCAGGGGAACTTAGAATTTGAAAAGGGGACGGGTATTGAAAGCCCGGAAGAGGCAGATGTCCCGTTTGAGTGTGTTCAAGATGTGGATGCATGTGGTACTGAACCTAGGAATGAAACTCAGGAAAAGTCTGAGGTATTTGATTCAGTTAAAAAGGAATGCAGTCCTTGTGGGTCAGATGGACTTGGTTCAGTGAAGAAAGGGTTAACCTTGGTACTAGTGGGAAGTGAGAATTCCCAGTTGTTTGTGTTTGAAGATGTGTTAAAAGGTGGTGATGTGAATATTATTACTGAAGGAAAAGGGAAAAGTGTAGTTCCTAAATTGAATGAAGAAAATTTAAAGTCTGGAATGGTGTCAGAAGCAGTAACCAGGCTGAAGGGACAATGGCTTGTTAACACGGTGCCTGCGAATCAATTACAGTTTGATTTGGAATGTATATGTGCCCCACGCGCTATTGTTATTCAAGAGTGTGCTGTGAAGAGGCAGAATTTGAAATGTTGTTTAGATAAAGAGGGATTGCTTGCAGATATTAAACTGAAAACTAATAGAATGAAGGGTCCTGAAGATAAAACTAACGACTTGCTTAAAAATAAAGAATTGTGTGGACGTTCAGAAAATGGGCTACATTTGGAAAACATTGTTGATAAAATAACTCCTATGAAAGGAGCATGCAAAAGCCTATTCCACACTGGTATACAAGCTAACCACGTGGGAGTTAACTGGAAAAGGGGCGAGGGTTGATGGGATGCCACTTTAAATAACAGGATCCGGTTTTAAGGGATTTCAACAAAGCATGTAACTAATAAAGACAACCCCATGGAAGATTGACTGTTAAGTTTGAAAGTAAAATAAAGATTAGTATTTGCATGAACTTTTGTAATATACACGTAAGCTAAGATCACAACTCTTTAGTTTTGTTTTGCTGAAGAAAAGGAATAAAAATAGGTGGTTATTAAATTGGAGTCTGATGCTACAAGAATTTATTAAGGTACAAGATATTAAGATATTAAAGGAAGACAATGTAATCGCTAACTGTTTAGATGCTGAATTGAATGTATAACTGTATTACTCTGTAGTGAAAAAAAAAACTCTTTTGTATTGTGTTAGGTTCTGAAATCCAGTAAGACTCTGTATTAATTAATTTTTACCTGTGGCAAAAAAATCCTTAGAAGGAAGGGGTTGTTACGAAGGTGCAGCAACTCTGAGGGGCCGAAGGGTACAAAGTCGTCCCCTCCTTTTTGAGAATCACAAGATCGCTATTATTTCGGGTCTGGGACCCAGGAATTGAGAGGGATACACATCATGAGAGAGACACACACAGAATACACAAGGTTTGGAATGTCTCCTGACATCCGCGGAACAGAACCACTGACTACTGCTATTGTCTCTTGGAGAAGGAATTGTGTATTGAGTACTGTACTATTCATTGAAACCCCTCAGGGGACAACCAGAGTGGTCTGGTTGAGGGATTGCATCATCCCAACCTGATTGACATCTGAGACCCTGTGAGTAAGGATAAAAGAGGGGTCTGGGGAACACTCCTTTAGACGCACCAGGAGAAACGCTAGAAATCCCGTGACAGCGTTTTATAGCGAAAGCCGGTGGGGGCTCGTGTGCGTCCTCCCTTGCCTGGTTGGCGGGCTCACCACGGAAGAACGGTTTAGCTAAAGGAGAGGTCACAAGTGAATGGCCACGACAACGAGACACCTGACGGATCAAAAATCATAAAGGAAGGTTGGCAAAACTCGTAGCGGTAAATGTTCCCATTCTTTCTCTCTCTCTCCCCAACAATTGCAACACAGCGACAACCAAAAGATGGCAGCTTGTGGAACTGCAGTGAACTTTATATTTCCATCAGACAATACTTATCCCCTAGACAACGATAGATCTTATTTCTTATTGATTATTATTATACCTGCACTTTTAGGTTTAGTATTGACGACGTATATTATCTGTATATTTGCATTGATATTATTTTTGTGTATTTTTACTAATAAATACTGTTAAAAATAGTATCATCAGACTTCAACGGACGTCTCTATCTTTGCTGGTAAGTCACCCAGTTACGAGGTTCATAATACTATCCACGGCTCACCAATTTACTTACTTATTTAGAGATACAGCATGGTATCAGCCCTTCGAGAAGTACCACCAGCAACCCACTGCTTTAACTCCAGTCTAATCACAGGCAAATTTACAATTACTAATTATCCTATTAATCAGCGTCTGTCATCGGCAAACTTACTAATCAGTCCACTTACACTTTCACTCATATTATCAACAGATACTACAAACAGTAGTTCAATTGTTCAACAGCACGAACAAATTTGTATCCACATTACCAATGCAATTTAACTGAATCATCGGGACCAGCTTGCCACAACATCTACTGTCCGATCCTCCTTAATCATCTTCATCATCTCCACAAAACACAGCTTGACTTGCAAGTTGAGTCGGCAGTAAGGAAGGCAAATGCAACGTTATCATTCATTTTGAGAGGACTAGAATATAAAATCACGAATGCCATGGTGAGGCTTTCTAAGGCATTGGTTAGAACACATTTGGAATATTGTGAGCACTTTTGGGCTCCATTCCCATGAAAGGGTGTGCTGACATTAGAGAGGGTCCAGAGGAAGTTTACTAGAGTGATCCCAGGAATGAAAGTGTTAGATGTATGAGGAGCATTTGATGGCTGTGGGCCTGTACTCACTGGAGTTGAGAAGAATGAAGGGGTAATCTCATTGAAACCTACCAAATATGAAAAGCCTGGACAGAGTAGACATGAAGAGGACATTTCCAATAGTGGGAGACTTTAGGACCAGAGAGCATAGACTTAGAATAGAAAGATGCTCCCCTAGAGCAGAAATGAGGAAGGATTTCTTTAGCTAGAGGGTGGTGAATCTTCATTTGTCACGGATGGCTGTAGGCAAAGTCATTGGATGTAGTTCATGTTAAAGTTGATGGGTTCTTGATTAGTAAGGGAGTCAAAGGCTGTGGGAGAAGACAGGAGAATGGGGCTGAGAAGGAAAAAAATCAGCCATGATTGAATGGCGGAGCAGACTTGAAAGGCCAAAAGGCTTAACTCTGCTCCTATGTCATATGGTTTTATGGTCTTGTACGTATTAGAACTTCAATGATGATATGAAGTTCAAAGTAAATATATTATCAAAATACATCTATGTCACATTCAACCCTGACAAGTCTCTGAAACAATAACACCAAGGAATTTAAAGTTGCTGACCCTCTCTACCTCTGATCCTCTGATGAGGACTGGATCATGGACATGTGGTTTCCTTCTCTTGAACTCAGCTCCTTGGTCTTGCTAACATTCAGTAAGAGGTTGTTGTTATGATACCACTCAGCCAGATTTTCAATCTGCCTCCTAAATACTGATTCATAACTACCTGTGATTTGGTCTAGGACAGTGGGGTCATCAGCAAACTTGAATATGGTATTGGAGCTGTGCTCCAAAAGAAAAGACTTGAGTATTTGCAACTATCATCAGCAAATAAGGGCTAGGAGGTTGACAGCAGCTCCTCGGCCTTCCGTCACAGGAACCAGTCCTTACCTGGAGGTTGAATAATCACCAGAGCTACAGGTATTGCCAACATCATGGTCATTTGTCTCAGCACAGCTGGCAAACTGGCATCTGCCTAACAACACAGTCTATTACCCTAGTTAAACTCTGTCTGTGTTATCAGAACTATTTCAATCTGACAAACTACAAATACAATGTACTTTTAATAACCTTTTAAATCAAGACACAACGTGGTAGGTGGAGGCTGAACACATGCCATTGTTTGTTGTTCAACAGCTGATTCAGGTATTCTCCCAATGCTGCTATGCTGCTTTTGCTGCCCTGCACACATTATATTTTCATCATATTAACAGTACATAATAATTATTACTGTTTAATACATATGTGGATTGAACAAGTGGTAAGACAAAGACTGCTTACCTGTAGCACATAAATTCAGAGTTGGAAACGATGCTGATCCCAAGCTAGAGTATCTCATTATATATTCCAAAATCTGAAAAAATCCTAAATCTAAAACACCTCCAGTCCCAAGCATTTCAGATAAGGGGTACTCAACCTGTACTACAACCACATATCAGTGATAGAGTGTTCAGCTGTAGGTGAATAAACTGACAAATGAATGCTTATTCCATTGACAAGAGACAGGAGTGCGATAGAATACTTTCCACTTGCTGGAAGTTTGCAATCATTTATTTTTCTAAATTCCAGCAGATACAAGTCTTGCTTCTCCATCTTTTCCTGGTTAGACAACCTATCCATACCAGATTTTTCAGAGTTGATTGCTGCCTGTCATTTGCAAGGGGTTAACAGTATTTCCCAGTTATGCTAATGTAAAGATGAAATGTTACATGTAATGACAGTGACATGGCTAATGGAACTGATGCCTCACAGAATCAGAGACCCAGCTTCAATCCTGACTCCAGGTGCTGTCTGTGTAGACTATGTAAGTTATCCCCATGACGAGTGGGTTTACCACCCACTTTGCAGGTGAAAGCTAATAAGCCATTGTAAATTGCTCCTTGTGTGCAGGTGAATGATAGAATCTGGAAGGAGCAGGGTGGAATTGTTGGGAATGTGGGGAAAATAAAATGTGATAATGTAATTAATTTATTTATTCATTGCATAACCATTTTCATTTGCGAAAATGGATACAAAATTGCCAGACTTGGTGAGCTGAATGGGCTGTTTCCCTGTATATGACTGAATTCCTCCATCATTTCAGAGCTGAAGCTCTGGATTGAAAATTCGTCTCCACTAACTCCAGAGACATCAGCAGAAGAAAAAGAGATAACGTATATGATACGCTACAACAGAAAAGTTCAAGATGCTGTTTGTTTTTAATTCTGATGCCGCGGTAGTTCTACCAACTTTTTGGCCCCCAAGTTCTTTGAAGAGGACGGCAGTGAATCCAGGGCTCTGGGTAGCCTTCATCATTCCTCCAGTACATTAGCTGGTCATTTGCACATTGCTGTTATGAGGAAATGTTGCGTTAAGTTGATTACTGTAGATATATATCAGCGATACTTTACTGAAAAAACACATTTCACTAGAAAGAAAACTTCTCAAACCCAGTTCTATCTTCAAGAAACTAAACATCCCTTAAGGGACAACCTACTCACAGTGAACTTCTCACGCCCCATATATGATTGACATGTGACGTTTTTCGTGCGTGTGACGCAACGCTCAGCGTAGCTGTGACGATTGGCGGCGTCCGATGCGGCGGGGCGGCCTCAGCGAAGGCGGCATGTCGAGTGATTTCTATCTTCGTTATTATGTGGGGCACAAGGGGAAATTCGGCCACGAGTTCCTGGAGTTTGAGTTCAGGCCGGATGGTAAGTTGTGCCTGGAGGTGGCGTACGATGGGCGAAGTGGGGGCTGGTGTGAGTGACAGGCCTGGGCAGTCTGGCCTGTGCCGCCATGCAGCCGCCTGGTCAGGCGGACCGCTTCGGAGCCACACACACAAATACCGGAGGAATTCAGCAAACCTCGGGAGGAGCAGTGGGTCAGAGCAGCCTTGGTCCATCCCCTCCGCTTTCCTGAGGGTTTGCACTGAGGCAGGCGTTCAGGACGAGAACAGATCGTTAGGCCCAGTTGATCCATACTAGTGTTTTACCTCCCTACTTGAATAAGCAAGTGCAGGGATGGTTAAATTTGCAGATGACATGGAGATTGGTGGTATTGTGGATAGCGTAGCAGATTGTAGTTTACAATCTGGACTGGGCTGAGAGGTGGCAGATGGAGTTCAATGCAGGAAAGTGTCAAGTGATGCACTTTAAAAGGTCGAACTTGAAGGAGTACAGGGTTAATGGAACAGTGTGGACGAATGGAGGGTTCTTGGGTTCCACGTCCATAGATCCCTCAAAAGCTGGCATGCAAGTTGATGGTGTGATTAGTTGGGAGAGTGAGTTTAAGGTAATGTTGCATCTCTTTAAAACTCTGGTTAGACAGGTGGTGGTAGAGGCAGATACATTAGGGATATTTAAGAAACAGTTCAAAGTAAATTTATTATCAAAGGACATATATGTCACCATATCCTACCCTGGGATGCATTTTCTTGCAAACGTTCACAGTAGAACAAAGATGGCCATCCATTTCTCCTTTATCCAAATGCCTATGTGGGAGGGAAGTGTTAGAATGATCTTGGAGTAGGTTAAGAGGTCGGCACATTTTGGGCCAAAGGGACCGCACTGGGTAATGATGTTCAGTGTTCTCATACTTCAATTCCACTCCTTTTTTCCACTTTATTGCTCCCCGCTCCCCCCCCCCCCCCACAACCCCAAACTCCACAGCCTGGGGAAATGAACTCCCTACATGTAGAATGTTATGCCCTTTCAGACCTTTGTATGAACTGGTGTAGGGGTTTCCAACCTGGAATCCATGGACTCCTTGCTTAATTGTTCTGATCCATTGTGTAAAAAAGGTTGAGAACCCCTGTTGTAGAGTGTACAGTCCCAGACTCGTCATCTGGTAAACCAGTCTAGTGAATCTCTGTTGTATATTTTCAATGACAGGTGCATCCTTGAATAAGGAGGTTAAAGTTGTACACAGTAGTCCAAGTGTAGTCCTGTTAAAGTCCTATACAATTACAATATGTCCAAGTCCTTTCATCATAAAGGATAACCTATTTATCCTCATTTTTTCCTGGCCATGCATTTTGGCTTTCATTGACAGGTGTACAATCAGATCTGGGTCCCATTGAACATAAACAATAGGCATCTCTCTTTAGTGGTCATCTTAAAGTCGAAGATATGGGCTATTAGGTTTTGGATGTTTCTTACCCTTCAGACCCTTTATTTCCTTCCCTGTAGACAAACTCAAAATTTGTCTTTTTTAAGTCTCTAAGATATTACATTATCTCACTAATCTTTGAAGTTTTAACTCTGCTTTTATTTTCATCCTCAACTTAGATTTTACTTTCTCTTATCAATGTGTTGGCAATGCCTCAGTCTTCCTGCATTGACTGCTGCAAAAGGAAGGTAGAAAATCCTGAAGTTGTTTAGAATGTGCAACTTTTCAAGATGCAACAATATTATTAGGCTGAAAACTTGAATTATTTTGCAAAGCTTTCAAGGAAGGTCAACTAGAAAAGCTCCTGTTTCTTTCCTATCTGAACTTTTTTTTTGGAGGGGGTGTTTGTTACGTAGATGGTACAGAAGCTGCAAGGCCCTACAGAGGACAGTAAAAACTGCTGAGAGGATAACAGAGGTCTTCCTCTCAAATCCCCCTCCCCATTTGTGACATTTATTGGGAACATTGCTGAAAGTATTTTTGAGGATCCATACCACAATCTCTTTGACCCACTGCTGTCAGGAAGGAGGTACAGTTGATGTCTGCTACGTCTGCCAGGCTGGGTAACAGCTTCTTCCCTCAGGTTGTGAGACTAATGAATACCCTGCATATCCTGCCACCGTTACGACAGTGAGCTACTTACCATACTGTTTACCTGTGCTATGCAAATCTACATGCATTTTGAATTATATTTTATTAACTTATTTTTAGTATAATATTTTGTTTCATAGTGTGGATAGCCAGAGGCTTTTTCCCAGGGATGAAATGGCTATCACGAGGGGGCATTGTTTTGTGTGGCATCCGTTAGTCTCGCAAGACCATGGATCTGCGCCTGGAAAGTCTTGTGCCTTAGTGGTGAGGCGACGCTGGAGTGTCCTCTCCAGGGCGTAGGCCTGGGTAAGGTTGTATGGAAGACCAGCAGTTGCCCATGCAGCGAGTCTCCCCTCTCCATGCCACTGACGTTGTCCAATGGAAGGGCAAGGGCCGATACAGCTTGGCACCAGTGTCATCGCAGGAGTTGCCAGAATGAGGTTGAAGGCAACGTCAGACTGCCTTAGGGACTCCATCTCCGGGTTTGTCCTCAGGGTTTACTCCCGAAGCCTTTTCCATGAGTGGGTATGGCCGCAAGGCAGCGGAGGTTTGAAATCAGAGTTTCTCTTAGATGGACTGCCTTCCCAGGCTGACGAACTCAATCTACCCAAAGCACTGGTTTTAAGGTGCCAGGACCCGCCTTCGCCCCTTCTCCTGTCAGTAGAAACAGTTCCGCCGGGCTTAGTGGCTAAGCCACACGAAAAGGCCAGGAGTTGGACTTGGTTGTCAGAGGCTGTTTGAGGCGCATGCCGTGAGGAGCACTTTTAGGTAGTGGGAGCTTGTCTCCACTACCACTCCTCGGCTTGACAACCTTGGCATTGTTTTAAGGTGCTGAGAAATACGTACAGGGGGATGTCGGGTAAGTTTTTCCAGAGAGAGAGTTGGGTGTGTGGAATGCATTGCTGGTGATGGTCGTGGGGGCAGATACAACATGGTCTTTTGAGGGACTGTTAGATAGGTACATGGAACTTAGAAAAATAGAGGGCTCTGCGGTAGGGTAATCCTAGGTGTTTCTCGAGTAGGTTACATTTTGGGCCGAAGGGCCTGTAATGTGCTATAGATTTCTGTATTCTATGTAAATGGTAGGGCACTGAGGAGTACAGTAGAACAGAGGGATCTGGGAATACAGATACAAAATTCCCTAAAAGTGGCGTCACAGGTAGATAGGGTAGTGAAGAGAGCTTTTGGTACATTGGCCTTTATAAATCAAAGTATTGAGTATAAGAGTGGGAATGTTATGGTGAGGTTGTATAAGGCATTGGTGAGGCCGAATTTGGAGTATTGTGTGCAGTTTTGGTCACCAAATTACAGGAAGGATATTAATAATGTTGAAAGAGTGCAGAGAAGGTTTACGAGGATGTTGCCGAGACTTAAGAAACTGAGTTACAGAGAAAGGCTGAATAGGTTAGGACTTTATTCCCTGGAACGTAGAAGAATGAGGGGAGATTTGATAGAGGTATATAAAATTATGATGGGTATAGATAGAGTGAATGCAAGCAGGCTTTTTCCACTGAAGCTAGGGGAGAAAAAACAGAGGACATGGGTTAAGGGTGAAAGGGGAAAAGTTTAAAGGGAACATTGGGGGGGCTTCTTCACACAGAGAGTGGTGGGAGTGTGGATTGAGCTGCCAGATGAAGTGGTAAATGCGGGCTCATTTTTAACATTTAAGAAAAACTTGGATAGGCACATGAATGAGAGGTGTATGGAGGGATATGGTCCAGGTGCAGGTCAGTGGGACTAGGCAGAAAAATGGTTCGGCACAGCCAAGAAGGGTCAAAAGGCCTGTTTCTGTGCTGTAATGTTCTATGGTTCTATGTGCTGTGATTGATGTATGTTTTGTGGATGCACCATGGGTCAGAAGGAATGTTGTTTTGTTTGGATACAGTATATGTACAGTCAGATGGCAAACTTGAGCTTGAATGTGAATCAGTGGTCAGAATGCTGCTTTTTGTTCCAAGCTCAGGAAGATTGTTAAAGTACATCAGTGGTGTAAGACTTTGATACTTGTGGCTCCTCAGATCCACTGCCTTGTAGCTGTGCCTGTACTTGTGTCAAAATCTGAGATCAAATTCAGCTTTCCTTGCTCTCACAATTTTACAAAATCATCAGTTCTGAATTCAGCTTTTACCTTTTTAAGGAAATGACCAGTAAAGTGAAGAAGATGGATGGTCATTGGGTTATTTCAGTGGTGTAAAGGGGCTTTCTCTGATAACTTTTTAATAGACTATTATTTGGAATTGAAGCTTTGGTGAATAACTACTGAAAATGGGCATATGTACTCAAGTCCATCACCCTTACTGGGGCATAGGCTGCTGACAGCAACTCACCAGAGTCCTCTGTCCTGGGCCAGTCTTTTATGTTATCCTAGGTGTAAGCCATCTTCTTGGTAAAATACTTACTCTCCCAGGGATGAGGCTCCTGTTAGTGTTTCTGTAGCGCTGTGTTTTTTTTACAGGATGGGATTGCTAGCCCCATGCCAGCCTTCCTCCTTTTGCAGCTGGGCATGGGACCATCCATGGCAGAGTGACAATCAGTAAATTTGCTGTTAAACATTATTTTGAGTAATTTTATGCAAAATTGTGAACAGATATTCTGTTTTTAAAATATGCAAGGAGGAGTGTTGCCCTTCAGGCATAGGGCTGAAACTGTTGGGAGGGAGATTGATGCTGGGGAGAAGGATCAACACTTCAGGACTTTATTGCAACTGGAGATCAACTATTTTCATTTTTTTCAAGTGATAGCTAGAATGTTTAGGTAAATACACTTTAAATTCAATATATTATATTCAATATATTTTTCTTTATCAAGATGGGGGATGAAGCCCAAATAAGAAGTAGTAGTACAAGTTGGTAGGTGGTAGGTGAAGCAAGGTGAGGGGGAAGGTGGGTGGGAGGGAGGGGGTATAAGGAAAAAGTGGGGATATGGCCAATGGAAAAGGTAAAGGGCTAAAGAAGAAGGCATCTGATCAGATATGGGAGAAATTTAATTATAAGAGAACAGACAACAAAGAAGACTCTGCAGCTGCTGGAAATACAGAGTAACACACCCAAAATGCTGGACCAGTGGAGAAAGGGAAGGTGGAGGGGCATGTGAGGGAGGTGATAGGTGAGGAGCTGAGAGGGGAGCCAGAATGTGGAATGGCAAAAGAGAGATGGGGGAAGAAATTACTAGAAGTGAGAGGCCGCACTCTGCTTGGCAGAGCAACACCTCAAATTTTGTATGAGTAGCCTTCAAATTGATGGGATAAACATTGCTTTCTATAACTTCTGGTATTTGGTATCAACTCCCAGCTTCTCATTTCATTCTCCACTTCCCACCCACCTACTTTCCCCTTCACCTATCATCTGCCGGGTTTTTTCCTTCCCCTCCCCACTTCCTTTTCAGGAGTCTGAAACATCGACTGTTTATTCATTTCCATAGGTGTTGCCTGACATGCTGAGCTCCCCCAGCATTTTGTGTGTGTTACTCTGGATTTCCAGCATCTGCAGCATCTTATGTGTTGTCTGTTCTTTTCTGTTTAAACTTACAATGTTGGTAACTTAGGAATGCACTTCCATATAGAGGATGTGTATTAATAGTAATCAGAGAAATGTAAGTGATTTAAGATGTGGATTATAGTTTTAATGACCTTTGGGGAATAATAAAATATGTATGTTTTCTGACAGGTAAACTCAGATATGCAAACAACAGCAATTACAAAAATGATGTTATGATTAGAAAAGAGGTAAGCATATTTAAAACTTTGTCTTTTGAGTTGGAGAAAATTCGTAATTTGTGGCAGTTAAATTCTGAGCTAGTTATTTAGATAGTAAAATTGTATTTTTTCTGAGATAGATTTAACTTAAATTTGATGAAAAGTAATTTTGAAAGTTTTAGAATTTAGTTTTCTTGTGATATGCATTTTAATACATATATTACTGTGTTCTGATAATTCTGATACTTTGTTCATATAATTCTTATTTTGATAGGCGTATGTCCATAAAAGTGTAATGGAAGAGCTGAAGCGAATCATAGAAGATAGTGAAATCACAAAAGAAGATGATGCTTTGTGGCCTCCACCTGATCGAGTAGGGCGACAGGTCAGTACCTTTCCCTTTTTTATGCTATCAAATAAAATCCGCTTGACAACTTGTGAAAATATGATGCATTTCCGTTTGCATAAGCTCAGTACACTTTGATTAAATCTAGTATGTAAATTGGACTTGGGATTTTTTATGTAGATTCCTTCCCTAAAAACTAACCAACTTTTAAAATTCAAATATAAAAAAATAATTGATGCCTGCATTGCTGTAAAGGCACCACTAGCCAATTTATCAGACACAAGCTATGTTAAATAAAAACAGCATGCCAGGCAGCATCTGCTTAATGTTGCTATTCCAGATCAATGTCAGTTCATCAGAGGCTGCCTGTGTTTAATTCCAGAATCTGGAATTTTTTAGCTTTTGCACGATACACTTTAATGCAGCTTTGTCCAGCAGCATTCTATCCTTTTATTGATTTTTTTTTAAAACCGACAAATGAGTAAAACCATTAAACTACATC
This sequence comes from Hemitrygon akajei, assembly GCF_048418815.1. Classification (NCBI taxonomy): domain Eukaryota; kingdom Metazoa; phylum Chordata; class Chondrichthyes; order Myliobatiformes; family Dasyatidae; genus Hemitrygon; species Hemitrygon akajei. The sequence goes on along the minus strand of NC_133135.1, from coordinate 53,158,814 downwards.
AACTTCCATAGAACACTTTGGGATGCACTGAAATCATGAAAGGTCCTTTATATGCAGAAATCTTCTCACAGCAATGATGATTTGTGCATTTAGCACTAAACTTTGGCCCACTCTTCAACGATCCAAGTACTATCAGACTTAAGGACTGCTTTTATCCTGCAATTACTTCATTTGTGAACAGACTATGCCAAAGATGAATTTGTGATTTCCCAATTTATCTCCTTGTGGCTTTTTCCACTTTATTTGTTTACCTGCACTGCACTTTATCTGTAGCTGCTACACTCTGTATTCGGCATTGTTTTCTTTTTTATTATTTAAGTATGGATGGCATGCAGGCAAAGTTTTTTCGATACATGTGACAATAATAAATCAGTGTTTTTTCCTTCCAATTTCACTTGTTTATTTTTGCTTCTACTGACACCATCTCAATAGCATTAAAGTTGGCCTTTACACATTCATCAGTTGTATGCAACCTCGTCTGTCCTTCACTTGTGCTGATTTTCTGCTCTATGTTGTCTTTTGACTGACAGATAGTCAACAACTTCCAAATCAGCAAAAGTAAAACTGAAACAATTATATTTTGGGCTCCACCAACCAGAAAAATGTACTGTTGATATTTTATAATACAAATCCTTAAATTTCTGCAATTAACATCTAAATCTAAAGGGCAACATTTTAAATATGACATCAAGCATACTTTTAATTATCTCAATTTTGATTGTTATAGTGGGTCCCACCATAAATAATACTAAGATGTAGAGGCCCTCTGTTGTTTAGGGTCAGCCATGGATGCTGTGTCCCAGTGTCTACATGATATGCAAGTCAGGGCAGTACCATATGAAGAACAAGCTGTGGCCCGTGTAGGATGCTCCCCCTTTCCACACAGCTGATGAATCCAAAGGAACACAGAGACCAAATTCAGTTTGGCATCAGCGGTATCGCAGGAGTTGCCAGTCAACGTTGAACTCACGTAGGACTGTCTTAGGGAATCCAGCTCCAGATTTTTCCTCAGGATTTACTCTGAAGCCTTCCTCATGAGTGGGTATAGCCACAAGGCAGCGGAGGTTTAAGATGAGAAATTTCCTTCTAGATGAACTGCTGACCTCAGTTGATGAACCCCATCTGTCTAAAGCGACTGGTTTTAAGGTGCCAGGAAACCTGCCTTTGGCCCTTCTCTGGTCAGTAGTAACGGTTCCACCATGCTTAGTAGATAAGCCACTTGTGAGAGCCTGAAGCTGGACTTGGTAGTCAGTGCCTATTTGAGCCACACACCATTTAATAGGGTAGTGGGAGGTTATCCCCATTACCTCCCCCAGCTATGACAACCTTAAGGATCCTACATACAGTATAGGTGTACAAAGTACATGATCCATGGTTTCCTGGAGGTAAAGATATAGCATAATTTGTAATTAAGATATGTATTCAACAGTCTTTGTTCATTATTAACATCAGTTGTTGAGTGGAATTGCTACATTTAGCCTTGGTGTTCTTCTATTGGGAAGGAAAGTAATAATTCACCTCCATGCTAAGTGTCAGACTCCTTAGTCATACAACACCTTCACTGCATTGCAGACCATCTGTGTATGTGTTTTTCTATTGCCACTCTTAAGGTTTAACTACAATAATGTGCTCACCACAAATATAAATCTACTCGGAGCACCCATCCTGTTGCTTCACCTCAATTTCAAATTACTTTTCATACCTGTTTTTGATGGTCTGCATGTGCTTTCTTGTCCTAAAATCATGGAACTAAAATTCTTATTCTGTGAAATTAGTTCCCTAAACTTCTGCATTTCTCTTCATCTCCAATTTCTTGCATGCTTTGTTATCTGTTACCAAAGTTATTTGGAACTTTTTAAAGGTGCACTATCAGTTCAAGTTATTGAAGATGACAAGAAATGATGTGAATTGATGATAGAGATCTGGGGTTCTGGTTTAAATTGAAATTTCCATAGTAGTGCGAGGCAGTAGGTAAGAGTAAGAGTGGAGGTTATATTAAATTATCTATATAGAGCCACAATGCTTAGCCAGAGGGTAGTGAATCTCTGAAGTTCATTGCCACTGGCTGTAGGTGTCAAGTAATTGGGTATATTCAAATGGAGGTTGATTAATAAGGGCATGAATGGTTTTGGGGAAAAGGTAAGACAATGGGATTGAGAGGGAGAATAAATCAGCCTTGGTTGAATGGCAGAGCAGACTTGGTGGGTCAAATGGCCTAATTCTCTTCCTATGTCCTGTGGTCTAATATTGAGTTATTCTGCTCATGCAGCTTATTATTTTGATTCCATGGTGTACTTTTTCTGATGGTCACAGTGCAAGATAAATACTGGAATGATTGAAACCTTGTATTGAAATCTAATATTTAAAAACATTTGTTTATCAGTAAAGGAGTCTGTGAAAGGGACTCCTTTAGAATATAGTGCAAACAGATATTGATTAATTCAACAGTCAGATAGTTTGGGTAATAATGGCACTGGGATACAGGATTAATTTTGCAACAACTGTCACTTTGTTGAAAGGAATGGGTAGCTTTAATTCTGCAGTTTCGAAAAGCCATTGTCTGCATCTTTTCTATATTAATTGATTGCTTGTGACTAATGTAGTGGCCAATGAAATGCATCAACCAACTCTAGCAATTAAAATGATCCTCTTGTGAAACATGCATAAATAATTGTCCTTTTTCATATTTTGTTTATAACAGGAACTGGAAATTGTAATAGGAGATGAACATATTTCATTTACAACATCTAAGATTGGCTCTTTAATTGATGTTAACCAATCCAAGTAAGTGTATCTTTGAAAAGGTTGGGGAAAATCTATTAAAAATGGTATAGGCAACAATGTATTACTTTATTGAGGAAACAGAAGTTCCCAAACTTTTGGGTTACTGCCCCCTTGACTCCCAGTGCCCCTACACCCTTTCTGGCCATTACATAAATCAAAATTGTACAGTTTTTTATAATGCACTGTGAAAGAAAATAGGAACTGTAAATTAAAAGCAGTGACAAATAATTTCCAAAAAATTATTCAGATCTTTTTAAAGCTATATAGAAAAGTAAAAATAAATTTCATCAACAATTTGAGTGTGTACATTATTTGTCCAACTATTCACTACTTCATTATTCTTTCATGTTTCAATGAGATGGGTGAACTAGGTGCAGTGATACCAGCTTCTGATCATCAGACTGAATGTCACTCAGATGGAGTCTCAGATCCCCGTGTTTAGTAATTTGCAGACTGTTTCATTGCTTTTGAAGAAGTTGAGTGACTGCACTAAAACTGCTCTTCACTAAATACTATGCTGTTAAGGCAATAAAATACATCATGACCTTTTTCCACAGTGTAGGATAGTGTTCAGTCTTTTTATGCCACCAAAAGTCTTGGTATAATTTTTTTTTGAACCTTGGCTTCAGCTCAGTTATTTTGTAGCAAGATGAATTCTTCCTCCATCCTTCCTGTTAATTCTTTATTACAAGTGTTAAGAAATGGATTATTACCCATTCTGAAGTTTGGAAGATCCTGCAATCTCTCTGACTTGTTTTTATGGAGTTCACCTAGGTGGGCACAGTACACATCTTTCTTTCTTTCCCTTCCAACTCAGATCGGCTCAAATATTGGAAAGGATCACAATGGCTAATGTTGCACTTAAATACGGTTAACTTGGACAGAAATGCGGAGATGACTGATTTAACTTTGCTAAGATTCACATCATTACCTTGCAGTTGAATGTTGATTTCATTATACTCTGCGAATAATTCTGACAAATAAACAATGTTAGGCCTAATATTCTTAAATTGATTACTTAATTAAGTACTTAAGTCTTAAATAACTTTATCACAGTTTCAAGTGCACATGAAGTATCTCAGCAGTTTCCTTTTGAGGGCCTTCTGACTTCTTTGTACAACAGCAAACCTTCAAACTGTTCATCATTCTCAATACAAGGCTCTCAAAATGGGCAAGAATTGAAAGCATGGGACTTGAGTTTATTTACTGCTGAGATAACAGTATTTAATGATTTGTGTGGCTGATTACTTAGGGTTTTTTTGCAACAAGGTGTTCTCTGTGAATTACCCCATGAATGATAAAAATATTGAGCACAGCTTTTTTTTCAAGGAAGTACTAACCCCATACTGGCTCCAGTGTTCAGTCTTCCCTCTATTGTACAAGCAAGAATGTTGGTGTGTGGAATGTCCCCTTCGACATCCCCTTGAAAATAGCAACTCTTCATCTTTAATGAAGTGAGCATATCCAAGAAGCAAAGAGTCATTCCTTGTTAAATTGACTCTTCCAATTGCTGAGCAAGTTCTTTTGTCCTAGGTATGTTGCACAATGTGTCTTCCACATTCTCAGATATTCCATCTATTTGTCTCTTAACAGAGTTGTCACTAACCAGAATCAGTTTAATTATTTGGGCTATTGAGTTACGCAAAACCATACGCAGAACCTCCCTTGCCGCTGATAGAATTAGTTCTTCTCCAGTTGAATGAGGCATTCCAGATTTAGCAATGAGAATTGAAATGTTGTATGAAGCATGCAACCATCACAGCCTCTTGCCGGTACCGGGGCCTCTAATTGTTCCCCACAACCCCTGTCACCTCTGTTCCTTTTCAGTCCTTTAATGACAAAATGATACCTTTAGTATGTAACTACAGCCTTCCCCTCTCATACTGTGTCTTTCCCTCCTGTTTCTGCTGCCACATGCAACTTTTGCAATGGATTTGTTCTCTAGTGATGCTGCTTATGTCATCACGTTGTTGCTGTAGCTTGATTTAACCCAATGTCTCAAAAGGAAAAGAATCCCGCCTACCCCAATGTTGATTGAAAATATTGAGCTTGTGTTCAAAGTAATTTGTTTCTTAAATTAAGCCCCTCCCCTTGCTATTGATTGGCAGCCCCCTCAGAAACTTGGATTGCACACTTTGGGAACCACTATTCTAAAACAAGTCAGTAACCAAAATGGTAGGGTTGCTTGTTATTGATGGCTCCTCCATCATGCTATAGAAAATTCATTATTAACACCTCTTTTTAAAAAAAAGCTACATCTAAGACAAGTTTAGGCTTGTCATGTAAATAGCTAATTGAAGGATGGCAGCTTTAATGAGATGCAGAGAAAGAAGTCCATGCCTTCAATCGCGCATTCCAGAATAAGTCAGTATTTTTGAGAAAGAAGAGGACGTGGTCTGATGGAATAAATAACTGATAATTTAAAAGATATATTTTACCTTTGCACAGAGCATTAGGTAGAAATCTGCTAGTTTGTTTTACATTATTCTACTGGCAATGCTTTTCTTAAATGGAACAAAATATATGTTTGCTTCTAGGGATCCGGAGGGTCTTCGAGTATTCTACTACCTGGTACAAGACTTGAAATGCCTAGTTTTCAGTCTCATCGGGCTACATTTCAAGATCAAGCCCATCTAAGAATTTGATGTCCATACAAGGATGATGGATTGAAGTGGGGGATGGATTGAAGTGGGTGGTGGGGGAAATAAGGGATAGTAATAATTGGCTTGGGGTGACTCTTTGTTACAGGAACTAACTTTGTCTAATGTGGATTGTGGATTTGGTAATTTTTTTTAATGTGAATATAAATAATTCCATCTTTATAAACTATTACTTTTTATATTAAAATAAACATCATTTACATTTGTTTGCTGCTGGAAGTTCACTTTTAATGAATTAAAGAAGTCACTAACCGGTATTGCTATTTCGTAATGTATTTCTAAAGGTTTTATTAATCAAGAAAGCAAATGTTTTGGAGTATATAACAGCTTTTATGAAACATGCCACCAGAGTCTTTATACAGTTTTGTAGTTAGAGGATAGTATGAAGCCAAGATTAGAGGTTGGGTATCATCTTAACTGCAGACAATTGTATATTATTTTATATTTTAAAAAAGTACTCCTGGTTGACAGGGTTTAGGTCCACTTCCTGCAATTTTGATTACTGAAGATGCTTTGCCTTACCAGCAACACCGGATCAACATCAGAAATCTCTGTCAGTGGAAAGAATATGATTGCTCTGGCTTGATGTTTGCCAATTTAAGAATAATTAAAATCTTGAAGAATACATATTTTCATTAGTTTATTTTGTTTATCTCCACAATAGCTTATATTTCTAAGAATTTTTTACCTCTAAAGTATTTTTAATGCCCAATGTTTACTCGAGGAAATTCTGTGCTTTGTTAAATTATCTTCATGGTTCATTTCCCCATTCGATTTTTAAATTTTACTCTGGAAGTTTGTGCACATTTTTTGATAATGTGCTAGAGAAGGTAGCTATATTAAAAGTTTATTTGGATGTATGATTACAGCAGACTGTTTTCTTGAGGTCTGAAAACCACCCAGTGTTATAACTATGCGGAGTAGTGGAAAGTGGGATTTTTTTTTAGAAGCTTCGGGTATGCCGAGGTGATTTCAGCCCTGTATTAGTTGAGGCATAACAAATGTCATATAAACTTTGATGACACCATTGAATACTTGGGCTCAGACCTTGGTTCTTGTGTGTCACTTAGTCCATTTGAAATAAATCTCAGGGAATGTATAGGAATAAAGGACCCAAGAAATATAACCCTATTATAAATTGAGTGCTATGTAAGTAACAATAGGGGAAGATATGGGCCATCTAACACTAAAAGCCTATTGTGCATTTTAAGATTTTAAAAACAGGAATTGTTGAAAACAATCAGCAGATCAGGCAAAATTTGTGGAAAGGGAGTAAATCTATAGGTCCAGAGATATGTCGTATAAAGATTAAGTTGCAACCAGAGTTAGGAGGGTTTTCATGGATGTTGCCAGATTTTAGTGTTCGGAGCATTTTCTGATTTTTTAATTTTGGATTTCCACCAACTGAAGTATTTTTTCCTGATTAAGGGTCTCGACCCGAAACGTCAACAACGCTTCTCCCTATAGATGCTGCCTGGCCTGCCGTGTTCCACCAGCATTTTGTGTGTGTTGTTGTTTGAATTTCCAGAATCTGCAGATTTCCTCGTGTTTGAAGTATTTTTATTGTTTTGATTCTAACCATAGTATCATTTTTACCCCTTATCTATACAATGCTATATAATTTCAATGTGATACCACTAGCAATAAATGTTTAGCAATCTTGCTTTTTCACAAGCATTTATATGGAATATTTTAAATGCAGCAAAGTAGTTTTCCCCAGAAGGTTTACAGGATAAAGCCATGGAGCTGTAATTGAAGTGGTATATTTAAAAGTGTTTATTGAGAGCAGATAAATCGTGCTCAAATTATGGACCTTGGCTAGAATATTGTGTACAGGTCTGAGTTCAGTGAAGCTTCACCAAATCGACTTCTGCGTTAGTGGGTTTGTTAAATCCGCTGGGCCTTTACTCAATTTAAGAAAGAATAATAATGATATTATTAAAATGTACAAAATTCATATGGGGGGAATACAGGACTCATGTTTTTTCCCAGCTGAGATTCCTGCATTCAGCAATTTCAGAACCATAATAAGGGGATGGCTGGAGGAAAAAAAAAGAGAAGAAAAAGTTTCTTTATCCAGAGGGAAATTAATCTTTGGAAAGTGCTACTCTAAACAGCTGATGATACTCAGTTGTAAATCATATTCAGTGCCGCAATAGTTTTTTTTCAAATCAACGAATCCAGGGACAGGTAGTTGTCAGAGCTGGCATAAGTCTTACTGAATACCATCGCAAAAAAAGATCATCCGAAGGCCCGATTACGGTTGCTTTTTTAAATATTTCTTAAAATGCAATTATTTTTTACTTGTAAACTTGGAAATAAAGTTAATGACTCAGCTACGTGGTCGCCCAGGGTGAATAGCTGGGCAGTTGACTGCAGTGGCGGCAGCGATGTCTAGGGGGCGCTGCGGCGGCGCTGTCGCAATTACTTTGCGCCAACAGGCCGTAAATCGATGGCAGGCTGAAGATGGGGGTGAGTGACGTCCGCGGAGGTTTCTGTGGCATATGGTTTATTTTTTGTTACTGGGTTAATTTTAGATTGATTATTTTTGCAGAAGTTTGGTCTCCAGTTCAAAGCGACTTTGGAAAATATCAGTAAGCTACAGCCGGACGGAGAAGATTTTCGCTGGTTCTTGAAGGTGGAGCAGCTACAAGAAATGTGTACAGAGGGTCTGGATGTAGGGCAGGGCCCCAGTGACTGTGGTCATATTGTGGGTGGGGATGAGTGAAGGGCAGGGGCCCCAGTGACTGTGGATGTAGGACTGCGGACACACTGTGTGTGGGTGTTGGTCTGTGGACATATTGTGGGTGGGGATGAGTGAAGGGCAGGGGCCCCAGTGACTGTGGACGCACTGTGTGTGGATGTAGGACTGCGGACACACTGTGTGTGGGTGTTGGTCTGTGGACATATTGTGGGTGGGGATGAGTGAAGGGCAGGGGCCCCAGTGATTGTGGATGTAGGACTGCGGATACACTGTGTGTGGGTGTTGGTCTGTGGACATATTGTGGGTGGGGATGAGTGAAGGGCAGGGGTCCCCAGTGGCCGTTGACGCACTGTATGCAGGTGTAGGACTGTGAACACACTGGGTGTCTGGATGGGTGTAGGGCAAGGGTCCCCTATGACCGGATACTCTGGGTATAGAACTGAGGGCCCCCAGTGATTGGGCTACTGTGTGGGGGGGATGTGTAGGGGTCACCAGTGACAATGGAGCACACTCTTATGTATCTAATATGGGTGGAGGGCTGAGTTGAGGAAGGAACTGTATTGTAAGCGTGATCAAGCTCCACAACTGCTCTGCTCTGTGACTGTGACCATTTGTACAAAAGGCTTGGACCTAAAGGCGGCCCAGTTAGTTTAAGAGAACAGCCCATTACTGTCTTGTCACATCTACAATCCCTTAAGTTCCAGTCTTGAAACTGCCCTATAACTGTAGCTCAGTGTTTTTGGATAGAGCAGTTTCTGACAACAACATAGCATCGGCACCACTACGTGGCCATACCTGGGTTTTAGTGCAATAACCACCCAACACTCCTCCATCACCACCCACGTAAGATATTCTTGTATGTTTGTACAAACCCCATTTCCAGAAAAGTTGGGATATTTTCCAAAATGCAATAAAACAAAAATCTGATGTTAATTCACATGAACCTTTATTTAACTGACATAAGTACAAAGAAAAGATTTTCAATAGTTTTACTGACCAACTTAATTGTATTTTGTAAATCTACACAAATTTAGAATTTGATGGATGCAATATACTCAACAAAAGTTGGGACAGAGTTAAAATAAGATTGAAAAGTGCACAGAACATTCAAGTAACACTGGTTTGGAAGACTCCACATTAAGCAGGCTAATTGGTAGCAGGTGAGGTATCATGATTGGGTGTAAAAGTAGCATCCATCAAAAGTTCAGTCTTTGCAAGCAAGGATGGGTCGTGGCTCAGTCCTTTGTGCCAAAATTTGTGAGAGAATTGTTAGTTCAAAAGGAACATTTCCCAAGGCAAGATTGCAGAGAATTTAGGTCTTTCAACATCTACAGTACATAATATTGTGAAAAGATTCAAAGAATTCAGAGACATCTCAGTGCGTAAAGGGCAAGGTCGGAAACCACTGTTGAATGCGTGTGATCTTCGAGCCTCAGGCGGCACTGCCTAAGAAACCGTCATGCTACTGTGACAATTATAGCCACCTGGGCATGGGAGTACTTCGGAAAACCATTGTCACTTAACACAGTCTGTCGCTGCATCCAGAAATGCAACTTGAAACTGTATTACGCAAGGAGGAAGTCATATATCAACTCTGCAGAAACGCCGGCAAGTTCTCTGGGCCCGAGTTCATCGCAGATGGACCGAAAGACTGTGGATCCATGTGCTGTGGTCAGATGAGTCCACATTTCAGCTAGTTTTTGGAAAAAACGGGCGTCGAGTTCTCCGTGCCAAAGATGAAAACGACCATCCTGATTGTTATCAGCGAAAGATGCAAAACCCAGCATCTGTGATGGTATGGGGGTGCATCAGTGCCCACGGCATGGGTGAGTTGCATGTATGTGAAGGTACCATTGACTCTGAGGCGTATATTAGGATTTTAGAGACACATGTTGCCATCAAGGCGATGTCTCTTCCCGGGACGTCCATGCTTATTTCAGCAGGACAATGCCAGACCACATTCTGCACGGGCTACAACAGCGTGGCTTTGTAGACACAGAGTGCGTGCGCTTGACTAGCCTGCTGCCAGTCCAGATCTATCTCCTATTGAAAATGTATGGCGCATCATGAAGAGAATCAGACAACAGAGACCACGGACTGTTGAGCAGCTGAAGTCTTATATCAAGCAAGAATGGACAAAATTTCCAATTGCAGATCTTCTACAATTAGTATCCTCAGTTCCAAAGCGATTAAAAAGTGTTATTAAAAGGAAAGGTGATGTAACACAACGGTAAACATGCCTCTGTCCCAACTTTTGTTGAGTGTGTTGCAGCCATCAAATTCTAAATTTGTGTATATTTACAAAATACAATTAAGTTGGTCAGTAAAATTATTGAAAATCTTTTCTTTGTACTTTTGTCAGTTAAATAAAGGTTCACGTAAATTAACATATCACAGATTTTTGTTTTTATTGCATTTTAGAAAATCTCCCAACTTTTCTGGAAATGGGGTTTGTATTTCTCTGCCAATGCTTTGCGGAGCTCGGTTATTGTTAAATGACCCTGTGTTTCTCTTCCTACCCCTGTTTTCTCCCCTTGCTCCACAGTTGTATCTGCCATTCTGAATTGGAGCTCAGTTACTGAATGATGCCCTTCTCCAGTGCCTCAAGGTTGTGGTTTTTCCTTATAAACCACTGGAGCTTTTGAAGTGATAATGCTCCCACGATGGTGTTTAAGAAGGACACATAGTTCTGCAGGCAAAACTTCAATTAATCACAAACATTATGTTAACATTTATGAATGTACTATAATTCACTGAATTATACTGCACAATTATAAATAGTCAATAATTAATATCTGTATGCTTTTACAATAGTTGAAATGTCAGAATTGTGGTGATGTTTCTGAAAAATGGCAGTATGTCACGTTAATGGTGAGTTGTATTTTGCACATCTTTTACTCATTCCCCATTGATTATTGAAATAAAATATCTTCACTGATTTTATCAAGTTGCAAGGTCATAATTGGTTAAAATCTACATGAAGTGCTAACCTGATGTTCTAACTTCAGTTAGTTTACATATTCTCAGCCTGCTCCAATCAGTGTATGAATACAATTTACTAATCATTTCCCCAGATCCAATTGTCTTCATCTCCAGAGATGGTTTTATGGGTTTCTTGGTTTCCAACATTCATATTGGTACCTTCACCCCTGTGTATTCTTCCTCTTGCTCTCTCAGCACCCACATGTGTCTAACCTGCACAATTCTTTCTTACCACTCGTACTTGAACAATCTCATTTGTCTTTGTGGATACAGTTGCTGCCTCTTTAACATTGTCTCTTTTTAAACTCCCCTACGTTAAATGAGCAATTAGTTATTGATTTCCTCTGCCAGACTTCTAAATCTAGCAGTTCCAAAATGTATACTTTGAATGTTTCCATTAATGTAACTATTTGACATATGGCACAGACTACAATGTGTTTGACAAGGAGGATGTTCTTTCATAAGCCTTTGACCTTTCCACAAAAGCTGACTAGTCATCACCCTATCTCCTCTGCTTGGAGCTCTGTGAGACGTCAATACCTAACTCAATTTCTCCTAACTAAATCAATAAATTACAAGCAATTATTACTTTGAGTTCCACAATAATAACTTTTTCATGAGCTCTGACCCTGACCTTTCCCTCTTCATAATGTTCGTGCAGCCCCTCAATGATATGTTCTTGAGTCAAGGTTTGATATCACTGTTAGGTTATGATATCCAAATACATTGGTTCTCTGTTTTCCTTGTGGACACACCCTGGTTATCAATCTTTTCAGTACTGTTGTATTTTTTTAAAACATATTAAAATATCTTCTATTTTAAAAGGTTCCTACGTAAACACAAGTTGTTGTTTTGTACAGAACAGTGCCCCACTCAAAGGTGGGAGAGGAAGTGCCAATATGATACAAAAGTGCAAGTTGTGTTCAAGAGAGAACTCTATTGGTAGGTAAAAGACGGAAGAAATAAAATTCCAAAACCAGTGCTTTAATTATGCTGCCCTTTTCAATTCTTCTGAATATAAATTATATATTGATTAAAATAATATTTATTCTACCAATGACAAGAGTTTTTAATACAGGTGTCCCCTGCTTTACAAGCGTTCGCTTTATGCCACTTTGGTTTTATAAAAGACCTACATTAGCAACCTGTTTTCGCATTACAAAGAGGATTTTCGCTTTTACGAAAAATTTTCCCATATAAATTAATGGTTCTTCGCTTTACGCCATTACGGCTTAAGAAAGGTTTCATAGGAACGCTCTACCTTTGTAAAGGGGGGGGGGGGGAGGACCTGTATCTTGTAAATACATATCAAAGTTCAGATATTTATTTTTGTTTGAGTGCTTTTGGACTAAATGCTACACAAATTAATATCTTTACAAAAAAATAGGAAAAAGAATTAAAATTGTTTATGCCACATATTAGCACACTGCCATCCATATACCTATCGAAACTTCTCTTAGCTTTCGAAATCGAGCTCGCATGCATCACTTGTGCTGGTAGGTTAATCCACACTCTCACAACCCTGTGAATGAAGAAGCTTCCCCTCATGTTCCCCTTAAACTTTCATCCTTAACCTTTGACCTCTAGTTGTAGTCCCACCCAGCCTCAGTTGAAAAAGCCTGCTTGTATTTACCCTATCTACCTCTCATAATTTTGTATACCTCTATCAAATCTCCCTTCAGTCTTCTACGTTCCAAGGAATAAAGTTCTATTCAATCTTTCTTTATAACTCAAGTCTTGTGGTCCAGGCAACATCCTTGAAAACTTTCTCAGTACTTTTACAATCTTATTTACATCCTTCCTGTAGGTAGGTGACCAAAACTGCACACAATACTCCAAATTTAGGCATCAATAATGCCTTGTACAACTTCAACATAACATCCCATCTCCTATATTCAGTACTTTGATTTGTGTAGGCCAATGTTCCAAAAGCTTTTTTTATGACCCTATCTACCTGTGATGCACTTTTGATGAATTATGGACCTGTATTCCCAGATCTGTTTGTTGTATGGCACACCTCAGTGACCTACCATTCACAGTGTAAGACCTACTCTGGTTGGGTTTACTGAAGTGCAACACCTTGCACTTGTCTGCATTAAATTCCATCTACCATTTTTCAGCACATTTTTCCAGCTGGTCCAGATCCTGCTCCAAGCTCTGATAGCCTTCATCATTGTCCACTGCACCACAACCTTGGTGTCATCTGCAAATTTTCCAGTCTACTTAACTACATTATCATCCAGATCATTGATAGAGATGACAAACAACAGTGGACCCCACACTGATCACTGCGGCACACCACTAGTCACAAGCCTTCCATCAGAGAGGCAACTGTGTACTACCAGTCTCTGCTTCTGTCACAAAGCCAATGTGTATTCCTACCTCATCTTGAATGCCAAGCAACTGAACTTTTTTGACTAACCTTCTATGGAGGACTTCATCAAATGCCTTGCTAAAGTCCATGCGGACAACATCCACTGCCTTATCTTCATAAACTTTGTCAGTAACTTCCTCAAAAAACTCTATAAGGTTGGTTAGACAAGACCTACCAGGCACAAAACCATGCTGACTATCCTTATCTATCAGTCCATGCCTATCCCAATACTGGTCCCTTAACTCTTCCACCACTAATGTCAGGCTCACCAGCCATAAATTCCTGGTTTATTTTTAGAGCCATTCTTAAAACAGTGGAACAATATTAGCTATCCTCCAATCCTCTGGTACCTCAACTGTTGCCTGTACTGTAATTTAAATGTCTCTGCTAGGGCCCCTGCAATTTATGCACTCGCCTCCCCCAGGATCTAAGGGAACATCTTGTCAGGCCCTGAGGATTTATCCACCCTAATTTGCCTCAATACAGCAAACATTTCCTCCTCTGAAATCTGTATAGGGTCTATGACCTCGCTGCTGCTTTGTCTCACTTCTGTAGACTGTGTTCATCTCCTGAGGAAATACAGATGCAAAAAATCCATTTAAGATGTACCCCATATCTTTTGGCTCCATGCATCGGACCAGAAGTCCCCACAAAGGACTATGAGAACAGCTGAGAGGATCATGGGGGTTCCCTGCCATCCATCGGGGACATTTTTCAGGAGCACGGCATACCCTGCTGGGCCCTTAGTATTATTAAGGATCCCACCCATGAATCCAGCATCCTCTTTGACTTTCTACCATAAGGCAGCAGACTATGATGCATGAAAATAAGAATGGTCAGGATGAGAAAGTTTCTCCCCCAGGCCATTAGGGTTCTGAGCTCTCTGCCACTTTGTATTTCATCTCACTGGTTGATCTGTTCTATACCATTACACTTTAGTTTGTTATTTATGTGTGATTCATCTGTAGATTTTACCTTTGTAAGTTACTATGTGATATGTGTACTACTGTACCTTATATCCCATTTTGGAGAAACATTGTCTCATTTCTATATACATTATATGGTTTTATAAATATTATATACATGTATATAGTTAAATAACAATATACTGGACTAGATGGCATAGATTACCATTCTGATCTTCCAAAGGGCCAATTTTGTCCCTTGCAAACCTTTTGTTTTTAACATATCTCCATCATCTTGACTGCTAGGTCAACCTTGTGCCTTCTTGTAGCCCTTCTTCTTTCTTTAGTGTTCTCTCACACTACTTATACTCCATAAGTACTTTATTTGTTCCTACCTGCCTGTACCTGCTGTGCACCTCTTTCTTTTTTCTCAAGCAAGAACTTAGTATCTCTTGAAAACTAAGGTTCCCTAAACCTGTGATTCTTTCCTTTTATTTTGAAGGGCACATATCAGCTTTGTATTCTCAAAATTTCATTTTTGAAGGCCTCCAAATTCCCAAGTACACCTTTGCCAGAAAGCAGGCCTAAACCACACTTGCTATATCCTTTCAGATACCATCAAAATTGGCCTTTCTCCAGTTTAACATCTCAGCCCATGAACAAGACATATCTTTTTCCATATTTACTTTGAAACTAATGACATTATGATCACTAGATGCAAAGTGTACCCCTACACAAACTTCTGTCACCTGCCCTGTCTGATTCCCTACTTGGGGGGGATCAGGCTCTCTTGTTGGGACTAGTCAGCAGTCTTTGTATTTGATTATGGCTGTAATTAGGGATTTCAGTTTTACCAGGCCTCCTTGATAGCATAGTTGAAGAAATGCTACCTTGACATCACAAAGAATTTGTCTCACCTCAACTTTGGAATTATTCTTTCATCCATGTTGGATAGCACTCTGGGGACCAGAAGAGGAGACAGAAGTGAATCAGCTTTTGAAACAGCTGGCTGAGGTTGGATGTGATCACTACTGCCTTATTTTTGGCCCTTACCTAGCTTGTTTGTTGAAGAAATTTGTTATTTTGTGCCATAGAGCTGTACAGCACAGAGAAAGGCCCTTCAGTCCATAGCTGTCTATGTGACCAAAGTGTATATTCAAGATAGTCCCATTTCCCAGATCCTTCTAAACTCTTGTCATCCATATATCTACTCTTAAATATATCTAACGTACCTGTTTAAACCACTTACTCCGGCAGCTGGTTCTATACTTGTTATCTATGCCCACTGTGTATTAAAAGATAACATTGCTCCTTGGGTTATTAGACCTTTCACTTCTAACCTGTAAGTTATGTCCTCTGGTTTTCATTTCCCTAGCAATGGAAAAAAGACTGCTTACTCTGTCAATGTCTCTCATAAAATTATCTACCTCTGAGACCACCCCTAAGCCTCCCTGTTCCAAGGAATTAAGGCCCACCTTGTCTAACTTCTCCCTATAACTCAGTCCCTCAAGTCC
This sequence comes from Hemitrygon akajei, assembly GCF_048418815.1. Taxonomy (NCBI): domain Eukaryota; kingdom Metazoa; phylum Chordata; class Chondrichthyes; order Myliobatiformes; family Dasyatidae; genus Hemitrygon; species Hemitrygon akajei. The sequence goes on along the minus strand of NC_133135.1, from coordinate 53,142,891 downwards.
TTGCTATATTCATGGAATTCTTTTTTACACACTTTCCAGTCAATCACATAGTTCCTATAACAGGGTGACCAAAACCGAATGCAAAAACCCAAATATGGCCTCACCAATATCTTGTATAATTGCATCATAACCCGATTGTTCAGTACCATTCACAGATAGACATGGCAGGACCACGGACCTTTGATTTGATGATCATCCGACCATATGACCTTTCATGTATTTACAGTATCTTCTAAGTGACAATTTGCAAAGCCTTTACGGGCAAGGAACAGATTTATTTTAGTCAGGGTTTCTTTCTTGCCACTCTTCCATAAATGTCCCTTGTGCAAGGCCTTAGAGATTGTGGAGCCATGTGAACTTCATCTTCAGTTGCAGCCACTGTCTTAGGCAGCTCACTCAGAATGACTGTTGGCATCACAGTACCCTCTCTTACAAGTGCCATTTTTCTCCAGTGACTAAGTTTAGAGAGGTGGCCTGACTTAGGCAGTGCGGTTGTGGGTTCATCTTTTTTCCACTTCTTCACAATGAACTGCACTGAGCTCCATGGTATGTTCAGTGCCTGTGAAATGGTCTTGTACCTTTACCCAGATTTGTACTTTCTATTATCACTTCCCTGACTTGTCTTGAATACTCTTTTGTCTTCATTTTGAAAATCTACCATACTGTTGGGCCATACAGAGGGAGATCTTATGAATTCATTGAAAATAGGTGATCCTCCAATTTTCCATATCAACAAATTGAGTGAGTTGGTAAGGTAATAATTGCACCCAAGGAAAGTTGGTGCAGAAAGTACAAAGGGGATGAATACTTTTACAGTTTCACAGTTTTGGTTAAATTTTAGTAATTTATTGACAGATTTTAAAATAATTTTATTTGACATGATGCAAAATGTTTTGTAGATTGGCTCAAAAAGTCCTACCTCAATATATTTTGAATTGAGAAAAAGAGAGAGGAAGATGTGAAAGTAGTGAGGGCTGAATACTTTTTCAAAGTGCTGTAGTTTTATTATGTTTTGTTGACCATCTAGTACAACTGTTCGGCTTGCTATAACTTTTCGCAAGGCATTACTGATTTCAAGGTCACCATTACTGATTTTCTTTTAATTCCAGATTTATTTTAATTAACTAAATTTAGGTTCCCCAGCTGGTCTCTTGAGATGGGAATCTGTGCCCCTGGATTACTAGTCCATTACATTAATCACTGTTTTTTCCATTTCCTTAAAATGATCTGTACTTAGCTGCAGGGGTATTTTGGAATCTTAGATTCTTGAAAAAAAAAGCAATTGTAAGTGAAAATACTTTTGGAAAAAAAGACTGATTTTTGTATTTATTTTCACTGGTACAAAAAGGTATGATTTATCGGGTGGTAGTCCACAAAGATTGGGATTGATAGCCAATCTCTCTTTTTGTTCGTGTTTTCAAATCAAATTTGTTACCCATTCTGTCTGGAGCTCCGTTTCCAGCTCCATGGCATACTTTTGTTGCCTTTAGTTACTCTGGAGTACAGATCAGTTACAATTATGGATAGAGAAATGGCATACAGGGTTTAATCAGGGCAAGTGTGGGGCATTGCACTTTGGGAGGCAAATATAAGGGGCAAGTATAGTTAATAGCAGGACCCCTAACTGCAATGTTGAACAGAAGTTTCTTAAGGTTCAGCTTCATACCTCTCTGAAGGTAGCAATCATATAGATAAAGTGGGAAAGAATGCACATAGCATAGAGTACAAGAGTGAGGAGCTCTTGTTGCAGTTGTATACAATTTCAGTTAGGCTGCACTTGGAGCATTGCATGCAACTCTAGTTTCTCCGATTGCAGAAAGGATGTAGAGACTTTAGAGTAGATAGATATTTATCGGGATGCTGCCTCAAATAGATGTCATGAGCCAAAACGAGAGGTTGGTAACACTTAAGCTGTTTTCTCTGGAGAATTGGAGGCTGATTGGGGACCTGTTAGAAGTTTATAAAATTATGAGAGGCATAGGGTAGGCAGGCAGATTTTTTTTTCCCAGGATTGAAATGTCAAAAACTAGAGGGTATAGCTTTAAGGTGGGCGGGGGGGGGGGGGGTGGAATTTGAAGGAGATATGCTTACAAGTATTTATACACAGGATAGGTTTCCAGAACAGTACATCAGGATTGGTAGTAGTAGTGGACGCAGATACAATGGTGACATTCAAGGCTTTTAGATAAGTGCATGAATATAAATCATGTAGGCAGAAGGGATTAGTTTAATTTGGCATTATGCTCAGCAGATCAAAGGACCTGTTCTTGTATTGTTATGTTTTCTTGAGCATCCTTTCATTTCTTCACTCATGACAGTTATGTTCATCTGCCTTGGCCTCTGTTGTTACCATTCCACTTCTCTTCCCTTTTCAAAAATGTTCCTTAAAACCTACCACTTTGTACACACATTTGGTCATCTGCTTTATCTCCTCTTTTGGCTCAGCTTGTTTTTATTTACACATGAAAATAGGAGCAGGAATAGGACAAATGACCCCTCAAGCCTGACTTGCCATTCAAAATGATAATGACTAGTATATCTAAAGTTTGTTTATCTCCCTCTTAATTACCTTCTCTGGGGTAGAAAATTAAAGAGATTTGCCATACTTTGGTAAGAAAGTCATGTTCGGGACTGCCCTTTTCCCTCCTCCTGACCTCCAAAGAATACAGATCTAACTTTTCTGGTCATCCTCTTGTCCCAAGAATTAGGGTAGTGAATCTCCTGTGGATTACTTTCAATATTATTATGTCCAATGGTGAATCTCTTTATTTTCTGATGCTTAGGGTACTTCTGGGAGTCAGTAATGACGAGGAATCTTAATTCTAATGATTGTTTATTTTAGAGTACAAACATACAAATGCCAAGCAAACTAAGTAAAGACCATAGACCATGAGACCATAAGACATAGGAGAATTAGGCCATTTGGCCCATCGAATCTACTCCGCCATTCAATCATGGCTGATCCTTTCTTCCCCTCCTCAGCCCCACTCTCCGGCCTTCTCCCCGTAACCTTTGATGCCATGGCCAATCAAGAACCTATCAACCTCCGTCTTAAATACACCAAAGAATCTGGCCTTCACAGTTGCCTGTGGTAACAAATTCCACAAATTCATCACCTGGCTAAAGAAATTTCTCTGCATCTTTGATTTAAATGGACGTCCCTCTATCCAAAGTCCATGCCATCTTGTTCTCAACTCCCCCACAACGGGGAACATCCTTTCCACATCTATCATATAGGCCTTTCAACATTCGAAAGATTTCAATGAGATCTAAATTCAAGTGAGTACAGGCCCAGAGTCATCAAAGAACTGAAAAACAATGCTAAGAGTTAAATGAACGGCAGAGGAAAAAAGATGGTGCCTCTGAAAAATCCATCACTTTTCTAGGTAAGGAAAATTCCTGAGATAAACTAAAACATCAATGGTTGCACAATTACATCATGTGGGTAATATGCTTGTACTTAGCCAATGAAAAATAAGAATGGTGATAAACGGTTAATTTCACTTTGTGCCAGTAAGTTGGGACAAACATGTTTGTTAAAAAGTACAAATTTTATAAGAATTATTATTTGAAGAAATGATTTCTAACACCATTCTTCAATGAGCAAACCCATAAAAGGTAAAATACTGCTCCTTTGCAATATTCTAGTATAGAATTTAACTTTTCTGAAAGCTTGGCATTTAAGTGTTTGAATTATGTCAGTTATAGACTTTTGGGCCTTTTGTAGGTTTGTCTGCTGATGAGGCAGAAACCATTCTGTACAAATCCAGTGGTATTTGATTGTGTAGTTATGCTTGTGTACCTTCCAATCTGCGTGATGCAGAACTGGATTCTTTATGACTTCTGAACATAAAGTACCATATTCCCTCTTCAAAAACACTTAAGATGCACTGCTTCAACAATATCTACTGCTGAAACTATCTTCTGTGTTTTTTGCACCATTCTCTGTAAACTCTACGAGATTGTTGAGTGTGAAAATTCCAAGAGATCAGCAGACCATCCCTTCTGGTACCAATAATGACTCCACAGTCAAAGTCACTTTGATCACATTTCTTCCCCATTCTGATGTTTGATTTGAACAGCAACCTTGCATTGAGTTGTTGCCACTTGATTGGCTGATGAGGTATTTGTATTAATGACTAACTGTGCTTACTAGTCACTGAATGAATTTTATGCATAGAAGGTGTCACATCAATTTAGTTTATTGTCTCACGATTCAGTAATGTGACTAGAATTATTTCAAAGCATTATACCTCAGTAGCTGAAGTTGGCAAGTTTGGTCATAAAGGTGATATCTGAAATTTTTATATCTACTGGGAAAGAGGTTTTTTGATTTTTTGGAATGATCATTATTTGTTTTAGACAGCTTATTACTACTTTTGCTAATTTGTAAGTAGATCAGTGTTTTGTTTGGCAATGAATCATCACCAAGTTACTGATTTCTTGTAGTTATATCCAATATTCAGAAATGGTAGCCAAGAAGAGTCTTGTTTAGGCCTTGTAACTAATTCTCATCATGTGGGGCTCATAGAGATTTTGCAATTACTAATTGGGATATTATTGTCCATTAAAATCTATTCTTGAAGCCTTTATTAATTTTTTTGTAAAGTTGAAACAATTATCCTGATCTAAAAGCAAAAAGTGCATTTTTTGTATTTGTTGGCTCACCATTTGCAAATCTAAGCAGAATTATCAGCATTTGTCCTATGATATTTAAAACTTATAGTATAGCTTTTAAGTGTTTTAATGTGCAACAATCTAAAATTTCATTTTGTTTTAAATTGTCAATTTGCTTCTTAGATATTCTGAAGGATACCATCAACCCATATAATGTAAGTGGGCTTTTGACTATACATATGGTTTTCTGCTCTAAGCTATGCTGTAGTTTATTCATGTTCAAGCAAAACATGTATCTTTTGTTCTTTGTGAAACAATTATTGAATTATGCTTCTGCTTGTATATATTTGCATACAGAATTATTTTATAGTGTTAATCAAGTTGTAATTTTTATACAAAAGGCCGAAGACAGTGAAAAATTTAAGACAATCGTACAATTCGAATGTCGAGGTTTGGAACCAGTTGATTTTCAGCCACAGGTAAAAAAATCTTACTATTATATGCCAGATTCTCTAAACCAACTGACAGAGATATTCTCAGGTTCATAATCAGCTTGTTTGACCCTTTTCCTCTGATTTCACTACACACATTTTCTCCAAACCATTCCTGTATATAAACTCTCCTGTTCATGTGCATACACATAACTTTGAATTTGTTGTTTCCCCTTGCTGTCCTTACTTATATTTGCTCATTTGCAAATCCATGTTTCTGTGCTCTCTTTTAATCCAGTATCCAGGGAAGTAATGTTTTCTGACCATCTGCTGCAATTCAAAACTATACAATTCAAACTTCAATTTCCCACCAAAGTTGTTCGGCTATATGTAAGGAATTCAACATTTGAGAAGTACCTACTTAACCTTGCAATCTGCCAGTTCATATGTAGATACGTATAGTTGCAAGAAATTTTGTAAACCCATTGCATTTTACCTGGTCTTCTGCATTACTCATAAAATGTGGTGTGATATTCAACTTGGGCAAATTAATAGACAAAGGCAATCTGCCTAAACTAATAACACACAAACAACTGTATTACTTCTCATCAATACTGAGTACATCATTTAAACAATCACAGTCTAGGTTCAAAAAAGTATGTGCACTTCTGTGGTAATGCCTTCTACAAGAGCTGTTTGGAGTCAAGTGTTCCAATCAACAAGTTTAAATTGGTGGTGTGGGTTGTACAGGTGCCCTTTATTAAGACACACAAGGGCAGGTTACTGACAGAGCCTGCTCTTCTCAAGAAAGGTCTTTTTATGTGCACCATGCCTTGATCAAAACAACTTTCAGAGGACCTTAGAAGAATTGTAGATAAGCATGTAGCTGTAAAAACATTTCTAAAGACCTGAGTGTTCATCAGTCCTGGGTAAGAGAAATTGTCTACAAATGGAGAAAATTCAGTACTATTGCTACTTTCCCTAGAGTGTTTATCCTGCACAGATCATACCAAGAACACATGCAATGCTGAAGGAGGTGAAAAAGAACCCAAGGGTGACAGCAAAAGTCCTGCAGAAATCTCTAGAACTTGCTAGTCTCTGTTCATATGTCCACTATAGGAAAAACACTGAACAAGAATGGTGTTCATGGAAGGACACCATGGAGGAGGAGGAGGGAACTACTGCTCTCCAAAAAGAAATTTTGCTGCTCGTCTCAAGTTTGCAAGAGACCACCTGGATGTTCCACAATGCCTCTGGGACAATGTTCTGTGGACAGTTGAGACAAAAGTTGAACTTTTTGGCAGAAATGCACACCACTATGTTTGGAGGGAAAAGGGCACTGCACAGCCACACCAAAACCTCATCCCAACTGTGAAGTGTGGTGGAAGGAACATCATGGTTTGGGGTTGCTTTGCTGCCTTGGCCTGGATAGCTTGCAATTGTTGAGGGAACAATGAATTCAAAATGTGTATCAAGACATTTTACAGAAGAATGTCAGGGTGGCGGTCTGTCACCTGAAGCTCAATAGAAGTTGGATGATGCAACAAGACAATGATCTGAAAGCCAAGAGTAAATCAACAACAGAATCATTTAAAAAATTGTGTTTTAGAATGGCCTAGTCGGAGTCCAGATCTTAACCCAATTGAGATGCTGTATCATGATCTGAAGAGGGATGTTCATGTAAGGTGTTTCAGAAATATTGATGAACTGAAACAGTTTTGTATGGAGGAATGGTCTAAAATTCCTCCTCACTGTTGTGCAAGTCTGATCAGCAGCTACAGGAAAGGTTTGGTGGAGGTTATTGCTGGTAAAAGAGGTTCTACTAATTATTAAATAAACGAGTTCACATACTTTTCCCAGCTTAGACTGTGAATGATTAAACAGTGTGTTCAATAAAGACATGAAAAGTACAATTGTTTGTGTGTTATTAGTTTAGGCAGATTTTGCTTGCTTATTATTGTGACTTAGTTCAAGATCAGACCACATTTTATGAGTAATTAATGCACAAATCCAGGTAATTGCAAAAGGTTCACAAACTTTTTCTTGCAACTGTATATACAGTGCATAATGGTAGAAGTAAGCATGACGACATTGACCCAGTGATACGAAAATACTCTCAACTGCAGATTTAAAATACTGTTTTACATTGCAGTCTCATTCTGCTAATTGTAATAGATTCAGAACTAGCTTAGCAGCCCAAAGTAAGCCAACCACAAGTGTTGTGAGGTGTCCAAAACTTGAACTATATTCCACCACAACCAGTAATTGATTCCTGAAGGGAGTTTAGATCCCCAGATGGTTGTAAAAGTACCATGATTTGTGGAGAGAAAACTAGGGAATTACAGAAGGAACAATTTCTTTGGAATTCTGAAAGGGGAGGGAAAGAATTAGGTATCTAATGTTAGAATCTGGTTGAAGGTGGCAGGTTCATTTTACTCGACCCCCTCTGTCCACCCACTCCATCTGCAATTCAAAGTTTCCTCACTTTGACATTTTTGGTGAAGTCTTTGACACGTTAATTGTTGATCTTTCCACAGATCTGGATTTCTTAATGAAGGACTGGCAAAATTTATGACATTTTTTTAAAATAAGTTGTTTGCCACTCCAGATTTGGTGCTGGGTATTGATATTTCACTAGGATTTGTTTTAAGACTTAGTTGTTTGTTTTGTTCACATAGATTCCTTTTAGAGAACAATCAAAAAAACCTTGGTTATCACATTCCATTACAAGATCCCACTGCCACTTTTGTGCAAATGGAACTGTAAGAATAGTTGGTGCTTCGGAATGCAAAATGATATCCAATGAAATAACTGAGTTTTTAAACAAGTTTTTGTTGTGATATTTTCTGGATCTAGGCTGGATTTACTGCAGAAGGAACAGAGTCTCGAACACAATTTGATGAAATTAATCTGCTAGAAAAGGTGAGCTTGCATTCAGGGGGGTCATAACTGAAGTGGGACTGTGTAGTGATTTAAATTGTTATAACACCTAATGTCAAATCAGGTTCAGAAGTGAAAATAACATTAACATGTTTTTTTTTTCTCTTAAATCTCCAAATATAATTAAAATCAAAGATTAAAAATAAACACTTATTTCTGTTAGTCCAATTAAACATAAGTGTAATTGTACTATCTCAACTGCGACAATCAGCTAGTAAAGAATAATTATCAAATGAGGCCTGTGCCAACCTCGTGGTGATGAGGTATAATGAAATACTTAGAGAGGTTGGTCATGAGTAGACTGAACTCCTGCCCTCAGCAAGGACCTGGACCCATTGCAATTTGCCTATTGTCACAACAGGTCAATGGCAGATGCAATCTCAATGGCTCTCCATGCAGCTTTAAACCACCTGGACAACACAAACACCTACGTCAGGATGTTGTTCATCGACTATAGCTCCGCATTTAATACCATCATTCCCACAATCCTGATTGAGGAGTTGCAGAACCTGGGCCCCTGTACCTCCCTCTGCAATTGGATCCTCGACTTCTTAACTGGAAAACCACAGTCTGTGCGGATTGGTGATAATATGTCCTCCTCACTGACTATCATCACTGGCACACCTCAGGGGTGTGTGCTTAGCTCACTGTTCTACTCTTTCTATAACCATGACTGTGCCTAGGCATAGCTCAAATACCATCTATAAATTTGTTGCGAATACGACCATTGTTGATAGAGTCTCGGGTGGTGATGAGAGGGCATACAGGAGTGAGATATGCCAACTAGTGGAATGGTGCCGCAGCAACAAACTGGCAATCAATGTAAGGCGAAAGAGCTGATTGTGGACTTTGGAAGGGTAAGATGAAAGAACACATACCAATCCTCATAAAGGGATCAGAAGTGGAGAGAGTGAGCAGTTTCAAGTTCCTTTGGTGTCAAGATCTCAGAGGATCTAACCTGCTCCCAACATATTTATGCCGTTACTGTATACAGAAGGCAAGGCAGCGGCGATACTTTATTAAGAGTTTTAAGAAATTTGGTATGTCAACAAATATATCAGAAACTTCTATAGATGTACCATGGAGAGTATTCTGACAGGCTGCATCACTGTCTGGTATGTGGGGGGTGGGGGGTGGGCCTACTGCACAGAACCGAAAGAAGCTGCAGAGGGTCGTAAATTTAGTCAGCTCCATCTTGGGTACTAGCCTACAAAGTACCCAGGACATCTTCAAGCAGCGGTGTCTCAGAAAGGCAGTGTCCATTATTAAGGACCTCCAGCACCCAGGGCATTGACTTTTCTCACTGTTACATCAGGTAGGAGGTACAGAAGTCTGAAGGAACACACTCAGCAATTTAGTAACAGCTTCTCCTCTGCCATCCAATTCCTAAATGGACATTGAATCCTTTGGACACGGCCTCATTTTAAAAATATATATATTATTTGTTGTCTTGCACGAATTTTAATTTATTCAATATATACTGTATAAAGTATACTGAATCAGATTTACTTATTTTTTCTTCTATATTATGTATTGCAATAAACTGCTGTTGCTAAGTTAACCAATTTCACGTCACATGATGGTGATAATATACCTGATTCTGAAATTCTCACACTTTTGCTCAAATTTTTGAAATAACATAGAACCAAAATCATCAGTCATTTAAACTCAGTTAAATGTAAATTGATACTTGGAACCAATTTATTTAAGGAAAGGCAAAAACTACCAGTTATTAATAATTCTTTAATTTGACCACTACAAAAGCAAAATAAAATCAAATAAATGATGGAAAAATAACATTTCAGGACAGTGAATTTTTATTAGAATTGTTCTGGGTGAAAATATTTCACCTGAAACAATGTTTATTTGTTCACAGGTGCTGCTTGTGTATTTTCTATATTTTTCATTGCTATCTTAAAGCAAACTCGCTTCATTGCTCAACTATACGAGTTGAGGAACATCAAGCAGTATATCGTTCCTATTAGAATTCTGGAAAATGTAGATGGTTCCAATACAGGTCCATGAATTTTGTGTTTCTTTGCACTGAAATGGAAAATAAATTACACATTGCTGATGTTTAAACTCAAATCAGTGACAGACTTTCAACAAATCACCTTTGAACTAATCAAATACAAGCTCTTAGCACACCTTTCTTAACCAATTTAATATTTTCCAGAATTCCAAGAAGGAAAAACTATTGCATCCACATAAGTTTTAATGGTAATACTGTACTGAAAACTAACTGCCCCTGTCTTAAAAACTATTCAAAGTTATTAACATTTTGTCAAACAGTTCCTCAGACCTAAGTTTGCCAAAATACCCTGGGATATTTTGGAGTGAATGCTCTAGATACACTACAGTGTTCTTTGGTTGCATTTAGTTCACCGTCTTTCAGTAATGATATCAGTGAAGACAAGCTATCCAATTAGAATGATTAGTGTGCCTATCCTTGTCAAGCTGTTGCCTTGTTCTAACATGGTTTTTGGTTGTTTAGCAATAGAAAAATTAACAAAACAAACATTCAATTCTTAATTTTAATGCAGAAACAAAATTGTTACAAGGATTTTTGGAGATGGCCAACAAGCAAAGGACTCGTAACCTACTATATGACAGGAGTTGTCAGTGGTAAAGTGGAGCTGAAGTGCAATAACTTACTCTGGAAATGCTAATGTAATGTTTTCTTTTGTTTAGGACTGGAATGATTATGATGAGAAAATCCAAGAGTCAGTGGGAATCTATGATGTTACTCACAAGTTTGTTAAGATATGAATTTCACTCCAACTGATATCTTGACACCCTTCTACTTAATTGGACAAGTCCCAGGATCAGCTAAAAAGCTCCTTCCCTTGTTTGTCATTGCAATGGACTTACATCATGTATCACAGTCAAACAATTGTTTACATTAAAATTACTAAGACTAACCCTTATTTGAGATTTTTTTTTTATTCTTAGCATTTTAATGCCACTACAGCAAACTGAGTATTTAGTTTGAAAGAGCAAATGCAAAATACTCAGTAGTGGACATAAAAATAAATTTTAAATAAGTTCATTTATTATTGAAGCTGCAAAGGTACATCAACCAGAGATTTTCATTCACAAGTTTGCTCTTTGTTTCATCTTGGTTTGCAGGGCTCTGTTATACATTCCACAATGAATAACAGGACATTTGCTCATCAGATTTTCTCTTTTGCTCCAAATATCTTTCATACTGTCTGGATCAAAGAATACAGCTACTAAAAAACCAGAAGATTTAGTTGGTCTTCTGTTTTAAAAATAGACGCCTGGTATATAGGAACTTTGTAACTTGCAGACTTGGTGATATTAAAGCTAAACTCTGGCGCTTGGGGCTATCAGTAGCCTCAAATACTTTTCAGCTGCTATCAAACACAAAGTAACAATACAAATTGAATATCAAAGAAATTTTAATGGAAATCTGAATGAACTTTATTTTTCATTAAAAAAAGCAATTATAGTAAAGCAACTTCTTTGCATTTTTCTTCAACATCAGTGTTAGGCTAATTGTATTTTAATTGATGCCAACATAACCAACTTTAAGTACTTATCTATGACTGACTGCTTTTGATTTAAATACAAATGAACACAACATAAAGCACCTAGAAATTGCCTTGAGTTTGCATAATTAAAAGCATCACTTCAATTTTAATTCATACAAGACTTTCTGAATTGTTTTTCTGAAACATTAAATAGAATATGAAATGAGGATTAATCTTTTGTGTAATCGTGAAATAAACATTACAAAATGCTTAAAAAAGGAGGCATTTTGTCTGTAGGCTTATCAAACTGACAAGGAAAAACAAGCAAAATTGAATAAGTAGTTGCTTAGCTTGGAGTGGACTGGTGAGAGGATCAGCTTTATCCTTTGGCAGTCCTTAAGATTTAGGTTGGTCAGGAAGTTACAAAATAATCTTGTCCAGTTAATGATATCAATTGCTTAAAATTGAAATAATGCTTCTGATTAAGCAAACTCAATGTGATCTGGATGGTGGCATCCGTTGGTCTCGAGAGACCATGGATCTGCGCCTGGAGTTTCCAGGGTGCAGGCCTGGGCAGGGTTGTATGGGAGACTGGCTGTTGCCCAAGCTGCAGGCCTTCCCCTCTCCACGCCACTGATGTTGTCCAAGGGAAGGGCACTAGGACCCGTGCAGCTTGGCCACCGGTGACGTCGCAGAGCAATGTGTTGTTAAGTGCCTTGCTCAAGGACACAAACACGTTGCCTCAGCTGAGGCTCGAACCAGTGACCTTCAGGTTACTAGTCTGATGCCTTGCCCACTAGGCCATGCACCAATGGGTTTCGACCCGAAACGTCGTCACTACCTCCTCCCATAGATGCTGTCTGGCCTGCTGAGTTCTGCCAGCATTTTGTGTTTTTATTTATTTCCAGCATCTGCAGATTCACTCGTTTTGTCAATGTGATCTGGAGGTGCTTTTATCTGAATTTAACAAACAATACAAAATCCCAATCAAATCTGGGCCATTTCCTAATGATTCTTAGTAGATGTTTTAAAATAGGTATGAAGAATTCTCAGTTAAACTCACATCATAGAACTTCATAAAATAAAACAAAGAACCTGCAAAAGGACATGTACCATCTCAACATTAAGGGCAAAAAATCTTCAATCACATTATTAGTAATGTTTAAATACACCTAGTCCTAATTTCTATCGTATGTGATTCCATCACCATCTTCATATAGCAAATAAATGTCCTGATCTAAAGATGAATTTAAAATATATTGCAAACAGATTAATAAAACAAGAATTACTTAATAAGCTAATTAATGCACATTGGTGTTCCTCTTTAGTTCATCAAGATTTGGATCAGGATTTAAATACAGTATAATGGAAGAAAACTATATTTTCAGTTTCATAAGAGTAAAACAATGACATCTATTGACTTATCAAGGAGTAGATTGTGGTGGTAAAGGAAAGGACATAAACCTAATTAAAATACAGGATGTCCCTGGGTTACAGGCAATCAATTTATGGATACATGTACATACTAGCAAGCTCCTATAATGTTAAAGTCCAATGGATGTGCAAATATTCCTCTCTCGACACTTTGGTAATTGATCTTTCTTATCAGTGCTATATGCTTTTGATGCTATAGTATAATACCATGGAGATGTATTTTACCTTAGAGTGATTTTATATTTGCTAACTTAAAAACAAAATCAATATATGAACACTTGTTAAACTGGAACCTACTCATTACCTCGCGATGGTCTGCACATGATCAAGGTTAGGTGTGATAATGTTACTGTTTACGGAACATTTCCATTATACTGTGTGAATGTCAAGTATGTCTAAGACAGAGGTAGCACAGTTGAACACATATTAGAGATCTCCAGTGATTTACCTCAATTCCAGCTACAGAAGAGTATATTGGAGTTATACTTCAGTAACTTGTGGCTCTTTAGTTAAGAATGTCAAGTCTTCATTTTGAGCAGTTAGCCTGAGCCCCATAAACATGTCACAGTCGATATCATTGGTATTGGAAGGCAGTTTTATCTAACTAATCTGGTTTGCTTTCACCTGGATTACAGGACTGAACATCAATGTCTAACCAACATTAGCATCCAAAGCCTCTACAATTAAGAATGATTTTTAATTCTTTCTAATGTACTGATTAAGAGATAACATTAAAGTATAACATTTTAGGGCCTTAAGTTCTGTAACTGCAGGATAATATCAATTCACTCTCCACTTCAGTTTCTGTAACTCAGCCACCGATGGGTTGCCCTTCCAATACGTGAAAGATATCATCCAGACTTCTGCAGACACACTTAAGGAATTCCTTAGCATCTCGAGCAGGATAGCTGGAAATATTGTAACCTATCCAGTTATCATTAACACTATATCCAACTCCAAAACCATCAGGAACAACAGGTGCAAAGCCTCCTAACTGGATGGCCGTACTGGCTAGGGTGCTGGTGGAAAGAATGTTGTGTTTAATTTTAATATATGATGGATCTTGGAATAGTTCTGGCAAAGGCATTCCTTCAGATTTTGCCAGGTAACATAAGGCAAATAAATGGCGGTCAAATCCCTGAGCTGTGAGAAAAAAAACAGAAAAAAAAATTAGTGGCCAATGTCAGAAAGACCCTTTTAAAAGTATGGTTGATAGAATGTAAAATAAAAACTGCAGAAGGCAGTAACCTGGAAATACTCAGCTGGTCAAGCTAGCCTCTGTGCAGAGAGAAAATCTATTAATATAAAGGTTGATGATCTTTCATGCCATCTCTTTAAGTGTTACTGAGTATTTCCAGGATTCCTTTTATTTTTATAATAAAGTTAAAACATACAATTTGTCATGAAACACACACAAAATGCTGGTGGAACACAGCAGGCCAGGCAGCATCTATAAGGAGAAGCACTGTCGACATTTCGGGCCGAGACCCTTCGTCTCCTTATAGATGCTGCTGTGTTCCACCAGCATTTTGTGTATGTTGCTTGAATTTCCAGCATCTGCAGATTTCCTCGTGTTTGAATTTGTCATGATGCACGATTGTAGTTGGACTTCATTTAGTAAATGGAGCAGTTTCAGTCCATGATACAGTAGTGGGTGATGATGTAGCTTTGGAAAATCTCAAAAGGCCACAAGAATAATTCTCATTTTAAAATACCAGTCACACATTCCTTTTGTAGACCCAAAGAATAGAGAAGCCTGCAGCAGATGTCCAGCTGCGCAGTAAACACTGATTAACTCTGTACCCTTGAAGCTATGATGCATGCTTACAAACTACCAGTGTTATTAAATAAACATATTGGAGCATAATAGGCTGAACTACTGTATTAATAGCTTATATGCTCTCAATGGCCACTTTATTAGGTACTTCCTGTACCTAATGAGTGCGTGTTTGTAGTTCTACTGCTGTAGCTGTGCTCATCCACTTCAAGATTCGACATATGTTCAAAGATGCTCTTCTGCACACCACTGTTGTAAAGTATAGTTAATAGAGTTACAGTCAACTTCAATCAGTCTGGACATTCTCCTTTGATCTCTCTCATTAACCAGGTGTTTTCACTCACAGAACAGCTGTTCAGTGGATGTTTTTTGTTTTCCACGTCATTCTCTGCAAACTTTAGAGACTGCTGTGTGAGAAAATTCAATGGAAGTTGCATGTTGGGCACCAACAATCATTACACAGTCAAAGTCACTTGGATCACATTTCTTCCCCATTCTGATGTTTGGTATGAACAACAACTGAGCCTCTTGACCGTGTCTGCATGCTTTTAAGCACTGAGTTTCTGGTACATGATTGGATAATTAGATGTTTGCATTAAAGAGGTATACAGGCTTGCCTAATAAAGTAGCCACTGAGTGTCTTTTTTTTTGTTTGAAAATGGGCTAATTTCCTAGCAGGATATCTTAAGATCACCTGAAAGAACATCAAGAGGCATCAGGGCCATATCTATTACTTAAGAAGTATCACTTATTGAGGGGAGGCTCCAAGACTGCTGTTTAGACGAAATTTTCTGACTGGGTCTAAATTAATATTCCACCATATTTTTGTACTTTGATCACATAGTTCTAATTTAATTATAAACATTACAGCATAATTGCAGATAGCTGAACTAAGGAAACGCAAAGCAAGCACAGTGCTTTTAAGTCACAGCCATGTCTACTCTGGTAAAAAAAAATATATGAATAACCAGACAAAGCTAATGGGCTAAGAAATCTGATTTGCTACAGCATGATTCAAATAAACATTAGTTGCAGGGGACTAGGTTCATATGGAATGTTGATAGCTGAAGGCTGCCAGTGGCTTTAAAGGTTGTAAAAACAAATCATTTCAATATCTATCTAAGTAAGCAAATTTGAACTTACCCATTGCAGCCTCTTTGGTTAGCTGCCCATGATACTTGGAGCACTCGTCTATCATTGCCTTCAAGTCTGAGATGCTATGTTTCGAAGGCTGCCTCACAAATGCCTCACAGCACTTCTGGGTGAATATGGTGGCAGGGCGAATAGTTTCTGTACGACCGTGTTTAAATGCTGCAGTGCTGCATGACTCATAAGTGGCTACTGTTTTGCCGTACTGCCGCAGAAAGCCCATTTGAAGAGAGAGTTGAGCCACTGCATCAGGGCTCAGCTTCTGCTTTTTCAGGAACACTTTCCCACCTTTTTTAAACTCGGCTGCTTCGATAGTCAACGTGCTCACAGTGGTGTCAAATTTTTCTTTAGCACTCAAAATGCCCGCTTTAAGAACATCATCGAGTTTGAACTCAAGCTTCTGCACACTCTTAGAGGAGTCAATCATTGCAGGCTGTGTTGTTGGGGAAACTGCAGGCCGCGTGGTCGTGTCTTTGAAAACTTCATTCTGTAAACGCAGGACAGCGACGCCGTCCCCCCACGAATGTTCAAAGTTCACACCTGCACTGCCATCTTTGGTTAATATGAAGCTGAACGATTTGTCATACCAGCGGTTGAGGCCATTTCCATGAAGCATGTTATGGGAGAGCTCAACGTGGTCTTTGAGGGTAATGTCATCAAGGCAAACACAGAAGACAGCAGAATCTATTTTATTTAATGCCTCTTTATTCCCAGCCTCCAATAGTCTCTGTCTTAGAGAGGACCAGACATCCCGATTCTCACTTGTCAAATACCCAAGTGGAAATTCAGGAGGGGGGCTGAAATCAGACAAAATGTACTGGAAATGTGCCAGGATTTCTGAAGGCTTTGTGATCCTTCCATCTTGATCAATAACATCAAATATATAGAAATGTCCATTTCTCATCACCAGCAAGTGCTTGCCACTTTTATTTGTAAGAAGCTCATCTTGAATTGGTCTGGGAATACGAGTGGAATTAAAGAGTCTGTAGTACTGAGACATATCAAGTGGATAGGCATTAACCATATAGGCACCATACCATGAAATAGAAGTGGGAACAAAGCGAATGATATTCTTGAAAAGAGCTGTGTCACTTTTAGCAGGATTGAGGTGGAAAATTTCAGGTTCTAGTAAGCCCGCACGAAAAGTCTTCATGAAACGTACTGCAGACACTGTCATGTTGGCTGCCCTAATTAGCTGATTATTGTATGCAGGATTTGGATCAGGATTAAACGACATAAAGGGGTTAAAATTCAGGACCACTGATTCACGGGCATTTAGGTACATGTCAAACCATGGTCCTAAAAATAATGAGAAAAAATAATTCTAAAAGCTCTGAATATATTAAACATTAAAACATAATGTCTCCCATATGAAACTTTTTATTTGCTTATCCAGTTTGTTTAATTTTTTAAAAATCTACTAATAGGTAAATCACCCAAACAAAATTCTCCACACAATTCCTCACAAGTGTTGTTATAAGATTCCAAGGACCCGTATCGATATTGTTTATTAATATACAATATCATATTGACTGTATTGGCCATATCAAGTTGAATTTGATACTACCTAGTTTACTGAAGCAAGCGCTTACCATTCTGAGATCACTGAATAATTAAAGGAAAATTTGCCAATTTTTCCTTTACCCTAAACCAGGGATCCCAAGTCCAATTCAGGCATTTCTACCAATTCAGAAAAACAAATTGCTGGAGGAGCTCAGCAGATCAGGCAGAATCCCTGGAGTAAAGGGACCGTTGATTAGTGGTGGGGGGGGGGGGAGGGGTGATGAACAAACCAGCAAGACATGAAGTGCGTGTGGTCCCTGCTAAAGCAGAAAGGAGTGCAGAGAGGAAGGTGTGACTGGTGGCGGGATCCTGCTGCAGCTGGAATAAATTACCAAGAATGATGTACAGGATGCAGAGGCTGGTGGGGTGAAAGGTAAGATCCAAGAGACCGCTAGCTCTGTTGGGGCAAGAATCCTCCTGCAGTTTGATTTTGTGCCCAGATCCCAGTATATGCAATCTCTTATATCTTCAGAAGTCAACTAATATTACATAGACCAGAACTTGAAGACATTTATATCAAATCATAATTCCTACTACAATTATTCACTATGCCATCGGGTAGAAAAGCTGCAATAATTCATCTATTGTGCACTGTAACAGGGAACATTATGTAAATGATTTTAAAAATCAAACTCAATCAATCAAGTGGCAAGACAAATAATATATATTTTCAGATTCTCACCAATTAACAGGTTTGTTTCAAACCGGCAAAAAGGACAATTATTATAGCAAATACAATGTAGCAGTATTTAGGTCATTCTTCAAGTTTCAGTTGCAGGAAAAAGTTTGTGAACCCTTTACAATTACCTGGTTTTCTGTATTAATTACTCATAAAGTGTGGTCTGATCTTCATATAAGTTGCATAATAGACAAACACAATCTGCCTAAACTAATAACAAACAGTTGTATTGCTTCTCATCATTACTGAGTACATCATTTAAACAATCACAGTCTAGGTTCAAAAAGGTATCTGAACCTTTGGGGTAATGCCTTCCACAAAAGCTATTTGGAGTCAGGTGCTCCAATCAATGAATTGAGATTGGAGGTGCGGGTTATAGAGGCACGCTGCCCTTTAAAAAAGACACACAAAGTCAGGTTACTGACAGAGCCTGCACTTCTCAAGAAAGATATCTTTAAGTGTACCATGCCTTGGTCAAAACAACTTTCAGAGGACCTTAGAAGAAGAATTGTAGATGTGCATGAAGCTGACAAAGGCTACTAAAGCATTTCTAAAGGCCTCAGTGTTCATTAGTCCACAGTAGGAGAAACTGTCTCCAAATAGAGGAAATTCAATACTGTTGTTACTCTCCCTAGGAGCAAGTGTCCTGCAAGATTCACACCAAGAGCACAATGTGCAATGCTGAAGGAGATGAATAAGAATCCAAGGGTAACAGCAAAAGACCTGCAGAAATCTCTAAAGCTTACTAAAGTCTCTGTTCATGTGTCCACTATAAGAAAAACACTGAAGAATGGTGTTCATGGAAGGACAGTATGAAAGAAACCACTGCTCTCCACAAATAAACGTTGCTGCACATCTCAAGTTTGCTAAGACCACTTGGATGTTCCACAGTGCTTCTAGGACAATGTTCTGTGGACTGATGAGACAAAAGTTGAGCTTTTTAGCAGAAATGCGCACTAGTATGATTGGAGGAAAAAGGGCACTGTACAACAACACCAAAATCTTATAACAACTGTGAAGCATGGTGGAAGGAGCATTATAATCTGGGGCTGTTTTGCTGCCTCCGGGCTTGGACAACTTGCAATTGTTGAGGGAACAATGAATTCAAAATTTTATCACCATTTCACAGGAGAATGCCAGGGTAGCAGTCTGTCACCTGAAGCTTAATAGAAATGGGATGATGCAACAAGACAATGATCTGAAACACAACAGTAAACAGAATAATTTAAATAGAAGAAAATTCATGTTTTGAAATGGCCAAGTCAAGGTCCAGATCTTAACCAATTGAGATGCTGTGGCATGACCTGTTGAGAGCTGGTCATGCAAGGTATCCCAGGAATATTGATGAACTGAAACAGTTTTGTATGGAGGAATGGTCAGTTACTGAAAACAAAGATTCACATACTTTTTTCAACAGATATTGCAATATTGGATCATTTTTCACATTACATAAATGAATAAGTATAATGTTTTTGTGTTATTTATTTAATTTAGTTCTCTTTATCTACTTTTAGAACTTGGCATGAAGATCTGATCATATTTTAAGTTATATTTATGAAGAAATAGAGAAAATTCTAAAGGGTTCACAAACTTTCTAGCACCACTATAAGATACAAAAGAGATAGTCCCTTCAGAACAATGATAGCAGTCAAAGGTTTGTTCTTTCATTTTGCGATAACAGTTCAGATCAAACAGCTTGAGGATCTCACCCGAAATGTAACTGGTATGTTTGTTTCTTTTGTCCTGAGCCACAAGTTCTTCATGTAATTGTTTACCAACCCCCTGTTCAAAATCGTGAGCCACCTTTTCTGTTCTCCTGTAGCAAAGAAAAAACATATAATGTGGGCAGATGTGCACATAATCAGGCCGAGCAAGGGGCCACTTGGCATGGATATTAAAATATTTGATCTGTTAAATGCCACTGTTGGCAGATCTAAAATCAGAAACAAAGTAAAGCTCACAGATAGAACTCCAATGGTTGCTTACCCAAAGACATTTCTTATGCCTTAAAATGTCTAGACAGTTCAAAGATTAGACAGTTCCCTGTTCAGTTGCAAACATTAGCTGTTTAAAGAAAGATTATGCTTCAAGAGTTAATTATGATTTTATTTATTTTTTCCATCTTTTTAGAAGCACATTAAACCTGCAAAACAAGCATCTTTCTTAATCTGATGCCTACGTCTTATGAAGATTTTGACTCCTACATGAGTAAGTCCAAGGTGCTACAAACTCTCTGGTGCTTCATCAAGATGGCTACTTTCCCTGCATGCCCACACACTGAAGACCAGGATAGTCTTCCATAAGTTACCCGCTGTCAAGCCAGATTCAATTCTCACCAAAGATGGTTGTGGTTAGTGCAGAAGATTGGTAATCAATACAGTGGGATATAGATCGGTTACAGATATGGGTGGAGAAATGGCAGATAGAGTTTAACTCAGCCAAATGTGAAGAGTTGCACCTCTCTTAAGAGTTGATGAGCAGAGGAATCTTGAAAGTTCATAGCTCCTCGAAAGTGGCTACACAGGCTGATAGGGCCGCTATAGGTCATATATGGCTTCATTAGTCAAGGCATTGAGTTCAAAAGCCAGAAAGTTATGTTGTGGCTTTATAAAACTCTAGTTAGGCCACATTTGGAGTATTGCATACAATTCTGGTCACAGCCCCATTATAGGAAGAAGGTTGAGACTTTGGAAGAATACAGAAGAGGTTCACCAGAATGCTGCCTGTATTAGAGGGCCTGTGCTATAACGAGAGGATGGACAAACATGGGTTGTTTTCTCTGGAGTGGCAGAGGCTGAGCGAAGATCTGATAGAGGTTTATAAGACCATGAGAGGCATAGAGTAGACAGACAATATCTTTTTCCCAGGGTTGAAATGTCTAATAGCAGAAGGAAGGCTCTACAGCGGGCAATCAAAACTACCCAACACATCACTGGCAAAAGTTTGCCCATTAAGGACATACAAGGAAAAATGTCAAAAAAGGGCCTGTGACATCATGAAGGATTCAACACACTCTGTTCATGGACTGTTTGTCCAATCCCTTTAGGATGGAGGCTATACAGCATCCACGCCAGGACCACCAGACTAAAAAACAGTGACTTCCCCAAGCAGTAAAGCCAATCAACACCTCCACCCACTAACTCCACCACTACTTTATTATTTTCCACCAGTCATCTTGTGCACAATCTAGTGTCACTTTATGGATATACAATCAATATATACAAGCCAGCTTATCTACTTATATTTATTATGTGTTTTTTTCATTATTGTGTTTTTTTTTTATCTTTCATGGGTTTTTTGTGCTGCATCAGATCCAGAGTAACAATTATTTTGTTCTCCTTACATTTGTGAACAGGAAAATACATTAAATAATCTTGGAATGTATTTAAGTTTAGAAGGGGTAAGTCAAGGGAGATGTGAGGGGCAAGAACTTTTCACACAGGGTGGTGGCAGGGAGAGATACATTAGGAATTTTTAAGAGAGGTTTAGATAGGCTCCTGAATGTGAGGGAAATGAAATGTACATTCTGTAGGTAGAAGGGATTAGTTTAATTGGCCATTTGATTATTAATTTAATTGGTTTGGCGCAACGTTGTGGGCTGAGAGGCCTGTTCCTGTGCTATACTGTACTACTCTATTTTCTATGGCTGTAGATATACAACTCTTGCAGTGCATTTGGTGAATATGTAGAGACAGAAATCAGTATTACCATTCTAGTCTGGGAACACAAAAGCTTTTTGTGTTATCCATTTACCATCTTATTAAGAAAAGATGACTTAACAAAATAGGTTGCAATTTTTTTTATTTTCAAATTATATCAAATTAATTTTGAATTAAGCTATAGAAGTAAACCAATATCTAGTAATATAGAGGTGCATATACTGTAGGAATCAATGATTTGTGCAAAAATCACTCAATTGCTGACTGCATTGTATAAAATGAGACCTACACTCAGCACACCAGGATGATTCTAGTCCATTCCCAGTTAAATTACCTCAGCTGAGGCTTTTCAACTTCATGTGAAAG
The DNA here is from genome assembly GCF_048418815.1 of Hemitrygon akajei. Taxonomy (NCBI): domain Eukaryota; kingdom Metazoa; phylum Chordata; class Chondrichthyes; order Myliobatiformes; family Dasyatidae; genus Hemitrygon; species Hemitrygon akajei. The sequence goes on along the minus strand of NC_133135.1, from coordinate 53,120,782 downwards.
GAAGGGGAAACTCTGCCAGCATTCACATGTCCTGATCATTGTTCACTGATCTCTATTGGAGGGAGAGTATACGAGTTGGTTAAGGCTAGACAGGTTTTGGAATTTGACCAACCCAACCGTACATTATCAAGGTTCACTGGTAGTTGAAAACAGAAATGTATAACTGCTTCTGACATTATCCCATTCCAAGTAACTTCAAAAGTAATCACAGTATCGGACAAACAAAAAGCCAGTTAATATTTTAAATGGTGTTGCTTAGAAGACGAATGTTGGCGGTGGAGAATACTCCCTTGGTGAAATGGTGTCATTAAAAGATTAAAAAAAGATTAAACAATTAGTTTTATTTGTCACACATAACATACAGTAAAATGTGCTATTTTGTGTAAATGAATAACACAACCCAAGGTTTGTGCTGGTGTCAGTCTGCAAGTGTTGCCATGCCACAACTCACTAACCATAAGCATACGACTTTGGATTGTGGGAACAGGAGCACCTTATGGTCATGAGAAGAACAGACCAACTCCTTACAGATAGCAGCGGGAATTGAACCAACTGGTGATTTGATTGCTGATGCTGTAAAGTAATTGCACTAACTGCTATGCTACCGTACCACTCTGTGTCAGACCTTATAGCACTTATGCATTTAAATAAATATTATCAACAGGTAAAGAAGTGGATTTTTGACCATCTGTATTGGATCTGTACCCCATTCAAGAGCCAGTCTGAACTATTGGTCAATCCATATCTTTCCAAATAATTAAGTCAAAATATTAATGTACGAACACTATCTTTGTGAAGAAGCTTGAAAGTAATATTGAAACAAGTACCGGTATATGCCTACCCTAATTCCTTCCTTCACTTTCGTCTCCCCAATACAAAGCACATACTTGTCTCTCCATGTTCCCAAAATGCAATCCATACATGACCTTTGTGAAGATTTAAAGCACTTATTCAGTGCACATTCGAGTGATCTCTCGCCTCCTCTACACTTGGGGAAAAGGCTGCATTTCTACATCCCACCCCTCTACAACGCTGACTCATAGTTCCTACACTGCAGCACACTAAACTTTGTTCTACACTGAACTTATAACATAATTTCAACAAATAAGCTATACCTATATCATAAACAGTATGAGGGTATTACATTTGAAAGATAAAAACAAGTTAAAATCTGTATCAGGTTATTTTGATACAACGCACAAAATAAATGTTATGCAAATTTCTGGATTGTCCAGGTCTTTGTATCTGTATATTATCGTGGTCTCAATAGGAATTCACTCCCAGATGAGCTAAGCACCTTTTATGCACACATCAAAAAGGAGAATAAAATTACACACGTGCGAGTCCCTACAGCATCCCTGTGATCTCCCTCTTGGAGGCCGGCGTCAGAACATCTTTCATGAGGGTGAACAAGGACTCAGGCCCTGATGATGCACCTGGTAATGTAATGAAAACCTGTGCCAACCATCTGGCTGGAGTATTCCAGGACATCTTCAATCTTTCACGAGATTCTCACCTGCTTCAGTGGCCAAGGAGAGCAGGGTGAGCTGCCTCAACAACTATCAGCTGGACTCACATCGATTAGGGTGAAGTGCTCTGAGAGGTTGGTTTTGACCCGCTGCAATCTGCCTATCACCACAATAGGTCTACAGTTGACGCAATCTCACTGGCTCTCCACTGGGCCTTGGATTTCCTGGCCAATAGCAATACCTATATATACCTGCTGTTTATTGAATACAGCTAAGTGTTTAACACAATCATACCCTCAGTACTAATTAACAAGCTCCAAAACCTGGGCCTTGCACCCTCCACTGGAACTGGATCCTTGCCTTCCTCGTCGGGAGACAATGGCCAATGCGGATCTGAAATAACACCTTCTCCTCACTAATAATCAACACAGGCGCAGGGTGGAACTGCTCTGTTCTCTCTACACCCGTGTCTGTCTCTAGCCAGAGCTCAAACAACATCTGTAAATTAGCGAATAACAACTATTGTTGGAAGAATTTCAGATGATGAAGAGAGGGCACATAAGAGTGAGACAGATCAGCTGGTTGAGTGGTGTTGCAACAGCAACCTTGCACTCAACGTCAGGAACTGATTGTGCACTTCGGGAAGGGGAGGTCAAACGCACACCGGCCTTCACTGAGGGATCTGCAGCGGAAAGGGTGAGCTTTTTCAAGTTCCTGGGTGCCAGCAACTCTGAAGACCTATCCTGAGCCCAACGTATGGAAGCAATTATAAAGAAGGCACATTATCGGCTAAATTACATTAGAAGTTCGAGGGGACTAAATGACACCAGAGACTCCTGCAAATTTCTACCAATGTACCATGGAGAATGTTCTAACTGGCTGCATTGACGTGTGGTATGGAGCGGCCACAGCACAGGATCAGAAAAGGGTGCAGAAAGTTTCAAGCTCGAACAGCTCCATCACAGACGCTGGCTTCCCCTGCATCGAGGACCTCTTTAGAAGACAATGTCTCAAAAAGCGACATCCATCATTAAGGACCCCCATCACACAGGACATACCCTCTTCTGATTGCTACCATCAAGGAGGAAGTACAGGAGCCTGAAGACACACACTCAATGCTTAGGAACAGATTCTTCCCCTCCACCAGATTTCTGAACGGACAATGAACACTATCTCACTAATTTTTTTTTGCTCTCTCTTTTCACTACATACTTAATTATATATTTCTTACTGTAATTTATAGATTTTATTATCTTGTATTGCAGTGTACTGCTGCCGCAAAACAACAAATTTCACAATAAACGTCAGTAATAGCAAACCAGATTCTAATTCTGGTTAGATTATCATACCTTGTGCCTTTAAATACTTGCATATTTGATCAGATATGGTAGCTACTAATAATTATGCAAAGAGGCTGAAGAGGCAAATTCCAAGAACATCATATACATTAAAATACTGGAAAACACTCAAATCAAAACCCTGGGTGTTTACTTCTTAGCATTACAAAGTTAACATAACATTTCGAAACTATCAGCCAATTAAAATTTTATTCACTTACCTATATTGGTCATTATCTAAAAGTGGTCTCTGTGCATTCAGGTAACGGCGGACTGTATCCTGCAGTTTTGGAATAGGTAACCTTTGGGATAAAGATAGTAAATTAGGAAGTAGCTCAGGAACACAGCCTAAAGCTGCAGGGTAATTAGTTTTCAAATTGAAATATAATGTACATCATTTTCAATTTTCTTTTATACTGCTGTATAAAATATCACTTATTAATACTCAGTATAGTGTGAAGGTCCTGTAGGCTTATATATTATACAAAGTGTTGCTTGGCATCAAAGCCATAACTTGATGCACTGGGGAGAAGATTATTATGATGTGAGACTTTTATGAAGCATTTGTCACCATAACAATCTTTAGTTAAAGAATTATTATGTCAACACCTGACATTTTTGATCATTACAAAGATTTCTTCAAAATGATTTATATCACTTGAAGTTCAATTTAAAACTCACATCCAATTTACACACACAAAATGCTGGAGGAACTCAGCAGTCCAGGCAGCATCTATGGAAAAGAGTACAGTTGTTTTGTGCCGAGTGAGTCCCGCTGAAGGGTTTCGGCCCAAAATGTAAACTGTACTTTTATCCATAGACGCTGCGTGGCCTGCTGAGTTCCTCCAGCATTTTGTGTGCTACTTGGCTTTCCAGCACCTGCAGTTTTTCTCTTGTTTGTGATTGGGTCACACTCAATTTGTTATTTTTTCCCCAGTTCAAACAGGCAATAAAGGCAAAACACCATTTTGATATCCAATGATGACCACTGGGAATTGCTCCTACCTGAAGATTTCATCACATGACATTCTCTTTAATAATTCTGAAGAAGGAATTGGGCAGTCAACATCATTATCAAGGAACTCTTGGCTCAGGAAAGGAATGAGGGTGTGTTCTGAGTGTTACAGGCTGTTATAGCAAGTACAAGTAAAAAACTTCAAAGACCAGCAAGGGAGTTGAGTATGTACCTATACTATACATGCAAAAAAAACAACCAATAATAAAATGTACGGTAACCATTCCACACTCCAGTGATGGTCTGAGCAATCTATTAATACTAATCTCATTTTCAGATAAACATAACAATTCTATGAAAATTCAAAATTCTAGTGGAATTTGTGAAGCCAGCAAATACAAGAACATTAGAATTAGGTGGAGAAGTAAAGCATCTAGCCCTTCAAATCTGCTCCACCATTCAATGCTGATCTTCCACTTCAATGCTTGAAAATGGTACTATCTCCATTGTCTTTAATTCACTTTATGTCCAGAAATCTATCAAACAAAACATCCATAGCCCTCCTGAGGTGTGGAGAAGTGAAGGAATTTCTGAATGAGGAAATTTTACCTCATCGCGAATTACCTTGTTTTGAGGTTGTGCTTCATTTCTGGATACCTCAACCTAGGAAAACAATCCTGCTACAATAAGCTTATCTAGCTCAGTGTGGATTTTGTAAATCTCAATGAGATCACTTTATGTGGGTATGCTGCCAGTGACTAGTGGTGTTCTGCACTGGTCGGTGTTGGGGGTGGTTCTTTCATGTTATTTTAGGTGACAGAATTGAAGGCTTTATGACCAGGTTTGCAGATGATAAGAAGAGAGGTGGAGGGACAGGAGTGTTAAAGAATTAGGGAGTCCACAGAAGGACTTGGACAAATTGGGCCAATAGGCAAAGACATGGCAGATGGAATATAGTGTAGAGAAGTGTATGGTCTTGCACTCTGGTGGAAAGAATAAAGGTGTAGACTTTTTTTAAATAAACGGGGAGAAAATTCAGAAATCAGAGGTGCAAAGGAACTTGGGAGCCCCTTGTACAGGATCCCCTAAAGGCTAACATTCAGGTTGAGTCAGTAGTAAGGAAGGCAAAATGCAATGTTTGCATTAATTTCAAGAGGACTAGAATATGAAAGCAAGGATCTAATGCTGAAGCTTTATAAGACATTGGTCAGACCAGACTTGGAGTTCTGTGTGCAGTTTATGGCTCCTTTTCTAAGAAAGCATGTGTTGGCATTGGAGGGGGTCCTGATGATGTTCATAAGAAAGATCTGGGGAATGAAAGGGTTAACATGGGTCTGTACTCATTGCAGTTTAGAAGAACATGGGAGATCTCATTGAAACCTATTGAATACCGAAAGGCCTACATAGAGTGGACATGGAGAAGATGGTTCTTACAGTGGGAGGTCTAGGACCAGAGGGCATGGCCTCAGATTACAAGGACGTCTCTTTCGAACAGAGATGAGGAGGAATATCTTTAGCCAGAAGGTGATGCCTGGCACAACTGGCAGGTGTGTCTGCCAGATGAGCTAAATTGTTTTTTTCTCTTACGCTCGATTTGAAGTTGCCAACACCAATGAACCGCTGATGCAACCTGCATCTTGGTTATCTCGAGACTGAAGTACACAGGTGTTTCCAACGAGTGGACAGTCACAAAGCTGCGGGACAGGACAGCATCCCAGGCTGGGTACACAGACTGTGTGCAGGACAACTGACAGATGAGTCTACAGACAATTACAGACTCTCTCCGAGAGTACAGTGCCTTCCTGCTTCAAAACATCCACCATTGCTCCAGAGCCTAAAAAGACCAAGGTAACACGTCTAAGCGACTGGCGTCCTGTCGCACACAACTGAATAGTAAGTTAATGCTTTGAGAGGTTGGTCAAGGATTACATCTGCAGCTTGCTATCACCCACACTGGACCCTCTACAATTCGCCTACCGACACAACCAATCGACAGATGACACAATAGCCTCAGCTCTAAACACCGTCCTTACACACCTGGAGAAGAAGGATGCTTATGTGAGAATGCTGTTCTTGGATTACAGTTCAGCATTCAACACCATAATTCCCTCCAGGCTCGACAAGAAGCTCAGACTTCGCCCTTCACCCTGCCTTGTGTAGCTGGATTTTGGACTTCCTGTCAGATCACCAGCAAATTGTAAGAGGGGGTCCCTCACCTCTGCCCTTCAACACGAGTGCCCCTCAGGGCTGTGTACGAAGCCCCCCCCCCTTTTACTTTGTATACCCATGACTGTGTCGCCACCCACAGCTCCAATCTGCTAATTAAATTTGCTGTCGACACTACACTGATTGGTCTAATCTCAAAGAATAATGAGGCAGCCTACAAAGAGGAAGTCATCACCCTGACACAGTGGTGTCAGGAAAACAACCTCTTCCTCAATGTCGCAAAAACAAAGGAGCTGGTTGTGGATTACAGGAGGAATGGAGACAGGCTAATCCCTATTGACATCAATGGATCTGGGGCTGAGAGGGTAAACAACTTTAAGTTCCTCGAGAGAAACATCACTGAGGACCTCACATGGTCTGTACATATCAGATGTGTGGTGAAGAAGGCACAATAATGCCTCTTTCACCTCTGACAGCTGAAGAAGTTTGGTATGGGCCCCCAAAACCTAATAACTTTCTACAGGGGCACAATTCAGAGCATCCTGACTGGCTGCATCACTGCCTGGTATGGGAACTGTACTTCCGTCAATTGCAGGACTCTGTAGAGAGTGGTGCAGACAGCCCAGAGCATTTGTAGATGTGAACTTCCCATTATTCAGGACATTTACAAAGACAGGTGTGTAAAAAGGGCCTGAAGGATCATTGGGGACCTGAGTCACCCCAACCACAAACTGTTCCAGCTGCTACCATCCAGGAAACCGTACCGCAGCATAAAAGCCAGGAGCAACAGGATCCGGGACAGCTTCTTCCACCAGGCCATCAGACTGATTAACTCATGCTGATGCAACAGTATTTCTATGTCATCCTGTTCTACATACTATTTATTACAAATTACTATAAATTGCACATTTAGACAGACGTAATGTAAAGAGTAGTATATGAAGGATGTAAGTCAATTCAATTCAGTGATAAATCTATGGAATTCATTGCCATAGATGGCTGTGATGGCCAAGTTATTGGGCATATTTAAAGTGAAGGTTGTTAAGTTCTCCATTAGAAAGAGTGTCAGACTACAGAGAGAAGGCAGGGGTTGAGAGGGAGAATATATCAGCCATAATGGAGTGATGGAACAGACATGATGAGCCAAATGGCCTAATTCTGCTCTTATGTCTTATGCCAAACAGGAAGATCCAATGCTTGTTGTTCTCAGTGGTATGCCTCAATGTTTAAAGTTTTTCTAGGGATGTTCTGAGAGTTTTTGAATCTTTTTTCTGTCTACCATGTGATCAATTTGCCTTGTCAGTTCTCCATAAATGTAAGTAATAAAGGTGAACTATCATTTCTCTTCCCATTTCCTTGCTGCACCTGTACATTTGTTTTTAACTGCATGCACCTTCGTTTATACCTCAATATTTCTTAAATTTTCCATCATCGTTAGGACATTTTGAAGTTCATGACTCACAATTTCCTTATATTCTATTTCCATGTTCTCATTCACTTTGTAAAATATCCAAATTGAAATCTCTTTGCAGCCTTCTCCTTTACTTATATCTACTTTTGTAGCACTAGAAAACTTGGAAATAAAATATTTGGGCTTCTCGGTCATTGATGTGTATTGCATATAGTTTGGTCACAAACACCAATCCCTGGCCACGGGAAAGCAGTGTGCAAAAGATCCATCTATTCCCTGCAAACTACAAACTTACTTCAAGCGGATTCATAATTGTAACCAGCATACAGCAGCAATAGTATATTTGCAGATTATAGTGAGGAGCTTCGGGATACAAATGATACAGGCAAACTGCAACAACTCAGTGAAAATAAAGCTTTCACAACCTGGGTAATGTTTTCCAGCAAATTTCACTCCACAACCCATTCAAAGTGCAACAAACGCGCAGTTCAAAAGCTCGGGTGTTTTGCAAGTTGCCCTTTCACCCAGCAGTCCACGAAGCAAAAAAAAACTGCACCAAGGCACGGGAGGGAACTGACACTAACCGCGGGAGGCTCTTCTGGAAGTGGTTGGTGGGGACGATGCTTTCGTGCAGGTAGTCGGGGTCGGGGCTGCAGCTGCTCGCCCGCTGCACACATCCGCCGCCGACCGGAGCCCGCACTGTCATCCCAACCCGGGCTCGGCACTGCCCGGCCGGAGACGCTACCCACCCCAGTTCGCTCAGCCTGCTGACAGCAGGCGAAAGTCGGAAGGCAGCCATCACAGCCGTCGATCACAAGCACTTATGCAAACTATCAAAGAAAACCGATTTAACAAGTAACGGTTCGATCTCACTCGCACTCCTGGATTCCCGGGAAGTTCCGGACTCCAGCCCAGTAAATGCAGGAAGTGACGAGATGGAAGGGCGGGTATAGAGGAGTTCACTGCAACGTTGCACTCTGAGCTCAGGTGGGGGAAATACTGACCTGCCCTGTTACCCTTTACCCTCCTCCGTCTGACGGGGCTGGTCCTCACTCGACAATTTCTTTTTAGGCTCCTCCCACTTACTCAAACTCAAGGTGAAGTCATGGGCTCCAGCTATGGCCGTCTTGTAGTTGTCTACGAGGTGCAATGGTCCATGTTCCAAGCCTCCCCCGATAATGCTCCCCAGCTCTTTGCGCTACGTTGACGACTGCATTGGTGCTCTTTCCTGCACCCCTGCTGAACGCGTCAATTTCATCAATTTTGCCCTTCAATCCACTTGGTCCATTTCTGACACCTTTCTAGATCTTGCTGTCACTAGAGACAAACTATCTACCGATGTCTTTTATAAACCTACCAATTCCCACGGCTATCATAATTATACCTCTTCCCAATCTATATCTTGTAAAACTACTATTCCCTTTTTTCAGTTCCTTTGTTTCTACCACTTCATTTCCCAGGATGAGGCTTTCCAAGATATCAGACATGTCCTCCTCCTTCAGAGAATAGGGTTTCCCGTCCTCCATGGTTGATGCTGCCCTCACCCACATCGCCTCCATTTCCTAGACCCACCCTCACCCCATCATCCTGCCACCTTAACAGGTATAGAATTCCTCTTGTTCTTCCCTACCACCCTATGAGCCTCTGCATCCGGCATATCATTCTATGCAACTTTCACTATCTTCAACAGGACCCTACCACCAAATGTATATTTATCTAATACCTCCACTTACCACAACAATCTCTCCCTCTGTAATTCCCCTGTCCGTTTGTTCCCTAAACCCCCACCCCACCACCACTAATTTTCCTCCTGGCATTTATCCCTGCAAGCTGAAATGTTGCACCTGCCCATTCACCTCCTTTCAGGGCCCCAACAGTCCTCCCAGATGAGGCAACACTTCACCTGTGAATTTTTGGGGTCATTTACTAAATCTGGTGGTCTCGATGCAGCTTCCTCTTCGTTGGTGAGACCCAACATAGATTGCTTTGTCGAGCACCTTTGCTCCATTCACAAAAAGCAAGATTTCCCGTTGGCCAACCATTTAATACCTATCCCCATTTCCATTTTGACATGTTGGTCCATGGCCTCCTGTACTGCCACGATGAACCCACCTGGCTTCACCTATCACCTTCTAGCTTGTACTCCTCTTCCTCTCCCCACCTTATTCTGGCTTCTTCCCCCTTCCTCTCCAGTCCTGATGAAGGGTCGTGGCCTGAAACATCAACTGTTTATTTATTTCCATAGAAGCTGCCTGACCTGCTGAGCTATACCAGCATTTTGTGTGTGTTTCACTGGGATGGAATGATGTGACTATCAATATCAGGGTACTGTACACTAGTCCTGTACAAGGGGTACCTCAAATAACCTTGTCACAGTTTCTATCTCTACTCCACTCTAATGACAGGACCATCCATCCAAAAGATTGACTCTGTTTCTTTCTCCAGAGCTGCTGCCCAACCTGCGGAGCACACAGCATTTATTTTCCCTTTCTGAAAATGCAGACTGAGTTACCGCGGAACTCTTTTATTCAATTCATACAGTTTACCTCAACTTCTCAATTTCCTGTTGCCTTAATTCTCCATTCCACTTTGTCTTGTACCTTGAGTGTGCTTTCATCAAAGCCCAGTGTAGTTTTGAGGAATGTCATCTACTACTTAGTCAAGGTCCAATTCTTAGAGTATAACCTTGAACTCTGCCTTCTCAGATATCAAACTTTTGAAGACTCTCGGAAAGAACTATTTTATGTCCAAGTTCCAGCATTATTTTATTTTTTGTTTTTATTAATCATCTTCTTCCATTTGGATCTCTTCATGCTCTCAACATGGCACCACTTCAGTCTGGACCTTTCAGTCTTCCCTCATCCCAACCCAATCTTGCCACAGATATTCCTTTTGTTCTCTCCGCCCCTCACCTTTCTCTGTAACAAAGTAGATATGATTTCTATTTAATTTCTGTTCTGATAAAAATCGTTAATCTGAAATGTTAAAACTATTTATTCCTCCACAGATGCTGTCTGGCCTCCTGAGTACTTACATGATTTTCTGTTTTCATTTTAAATCTCCTCATGAGGTATGGCCAAGTTGACTATGACCAGATCCTGACAGTGGCATCCAAGGATCTGTTTATCCAAATAATCTGTAAAGGTGTTTCCCAACCATTTTTAGCCCAATGTCCCCCAAAGTACATTGATTCTTGCCAATACCCCCCAATGCACACTCATACTTGATAATGCCTCTCTTAGGCATAATATACTTTCTGGCGCCTCCATAATGTAAAAACATGTCTACCATATGCTAACTGGAGAAAAATGATACTGCTTTAAATTTTTATTTGTTGTTAAACCTAGCTTACACAGGACCTGTGCACTGAATGGCAACTTCGGTATCAATGTGATCCTTGAGTTTGAATTAGCAAGAGTTGAAATATCTGGTTCAAGTTGTGACAGCATGAGCCTTAACAATGTCCAAGTGGTTTTTGTGAGTATGTGGTTCACTGCACTGAAGCCTCTTTCAACAAGGTAGGAGGATGGAAATGCAATGAAGAGCAGTTTAGCTCTTCTTCAAAGACCAGGAAACTTCATATGACAGTGAAGCCAAATACCACAAAAGCCACCATTTTTGAAAAGCTTTTTTTCTTTTTCATCATTCTGAATTTTGATAATTTATTCTTGCAAGCTCTCTTCCTGTTCTTCCACCTTGCAAAGAAATGGGTTCATTTCCCAGTCTGGAATTTCCAGATCGTTTGAATCCTTGTATTAAAATTGATTCTGAAAATCCTTCTTCAGTGAATGCAGGTGTAAACAATGATGAAGGCTGGTTCTTTGTTTGCGAAGATCAGGAGGGAAGAATAGTCCTCAGGAACGACGGCATGATCGTTGGTGACTACAGAGGCCAATTCTGGATCTGCTGACTCTGGAGCACTAGGGACACGGGACCAGATGGGATGCAGGCACTTAGGTAGTACGGTCATTCCTGCATCTCTTGTTCTCTTCAACAGTCGCTCTTCTGGATTCCTTAGAATTCTTGGCTACTTAGTAGATCAGTGTTCTCCAGTGGTATCTGTCACAAGCCAGCCGCTGCCACACGTTGACCTCGCTATTTTCCTGAGACAGCTGCTGTTTAATTTGGTCTTTGTACCTCTTCAATGGGGCATCGCGATCTCTTGCCTTGAGAGAGCTCTCAGTAGAGTACTTCTTTCGGTAACCTGGAGTTGTCCATGCGAGACACAGGGCCTGACCAGCAGAACTGCTTGAGCAACACAGTGGCTTCAGTGCTTGGTTCTGCAGGACCTCATTGTTGGAGACACAATCCTGCCAGCTAAAAGCCATAATGGTGCAGAGGCTGTGTTGATGGAAGCGCTCGAGCAACTGGATTTGCTTGTAGTAGAAGACACAGGCTTCGGTGCCGTACAGCAGTGTTGTGACAATGGCAGCCCTGTACACATGGATTTTTGTGGACAGAAGCAGCTGGTGGCTCTTCCACACACGTTTCTGGGAGCGCCCGAGGCACTGCTCGCTCTGCAAGTCCATTGTCAACATCCCCTACTACCATAGCATCATGGAGATGATGCTGCCCAGGTAGGTGAACTGCTCAACCGTGGTGAGAGGATGATTGTTAATGGTGATCCTAGGTGGGTTTGTAAATGCCATGAGGGTCATTGTTTTCTTCAGACCGATCGTTAACCCGAAAGCCCTTGCAGCCTCAGTGAACTGAGTGACTGCAGCCTGTAGCGCATCCTCTGTGTGCATAAGAGCACAGTCGGCTGCAATTAGTAGGTCGCGATGGGCTGTTGCATGGTTTTTGTCTGGGCAAGAAGGCGGCAGAGGCAGAATACAGATGTGTGCTGCACTCTCCAAGCCTAACAGACAGATGCAACACAATTGGTGGACTTCCCTAGTAGAACGAATGCAGGCAATGGCAACACTTGAGCCTTCTACAAATCGCGGCATGTAGTATATCATCTGACTTGACAGATTCAAGCCCCTTTACGCTCATCCAGTGGCTCCAGCCTGCTAACAGGCAAGGACGTCATCATGAGGTGATGGACAGAGCACTACAAGAGCTTTATCAGGGGTAATCATCAAGTACAAGAAGCTTCCATCGAAATGATTCCCCAGCATGAGGTCAGGATTATGCTGATGGCCTGCCAACTCTGGACAAGGTCAAAGCTGCTATTTCCCAGCTGAAGAGCCCCAGGCACTGATGGGATCCCAGCAGAAGTGTACCAAATGGGTGGAGACATTCTCCTAAGCGAGCTCACAAACCTGTTCACACTTTGCTGGGAGAAGGGCTCACCCCCAAATGACCTTCGCAAAGCTGTAATTGTCTCCCTGTACAGAATCAAAGGGAAGAAATTGGATTGTTCAAACTACAGAGGTGTTACCCTGCTGTCCACTGCCAGGAAGATCCTTGCCAGAAGTCTCCTGGACAGAATCATCCCTACCATCACCAAAGGCAACCTCAGAGAGTCAGTGTGGAACAGAGGCACATCTGACATGATCTTCATCCTGCGCAAATACAGGAGAAGTGTTGTAAACAGAACATGGGACTGTACATGACATTCATTAACCTGACTAAGGCCTTTGATACAGTCAGCCGCACTGGTCTCTGGAAGATTATGTTTAAGCAAAAGGAACTACCTTGGAGAGCATCTACATTTAGTTGAAGTATTTTCAACCTCCGTAGGTATAAGCAGTACTCTTGTAAATCACCATCTGTGAAAAAGAGTGCCATTCTTTCCATGCAGGGAAACTATGAGAACATTCTTCTCCCAATGTTCTGCTTATATATTTCCAATTTTTCAATATAAGTAGACACTGCACATTTTGTCTGAATTATATTGAAATTCTCACCCTGCAGTTTCGTATTTAGAATGTTCATTTTGTCTTACAGATTGACTAGGTATGCCACATCTCCACATAGATGTTCAATCCTGTTTCCCAAGCTCTTGTAAAATTTGAGCAAAAATTCAACCACAGTGCCAAAAACTTCAGGTAGGCAAGTTCACCAATTGGCTCTATTTTACCGTTTGGTTTGTCCAGCGCTGTATCGTTGTCCAACCTGTTTTCTGTAGGGAAAGTTAAGAGGGCATACCTGACTTAACAACTGTTAAATTGTATGAACTGGTTCCATATTGCAAGTCAAAGGGAACTGCTGGGCACCCTGATTGCTAACTTATGCATCCCCAATAATGTCTATTTGGTTGGTAAAGTTGGATGCGGTTGCTGTGTTTCAGATGTGTTGTGACAATGGGTGTAAATCCACCTGCAGAGCTATGGTTCTTCCTGTGTTGCAGTGCCTCATCCTTTTTTTTGGAAATGCCTACTCTACTAACAGTCGGTCAGGTCTTGTGCCTCAAGTTAGAGGTGCCACTTTTCACCTTTCCTCAAGAATCTTCAACGCCCCCGATGACTTCTGTTTCCCCTAATGCCCACTTTGGAGACAGTACCACCCCTGTTAGAAATAACTGGTCTGTATGTTTCCTACTGTGATGTTTCGAGAGAGAGAGAGAGAGAGAGAGGAGAGAGAGAGAGAGAGAGAGAGAGAGAGAGAGAGAGAGAGAGAGAGAGAGAGAGAGAGAGAGAGAGAGAGAGAGAGAGAGAGAGAGAGAGAGAGAGAGAGAGGGAGAGAGGGAGAGAGGGAGAGAGGGAGAGAGGGAGAGAGGGGAGAGAGAGAGAGAGAGAGAGAGAGAGAGAGAGAGAGAGAGAGAGAGAGAGAGAGAGAGAGAGAGACACACTAATGGCATCCTTGAGCCCTTTTGTGACCAGTGGCCTCTGGGACTGAAGTATGTGGTAAAATCCCCAGAGAGGAGAGGAATTGTTTGTATTAGGTTTACCTTCACTCCTTCCATCTTGCTATCCTGAAACCCCTATTCCCCTCTGATTTTCCTCATCCCAGGATTGTTTCTGTGGATTGAAGAAATGTTCTGCCCTTTGGCCAAAGATGTGCTTGAGGGAGAAGAATTATTAACAAACTTCAACATTGGTTTAGGAAAAGAAGATTATCACCTTCCCAGTTGAATTTCTTTGACACAAAGTAAAAAGACATAGAGGTAGGCTGTTTGGCTCTTTCAGGCCTGCTTTGTCATTCAGTTTCAGTATGGCTGATCCTCTATATTCCTGCAGTCTCCCGTCACACCTTTGGTGCCAAAAAATATTTTCCTTTTTCTTAAATGCATACATTCACTTGGTCTTCAGTATCTTCAGTGGTAGAAAATTCCACAGATTCACCAATCTCTTAAGTGAAAAAAAAATGTTCTCATTCACTTTAGTCTTGAAGGGCAGATTGGAGAGCTTTCTTTGCAAGAGAGAGCACTGAGGACAATTGACAGAAGTGGACAATGGGAAGCTGTTCCTGTTTTGGAGGGTTTGAGGATTAGAGGACACAGAAATGTTGGGGGAAGAGAATTTTTTGTGACATGAGTTTTTATGCAATGAGTGCTTGGAATCTGGAATACTTTGCCTGTATTTGTGATGAGGACAAGTTCCACTGTGGCCTTCAGAGGGAAGTTTTCTATTTTATAGCATGAGGAATAATTTTCAGGGCAATGGACGAGGCCAAGGTGGACCTAGTGAGTTAGTTGAATAGAGAGCTAGAGTGGACCTGATGGAGTGAATGCCCTTCTGAGCTGTAGTTATTCTATAATTATCTTGCCCTGTATCCTGTGACTGTAACCCCTTGTTGTAGGCTCCTCAAAATCAGGAAGCATCCTCCTGCATCCAGTGTGTCTAGTCCTCTGGCAAGGTATATTTCTAAATCTGGGGTGATGTATTACATAATGTTACACCTCATGATTTTCACTAACCTCAGGTATTGCACTAAGAACTAGTAGGCAAACTTTGAATTAGATAAGTAATTATATTCTTGTTAATGTCATCATATTTACATAGATCTGTTTATTATTAAATCTTAGAGAATCAATACTGGGAGGATTGATTTCAGCATCTCTATTAATAATCAGAAAACCACAAATGCTTCAAGAGAGCAAATGACATCTTTTAAGGCACATGGGGATGGACAATAATTCATGTCATTGAGCCATACCAACATCCCAAATACATAAAATTTTGTGGACATGCATTATTAAACTCCGTCTGAGAATTAGTTCTATCCCACTTCGTCTCTAAATTATAGGATTGTAGACATTTCATTAATGAAGGAAGCATTTTGTTCGGACTTGCTTTAATTCTAGATCATTGTTGGAGCTGACTATTTTATTCGCTTTTCTGATGCTGAACATTATCCTGTAATATTTGACCTTTTGAAGCAATTCCTTTTCAAATGTTATATATTTTTCTTTAAATATTGGAATGTCAGCTCTCCTAATTGGGCCACCACTTAATAACCATCCCAAATAGCCCTTAAAAAAGTAGTGGTGAGTCACCCTCTTTAACAATGGCAGTTCATGTGCATTGTTATTCCTAAAGACCAAGTTAACCTGCCTGAACGACTGGCGTCCTGTCGCAGTCACCTCAGTAATAAGCAAATGCTTTGAGAGGCTGGTCAAGGATTACATCTGCTGCTTGCTATCACCCAAACTAGACCCCTACAATTCGCCTACCAACACAACCAATCGACAGATGACGCAATAGCCACAGCTCTACATACCGTTCTTACACATCTGGAGAAGGATGCTTATGTGAGAATGCTGTTCTTGGACTACAGTTCAGCATTCAACACCATAGTTCCATCCAGGCTCGACAAGAAGCTCAGAGACCTCGGCCATGACCCTGCCTTGTGCAGCTGGATCCTGGACTTCCTGTCAGATCACCAGCAGGTGGTAAGAGTGGACTCCCTCACCTCTAACCCTCTGACTCTCAATACAGGAGCCTCTCAAGACTGAGTACTGAGTCCCCCTTTTTACTCCCTGTATCCATGACTGTATCGCCACCCACAGCTCCAATCTACTAATTAAATTTGCCAATGACACTACATTGATTGGCCTAATCGCAAATAATAACGAGGTGACCTACAGGGAAGAAGTCATCGTCCTGACACAGTGGTGTCAAGTGAACAACCTCTCCCTCAATGTCGTAAAAACAAAGGAGCTGGTTGTGGATTACAGGAGGAATGGAAACAGGCTAATTCCTATTGACCTCAATGGATCTGGGGCTGAGAGGGTAAACAGCTTCAAGTTCCTCAGTATCCACATCACTGTGGACCTCATATGGTCTGTACACACTAGCTTGTGGTGAAAAAGGTACAACAGCACCTACTTCACCTCAGATGGTTGAGAAAGTTTGGTATGGGCCCCCAAATCCTAAGAACTTTCTACAGGGGCACAACTGAGAGCATCCTGACTGGCTGCATCACTGCCTGGTATGGGAACTGTACCTCCCTTAATCGTAGGACTCTGTAGAGAGTGGTGCGGACAGCCCAGCACATCTGTAGTTGTGAACTTACTATGATTCAGGACATTTACAAGGACAGGTGTGTAAAAAGGGCCCTTAGGATCACTGGGGACCCAAGCCATCCCAACCACAATCTACTCCAGCTGCTACCATCCGGGAAGCGGTGCCACAGCTTAAAAGCCAGGAGCAACAGGCTCCAAGACAGCTTCTTCCAGCAGTTCATCAGACTGATGAACTCACACTGACTTGAGTGTACTCTATATTACATTGACTGTTCTATTTATTATAAATTACTATGATTGTACATCGCACATTTAGATGGAGACGTAACGTAAAGATTTTTACTCATATATGTGAAGGATGTAAGAAATAAAGTCAATTCAATTCAAGTGCTATTAGGGGGGATGTTTCATCTTGTATGACTGGTGGTTTTGAAGATATTCCAAATCCAACATACGTTAGTATTGCAATACTGGAATAAGTGACTGCTGCCTTTGAGCTTTATGTTTTAAAGACCATTGGTTTAGGTGTTGCAATGATAGAAGATGGGGCAGTGCATTTACCATTGATACTTAATGCAACCATGATGCATGAAATGGAGGAGCTGATAGTTCAGGATAGTGGATGAGACATTCTCTAACATATCCTAATAACCATCCACATAGAAAATGTTGTAACCTAATAGAGCCAAAAAGCCAAATACTTTGAATTCTGGAAATCTGAAATAAAAGCAGGACTGATGTAAGTACATTAATCTGGAATGTTAATTTCCTTTCTCCACAAATGTTGCTTGACCTACTATTTTAAGTATTTTCTGCCTTTTTAAAAAACATTTAGGCTTTTATGGACAGAAAAGGAATGGAGGGTTATGGGCTGAATGCAGGTCGGTGGGATTAGGTGAGAGTAAGCGTTTGGCACAGACTAGAAGGGCCGAGATGGCCTGTTTCCGTGCTGTAATTGTTATATGGTTTTAGTACAGATTCTATATTTAATCTCATTGAATGACCAGACAAATCAATCTTAGTTTTAAAAGGTCTTCTGAAATTTCTCTCAGACATTCACTAGACCTTTTCTGTCCAAACTGTAATCTGTTTCATTCAGCAATGCTCAACATTATCTCTTTGTTACACCAACAAAATCTGTTTGACTTTTTTTTCCCACCAATGCAGTCTTTAACTTTCTGTCTGCCTGCTTCTTCCCCTTTGTCATCCTCTACTGCCCAAAAGAGGTTATCCATTTATCCATTGTACACTTCATAATCAGACTGCCAATTGATCAACTGAGTCATTTAAAAACTTGAGCCTATTTGTTTTTCTTGTTCAAAACTAAAATTAATGTAGTTTCTTTTTAGCAATATTTTAGTTTCAGGCTGGGGCAGAGGGGGAGTTAGGATGTGATTTGGGTTCTTTTGGCTAGGGTTGGTGGGGAGTTAGCCGGGGTGGTGAGGTTAATGCTTATGTCTCGTGGGGGTGTCAGGAACATGTTTTAGGGTTATGGATGTACTAAGGGTTTTGTGAGGGTGTTAGCTATGGCTGGTGCTGGGGGGAGGATTTATGGGAAATGTATTTCGGGTTAAATAATTTTATATGTGCTTCGAGGCATGCAACGTAATGCTGGTCACAAAAGCTACCGTCCTCCTTGTTGATCAGCCTCTGGCTGTAACAGCAGCAGGCGTGAGAAGGAATCTGTAGAGGCCTCTGGGTCAGACAACATCCCGGGCCAAGTACTTGGGGAGTGTGTACACCAGCTCACTGGCGTCTTCATGGACATCTTCAACAAATCAGTCATCATGGCTGCTGTCCCCACATGCTTCAAATTAGCCACCATCGGTCCTGTACCAAAGAGCTTTACACTTTCAGAACCAAACAACTACTGCCCAGTATGTTGGCTTCTGGTGTTTAAATCCAAGATTCTTTTAGAAGTCAGGAACAAGGCATAAAACTTGACTTAAGGGAAGTTTCATTCTAATCTATAGATAATAATAATCCAATTAGAAAGTACGTAGTCAATACTGCAGTAAAAAGTTAATAAGAAAAGCACAATTCAGCTAGTGCAGGTCTTCCAGAGCTTTCCAGAATAATACTTTGTATAACCACTAGAAGTATAATAAGCTGTTATGCATATAAAGGCTACTTAAAATACAAGCAGATAAGTAATTGTTAAACTGCAAAGAAAATGACAATTAAACAGTCGAATCCAGCAAGTGGAACTGACGGCAATCATGATAAAGTGCTTTGAACACTGATAGTGGCAGAGATCAAAAACTGCATTCCTGTCCTATTGGCCACCCACCAATATGCTTATGGACAGACTACGATGGATTCCACAGCAGCTGTCACGCACCTGGCCCTAACATACCTAGAAAACAAGGACACTGGTCAGAATGCTGGCTCTGAATTTCAGTTTGGCATTCAACACTATTGTCCCATAGACCTTGGTGAACAAACCCCTATCCCTCGGTCTAAATACACCACTGTGCAACTGGGTGCTGGACTTCCTAACCGACAAACCTCAGACAGTCAGGATGCACAACCACTCCTCCCTCCCTATCATCCTCGACACGAGTGACCCCCACCCCCACGGCAGCGTGCTGAGCTCGTTGTTGTACACTTTACTCACACACGATTACGTGGACAGACACTCGAGTAATCACTGTCAAGTTCACTAATGACACAAGAGTGGTGGGATTCATCACAAACAACAATGAAATGGCCTACAGAGCGGAGGGGGAAGAGCTTGAAGCCTGGGTGCCAAGCAAATAATCTCTTCCTCATTGTTAGCAAGACAAAGGAGATGGTTACCGACTTCAGGAAAACTCACTCCGCTCACACCCCTCTTTACATCACCAGGACGGCAGTGGAAACTGCGAGCAGCTTCAAACTCCTGGGAGTGCACATCTCACACAGCCTCTCATGGTTCCAGAAAACATTCTGCACAATCAGGAAAGATCACCAATGGCTCTACTTTCCGAGGTGGCTGAGAAGAGCTGGACTATGTGCATCTATACTCGCATCATTCTACAGTGTGCAGTGGAGAGCATCCTGACAAGCTGCATCAGTGCACAGTATGGAAGCTGCACTGCGGTGGACTGGAAGGCTGGACTGTGGTGGCATTGCTGACACCATCATAGCCTACCCACCATCGAGGACGTATATAGAGAAAGGTGCCAGAAAAGAGCCAGTAACTTCATGAAGGATCCCACCCAGCCTGCTCATGGACTGTTCCACTCCAATCGGGGAGGAGGCTGCATAACATCCACACCAGGACCACCAGATTCAAAAACAGTTACTTTCCCCAAGCAGCAAGGCTGATCACCACCCTCACCCATAAACTCATCCCTCCACAGCCCTAACCACCACTTCTTTATCATTTCCTGTCACTCACCTTAAGTACAGACACTCCTATGCCTAGTGTCACTTTATGGACATACAATCAATCTGTATATAAGCTATCTTATGTATTTATATTAATTGTGTGCTTTTATTAATACTGTATTTTTTACTGTGCTTTTTGTGCTCTATCAGATCTTGAGTAATAACTATTTTGTTCTGTTTTACACGTGTACTAGAAATAATTAATATTCTTCAATCGTGAAGGGGAAGCTATTTACAGAATAAAAAGGTGTATTTTGGTACTAGTTAACATTTTTGTCAGAACCGTATCAAATGTCCAATGCCAGGAGCTAAGATACTTGCCTCAGAGCTGGCAGAGTCCAGCCTTAGGTTGGTCAATAATCGCCTTAATGAATTCTCTGGTAATAAGATCAGAGACATCACATTAGGATAATAATGGCATCTGTGCATGCTTTTTATTTGATGAAGTTTAGCTCCGAGGTCAGGGGCATTGACTTCTCTGTGTGCAAAGCCCAGATATGGGATACTGGCTTTGAACTCCCATCTGTGGGTAGTCAGGGCACTGCCATTGTATGGAGTAGTGGCCTCTCCAAAGTCAGGAGACCAGGGCACAATGACAGTGGCAATTGCTTCCGTCTCAGTTCAGATCAAGGATGTCTTTAAAAGGAACGGTTTGCTGATTCTCTCTGTGCTGTCCGTTATCATCGGCTGCTCGCTGGGATTTTTCCTGAGGACCAGGCATCTTTCTGAACAGGTAGGCAAGCTGAAAACACCTGATTTTAATTAACTTACAGTGAACAATATTGAATCTATTTGATCATCTACTTAATCGTTCATTCCAAACAGAATGGGAGCATTTAAAAACAACAATAATTTTCCAATTAACATCAGTAACCTTGTCCCTCACATGCTTCAGGCAACAAAAATCAAGGGCTACTATCAGATTTTCAAATAGCTATTTAATTACTTTTCTAAATTGAGCCAAAGTCATTTCATATTTCATTCAAATTAGATATATGTAAGAGCTTGCTTCATTCTTATTACACACAATATCAGTACTTTCACTCAGGCCTTATCCTGGTAGATTATCTATTTGTGACTTTTCTTTTAGGAAATTAAGTATTTCCAGTTCCCCGGTGAGCTGTTGATGAGGATGCTGAAAATGTTAATTCTTCCGCTGGTGGTATCGAGGTCAGTGTAAAACTTGTCCCAGCAGCCATTCATTTGCTGTGTATTCTTTTCTATTGCACCAATAAATATTAGAAAACTTCTATTTATATGTCAGGAATGTTTTTAATCACCTTTCATGTTGTGTCATTTTAGCTGAGAGGACTGGGACTGGTCCCAAGCCACTGCTCTGCCTTTTGACAAAGTCAATTTAAGAGTGAGGAGTCAGACTAATGTCGTGCCACTGGAATAACATGTGACTCAAGTGTTGTGCCCTCTCAGTGTGATCCTGATGATGGGCATCATAGATTTCGTGTGAGTGAGAACACTGAGTGATTAGATGATGGGATGTTTCACAGTCAAATTCTGCTTGGCATTGTGTTGGCACAATCCTGGTCCCTCAACACCACCTCTTTGGTCAAGAAAGCACAGCAGCATCTCCACTTCCTGGGGCGAGTGAGGCTCCCCCCCCCCCCCCACCCATTTTAACCAATTTTTACAGGAGTACCATCGAGAGTGTCCTGACCAGCTGCATCACTGTCTGGTACAGGAATTGCAGAGCATCTGACTGCAAGTTCCCTATAAAGGATTGCAAGAACTGCTGAGAGGATCATTGGGGTCTCTGTTTCACCCTTTAGTGAAAGTTATCAGGAGCACTATGCACACAAGGTCCTTAGCATGGTCAATGATCCTTCCCGTCCGTCCAATAATTCCTTCGAATACCACTCCCGATCAGCTATCAGCGGTAGGTACAATAGCATCAGAACAAGAACTACTAAGAGGGAAGCAGCTTCTTCCCCCAGCCATAAGACTACTATTGAACTCCCTGCTACCGCTTATAAATCTCATCAGGCAGTCTCATCAAGTGTGAAGCGCCAGTAGTGTTATAGTTTACTTTTTAACTTGTATCGTATAAATACCCTATTAATTGTTAGTTTATTTGTGGTGATATTACTTTTTGTGTTGTGTCCGTAATTTATATGTACTGTGTTGTGCATTTTGGACCAGAGGAACTTAGTTTCATTTGGTGGTATACATGTGTGCAGTTGAATGACAAATAAAACTGAACTTGAACTTGATGTTATGAGGAACCTTCACAATAACTAGCAGAAGGTAACTAATTCATTCTAATTCAGTTTTCCTACCTCTGATCTGACAGGAATGTTTCTGTTGCACAGCTACATATTTTTAAATGGAAAGTAATTCAGTGCAGGAGAATTATTCAAGAAATTCAGAGACACACAACAAAAGTACAACTTTGTACTGAGGAGACAGAATCCAGCCATTGTCTAATCAGTACAATGTTTAAAGCTTTTGTTCTATGCGTCTGAATTTCTTGAATAATGTTTATCAGTCACTCGTTGGCTATGGTGGAATTTTCATTGCTGATTGTCAACTATGAGTTGACATTACATCATTTTTTGGACTTCACTAAACAGAATATAACATCTGTTAGAATTTGATTTGACTCCAGATATAAACCAACAGATCTGGATTTTCGTTGGGAAGCAGGTAGATACAAACAGATAGCTACAGTCTCTGTGGTACAACTACAATGTTCATGACATGACACTGAATTACTTTTGGAAAATAGTCATTTCAGTGTTTTGTATGTGGAGCAATCAATATGAACACAGCAGGGCTCACTCGCAAAGCAAACAAAATAATTAAGCAGGTAATGAATCTTAGTGATATTGATTATCATGCGAATTCTTGTTATTTTCTTGGTGTGGTGCAATGGGTTTTTTATTGGAGCAAATAAATGGGATGGCAGCTCTTCTTTAATATTGTACTGAAAAAAGAGAAGATGGAAATCCCACATCCTAAATGCCTACATTTCTCACTAAAGATCTACAGTTGACAAAGCCAGCCTTCAAAACCAACAGGAATTCTTGAGCCAAACTGATTCTGTGTTCTGTAAGCATTGGAAAATTTCTATCTGACTCATAAAGAGATGTTCCTGATTCTCTAACAGCAGCCATGGCAGCAATATAGGAGGCACAGAAGCAATAGGAAGGGTTCCAGTCAACCAACTGCATTGTGACTACCTTCCCTTTGCTGTGTGGTCAGTCATAGCTCCTTTTCAGAACTAGGTTTGGACGTATGTCATGAAATTCATTGTTTTGCAGCAACAGTATAGTTCAAGATTTAAAAATTATTATAAGTTATAAAATTAGATAAATAGTGGAAAGGAGGAATGATGATGCAGTGTTCATAGATTCGTGGACCATTCTGAAATCTGATGGCAGAGAGATAGAAGCTGATCTTAAAACATTGAGGGTGGCAGTTTAGGCTCCTGTACCTCCTTCCCAACTGTATTAATGATAAGAAAGCACGCCCCGAGTGGTGATGGTCCTTATTGATGGATGCCGCCTTCTTGAGGCTTTTAGTAATGAAGCTGCTGCACAGTATGACTGAACAATAGTCAAGCCTAATATGACAAATAGAAGGCAGAAATCTCACATCCTAAATGCCAATTAAGATTATCTGCAGCAGAAAGATGGTTGATTATATCTCCTGCCAATATAATTTCATGTTCCATCATAAAGATCTTGCAGACTGCCATTTGACTAGAAGGATACCTCCATGAAAATTTTAACACCATTGGTAGAATATCATGCCACAGACTTGTTAACTATCTATCGCACCTTAAGCCTTGGCTTCTAGTGTTTGACAGTTCCCTCCTGAAAGAAAGACTTTGACTACCTACCCTACCTATGCCTTTCAGAAGTTTATATACTTTGTAAATTTTTTTTATTTAGAGATAGAACATAGAATAGCCCCTCACGGCCCTTCAAGCCACACCACCCAGAAAACCCGAACAAGCACAATTTAACCCTAACCTAATCAGAAGATTATTTACAATGACCCAGTACATATTTGGACTGTGGGAGGAAACTGGAGCACCCAAGGAAAACCCGTACATTTCATGGGGGTGGAGGGGGGATATACAGAGACTCCTTACAGAGTCTTACAGGATTGAACTCTGGATTCCGATGCCCCGAGCTGTAATAGTGTCACGTTAACCACTACGTTAATATGGTGCCCTTTTATCAGGTCACTCCTCAGCCAACAATGCTCAAAAGAAAACAAACCAATCTCCCTTCATAGCTAATATTCCTTAATCCAAGCAACCTATTGTGAACCTCTCCATTATCACCTCTCTACTTGTCTTTCCACTTTTAGTGAGTTAGGTATTTGCATCTCAAGATTCCTTAATACATTGGTCCTCCTCAGATTCCTGACATTTACTGTATACTTTCCTTTTCCATCTGGCCTCCAAAAGTGCAATACCTCACACGTCCACACTTCTTTGCTAATTAGTATGTTGCATTTAAACAATAATCATCCCAATTACACTTTAGTCCAAGTGTTACAGAGGTCTCAGTACTGATCCTTGTGGAATACCACTTGTCAGAGCCTTCCAGTCAAAATAACACCCCTTGATCATGACTCCCTGTCTCCTATGACCATGTTGAAGTTGAATCCAATCTCCTAGGTCTCCACATGTTTGCCAAAGGGACTAGCTTAGATTGACTCCTTGGTTGGTATTTATGAGTTGAGCAGAAGGACCATTTCTGTGTTGGATTACTCTGTGATTCTGGGTCACTGTGGATCTTGTGTATCGTAATCTTCTGGATTGGTTTATCTTAAATAACCTTGTCGAAAGCTTTACTGAAGCCCATTGGAACTATGGTTGTTGCAGATTATCTGTTTCCATCAATATGCCAGTCTACCTCGTGTTAATGCTCGTGGGTGTACTCAACCTTGACCTCAACTCTTTGCCCAGTGTCTGGATGAACAGTGCGCTGATTAAAACAGTTGCTTTGTTATTGGATATGATGTAGATCGTTCAGCAACAGACAAAGCACAGAAGAATTTCTTGGAATAAGAATAGAAGAATTCAGTATCATGACAAATATATAAAGGAACAAGATAAACTGTACCCTCTTTTCACTTAACTGGAAAATATGCAGTGTTGAACAGAGTGTATGTGGTGGTCCAAAACTCGTATCATCTTGTCCTCGTGAGTTGATCATCTGCTTACTTTGCAATACTGTATTTAGTTGCTGTAATTGAAGTTGATAAACTGCTCTTTGATCTTTTATTGTGGTTGAATCCATCTTGTGCACTGTTTAATTTGGGTAAACTATCTGAATGTTTACCTTCCTTGAACTCTGACATCCTGTGTAGATAAGTGAGGCATGCATCTCTGCCTGATGCTTGATGATTTGCTGTACACCAATGAATGTAGATGGTTTTCTGACACAAATTAGAAAAGGCTCCAAGCATATGGCAAAAATATTATTCTTTTTAAAGACAATGCATTACTTATGAGTTCTGAGTTGCGCAGTAAACATAAGATAGATAAGAATGAAGTCTTAAGCAGAATGAGAATCTTTAAGATGGATTGAGCTGATGCTCCAGATGACATTTAGAGTACCGAACAATTGCTTTGTGAATACCTGGCAATATCACTTTCTAGATTTAGGGAATGTTCCATTGGGCTGAAACATGTCAAATCAATTCCAAGGCAACACGAGTGAATCTGCAGATGCTGGAAATAAATAAAAAACACAAAATGCTGGCAGAACTCAGCAGGCCAGACAGCATCTATGGGAGGAGGTAATAACGACGTTTTGGGCCGAAACCCTTCATCAAGAGTGAAGTAACATGGGATGGTCGAGGGGGGATAAGAAGTGGGGGGAGGGAGGGTTCTCTTTCTCTCTCTTTTCCCCCCCCCCCACTATAATCTCTCCCCCCAGCCCTACCTTTCTTTCTCTTTTATTTCCCATCATTCTCCACCTTCCCCCTAGCCCATTTCCCTCCAGCCTATCACTTCCTGGTGTGGTGAACTAGATATACCTGTCTGACTGCTCCTGTGGCTCCTCCCACAGACCCTGCTGACTGCTCCTGTGGCTCCTCCCACAGACCCCTGTATAAAGGCGACTGTGGGCTGCTGCTCTCCCTCATTTTCCCCAGGATGTAGTGCTGTTTATTCTTCCAGTCAATAAAAGCCGATATCTCGCTTCCTAAGTCTCAGCGTGAGTTATTGATGGTGCATCACCCGGCTCTCTACTTTATCCCTCCCCCCACTTCTTATCCCCCCTCAACCATCCCATGTTACTTCACTCCTGATGAAGGGTTTCGGCCCGAAACGTCGTTATTACCTCCTCCCATAGATGCTGTCTGGCCTGCTGAGTTCTGCCAGCATTTTGTGTTTTTATCAAATCAATTCCATTTTTATTTGAAAAAAGAAGAGTTGTAAAGTGGTGTCAACAGAAAAATTGTAAGGTAGTAATATTAGAGTTAATGAGAAGCATGGATAATCTCTGTAACTTGTTGGATTTTACCTCTGCCTCAGTTCATCATGGCTGATAACTTCACGTTGGAATCTATTATCAGCAGATTTGAATATTCTTCTGCACATCTATGATACCATAAGACCATAAGATATAGGAGCAGAAGTAGGCCATTTGGCCCATCAAGTTCACTCCACCATTCAGTCATGGGCTGATCCAATTCTTTCAGTCATTCCCACTCTGCTGATTTCCCCCCCCATACCCTTTGATGCCCTGGCTAATCAAGAAGCTATCTATCTCTGCCTTAAATACACCCAATGACTTGGCCTCCACAGCCGCTCGTGGCAACAAATTCCACAGATTTACCATACTCTGACTAAAGTAATTTCTCCACATCTCTGTTCTAGATGGACGTCCTTCAATCCTGAAGTTGTGCCCCTTTTCCTAGAATCCCCTACCATGGGAAATAACTTTGCCATATCTAATCTGTTCAGGCCTTTTAACATTTGGAATGTTTTTATGAGATCCCCCCTCATTCTCCTGAACTCCAGGGAATACAACCCAAGAGTTGCCAGATGTTCCTCATACAGTAATCCTTTCATTCCTGGAATCATTCTCCTGAATCTTCTCTGAACCTTCTCCAATGTCTATATATCCTTTCTAAAATAAGGAGCCCAAAACTGCACGTAATACTCCAAGTGTGGTCTCATGAGTGCCTTATAGAGCCTCAACGTCACATCCCTGCTCTTATATTCTATACCTCTAGAAATGAATGCCAACATTGCATTTGCCTTCTGCACCACCGACTCAACCTGGAGGTTAATCTTTAGGGTATCCTGCACAAGGACTCCCAAGACCCTTTGCATCTCTGAATTTTGAATTCTCTCCCCATCTAAGTAATAGTCTGCTTGTTTATTTCTTCCACCAAAGTGCATGACCATACACTTTCCAACATTGTGTTTCATTTGCCACTTCTTTGCCCATTCCCCTAAACTATCTAAGTCTCTCTGCAGGCTCTCTATTTCCTCAACACTACCCACTCCTCCACCTATCTTTGTATCATCGGCAAATCTAGCCGCAAATCCATTAATCCTATAGTCCAAATCATTGACATACATCGTAAAAAGCAGTGGTCCCAACACCGACCCCTGTGGAACTCCAATGGTAACCGGCAGCCAGGCAGAATAGGATCCCTTTATTCCCACTCTCTGTTTTCTGCTGATCAGCCAATGCTCCACCCATGCTAGTGACTTCCCTGTAATTCCATGGGCTAAGTAATTCCATCTTGCTAAGTAGCGTCATGTGCCGGCACCTTATCAAAGACCTTCTGAAAATCCAAGTACACCACATCTACTACATCTCCTTTGTCTATCCTGCTTGTAATTTCCTGAAAAAATTGCAGTAGGTTAGTCAGGCAGGATTTTCCTTTCAGGAAAACATGCTGGTTTTGGCCTATCTTGTCATGTGTCTCCAGGTGCTCCGTAATCTCATCTCTAACAATTGATTCCAACAAATTCCCAACCACTGATGTCAGGCTAACAGTTTCCTCTATAGTTTCCTTTCTGCTGCCTCTCACCCTTCTTAAATAGCTGAGTAACATTTGCAATTTCCCAGTCGTCCAGTACAATGCCAGAATCTATCGATTCTTGAAAGATCCTTGATAATGCCTCTGCAATCTCTCCAGCTACTTCCTTCAGAACCCAAGGGTGCATTCCATCAGGTCCAGAAGATTTATCTACCCTCAGACCACTAAGCCTCCCGAGCACTTTTTCAGTTGTAACTTTCACTGCACAAACTTCACTCCCCTGACATTCTTGAATGTCCGGTATACTGCAGATGTCTTCCACTGTGAAGACTGATGCAAAATACACATTCAGTTCCTTTGCCATCTCTGCGTCTCTCATTACAATATCTCCAGTGTCATTTTCTATCCGTCCTATATCTACCCTCAACTCTCTTTTATCTTTTATATACTTTAAAAAGCTTTTAATATCTTCCTTGATATTAGTCACCAGCTTCCTTTCATAACACATCTTTTCCTTCCTAATGACTTTCTTAGTTTCCTTCTGCAAGTTTTTAGAAGTTTCCCAATCCTCTATCTTCCCACTAGCTTTGGCTTCCTTGAATGCCCTCTCTTTTGCTTTTACTTTGGCTCTGACTTCACTTGTCAGCCACGATAGTGTCCTTCCATTCGAAAATTTCTTCTTATTTTGAATATATCTGTCTTGCAATTCCCTCATTTTTTGCAGAAACTCCAGCCATTGCTGCTCTGCTGTCCTCCCTGTTAGTGTCCCTTTCCGTTCAACTTTTGCCAGTTTCTCTCTCATGCCATTGTAATTGCCTTTATTCCACGGAAATACTGGCACATTGGAATTTAGTTTCTTCTTCTCAGATTTCAAAGTGAACTTGATCATATTGTGATCACTGTTCCCTAAGGGTTCCTTAATCTTAAGCACTCTTATCATCTCCGGATCATTGCACAGCAGCCAATCCAGCACAGCCGATCCCATAGTGGGCTCAACAACAAGCTGTTCTAAAAAGCCATCCCTTAGATATTCTTCAAATTCTCTCTCTTGAGGTCCAGTACTGGCCTGGTTTTCCCAGTCCATTTTCATATTAAAATCCCCAACGATTATCATGACATTGCCTTTCTGACACGACTTTTCTATCTCCTGCTGTAATTTGTAATCCACATCTTGGCTGCTGTTTGGAGGCCTGTATACAACTGCCATTAGGGTCCTTTTACCCTTGCCATTTCTTAACTCAACCAATAGAGACTCTACACCTTCTGATCCTATGTCATCCATTTCTAAGGATTTAATATTACTTCTTATACACAGGGCCACACCACCACCTCTGCCTACTAACCTATCTTTCCGAATCACCATATATCCTTGGACGTTCAGCTCCCAATAGCAGGCGTCCTTTAGCCAAGTTTCAGAAATGGCCACAACGTCATACTTGCCAATATGTAGATGAATTTCAAGATTGTCCATTTTATTTCTTATGCTGCGTGCATTCAAATACAACACTTTCAGTCCAGTATTTGTTGCTTTGTGTTTTAACTGCACCACACCTCTATTGCCCTGTAACTCATCCCACTGACTGTGATTATGCCTCATCTCCTGCTTGTCTTTTCTATCATCTCTGTTGCACACTATCTCTGATTTATTTCTATTTTCCCCTTCCTCAGCCCTATCACTCTGGATCCCAGCCCCCTGCCAAATTAGCTTAAACCCTCCATAACAGCTCTGCTTGCTAGGATATTGGATCCCTTTGAGTTCAGGTGTAACCTGTCCTTTTTTTTAACATGTCGTACTTTCCCCAGAGAAGGTCCCAATGATCCAGGAACCTGAAGCCCTGCCCTATACACCAGTCTCTCAGCCACACATTAATATGCCTGATCGTGCTATTCTTGCGCTTGTTAGTATGTGGCACAGGCAGCAATCCTGAGATTACTACCCTAAACATCTGACTAACCTCCAATTTTATATCCACCCATAAAATAATGTCAATGCTTAAATCTGCACTATCCTCTTTTTTTCTTGCTCCAGATCTCATGGACCCACAGTTGCTCCTGATTGAGCAACACCTCCATTTTAATATCATGACTTTGTTTTCCAACACCTCTCCCTCACAACCTTGCCCCGTTTTTCCTGCTACTTCTGTAGCCTTACAATCCTGACAGCAATCAATGCTTCTCATACTTTGGTCTTTTGAGCATCCCAAATTTTAAATTGCTTTTGTTCCATGTTTTCCAATTCCCTCCCTAAACATTCCTGCATCTCTCACTCTCCAACCATTTTATCTTCAAGATGTATCTGCAAACACAATTTTCTAAAAAATTGGCTATTTTTTTTGCCTCTCCCAAGAGATGACATGGCTCCTCGTAAGTAATGTAGTGCATAAGGCTACAGGGCTTTTTGTTATCATCTTTCTGTGTTCTATTGAGCTATAATGAAGCAAATTTGTCAGCATAGAGGCTAAGCATCTGTCCCAGTGAGAAAGATTTCTGAGAAGTAATTACTCACCTATGTGCTGTTTCCATGGTGTTCACAAAATTACAATGCTGCTTGTTGAACTGGTTTATACTTAATACCAGATACCAAATGCTATAATTATCTAGAACTTTTTCAGTAACCCAATTCTGTTACTCGAATTTAGCCTCTTATAGCTAGAAATGTGCTTTCCATTAACCTGAGTCAAGAGCTGTTAAGTCTAAATATTATTTGCTGAAAATCTTACCGTACCATCACAGGCAGTTAAGTGGCAACAGCACGCCTTGTAATTTCATAACCCTCCATGTCCATATATAAAGATACAGGGAATGGTTAACTGCCATGTAAAGTAACACCAGCCATGCGACTAAGCATCTATTTCACATATGTGATATCCATTTTCTGTGTTGTAAGTATTAAATCAACTAAAGAAAACCATAAATTGGAGACAGAGACTAAACAATCTAACAGAAAAATCAAAATTGAAATATCTAGAAAAAATTTCAGCAAAATCTGAGATGAAGATTTTTTTGTGCATTCTGGAATTTGCACTTTATTATGCTTTGGACATATGTGAAGAATATTATGTGATGCCTCCACAACAGTTTTAGCCTGCATTTTAGTTTTAGTTCTGCATTTCTCTGGTAATATATAGTAACCAAAGAAAAAACACTTACCAAAGATCCATCACAAACAAGAGAAAATGTGCAGATGCTGGAAATCCAAGCGGTACACACAAAATGCTGGAGGAACTCGGCAGGCCAGTCCTGCCAAAGGGTTTTGTCCTGAAACGTCGACTGTACTTTTATCCATAGATGCTGCCCAGCCGGCTGAGTTCCTCCAGCATTTTGTATGTGGTACCTGAGGATCCATGGCTCTTCATAGGTCACAGGTCCCACACCTCAGTATTTCTTTTCAACATTATAGGTGCTTACTTGTTGTACCAATCACACATGCACATTTTATTCATGAGTCATTAACCCTTTGGCTGATCAACAGTGTGTGCATTGCTCACAGATTGTGGAAGTATTCAGAGGAAACATACTTTTGTGTTCTCATCACTGATATCACGGCTGTAGCAATTAACCAACATGTATTTTTAAGAATGAGAAACCTTGGTGTTTGGCTGTAGGAGGAACCCCTTCCCCAAGGCATGCTTTTATAAGGAATCTTCAACAAATAGTAGTGCGTTGATATCTGGGAGGTGAGCCAAATGAAGAAAAGTGTGGGTATTATTGTTGTAAGCATAGAATGTGTTTCAGTAGTTGGCTGAGTTTGGGATCCAAACCTCAGCAACTCCTTTTGCCCACGTCTTCTACCTGCCAGAAATGAGTGTGGAAGTGGCCATTCCTCTGGGTTCACAACATGAAGGCAAGGATGAAGAGCAGGGTCACAGAGCAGAACAATCTGCCATGTGATGAGAATGTGGTTGGCGTGGGACAAGAGTCTTCAGAAGAAGAAACAATTCAATACATTTGTTCAAGGAAGAGTGCTTCAATGAGTGAAAGGCAAGCTTAGACGTCAGAAAGAGGTGCGATGTGAGATTGCTGTGTGTTTCTGCTTCAGAATGTTTGAGGATTTCCTATCAACAATCGTTTTGGCTCTCAGTTTTTCAATTATTTGATTTTGCAACAAACTGTCCAATTTAACTTATTTTAATAATCTATCACTAATAACAGATCATCTTTGCTGAGACAGGAACCATAGGACATCCAATGACCTAAAATGTCGTGAACTTTAGGAGAGATTGCTGATGTTGTGAACATAGAAATCATAGAAAATGTATAACATAAAGGTAATTTAGTCAGTTGAAAATAAGCCACCTGACCTGATTCCACTTCAGCAACTTCATCTTTAGCCCTTCAGCTAACTGCCCTCTAAGCTACACATCTAACTACACTTGTGATATGGTGATGGGCTATGTCTTATAAGACTAGTCAGTGACCTCCATGCTCCCACCACCTTCAAAATGAAAAGCTTTTTCCTTGTCTCTCCTATAGTCTATCAGGCAATTGCATTCAATCTGTGCCCCTGATACTTGGCACCCAGGACATATGAAATATTTATTTATACTATCTACATTTCTCAAAGGCTTTTCATTCCTCAGTCTCCCCTATTCTGAAGAAAACAGTTGCACCATATTGAATCTTTCCTTTATAATTTAACATTTTGAGTCCTGGCAACATCCTTATGAACCTCTTCCTCTCCTGTGAAATTTCTTATTTCCTGTAATATAGTTACCTAAACTATCAGTGTACTCAAGCTGTGCATTAAATCTTGATAAACAATTTCACTGTAATCTTCCTTCTCTTATACACTCAGTGGCCACTTTATTTGATACACCTGTACACCTGCTCCGAATGCAAGTATCTAATCAGCTAATTGTGGCAGCAGCTTAATGCTGTAAAAGCATGTACAGTGCCTATAAAAAGTATTCACCCTCCTTGGAAGTTCTCATGTTTTATTGTTTTACGATATTGAATCACAGTGGATTTAATTGGCTTTTTTTACACTGATCAACAGAAAAAAGACTCTTTTGTGTCAAAGTGATAACATATCTCTATAAAGTAACTTAAATTAATTACAAATATATTACACAAAATAACTGATTGCATTAGTATTCACCCCCTTCAAGTCAGTATTTAGTAGATGCGCCTTTAGCAGCAATTACAGTCTTGAGTCTGTGTGGATAGGCCTCTATCAGCTTTGCAAATCTGGACACAGAAATTTTCTCCCATTATTCTTTACAAATCTACTCAAGCTCTGTCAGATTGCATGGGAATCATGAGTGAACAGCCCTTTTCAAGTCCAGCCACTAATTCTCAATTGGATTGAGGTGTGGACTCTAATATGGCCACCCCAGACATTAGATAGATAGATAGATAGATAGATACTTTATTCATCCCCATGGGGAAATTCAACATTTTTTCCAATGTCCCATACACTTGTTGTAGCAAAAACTCATTACATACAATACTTAACTCAGTAATAATATGATATGCATCTAAATTACTAACTCAAAAAGCATTAATAATAGCTTTAAAAAAAGTTCTTAAGTCCTGGCAGTTGAATTGTAAAGCCTAATGGCATTGGGGAGTATTGACCTCTTCGTCCTGTCTGAGGAGCATTGCATCGACAGTAACCTGTCGCTGAAACTGCTTCTCTGTCTCTGGATGGTGCTATGTAGAGGATGTTCAGGGTTTTCCATAATTGACCGTAGCCTACTCAGCGCCCTTCGCTCAGCTACCGATGTTAAACTCTCCAGTACTTTGCCCACGACAGAGCCCGCCTTCCTTATCAGCTTATTAAGACGTGAGGCGTCCTTCTTCTTAATGCTTCCTCCCCAACACGCCACCACAAAGAAGAGGGCGCTCTCAACAACTGACCTATAGAACATCTTCAGCATCTCACTGCAGACATTGAATGACGCCAACCTTCTAAGGAAGTACAGTCGACTCTGTGCCTTCCTGCACAAGGCATCTGTGTTGGCAGTCCAGTCTAGCTTCTCGTCCAACTGTACTCCCAGATACTTGTAGGTCTTAACCTGCTCCACACATTCTCCATTAATGATCACTGGCTCCATATGAGGCCTAGATCTCCTAAAGTCCACCACCATCTCCTTGGTCTTGGTGACATTGAGACGCAGGTAGTTTGAGTTGCACCATATCACAAAGTCCTGTATCAGTTTCCTATACTCCTCCTCCTGTCCATTCCTGACACACCCCACTATGGCCGTGTCATCAGCGAACTTCTGCACATGGCAGGACTCCGAGTTATATTGGAAGTCAGATGTGTACAGGGTGAACAGGACCGGAGAGAGTACGGTTCCCTGTGGCGCTCCTGTGCTGCTGACCACTGTGTCAGACCTACAGTCTCCCAACCGCACATACTGAGGTCTATCTGTCAAGTAGTCCACTATCCAATCCACCATGTGAGAGTCTACTCCCATCTCCGTTAGTTTGTGCTTTAAGATCTTGGGCTGGATGGTGTTAAAGGCACTAGAGAAGTCAAGGAATGTAATCCTCACAGCTTTGTTGTTTTAAGCCATTCCTATATAGCTTTGGCTTTATGCTTAGGGTCATTGTCTTGCTGGAAAACAAATCTTCCCCCAAGTTGTGTTCTCTTGCAGACTACATCAGAATTTCCATGCATTTTACTGCATTAATTTTACCCTCTACCTTCACAAGCCTTCCAGGGCCTGCTGCAGTGAAGCATCCCAACAGCATGATGCAGCCACCAACACGCTACACAGTAGAGATGGTGTATTTTTGATGATGTGCAGTGTTTCCCTTATGCAAAATATAGTGTTTAGTCTGATAGCCAAACAGCTCAATTTTGGTTTCATCAGACCATAGAACCTTCTTCCAGATGACT
The DNA here is from genome assembly GCF_048418815.1 of Hemitrygon akajei. NCBI lineage: Eukaryota > Metazoa > Chordata > Chondrichthyes > Myliobatiformes > Dasyatidae > Hemitrygon > Hemitrygon akajei. The sequence continues at coordinate 53,085,899 of NC_133135.1, read as the reverse complement.
TCAGGGTCTTCCAAATGCATTCTCACAAACTCTAGCTGAGATTTCATGTGAGTGTTTTTCAACAGTGGCTTTCTCTTTGCCACTCTCCCAGAAAACTGCGACTGGTGAAGCACCCGGACAACAGTTGTTGTAAACGCAGCCTCTCCTGCCTCAGCCACTGAACTTTGTAACTCCTCCAGAGTTGTTGTAGGTCTCTTGGTGGTTTCCCTCACTAGTCCCCTTCATGCACGGTTACTCAGTTTTTCAGGACAGCTTGCCGTAGGTAGATTTGCAGCTGTGCCATATTCTTTCCATTTCTTGAAAATCGACTTAACTGTACTCCAAGGGATATTCAGTGACTTGGAAATTTTCCTGTATCCATCTACTGACTTATGCTTTTCAATAACCTTTTTGTGGAGTTGCTTGGAGTGTTCTTTTGTCTTCATGGTGTAATTTTTGCCAGGCTATTGACTCACCAGGAGTTGCACCTTCCAAATACAGGTGTACTTTTACTACAATCAATTGAAACACCTTGACTGCACACAGGTCTCCAAAAACAGATCTCCATATAACTAATCATTTGACTTCTAAAGCTAATTGGCTACACCAGTGATGATTTGGTGTGTCATATTAAAAGGGGGTGAATACTTATACATCACCCTCTGCTTCCTACCATTGAGCCAATTCTGAATCCACCTCGCTAGTTCCTCCTGAATCCTAAGTGTCCTAACCTTCCAGATCGGCCTGTCATGCAGGACCTGATCAAGGCCTTACTAAGATCTATATAAGCATCCACTGTCCTAATTTCATCCACCCCCTCAGTTCACCCTTGAAGAAACTCCAAAAGATTTGTCAGACCATCTCTGCCCCTGTACAAAACCTTGCTGACTATTCCTAATCAAGTCTTGTCTATCGAAGTCATGGTAAATCTCATCCCTCAGAATTCCCTCCAGTAACCTTCTGATGAATGAAATCAGGCTGATAGCCTGTTGTTCCCTGGCCTGTCCTTACAACCCTTCTTGAACAATGGACCAGCATTAGATACTCTGCAGTCTTCTGGAACTTTGCCAGTGGCTAACAATGAAGCAAATATCTCTTCAAGGGCTTCTGCGAGTTCCCTGGTCTGTTATTGTCTGAGAGTTTACTTGGTCAAACCCTGAGGATTTACCCACCTTATTGCTCTACAAGGCTGCAAATATTTCCTTCCTCATAACATGCATGTGACTTTGCTACTTATTACCTCACATCTTATGAACCTCATCTCATTGGCATCCATGATATTCTCCTTGGTAAACACCAAGGACAAAATGGACATTAAAAGTCTCACCCATCTCCTGCAACTCCACACACATAGGTGGTCCTGATGGTCTTTAAGAGGACCTAGTCTTTCGGTACTCATCTTTTTACTGTTAATACATCTAAGGAACCTTTTGGTACTATCTTTAATCCTGACTGCAAATCCATCTCATACCCTCTTAAGCCCAGTTTTTAATTTTTTAAATATATTCTACAAGGGATTAATTTGTTTCCAGCTATCTAAACAGGATGTATGCTTCTTTTTTAACATCAGAACATAGCCAAGGTTTCCCTGAACTTGGTATGCCTATCCTTCTAACAGGAACATGCTGACCTTGGACTTTTGATATGAAACTTTCAGAAGCCTGCCACTTGCCAACTGTCCATTTGCCTTTAAATAGAGTCATCCAGTTGATCCCAGGTGGATCCTCAAAGCTGGGCCAGATCAAGTTCAGGACTTTAACCTGCGGACATGTCTAATGCCCCTGAAGGAGTTGGTGATCATTGGTGGTATCCACAGGAAGTTTTACTTCAAGAAGGCACATCTATCATTAAAGATCTCCACCATCTGGGACCTGCCTTCTCTTTTCAGCTTCCATTTGACAGGAGGTACAGAAACCTGAAGTCTCAGACCACCAGATTCAAAAACAGATACTACTTTCAACCATTTGGTTTTTGAACTAACCGGCAAAATCCTAATCAGAATGTTGAGGCTTTAGAGAGGGTGCAGAAGAGGTTTACCATTGAGAGGGAGACCAGGTAAGTTCAACAGAAATGTGTAGGTCAAGTCTTTTGCACAGGGAGAGCTGGTCTGCTTGGAATTCACAGCCTGGGATGGTGGTGGAGATAAATACATTGGAGGCACCCAGGAGGCTCTTAGCCACATAAATGTGCAGGAAATGGAAGGATATGGAAATTGTGTTGGCAGAAAGAATTAGTTTAAATTAGCATTTGATTACTGATGTAATTAGTTTGGCCTATTAATGTAATTAGTACAGCCTACAACTCTGTAGGCTGAAAGGCCTGTTCCTGAGCTATACCATTTTGCGTTCTATGCTGAGCACAATTTAGCAACAGGGTGAACACTATGGCCACTTCACACTAAAAGAGTCCTTCAATTTTATTTTTGTTCCAATTGTGATCTTGTTTGTAAAAATTGTGTATAATTTATGTTGAATTTGTGTTTTTCTTGTGAATGTTGTTTACGATATGTTCCTTGGATGCTGCTGCAATGTTTGTCATTGCATTTGTACATATGACAATAAACTCAACTTTCACCCACCTTCATTCATTTGTTACTCAAACTGAAGTATTTTCATGATTCTAGAAAAATGTTTAAGTAATTTGATAGAAGTACTTAAACTGTGTAAGGGTAATAAACATTTGATCTAAGTTGCTGAACAAAAGTGATTGAAATAAAAATATAATTATGGATTTAGGAAAGAATTGAAAGAAGATTGTCACCTATGAAAAACGGGTAGAATTGATGGAGTGTAGTGTATCTTCTTTGAAACCCTTCATCAGCTGAGTTGATTGAGTTCAAAAGCCGTGAGGTAATGCTGCAGCTCTATAAAATCCTGGCTACACTACACTTTGTATCTTGTGTTCACTTCTGGTCGCATCATTATAGGAAGGATGTGGAAGCTTTAGAGAGTGCAGAGGTTCTTTGTAAGGATGTTACCTGACTTGAGAGCATGTTTTATGAGGATAGGTTGAGAGGGCTAGTGCTTTTCTCTTTGTAGTTAAAGAGGATGACAGGTGACTTGATAGAGGACTATAAGATGATAAGAGGCATAGATTAAGTTGTTTTCCTACTCTCAAGAGTTCACCCAGGGTCTCTATTCACCATTTCCACCCCCCACCCCCCGACAACCTGGTAAACAACTTGTTATTTTCACCTGGTACAATTTATCAATTACCCATATACCTACCTCCCTGGGTTTCTACTCTCTTGGTTCACCTTCCCGATCCACTCTCCCTTGTGGTTCCATCTACCCATCATTCCTCTATTATCTAGTTTTACCTACCACCTACTAGCTTTTCACCTCCCTCTCATTTCTATATACTGGTTATCTTCCCTCAACATTCCTTCAGTTCTCACTCACCCCAAAACCTTGATCCTCCCTTTGCCTCCACAGATGCAGCTTGACCTGCTGAGTTCTTCCAGCAGTTTATTTTTTACTCCAGATTACAGCATCTTCAGTCTCTCAAGTGTCCATTGTCAGTAGATGTTTTATATAGTGTTATCAGTGGTACTTTATGGATGAAAAGTCTGTGAATAAGTTTTTGAGAGATTCCAGAAAAGATAATATAGAAAGAAAAGCCATTGTTAAGGATGTAATAGTTGTGAAACGATGTCTTAAAAACAAGTCAAATGAAGGCAATAACACTGTGCTAGCACTAGATGTGTGACATTGGAGAAGGATGTTGTGGTAACTGTAAGAAGTTGAAGAGGCTTTGAGGAGAGAAGATAAACATAGTGTCAGGAGACAGAGGTAAGTGGATAGGGAAATTATTTCAACATGGAGTTGTGTAGAAAATGGAAACAGAACGGGTGGTGTGGTAGCGTAATGGCTAGCACAATGCTTTACAGTACAGGGATCCTGTTTCAATCCCCGCCACTGCTTGTAATGAGGTTGTATGTTCTCCCTGTGACCAAATGGGTTTCCTCAGGATGCTCTGGTTTCCTCCCACAGTCCAAAGACGTACCAGTTGTTAGGTTGATTGGTCATTGTAAATTGTCCGTGATTAGGCTGGGGTTAAATTGGGAGATCGCTGGGGGGCATGGCTCAAGGGACCAGAAGGGGGCATCTCCGCATGATATCTCAATAAATAAGTAAAAATTTCAAAAAGATTTTGGTAAGCAACAATATGACCTTGAACTTTGGAATGAAAAGGGGGTTGGATAATTGGCAGTATTTTGCAAGGACAGAAAGGTCAATGTTGAGGATTTTTGAGGAGGAGGAGGAGAGATGTGAATTGCTTTGGCGGGGAGACAGCCAGTGCCTTGGCAGAAAGAACTGGATGACAACGTAACCTCAGTCAATCAGCTCTCCGTAGGGAACAAGGGAAATATAGGAAGGTCCATACACCCATATTCTGGTGTAGCAGTTCAAAGGGGTAACAACACACACAAAATGCTGGTAGAACACAGCAGGCCAGGCAGCATCTATAGGGAGAAGCGCTGTTGACGTTTGGGGCCGAGACCCTTCGTCAGGACGAAGCTTCTCCCTGTGGATGCTGCCTGGCCTGCTGTGTTCTACCAGCATTTTGTGTGTGTTGTTGTTTGAATTTCCAGCATCTGCAGATTTTCTCGTGTTTGCAGTTCAAAGGGGTATATGGTTTTATGGCTAAGCATTGAGGAATAAAAAGGAGGAGCTGATATTCTTTGAAAGAATTATTTGCAAGGAAAACCAGAACACTTAAAAGTGACAAATTGCTCATTAGACTTGTCTTTTGCCTGGAATGTAAATTGATATATTGGAGGAAATACTGCATTAACATGGGTTTAGCAAAAGCATTTTCCTTGTAAGGCTTTAATTCTGAATCAGTTTTGGAGCATGTCACTATAAGTATTGTAGAGAAATGTGAAATCTCTATTAATACTTAATCGCTGCTAGGGAGGATTATATATTTTGTAATTACTAAAATCTCTCATCTATTCATAACCATCTGTATCAGAGAACTGTTAGAGATGGCTTTAATGTTATAAACAGGATAATGGATCCTGTGCAGCAAATATGCAGCACTGTGGACAAAAGGCATTGGCTGAGATATTCTAGTGATTTCTCCTGTTCACCATCCCAGTGAACTAAGTCATACATGTAACAACATCAAGTAAAAGAAATGATAGCGATCCTAGCATTTCTATCCTTTGTGTCTCCATAACACAAATATAGTTTGATAAGTTTTGGCACCTAAGTGAGAGTTTGCTATTTTAAAATTGTATGTGATTGAAACAGCAGAATAAATATGAACTATACAGTGTTTGTATCTACAGCAATCCACAAAGGTCCAAGGTATACTGGTCCTTTCAAAGCACTCCTTATTTCATCCCCACTCATGTTCTTTCCTCCACCTTTTTTCCCGGTACATTGATGTCTGTGTCAAATGGCATCAGTAGTGTTAAGGTTATGGAATAAAAATCAAGTTAATGTCAGCACTTTCAAAGCTGCAAAATCAAAATCCTCATATAGTATATAAAAAGATTTAAGTACTCTGCTTTTCTCAGTTGATCTGCAGCCAGCATTTGTTCGAGCATATGTTTTACTGTTGAAAAATCTGTATTTAAAAGTATGAATTATAAGGGCAGGCAACACACACAGTAAACAGTCAATGTTTCAGGCCAAGACCCTTCAGTAGGATTGGTGAAGAGACCCAGATCAGAATTAGGTTCATCACCACTCACGTATGTTATGAAATTTGGGATTTTTTGTGTGGCAGCAGTACTGTGCAATACATAAAATTACTGCGGTACCATGCAAAAGACACTCTAGCTATATATATATGTGACTAAGCCTTTTGCTCAGTACTGTATAAGATATTTTTTCTTCTTTTTGTATTTGCACAATGGGTTGTCTTTTGAACATTGTTTGTTCATCTTTATTTGTAGTTTTTCATTGATTCTATTTTGTTTCTTTGTGAATACCTGCAAGATATGAATCTCAAGGTTATATATGGTGACATGTATATACTTTGATAATAAATTTACTTTGACTAATATTAGATGTGGGTTGAACATTTGCAGTAGAACATCGTTATTTTCTATTTAATATTGGAACCTGGTAAAGTTAATACCTGGAAAATAATATGTCAGTGGACAAGATGGAGTGGATACATGCCTGATGGTAGTTTTTGTGAAATATGTCAGCCTGACTCTTCTTTATCTATCTTCACCCTACCCATCCTCCATCAAATGAGGAAGAATATTATATTTTCTTATAATATTCCTTAATGAGGTGTGGTTGCTGCCAGCAAAGGCAGAGTGTAATTGCCATCCCTTCATTTCCTGGGAAATAATGCTGAGCTGCCTTCTTGAACTACTGTGGTTTGAGGTAAAGGTACTCTCACAGTGATGTCAGGTGGAAAGGTCCTGAATTTTGATGCAGCAACGATGTAAAATTTGCAATATAGTTCCAAGTCTGATTTCAAAGTCATTTGAAGAGGAAATTTTCCAATATGCCTGTAGCCCTTATCCATTTTTTAGGGCATACACAGTGAATCTGAGAAGATTTTTGAAAAATACTTTGCAAGTTGCGTTTGTAAATTCAGATGCCAAAATGCACCAGTGGGACTGAATTTTTGAGTTGGTGAATATAGTGACAATCACATAGACTGCTAAAAGGCATTGAGCTTCCTGAGTGTAACGGAACTGCACTTGTCCAGGCAACTGAGAATATCCCACTAGATTTCAGACTTGTGGCTTGTAGAATCTGGAAAGATTTCATGAATTGTTTTCTATTGAATACCCATCAATGTGGCAGTATTATTGTGGCTAGCCTTGGTATGAACCTGATACACTTTTAAAATAAAATATTTCAAAATAAGGGAATATAACACCTTAGTTCAAACTTGAGCTCAATGGATTAAAGAACAACTTTTAGACAGGTTAAGATATGATCAGATTCACATGAAGCAGAGAGCAAAGATAATGCAAAGAACAAAGTATCAGGATCTGGCTAGTGGCATTCCACAGCAATCTATGCTGCAGCCGCAACGATTTGTAATATTGAATAGCCGCTAGGATGAGGTACAGAATGTTCCATGTCAAATTTTGGGATGACCTGGGGATAGCTGACACCATAGCAGGGCAGATAAAATTGCAAAATTACAAGTTATTTATTAAACAACAAGCAAATGGATTTCAACATGACAAAATACAAGATCACCCACATTTGATCTAAAAGGAATAGGACAGAGTACTTTCTAAAGAGTCTTCTCTGTGTTCCTTTGCTCAGTTCTAGGCAGTGTACCTTAGGAAAGTTAAATTGGCATTGGCAGGTACATGCTGTATGCTCATCAGAATGATACTAAATTTTGTAGGGAGAAATTCAATCACTCAAGGACGTAGCACCTAAAATCTGGAATGTTTGAAACAATAGTATTTTAAAGCTCCCAAATTATTAATGGAATCTGAATGGGAAAATTTTTGTCCAATATTTGAGGAGTCATTGTCTCAGGTTCATGATCTAACACTTGGAGTCTGCAGTTCAGGAATGAAATAGGAAAGCTGTTACCTGAAAATGGTTGTAGAGAAAATACTAGAATTTATCATTAACAAATTGGTAACAACATACATAGATGTTATTATGGTGTTGATGAAAAAGACATGTTTGACAAATCTGTTTCTTTGAAATTGTAACCAGTGAAAGCAATGGATAGGGTTTATTTGAACTTTCAGGAGATCTTCAATAAGGTGGCACACAAGAGATTATGAAACAATTAAATGTGTGAGATTAAGGATAATGTACTGACATGGATTCAAAGCTGAAAGCAGAGAGAAAGATTGAATGGATAATTTTTGGGCTGGATGGCTATGTCTGATAACATGCAACAGGGAACCAAAGCTGTAACTGTTCCTGGTCTATTTTAGTAACCAAGATACATTTGCTGATGACGTGTGGTTGTGGGGTTTTGTGAAGAATGTAAGTTAAATGAATAGATGTAGGCATGACAGATGGAATGTAATATGGAAGAGTTGGAGATCGAGCACTTTGGTAGAAAACATAGAAGATCAGAGTATTTTATAAATGGAGAGAGATTAAAGAGTGTTCATTTTCATTGGGCCATGTGTATCTTTGTGTAGAAATCACTGAAAGTTAATATGCAGGAACACTAAGCAATTAAGGAATCAAGTGGTATATTGGTCTTCCACGCAAGAAGATCTGAGTACAAGAGTTAAGAGGTTTTGGAAAATCAAAAATAATTGCAGATACTGGAAATTAGAAATTAGGAAAACAAACACAGTTGTTCATGAAAACACTCAGCTGATCATGAAGCGACTGTGGAAAGAGAAATAGAGTTTATACTTTAGGTCAAAAAGCCATTCAACTTAATGTTAGACCCTTCACCAAAGGAAGTCTTACTGGAATTATACAGGGGCCTGGGACAAACAGAACATTGTAGGCAGACCTTCATATGGTCTCCCTGCCTCAGGATGGATGAATTTTTGATAGAGGGAGTGAAATAATGCTTCATCCAATTGATTCCTAGGATGGGATTTTTTTTTTGGTTCATGAGATTAAGCACACTAGGCCTATAATGTCTTGCATTTTGAGGCACAGGAGATGAACTCACTGAAGCATACACGTTTCTACTGGAGCTGACAAGGTAGATGCAGGGGTACCTTTTCCCTGATACGTCTGTCTAGAACCAGAAACCTAAGTGGTTGGACATGTAGAATTCAAGTGAGAAGAAATCTCTTCACCTAGAGGACAATAAATCTTTGGAATTCTCTACCCAAGAGATAGGTGGATGCTCAGTTGACAAATATATTTAAGACACCATTTGATAGATATTTGGATATTAAGGGAATTGAGACTACAGGAGAGTAGAGCTAAGGAAGTGATCCATAATCTAATTGAACAGTGGAGCAAGCAAAAGGGACCTGTCAACTCTTTTCTGCCTCTATTTCTTGTGTTCTTACATGTTAAGCCTTTTATTCCAATGAGGTAACTGATATCTATGACACCCTAAATGAGCCATGAGTTAAGTGAGTAATTTTTGGAGAACTATGCTCAGGAGACTCTCTTCGTGTTTGATTTTCAGCTTGATGTCTGGACTGGCTGCTTTAGATGCAAAAGCTTCAAGTCGATTGGGTCTCATCACAATTGCCTACTATCTTTGGACCACATTTGTGGCTGTTGTTATTGGAATAATTATGGTGTCCATCATCCATCCTGGTGGTGCAGCCCAGAAGGAGAACACTGAGGACAGTGGAAAGCCAATCATGAGCTCTGCTGATGCTTTGTTGGATCTGATACGGTACGTGGAGCATTGTCTCAGATTTCACTGTTTTCTTAAAACATTTGGCCCATTGCTCCAATGCTAGCTCTCAGAATAATTCCATCAATTACATTCCCTACTTATTTCCCTGTTCTCTTCTAAATGCCCCTCGACTTCACCCTGATTCTTTGTCACCCACCACTACCAGGGACAATTTACGGTAGCCAGTTAATCTACAAACCATGAACGTGGGAGAAGATGGATGCATCTGTTCCTAGTGAAATATGAAACCACCACACAGATGATGTCTGAGGTCAGGAACAAGCCATGTCATTGGAGTTCTGAGACAGCAGCACTACCTGCTCCACCAGTATAATGCTTCAGTTCTTCTTTTCATTGAAGAAATTGTACATTTGCAAAGTTATTTACAAGTTCATTTCACTTTATAAGTTGAGAAGGTTTTCAAAACATATATATAATGCCACAAAGCTGACCTTTATAATAATAAACATATTAGTCTTTTATAAGGTTTCTGTGTGTCTACAATAGTTCAATGGTAATTTTTCCTGCAGATGCAGTGCCAGAATTAGATAATATGATTCTTTTTAATTTAAATGATGTAATGTGCCATTCAAGATGGTGCTGGTGATATATGGTGACGTTTTTCAAGCAGCTCACAAAACTACTAGGTAATCCTACTAGATATATTACTTCTGGACTGTGATCACTGCAATCCGCAGCCTGTAATTTCCCTTTAAGAAGTGTGCTTTTGAACCATCTAAATGAGCTAACAATTTTACAATCTCCTGGAAGGATTCAGTGAACTTGACTCTCAAGAATGCAGATATGGTCATCACCGAAGCAGCCATCGCTATGGTGACAGTCTGGGGCACATCAGACTTCAGACCAGATTAAGGCATCAAGGCTTGAGAGCAGGAAACGAACAGATGTTTAGCTCCCAGTCCGCGCCAATTAAAGAGCCGAGCCAGATTAAAACATCAAGATTCGAGAGTGGAAATGGCCCAAGAGTGGAAAACAAATCAATATCCAGCCTCCATTAAAGCATCAAGCCAGATTAAAGTGTTGGGGAACAAGAAAGGTAAAAAAAACAATGTTCTTCTCCTTGCCAGCCAAGATCCCTCACCATAGCCCGTCCCATCTGCCTGCATTGACCTGTCTCCCTCTCTTCTTGCAGGAGGTACAGGAGCCTTGGGTCCCAGGCTGTCAGGTTCATAAACAGTTATTGCCCTGGGGTCATCGGGCTCCTGGACAGACTTCACTCGCCTCAGTGCTGAACTGACTCTGCAGCTGTGGGCTCACTTTCGGGACTCTGCAGTTCATGTTCAATGTGTTATTTCTTTACATTTTTTATTGTTCTTTTTTTCACACATTAGATATTTGTCAGTCTTTGCTGTGTGTGTTTTTTTGCTGATTGTATTGTGTTTCTTTGCTTTGTGAGTTCCTGCAAGAAGATGAATCTCAAGGTTGTATGTGATAGACGTACTTTGATAATCAATGTACTTTGAACTTTTAATGAATTAATTTATCTTGTGCCTTCCTTGTCAAATCTAAGCTTGTCCACTGAGTGGAGCAATTGCACTCCCCTGAAGGAATGTGTTGGTGAAGATAAAATTATCAAGTCTACTGAGGACAACTGCTCCATATGTGATGGCATTGAGACATATAAAACAGTAAGGGTGAATCATAAGAGATTCTACAGATGCTGGAAATCCAGAGCAACAAACACAAAATGCTGGAGGAACTCAGCAGGTCAGGCACTAATGATGGAAATGAATGAACAGTCACGTTTCAGGCCAAGATCCTTCATCAGGACAAGGAAGACCTTAATTCCTGGCCTATATTATTCTAATTATTCTCACCTAGATTATCATATGATGCAATATAATAGACTTAAAGCAATGCATCTTTAATAAAGGATTAATATAAAGAATCTTTAATGTAATTGTTGGACAGAAATTTGAAAATTCAAATACTTTACTATTCTCTTTACTTGTGTTATTATTTAAAACTTTAAAATTCCTTAAAACTGAGGCATTAGGGGACGCCAGAAAGGATGACTTGTTGGCCATTGCTAAACAGCTGGGATTTGTTACGGTAAAACTGGCTATGAGAAAGGCAGAGATCCAGAGGGGAATAGCTGAGCATTATGTATCTACAAATGTGTTTAAAGAGGTGGTGTTACAATTGTTTCCTGAAAGGAAACCAGCTGAGCATCAGTTACAGCTGGAACAAATAAGGTTAGAGACACTTAAATTAGAGGACAGAGAAAGACAAAGGCAATTTGAAGCTGCGGAAAAGGACAGACAAAGACAGTTTGAGGCTGTGAAAGCAGACAAACAAAGCAAATTTGAGCTAGAAAGGTTAGAGAAGCTACAGCAAGGTTGTTCAATGTTTGACTCTGGTGATAGGTTTGTTGCCAGTTGGGAAGTTAAATTGGTCTCTCCATTTCATGAAGCTAAGGTTGATAAATACTTTCAGCATTTTGAGAAAAAGCTCAGAGCCTATGGTGGCCCAGGGATGGTTGGCCTCTCCTGTTACAGAATGTAATTAAGGGTAAGGCTCAGCAGGCTTATTCTGCCCTGTCAGTTGATGATGCAAGAGGTCACAGGTTCAAATCCTGGATGAGCCCCCAATTTGTGTTACACACCAGCAGCAATAGATCACAACTGAGTCAGGTTTTAATGTTAAATCCACTATCTTTATTAGCATCTACTCAAAATACAGAAAAAAACAAACAAAATAAAGAGAAGTTAACAGTGTTATGCATGTGTGGCTCCCAAACTGTCAAGCTTAGGAATAGTTCTTAAAAGTCTTAAGATGGCAAACTAGAAAGGTTCAGTAATCCAGGGAATAAATGAGGGGAGAGATTTGTAAATCCACATTAAAATGTAGTGAGGAGGCGATCACGAAAAATTCCACAGGTTCCACAGTGGGAAAAATGAAGTAACAGTCGCCGAAGATCTTTTCCGTCGAGTCATTCTGAAATCCATGTAGAAATCCCACAAGGTGACAGTTACAGAATATCCCTTTGCACAAGTGGTTACCACATAGCGCACCTGAAGCCAGGTAAGGGTTAACAAAAGTGGTTGCTACAGGACACTCCAACAAAATTCATGTATGGATCATACGAAGTGACAGTCACACATCCAATGTGCACCGTGTGCCATTAATCAACCCAATCCTTTGGACATGGGAAAGTATCAGACTTTACCCATATGATAATGAGCTGTTCCTGCCTGCAGTCCAAAGCTTTCACACTCTCTCTCTCTATACTGAAAGTCCCAGCGGTCTGTCGCAACTTGTTATACTGATGTCATAGTCCTGCCTTGTTTAAGCATTTTAAAGTGACACCCACAGTACAAAACCATGGTCATGTAACAGTGGGTAGTGTGAAAGTGTGGTGAATAATCATATCTTTCAAATATTTCTCAGTCTTATTGTAAGACAGTTAAGGTAACTTCATTCAAACTTAGATTTAAATTTAACTTAGTTAAATAAGCAAACCATCATTTGAAGCATTTTGTAAAAAAATGTATATAAGCTGAAAGATTAGTTTTTATTTCTCTCAGTTAGGCCTATCTATTTTAACCTTTGAAATCTTTTTTAAGTTTCCAGCTCGAACATTGCACTTTAAAAAGTTAGTTAAATTAGTTCAGGCAAATGGCAACAAACAGATAAAATTATACTCTAGCTATGCTTAAGCCAGAAGTAAATTTGAACCTAATCATGTTCTTCACACTTAATTTTTTAAAATGTCTTACTGTGCCTAAATTATGAACTTTTAAAACATAATTTTCGATGGGGAGAGCAACTTGAAATCATTGTCAACAATTGATCTATAACCTACTTTTTGGAGATGAATGGCAGATTTAGGTCATTTTAGGTCAATCTTGATATTTCTCCCAAATAGGTTACCAACTCATAATGTCAGCTATTTGAATGAAGTAACAACAATTCATTTACTAATGTGATCAGACTTCAATGCTGGACTGAATGATGAATGGAGCACACACAAAATGCTGGAGGAACTCAACAGGCCAGGCAGCTTCTATGGAAAAAAGTAAACAATCGATATTTCAGGCTGAGATCCTTCATCGGGACTGATTGTGTTGCTTTGGATTTCTAGCATCTGCAGATCTTCAGATGTTTCTGAATGATGAATGTTTGATTTCTCAGCTGGCTACAAAGGCTCCATGCAAAATGAGTTGTAGGAGTTTTAACTGAGTTCTTAATAATTTTGCATTAAACACTGCCCATCATGAAAAGCAAAATTTCAAGACATCATAAGAATGGTTTGATTCTGGAAGGAACTTTACATGCCATATTTGCCCTTTTGTTTCACTATTTGTAATATTATGATTATTTTGTGATTGTGGATTGTATCTTTTAAAACAATTTAGTAACTATTTACTTCTTTAATGATGTGTTTATCAGCCAAATAGATTATCTCCATAGCCAGCCCATTGTAGTTTCCTAACATTCCTTTTTCCAATGTAGAGGAACAGAAGTATCACGTCTATAGATCCCTCAAAGTTCATTCAACTTCACTCAACTTCACTTGCCCCATCTTTGAAATGTTCCCACAACCAATGGATTCACTTTCAAGGACTCTTCATCTTATGTTCTCAATATTTATTGCTTATTTATTTGTTATTATTATTTCTTTCTTTTTCTATTTGCACAGTTTGTTGTCTTTCACATACTGGTTGAACTTCCAAGTTGGTGCAGTCTTTCATTGATTCTGTTATGATTTTTATTATGAAGAGTTATCAAGTATGCCCACAAGAAAATGGATCTCAGGATTGTATATGGTGACATATATGTACTTTGAAAATATGTTTATTTTGAACTTTGAAAGTTCCTGCACAGAATTCTTGATCATGTAGAGGAATAGAGGTATTTGGGAATCAATGTCTATAGATCCCTCAATGTTGCCACTCGTTGATAGGGTTGTTAAGAAGGCATATCATTTGTTGGTCTTTATTAGTCTGGGGATTGTGTTCAAGAGTCACAGGGTAATGTTGCAGTTTTACAAGACCCCGGTTAGACCATGCTTAGAGTATTGTGTTCAGTTCTGGTCACCACTTTTTAGGAAGGATGTGGAAGTTTTAGAAAAAGTGTAAAGAAAATTTACTAGGATAGTGCATGGAATAAAGAGCAAGTTTATGAGAAAAGGTTGAGCAAGCTAGGGGTTTTCTCTTTGAAGCAAAGGAGGATGAGAGGTGACTTTATAGAGGTGTATATGATGATAAGAGGCATTGACGGAGTGAGCAGCCAGCATATTTTTCTCAGGGTGGTAATAGCTAACGTGAAAGAGTATAATTTTAAGGTGATTGGAGGAAGGAATGGGGGGGTGGGAGGGATGTCAGAAGTATTTTTTTCACACAGAGTGGGCTAGGTTCATGGAATTCACTATTGGGGTGGTGGTAGAGGCAGATACTTCAGTGACATTTAAGAAAGGCAGATGGATGAAAAAAAATGGAGGACTATGTGGGAGAAATGGTCTGGATTGATTCTGGAGTAGATTAAAAGGTTGGCACAGCACTATAGGCTGAAGCACTTATACTGTGATGCATGGCTCTATGTTCCATGTTACAAAAATTACCCAGTTATGCTAAATTGAAAATACACTTGTTGAAGCACGTTAAAAATATTTTTAAAACTTCAGTGACTGAATTCATTGGAATTTATCTACAATTTTGCTGCCCATATTTCAAGATCCACAAATGTCACTTGTACATCAAAATATATCACAACTAATATTTAGTTTTTATGGACTGCATTGCAGTCACATTGTTATTTTCACAGGTTAACTAAAATCTGAATAAAGTAGTCGTGAGAGGTGTCATCTCAACCTTATAGTTCTTCTAAGTTCTCACTTGCACACCTAAATGAAATTCAAAAAACCCATGGGCATTTGATGGGTGTTATGCCTCTAAAGTAAGATGTATATCTTGTCTGTTTGAATATTTCTTGGCTAGAAATTTGCATGCATAGTGCAAGCTTGTGAGGCTGAGGAGGGGAAAGATAGGATCAGCCATGATTGAATGGCAGAGCAGACTTGATGGGACAAAAGGCCTAATTCTGCTCCTATGTCTTACAGCCTTATGGTCTGATGTGGAGCACCAATGAATTGTCTCCGGAATCTGCTTTGCTAATTGTAATTCACTACCTTGAATGTGTGCAGTGGGCATACACATGGAGACCTGCCAGAGGCATACAGTGATAGTAAATAGCATTTACTGTTTATTTTGCTGTCATTGGGCAAAATGCCTGTGTACGTATGAGGCCCATCAATGTCGCCACCAACCACACCAAACCACATCTTCTAGATTGTTGGGTGCTACGTTGGTGTTATTGGCTCTGGGGATTCTGCAGCATCCATTACCTTGCAGTGAGGACTACCATTAACTAATCATCTTGCTGCACAATCCCACCTCAGCCTCTTCACTAAGGTTCTAAAGGTTCCCAATATGAATACTGACCTCTCTTCCCCACCGCCTCCACCTCATCTATCAGGGCCTTGATCTTGCCCAGCTGGCTTTCTGTGTCTTGCTCGCTTCCGCTTTCACCCTATAATCCCTCTTTGCAATGCTCATCCCTTGACACCTTGCATAGAACTAGTTGGATCTGCCACCAGGTGCCAATTTTGTGCACCCTTTCAAGCAATGTAGAAATTTCTATCATCTTGTCTCTGTAACAATCATAATATCATACTTATTAAAGCTCTCATCTTTCAACCTCCTCCTTCACTTCACTCAAAATTTCCCTGCTTCATAATTTCATGCATGTCAGCCTGTATGTTACAGGCCCAGTGTGAATCCTCTAAACGCTGATATGTCCGTGCATTCTCTTTAGGTGTGTAGAAACATAACATAAGAAAGAGGAGCAGGAATAGGCTAACTGGCCTGTTGAGCCTGTTCTGCCATTCAATAATATCATGGCTGATCTGGGGAACAGTGACCTATTGAAAGTGAACAGAAAGAATCAGAACATGACAAAGCTGTATCCCTTCCTGACTGACCAGAGTAATTAATTAAATATTTTGCATTAGATATTTATGATCAAATATGTGTGAAAAACTAATTATTTTTTCAGATGTGAATAACAATGATCAAGACAATTTCAGGTGAATGTGTTTAGTTTAAAGCCTACTAAAAATTCTGGACAGCTGTAAAATACAGATTTATTTAAGGGATTGATGTGGATCAAAAATGGTGGCCAACAACACAGATTATGCTGAAGCAAGCTACTAACCAATTGGTCCATTCAGCTTTATCAACACAATCTGAAAATGGCCTAAATTGTACCAAAAACAAAAAGAAAAATAGGCATCTGTTAGTCTTGAGAGACCATGGATTTGCGCCTTGGAAGGTTTCCAGGGCGCAGGCCTGGGCAGGGTTGTATGGAAGACCAGCAGTTGCCCATGCTGCAAGTCTCCCCTCTCCATGACACTGATGTTGTCCAAGGGAAGGGCAAGGGCTGATACAGCTTGGCACCGGTGTAGTCGCAGAGCAATGGGGGGTGCCAGAGGAGAGAGGAGAGTTGTAGAGGGAAGAAGGAATGGGAGGAAGATGGAGGCTCTGAGGAACCAAGAGGTGACAGTGGAGCCTGAGAGACTTGGGGTGGGAAAGTGGTTTGCTACCCATATCACACCTAGTATTAAGTTAGTACAGCATAGGAACACTCCCTTTGGCCCATGATGTGATGCTGAACTAATTGAACTAGTAATTACAAACAAGAGTAAATCTGCAGATGCTGAAAATCTGAGCAACACACACAAAATGTTAGAGGAACTCAGCAGACCAAAAAGCGTTTATGGAAAAAAGTATAGTCAACGTTTCGGGCCGAGACCCTAAACTAGTCTGTTCTGCTTACACAAGGTTCATATATTTATGCCTCTATCTAAAAGCCTCTTAAATGCCTCCTTCATAATTGCCTTCACTGCCAGTCCTGACCGCAGTCTTTCTGCATACCTCCTTTGAACTGAACCTCTCTCATTTAAATGCATGCCCTCCGGTAGAACATAGAAAAGTGTGACACAGGAACAGGCCATTTGCTAATAATGTTGTGCCGAAGCAGCTAAAAAGCAAATCAAAAACACCCAAACACCAACCCCCCCCCCCCCCCCTACTTACACCATGTCCATATCCCTTCATCTTTCTTACATCCATGTGCTTATCCAAATGTCTCTTAAAAGCCTCTAATATATTTACCTCTACCACCATACCAGGCAGTGCATTCCAGGCATCAATTACTCTTTGAGTAAAAAACCTAGCCTTCACAACCCCCTTGAAACTACCCTCTCTGAACTTCAATGTATGCCCTGGGAAACAGAAACTCTGTCCACTCTATCTATGCCTCCCATCATCTTGTAAACCTTTATCAGGTCTCTCCTCAGCTTCCGGCACTCTGGAGAAAACAACTCAAGTTTATCCAGCCTCTCGTGATAGCGCATGCCCTCGAAACCAGGAAGCATCCTAGTAAACCTCTACTGCACCCTCTCATCCTTCAACATCCCTTTTATAGTTGGGTGACAAGAACTGTACACAATACTGCAGATGCAGCCTAACCAGAGTTTTATAAAATTGCAACATAACCTTCTGACTTTTGAACTCAAAGCCTCGATTAATGAAAGCAAGCATTCCATAAGCTTCTTGCCACTTTCAAGGAGCTATGAACTTGGATCCCAAGATCTCTGTGCAAATGTGATATATATAAATGACCTGGATGAAAATGTAGATCTCTGCAATCTCCTCCATTTCTGTTCTTTCGTGAATTCCCAACATTAATTGTTTCACCAACTGTTGCCAAGCTTTCAGCGATTCCAAGCTCCATAATTCATACCGGCTGCATCAGCGTCTGGTATGGGGGTGGGGGGTGGTGGGAGAGCTACTGTACACCATTGAAGTAAGTGGCAGAAAATTGTAAACTAAGTCATCTGCATCATGGGCACTAGCCTCCATAGACTCAAAAAGTCACCGTCCATCGTTAAGGGCCCCCATCACCCAGGACGTGCCCTCTTCTCATTGCTGCTATCAGGAAGAAGATCCACATTCGATGACTCAGAAACAGCTTCTTCCCCTCTGCCATCTGATTTCTGAATGGACATTGAACCCAAGAACACTACCTCACCACTTTTCTATTCTTTTGCACTACTTATTTAATTTATCTATATATATACACACACACACATGTATATACTTACTGTAATCTATGTTTTTTCCCTCTATTATTATGTATTGTAGTTTACTGCTGCTGCAAAGCTAACAAATTTCATAACATATGTCGGTGATATTAAACCTGATTCTGATTCTCATTCTAATACCTCTTTCTTCTTCCATTGTGATACTCTAAAAAGCCTTCCTCTTTGAACAAGATTTGGTCAAATGAGCTACAATGTGACTGTGTCAAATTTTATTTGGTAATCCTGATTAGAGGTGGTATCCCTGATCTGTTGTCAAAACCATTTTGAATCTTTGCTGTTCTGAATTATATGCCTTTATATTTCATGAAATTGGAGAATGATAAATTATGTGTTACAATACATATTTATCTACATATTTATCAGAGATCAACCTCCACACTGGGCCAGTTAATACATTGTCCAGTATGACACTGAGTCATGGGAGGGTCTGTGTTCATTTCATGGCCTGGGTTAGTCAGTGGTGACACCAAATTTCCTCAGCCCAGGAAAGGAAGAGGACAATAGTCCAGGTTCTATTTATTATTAGTATTCAGCTGAGCTTAGAGACCTGTTAATTCACCATTTCATAAACAAATAGATCACTGGAATGAATTTCTGGAGAACATTTAAAGTATCTTGAAGACGGCTGAATGTAAATTATAACTTTTCATATCTGAGAACTGGAGGAATTTTATTGCTGGACATATCGATAAAAGGATAATGAATTAATGTTACTCATTAATATAACAACAGTCCTTTTAAAACAATTATTATGTGTTAATTAAAAGCAAAATCCAAGGTTAATAATCAGCACAGCCAGAACTGTAATCATTTCAATATCTAACATTTTAAGTTTTAGTATTTCTTTATTAGATATAAATTTACGGCTCAATGGTCAATTCCTAAATAATTAAATATTAGCAATTCTACCATTATTAAGTGTATCATTATCTACATCAAGAGTGGACAAGTGATATACCCTCTCTTGCTTCAGTAAATCAGAATGGTCCACTGTTTCATGGAACTTAATTTGTTGAGATTTCCAAGAAATTATGTTGGAGAACTGACTGACCTGGGTGTGAGCTCATTGATTTCCATGGGTGGGAGAGCGCTATGATAGAAAGGGAAGATAAATTGCTTAAAAATACAGTTCAGCCTGACGTTTTTAATTATTTATAATCACAATTATCTTAGATTTTTAAAACTTTACGTTTAAGAAATTATTTGCTTAATTTTCAACAAGAGTGGGATATGTCAGGCATTTAAAAATACTCATTGCTTCATTCGCTGACAAAATTGGAGCCAGGTGTTGTCCACTGTTAAAGCCACTGGGAGTTTTTGGGCAGATGGACTTACGTAGTGTACTATTGGAACCTCTGTCATTGAAGGAACTCAAGATGCTTCAGGCCTGCAAATTAGACTTTCTGCATGTGATGAAAATAAATTCATGTGTTACATTACTAGGATCAGTAATTCCAGGGCCTGGCCCAACCAAATAATTGTGAATATTGGTACTAACATTCTTCATTTGACAACTTTAATGAATTGGTAAAAGCTTTGAATCTTCTATCCCCTGATTTCCCTTGTTATGGTAACTGTTCATTGGGATTTACTGCAACTATAATTGGAACATACTTTATATTGCTACCGCCTACTAACACTAAGTATCTTTATTTTTGTTTTTTTTTTGCTCTTAAAGGAACATGTTCCCATCTAATCTCATTCAAGCTACATTTCAACAGGTGAGTCATTCTGCTATGCAGTTTTCATTTGTGAAGTGTTAGAAAAGACTAGAATGATAATAATTCAAAATGTCAAAGAACAACTCCATAACTCTGTACTTCCTTAGAAGGTTGGCGTCATTCAATGTCTGTAGTGAGATGCTGAAGATGTTCTATAGGTCAGTTGTGGAGAGCGCCCTCTTCTTTGTGGTGGCGTGTTGGGGAGGAAGCATTAAGAAGAGGGACGCCTCACGTCTTAATAAGCTGGTAAGGAAGGTGGGCTCTGTCGTGGGCAAAGTACTGGAGAGTTTAACATCGGTAGCTGAGCGAAGGGCGCTGAGTAGGCTACGATCAATTATGGAAAACTCTGAACATCCTCTACATAGCACCATCCAGAGACAGAGAAGCAGTTTCAGTGACAGGTTACTATCGATGCAATGCTCCTCAGACAGGATGAAGAGGTCAATACTCCCCAATGCCATTAGGCTTTACAATTCTACCGCAAGGACTTAAGAACTTTTTTTAAGCTATTATTAATGCTTTTTGAGATAGTGATTTAGATGCATATCATATTTTTTTTTACTGAGTTAAGTACTGTATGTAATTAGTTTTGCTACAACAAGTGTATGGGACATTGGAAAAAAGTTTAATTTCCCCATGGGGATGAATAAAGTATCTATCTATCTATCTATCTATCTATCTATCTAACTGAATGGAATATAAAAGGAAATAGTAGATGCCAGAGCACAGATTTGTTAATGGAAGGGAAGTTGAGATGAAGCACTTCAAAAGGTTTCCAGATGAGGCTGCTGTTAGAATGCAGAAAATATGAGTCAGTTTGTGCATTGTACTCCTCCAGAAGTTGACCTAATCAGGTTATCTGGCTTTTGGGATGTTCTTTGATGAATAACTCTTGGTCAGATGTCAGGGATAGCTCTTTGCTCACAAGATCTCTTACTTCCAAGTGAAAGAGTAAATGGGGGAGGACTACATGAAGCAACACCGTCATTTAAAAGGTACTGTTTTGTAAGAGGGCAGCACAAGAAAGAGAAACCAGGGGTTGAACACGTTTGATTTTATGAAATACATTGAATACAAAAATAAAGTAGTGATATCAGCTTTTGCAAATTACAGGCTGAGTCTCAGATGGTATATTATGTATAGTCTGGGCATCATAATTGGGATTTGCAACAACATCTTGATGAAATTAGAGACGTCTTGTATCAGATAATGCCCAGGAGTGAGATAATTATGTTCAAAACAGTGGAGGTATTCAGATGACTTCAAAATTCTGGGGTGTTTTGATCGAATGGACATAGAGAAACTATGCCCTCTAAACAATGGGTTAGTAGTTAGATTATAAACCCATCTGTTCCCGCTGAAATTACCAAATGAACTAAAAAGGAAATAAGAAATGTGTTTCACATAGAGAATTGTTAAGAATGGAAATGCATTGCCTGGTGGTAGGTAGCACCAGGCATAGTGGACATCTTTATTCAATTACTTAATATCTCCAAAACAGAGTAAAGAGAAAGTTAAAAAATCTAATTGCGGTTCTAATCAAGAAAAATAAAAAAAAGTCAAGTTAAATGTCAACCAACAGTAATGATCACCCCTGAACTGTCATTGTTCATTAAAGAGTTTACAATGGTTCAGGAGATTCTAATCCAGTCATAAAAGATTCCCCTACATTCGAAGTCCTAGATCACAGATGCTTTGTGATGTTGTACCCAACATTAATTAGCATGTTAAGGACAAAATGGGGAAAAAAAAGTAAATTTGGCTCATTTGAATGAAGTTTCATTTTAATTTGTTGTTCATGCTGGAGTAGTTGGACATAAATAAGTGGAAAAAAATAAAATAAATAAACATGTGGATTTAATTTTAGAGAATTACTCATGGAGAGAACTGAAATCTTCTTATTTCACAGTATCGAACCAAGATAATCCCAATAGTCATCTCAGTCAAAGTGCCAGGATATGAAGCTGCCAAGAGAATGCCTTTAATCTATGGAATTCAGAGTGATAATGATTCTGAAATAATTCACAACATTTCCTTGGAAATCACCCCAGCTCCAGAGATCATCTACCAAACAGGGCCCGGATCAAGTGAGGGGATGAATGTTCTTGGTATTGTTATATTCTCAGCAACAATGGGTAAGCTTGCTGAATACTGTATTTTCTATTAAATGTACTAATAAAAACATTTAGTGTCATGGAGAAGTACAGGCCCTTTGGCCCATCTAGTCCATGCTGAAACCATTTAAACTGCTTATTCCTAATGAGCTGCACCTGGAGGGTTAAATTTTTATCTTTAACTTTTTGATACTATTTCTTCATTGAAGCTTCTTTTTAACTGTATGAGAAGAATAACAACATATGACAAACAGATCATACTCTATTGCTCATTCAACCAGACCTTTATTGTCAAGGTAGAGTAGGTGAGGAAGCTGTTCAAGAAACAAAATAGCAAGACGGCCTCTGGCCCTAGCTTTGCCTCCCCGCTATCCTTAAACACTGCGCTATCCAGCTGTTTACAGTCTTCACAGACATTTTCAATCAGTCTCTCAACCATGCACTATTCCAGAAGATTTCAAGAAATCTGTTCTTATTCCATTCCCCAAAACATCAAGGATCTCTAGACTCAATGACTACAGGACAGTTGCTTTCACATTAATCATAATGAAGAATTTTGAAAGACTGATCATGTCGTGTCTAAAATCCAGAATTCAAAGATGTCTAAATGCATAGTAGTTCATCTACAGAGTCAATAGCCCTGTAGATGATACAGTTAGCATCGGTCTTGGCTTCATATTACAGCACCTTGACTCCCCTGATAGATAAGTCAGAATTCTCTTTGTTGATTTCAGCCCAACCTTCAATTCCATCATTCCTGAGTTTCTGCAAGAGAATTCTCCAAGCTTAAGGTACCGACCCCATTTGCAGGTGGATCACAAACCTCCTCTCTGATGGGAGGCAGTATGCAAGCACACCTCCACATTCCACTTACTCAGCATTCGTGCACCATAGGGGTGTGTTCTATCCCCTCTCCTATTTGCTCTGTACACAATGACTGCATTTTCAGTGATCCATCAGTTAAACAGTTAAGTCTGCAGATGACACCACTGGTATTGAACTAATTACTAGAGGTGACAAATCCAAGTACCATCGAAAGATAAGCAAGCTTGTGTCCAGGTTCAATCACAACAACTCGGAACTGAATGATCTCAATACCGTAAAGATGCATATCACCTTCAGGAGACAAATGTCTCCCCTTCACCCATTCATCACCAACAACTCAACAGTTCACACCATTGTAACATTCAGGTTCCTGGACACCATTATTTTGTAGTACCTCATGTGGGAAAACCATACCTCCTTCACTAACAGAAAGGCTCAGGAGAGGGTGCACTTCTTGCGGCAGTTGGTACACTTCCATCTTCCCAAGAACATTCTGGTGCGACTCTACACTGCCATCATTGAGAGCATCCTCACATCAGCCGGTGGCTGCAGTTTACCCTCACTGCAGGACTTGGATGTGCCCAGGACAAAGAACTAGACAGGAAAAATCATTGCAGAAACTACACACCCAGCAAGCTGCCTTTTCCAAAGCCCTCCTCTGGAAAGTGCTTTAGGGCTATTAAAGGAAAAACTTCATGCCGTCCTTTTCCTCCAGCCTGTTAACCTGATCAACCATTCCAGTAGCCGTAATTGTACTGCACTGTAGACATTTTAAACTACATATGGAAACATAGAAAACCTACAGCACTATACAGGCCCTTTGGCCCACAAAGCTATGCCGAACATGTCCTTGCCTTAGAAATTACCCAGGGTTACCCATAGCCCTCTATTTTTCTATGCTCCATGTAACTATCCAGGAGTCTCTTAAAAGACCCTATCGTATCCACCTCCACAACCATTGCCGGCAGCCCATTCCACGCACTCACCACTCTCTGCGTAAAAACTTACCCCTGACATCACCTCTGTACCTACCTCCAAGCACCTTAAAACTATGTCCTCTCATGCAAGCCATTTCAGCCCTGGGAAAAAGCCTCTGACTATCCACATGATCAATGCCTCTCGTGATCTTGTACACCTCTATCAGGTCACCTCTCATCCTCCGTTGCTCCAAAGAGAAAAGGCCGAGTTCACTCAACCTATTCTTATAAGGGATGCTCCCCAATCCAGGCAACATCCTTGTAAATCTCCTCTGCACCCTTTCAATGGTTTCCATATCCTTCCTGTAGAGTGGTGACCAGAACTGAGCACAGTACTCCAAGTGGGGTCTGACCAGGGTCCTGTATAGCTGCAAAATTACCTCTCAATTGATGAAAACCAATGCACCGTATGCCTTCTTAACCACAGTCAACCTGCACAACAGCTTTGAGTGTCCTATGGGCTCAGACCCCAAGATCCCTCTGATCCTCCACACAGCCAAGAGTCTAACCATTAATACTATATTCTACCATCATATTTGACCTACCAAAATAAACCACCTTACACTTATCTGGGTTGAACTCCATCTGCCACTTCTCAGCCCAGTTTTGCATCCTATCAATGTCCCACTGTAACCTCTGACAACCCTTCACACTATCCACAACACCCCCAATCTTTGTGTCATCAGCAAATTTGCTAACCCATCCCTCCACTTCCTCATCCAACTCATTTATAAGAATCAGGAAGATAGATAGATAGATAGATAGATAGATACTTTATTCATCCCCATGGGGAAATTCAACATTTTTTCCAATGTCCCATACACTTGTTGTAGCAAAAACTCATTACATACAATACTTAACTCAGTAATAATATGATATGCATCTAAATCACTAACTCAAAAAGCATTAATAATAGCTTTAAAAAAGTTCTTAAGTCCTGGCAGTTGAATTGTAAAGCCTAATGGCATTGGGGAGTATTGACCTCTTCATCCTGTCTGAGGAGCATTGCATCGACAGTAACCTGTCGCTGAAACTGCTTCTCTGTCTCTGGATGGTGCTATGTAGAGGATGTTCAGGGTTTTCCATAATTGACCGTAGCCTACTCAGCGCCCTTCGCTCAGCTACCGATGTTAAACTCTCCAGTACTTTGCCCACGACAGAGCCCGCCTTCCTTATCAGCTTATTAAGGGTCCCAGAGCAAATCCCTAAGGCACACCACTGATCACTGGCCTCCATGCAGAATATGACACAACTATAACCACTCTTTGCCTTCTGTGGGCAAGCCAGTTCTGGATCCACAAAGCAAGGTCCCCTTGGATCCCATATCTCCTTAATTTCTCAATAAGCCTTGCATGGGTTACCTTATCAAATGCCTTGCTGAAGTCCATATACACTACATCTACTGCTCTATCTTCATTAATGTGTTTAGTCACATCTTGAGAAATTTCAATCAGGCTCGTAAAGCATGACCTGCCTTTGTCAAAGCCATGCTGACTATTCCTAATAATATTATGCCTCCCCAAATGTTCCTAAGTCCTGCCTCTCAGAATCTTCTCCATCAAGTTACCAACCACTGAAGTAAGACTCACTGGTCTATAATTTCCTGAGCTATCTCTATTCCCTTTCTTGAATAAGGGAACAACATCTGCAAATTTCATAAGCTCTTCTTTTCTTCTTGATTAGATTTACAACTGTCTTTGTACATCACGGTTCTTGTACCCTACCATCTTTTTCCTGTCTCATTGGAACGTAACTATGCAGAACACTATGCAAATATCCCCTGAACATATGCCACATTTCTGTCGTACATTTCCCTGAGAACATCTGTTCCCAATTTATGCTTCCAAGTTCCTGCCTGATAGCTTCATATTTCCCATACTCCAATTAAACGCTTTCCTAACTTGTCTGTTCCTATCCCTTTCCAATGCTATGGTAAAGGAGATAGAATTGTGATCACTATCACCAAAATGCTCTCCCACTGAGAAACCTGACACCTGACCAGGTTCATTTCCCAATACCAGATCAAGCACAGTCTCCTCTTGTAGGTTTATCTACATGTTGTGTCAGGAAACCTTCCTGAACACACCTAACAAACTCCACCCCATCTAAACCCCTTGCTCTAGGAAGATGCCAATCAATATTTGGGAAATTAGAATCTCTCACCACGACAACCCTAATGCACCTTTCCAGAATCTGTCTCCCTATCTGCTCCTCAATGTCCCTGTTACTATTGGGTGGTCTATAAAAAATACCTAGTAGGGTTATTGACCCCTTCTTGTTCCTAATTTCCACCCACAGAGACTCTGTAGACAATCCCTCCATGTCTTCTTCCTTTTCTGCAGCCGTGACACTATCTCTGATCAATAGTGTCACACCTCCCACCTCTTTTGCCTCCCTCCCTGTCCCTTCTGAAACATCTAAAGCCTGGCACTCGAAATAACCATTCCTGCCCCTGAGCCATCCAAGTCTCTGTAATGGCCACAACATCATAACTCCAAGTACTGATAATGTTCATATTGTAAATACATGGTGGTGTTTATGTATTTATGCACAGTTTATTTACTTTAACCTCTAATTTCATTTTTTATTCATTACAAATTTTGAATGTTGTTTTCAGTTGCATGTCTCATGCTGATTAACACACCACAGCAAATTCTTAATACTTGTTTACATCATACACTGGGGTGCTCTCTTCAGTTACCTGATGAGCTAACCATAGCCTTTGGCCAGGAGCAGATGTTGTCAGGTGGTGCTCAGCCTCCATAAAGTGTTTCAACCCCTAACCACTCTGCTCCCCAGTTGGCAGGTCAGCAGTGATGGTCGAGTCACTGTCCATCTGCTCCTGATTTCCAGCACAACTCCTCTCGCCTGCTCCATACCCAATAAGGGGCTCTTTCTGCTTCCTCCCCCATCCTGCAAGCTGCTTGGTTCTTGCTCTTTTCATCAAGGCCCAGCGCAAAGACAGCAACATCCATGTTGACCTTGCTGGGAACCCTCTACAGCTGATCTCTATGGAGAAGAGCCACATCTGACATCCTTTGTCCTGGACTAAGGACTTGTACTTCAGGGCCTTCCTCACCTGAGCCTCCTTGCATCCTTCATCCCGTGAGCTTCCGTGGTACTGTGAGCTCTACCAGGATAATTTTCTTATCTTTGGTGGACCACAGTACAATGTCTGGTCAAAGTGTGGTTTGTACCACCTCCAGGAACTGTAGCTTCCTCCCCATATTGACCCTCATCTCCCGTGATTTGGCAGTTTGCAGCAGATTGGATTTAGGCCTCTTTGATATGACAGCTGAGGCCCTCTCCTTGATGAAAATGACTGCCCTGTTTGCCTCGCTGCCAGCTATACTCTGCTTACACTTCTCCTACTTCAGTGTGTCAGTAAGGAACATCAGCACCTTGTTGTGTTGCCACCTACACCATCCCTGTGTTCAATCTGTTCTGCATCCTGACAGTATGTGTGCTAGTGAACCCCGCTGACCACAAAGCTTGCAGATAGGATCGTCTCTCAGCCCCCACTTGTGCAGCTGTGAGGGTGTAGGGAGAGTCGAAGAAGGAAAGAGATGTGGGAGGGCTTCAGTCTCCAAAGCTCTGTCCAAGTGATCTTCTTGGGAAAATCCCATTTCGTCCAGGTGCCCTGTGACCCCAACTCCACTGCCTTCAATACCCACCTTTCATCTTTGCAGTTCTGTACCTCTGCCTGGATCATGTCATGCCTATCTCTTGCACTGGCCCCATCGTTGGAAGTGTGCAGAGCCGAGGCCTTGCTGTCCCAGGCGTGGGTTGCCGGTGATGTCTCTCAGTTGCAGGGAGCTCACTGCCTGGTCTATCACCGAGTTAGCGGCCCACTTTCAGGTTGTGACTCCTGCTTGGTTTATTAGGTTGTCATTGGAGCCCCTCTGTGTTAATACAATTCTACGGTTTGCCACCTTGAACTCCTCCACTACCGATGACAACGGGACCTGTAGTTGGCCTGATCTTATGTACAGCCCCACTGAAGAAAAACATGGGGTGAATCCTCAGCCACGTCTGCAGGTGCTTGTTGACTTTCCTCTCGATGCCTTCTACAGTGGTTATGGGAGGAACTCGTGCACTGTGAAACACCAGAGCAGCCTTGGTAGAAGGCCATGTTGTTACAGCCATGTCTTAAATTTACCAGGAGTCTGGTTTTGTTGACCTTCTGTGGTTACTGTGATGTCATCCATGAACCACTGTATTGCAGATTGTAGGATGTTGGGCTCCAACACAGGGCCTTGGGCTACGTCTGCTACTGCTGATATGAGGACAAACAAGGTGGGGGAGATGGTACAGCTGGTTGGAATCCCTTTTTGGAGGTCTTGCCACCTGGTTGTAAAGTGGGCTGAAGTGAAGTGTAACTTGAATTCTCTGAGATAGTTGATTAAGTCACTAGCAGGATACAGTTGTGGTCCAGGCTAACCTGGATGAGGACGTGTGGAATTGATCCATTGCCATTGGCTAGGTCTAACCAGACGACTGTTAGGTTGCCTTTTTTCTGACTGGCTTCGCGGATCAATTAGCTGTGTGTTCAAAGCACCCAGAAAAACCCAGGATGCCACCATTCTGGATGGATGTGTTGATGTAGTGGTTCTCCATTAAGTAAGAGGTCAGACTTCTCGAAAGCACTGAGAAGAATATTTTGCACTCCCTGCTAAGGAAGGAGATTGTGCTAAACTGTGTGATGGTGGAGGAATCTTCTTCCTTGGGAACAAAGCAACCTTCAGCCATTTTCCAGCTTGGTGGGATTGAGCCTTTGGTCCAAGTCTTCCTCATTATCTTCCACAACATCTGGAGGAGTTTTAGGCATTTCTTATATTCCTTGTAGGGTATACCACTTGATCCTGGCGCAGCAGATAACTTTACTCTCTTGATGATATCCTGGACCTTCTGTCACGTGGGCTCCGCCACATTCAGCTCAGTTGCTGGGATTCTTGATTGGGGACTTTTGTATTGAATTTGTCCCTGATTCCTACAGGGATTGCTGTGTGACTCCTGCAGAAATTCTTCCTCTCCTGCTTTGGGCTGATTAGGGTGTCAGGTTTTTGCTAACTGAGAAGAGCCCTTGTGAAACTGTATGGGTTTTTCACAAACTGCACTCTCCTTCTCTCTTTCTCCGTTCTTCACTTTGGCAGCTGCTCCACCCTCCTGAGCTTGCGTAGCTGTTTCCACAGTTTGCTGGTTAGATCTTTGACACCTACTTTATCGTCAGGTGAACTGTTTCTGAATTGTTTGTTCAGGGTCTTTACCTCGCTTCTCAGGTGGTGAATCTCCCTTTCCCTCCTGTTTGGTTACTCTGATGGTTTAAGATCCAATTTCTTCTCCTTTAGGCTGAGTTGCTCTTTAGTAAAGTTGGACACAACAACTGTGAAGGAGTTGATTATCCTGCCAATGTAGCTTCCAAGATGCAATCCAGGTCGTTATCAAACTGCTTTCAAGATACGTTGTCTGAGGATGTAGGCCATCTTATGTGCCAGAATTTATTCACAAATTAAAGCAAAGTACTTTAAACTATCAGCACTGAATCTGTTTAGAATATTAGTGTTATGATTTTTGGAGGAACTAAATGAATTAACTTATGTTAATCTCCATTTATTTTGAGCAATTTTTATCTTTGCATTGCTTTTGTTACTAATGGTCAACTTTAGGTCACCAATATTTCAAACAGCAAGACTACAAATTAATGTTTGTTTACACACCTTATTCAGACCAATAGGTAACAAATCAAAGAATTCAGTTTCTGCTTTGGTACAAAAGTTGGAAGTAATTTTAGTTTGTAATCAATCACAAATGCTCTCACCTCAGGTAAGTAATGTTTCCTGTGATAATTTCCTGCAATATCTGTGATAGACAGTGAAACTGGACATTAATAGTGATTTTGATGAAAAGTTATAGATCTGAATCGTCCCACTCACTATAAAGAATTTCCAGCACTTTTTTGTGATTTGCAATACGTTTTAAGCTCCAACCTCTTTCTATTAATTTAATTTAAAATTATAAATAGTATTTAATT
Organism: Hemitrygon akajei; assembly: GCF_048418815.1. Lineage (NCBI taxonomy): Eukaryota > Metazoa > Chordata > Chondrichthyes > Myliobatiformes > Dasyatidae > Hemitrygon > Hemitrygon akajei. The sequence continues at coordinate 53,055,783 of NC_133135.1, read as the reverse complement.
TATTTACTTTCTGGAGAATTAGGTTCAGAACATGAAATCTAATTATATTTTTATTATTGCTTTTTTAAACATTCCGTTGTGAAGTACGATGTTGGTTTACTTCACAATGGAATGTTTGAAAAATGCTAAATTGTCCTTTGTAGCATGAAAGCTTCAGTGTCTGTCAAAAGACAGAACGATATTGATATTTATCCAAAAATAAAAGTCACTAATATGTGTCCATAACACCCTGGAAGTCATAACCTGTTCAAGGGCAGTGTGGAGGATGTACAGCAGATAATGATTTATTCTCTCAATGCAAATAGATTTTTTTAAAGTTTAACAGGATTTCTGAACTTTTGTGTTCATTCCCAAATGATTTGAACACAATTAGAGATTAATATTCCATTATTAAACTTATTATAATTAACTATTACTTTAGCAAAGGAAGATCTGGCTTAAAAACAGGGAGTTTCATATTATATTTTGTTTAAACTAAGAAGTTAAAAAGAAGAGTTATTGCAAAAATATTTACTTCTCTTGGTGAAAAATTCAAACTGTACCTTGTTCAAGTTGAGCTGCAATTCTAATTGGATGGAAAATAAACTTCTTTTTCATATTAAAGTTAAAACGAAAGCTAGTATCTTTACCACAACAAACACATTTTTACAGTCTTTCTTAGCTAAGCTTGAATATTGGTCACTAGGTAGTAATAATCATGTTGACATACTATAGATTGCTACAATGTTGATCTGAATATAATCTACTCCAGACAAAGAGAGAGGACTTCCCCAGCTTCTTGATAATCTTGGAGTTTCACTATTGCTGCTCTGGTTATTTGCCTGTCCTTTCTTTTATAGTGAGTATTTTCAGCTTGTCATGCAACTTACTTAAATTTGTAATGGATCCATAAAATGTTTGCATTGTCACTCAGTCTGCTCCAAACAGTCATTGTTACATGTGCTATTTATTCTCTATGTAAGGTATAATGCTTGGAAGGATGGGGAAGAATGGAATGCCGTTGGTTAGCTTCTGTCAGTGCTTGAATGAATCTGTGATGAAGATTGTAGCTATTGCTACATGGTGAGTTTCCGCCTGAGGCATAATTTAGTCTGGAACATGTTCTTTCACTCCTCTTTTGAGGTCATTGAATTACAGGTCAGGTAGCTTGGCTGCCAAGTATAAGTTTACATGAAATTATTGAGCTAATTTACATCTTCACAAACTTGTAATGGTTCATATGCTTGGAAGATGTGATCAGTAAATTCTAATCTTTATTTTGTTGAAAAACATTAAAGGTAATATGCATCTTCCAACTATTTTATTGATATTACTACACTAAAATTCAGTGCATCATGAATGTGTATCGATGTCTCTGTCATTCCATACCTAAAAGGATTACCAAGATATTCAGGAAAATATCATAATTTTGTTATGATTATTAACTGATAATAATATTGATTGCAGAACACTTTGGTTTCATAAACAGAATCGAAAGAAAGAGGAGCCCATTTCAGCTTATGTAGGTGAAGTGAAGAGGTTGAGCATTGTCAGTTCAGTGATGGGCTAAATGATACATTGGGAGATCATTTAATTCGAGGAATCTTACAAGAAAACATTCAAAAATGACTCATACCTGAAGTACAATTCACATTTAGAAGAGCAGTTGAAATTGCTGTACCAATGGAAACAGAAGCCAGAGATGCAACTGAGTCACAGTCAGGAATGAAAGTGAGTGTGAACAAAATTGCAACATCTAAGAAGAAACCTGCCTGGTCAAAAAAATAGTGTTACTATTGTGGCAGGAGCTCATATACACCAGACCAATGCAGGTTTAAAAACAGAACTTGCAGAAAATGCAATAAAGTAAGACGCATACAAAGAGCATGTTGGGCAGACAAAAATAAATGGACTGCACAGAAGAGAAAATGATAAAAATTAAAGTTTCAGTTTCAAAAGAGCACTAATCTGCATGCTGTTGATGAAATATCAGATAATGATGAGAGTGATGCAGGACTGAGATTTACAACGCGAGAACTAACAATAGATAAGCAATATGGCTTACACCAGAGGTGAATGGCAAATTAATTAATATGGAATTCAGTCATTTCACAAAATAATTTTGAGTGGCATTTCAAAGATACTGAACTGAAGCCTGCAAATATCTAACAAATAATGGAGAAAAGATAACTCCTGTGGAAATTGTATTCATAACAGTGAAATACAACAACCAACAAGCCACATTGGGCTTGTGTGTGTTAAAAACAGGAGGGCCAGCATTTTGGGGCTATGATTGGCTGAGACAACTACAAATTGATTGGAGAGCCATCCACCATTTGTATGCCACATCCCCTGAAGAGTCAACTGAAAGTGAATTAAGAAAGGTACTGGGTGATGTCACAGCAGTTTAAGGATGGCAAAGGAAAACTCAACAATATCAAGAGTAAACTAGTGTTAAATAAAAATGCCACACCTAAGTTTTACAGAGCCCGCCTGGTTCCTTCTACCATCTGTGATAATGTAGCCAGTGAGCTGGATCTCATGGAGGCTGGAGGAATTCTTTCCAAGGTTGATTGGAGCCCATGGCCAATACAAAGAAGGATGGGTCTGTCAGGATAGTTGGTGATTTTAAGGTCACCATCAACCCATTAACAGAAAGTAGTTCAATGACCAGGATAGAGGATATCTTTGTAAATCTTTCTGGAGGAAAATACTCCAACAAAGTGGACTTAGCTGAGGCCTACCTATAGATGGAGGTGGAAGGAGGGTCCAAAGTGTTTCTCACTATAAGCACTCACAAAGGGCTTTATCGCTATAATAGGTTTATTTTTGGAGTAGCATCAGCACCTGCACTCTGGCAGAAAGCTATGGACCAGGTGCTGCAAGGCTGCCCAGGCACTCAGTGTTACTTCAATGATGTCATTCTTACCGGATGACAAAGAACATCTCCAAAATCTCAAGCTAGTCTTAAAAAGATTAGTAGAGTATGGACTCAGAGCACGATGCAACAAGTGTGAATTCTTTAAGCCAAGCTTCACTAACTGTGGTCACACCTTTACGCACAAGAATTACCTAAGTGTGCCGAGAAAATTCAAGCAGTAGTGGATGCCTCAAGGCCAAAGGGTCTGTCACAGTTCTAGTCCTTTTCAGGATTTGTCAATTACTATAACCAGTTCCTGCCAAACCTGGCTACAGTGCTCCATCCCTTGAACTCATTACTACAGATCTGGAAGAAATGGCAATGGACTAAGCAGTGTGAGGTGGCTTTCCAAAAGACAAAGGAAATGGTGATGGCAGACACTGTACTCACACATTATGATCCACATCGTCCAGTGAATCTTGCCTTATAATATGGGTGCAATCATGTCGCATGTTATGAGTGATGGAAGTAAATGCTCCGTAACCTTTGCATCATGTTCCCTTACCACTGCAGAGAACGATTGCACACAGATTGACAGAGAGGCCCTGAGACTGCTTTCGTGTGTAAAAACTTTCAACCAGTACTTGTATGGGAGAGAGTTTACTGTTATTGTTGATCATCAACCACTAGTGTCCATTTTCAATCAACAGAAGGGTGTTCCACTAACAGCAGCAGCACGAATGCCGAGATGGGTTCTGATTCTGTGGGGACACAGTTACAAAATAAATTCAAGAGGACAACTAATCATGGAAATACTGATGGATTGTCCCTTTTTCCCTTGGAAAAGGAAATAAATGAAATATTTACAAAAGTGGACACACCTCTTGACATATTCTCCCTAAGGCAAATCAAAAGTCTCCCTATTACGGCAGGAACAATCCAAAGGGAAACCAGAAAAGACCCCATATTGTGTCATGTCCACATGGCAACCCAAAATGTCTGGAATGTGCAACAGAAACTCCAGTTCCCCCATTTCTTACCAGCACTGGGATGAGCTTGCCCTTGATAGGGGTTGCTTTACATGAGGACTGAGAGTTGTTATACGATCCAAACTGAGGGTTAAAGTGTTGGAAGAGCTATGTGCCAATCATCTAGTCATAGTCAAAATGAAAACATTACCTCAAGGCTTTGCCTGGTGGCCTGGGATAGATCAGCAGATCGGGAAGCTTGCCATGCACTGTTTGGAATGGCAACACATCCAGAAGATGCCAAGAACAGCGACTCTCCTTCCCAGGGAATAGCCCTGATGGGATTCATGTGGATTTTGCAGGAGCATTCATGGGCACAAATTTATCGGTCGTAGTGGATTCAGTTACACAGTGGCCAAAAGAGTTCTCAGTAGCCTTCACTACAGCCTCACACACTCTTGATGGGTTGAGCAGTCTCTCCTCAGGGACAATGTTCCAGAATACCTAGTCAGTAACAATGGACTACAGTTTGCCACAGAACAGTTTCTTGAAAATGAATGGAATAAGGCATATTACATTCCGTATCACCCAGTTACAAATGTCTTGGTGGAAAGGTTTGTCCAGAGTCTAAAGAATGCACTTTGATCAATGTCAGCAGAATACACTACACTGACACTGAATCAGAAATTCACCGGTTTCCTGCAGTACATTCCACAACCAACTACTCACTAGTTATCCTGTTTGTGGATCATCTCTTGTGCTCACACTTGGATCATCTCCTCACACCCAATCTCAGAAGGAGTATGCAAGACAGACAGCTGAGACAGATTAAGGACTCCTTATACAAGTTTCACTCCTGGACAAGCAGTCCTGGGGAGGGACTAAGCAGGTGATCAATAGTGAGTACTTGGAGAGATTAACAACAGAACTGGACCACTCTCCTACACAGTGGAGAATGCGTCTGATGTCTTCTGGAGACAATGCATTGATCTGTTGAGCAGAGCAGAGTCGGTTGCTAGAGTAAAAAGATGTCCAGAGATGTCAGGACCACTTCCCACAACCACCATAGAGGAGGCCCCAGAACCTGAGATTGTTTCACAGCCACAAGTCTCACCTGCCAAGCAGATTGACTCCACTTGTTAGGAAAGATGTTATCCCACAAGAGTAAGAAATACTCCATAGCAATTAAATCTTCAGGCCAGAATGGGACAATTGAAAATTTACTGTGCTGTGGATGCCTATGTAGTAGTTATATTATATAGTACACTGTATATTTACTGTATATAGTACTGCATATTATATAGTACACTGTATATTTAAGATTACTAGAGAACAATACGTTGCATACTGTATTTGCGTTCTATAGTGAATTGGAGTTTATAGCTAAGCAGGGAGGAGTGTCCTGTATTTAATATTTTAGTAATTTTTGAGTAATATTATAAATATATTGTTTGATGTCACATTCACTATATTGTACATAATTCATTATAGGTTATATGTAAGAAGTACGTGAATGGCATACGTCAATATGCCACTATGTCATACGTGAGCACCTCACTAAAGTAAAAACTAAACCATGCATCCCAGTCCCATGTTTTTCTTTCGATTAGTTTTTGAAGTTACAAAACATTACAGATTCCTATGTTACTTAGAAATTCATTGTGCCAGTCTACTGTAAAAGTAATGATTATTTTTATGCATAATGTAAGGTGTTTTATTGCATTTGAAAAAATAATATTGACCTATTTATGTATTGACAAATGTGTATATGTGAATGAACTATTCTATTCAATAAACTAAAGAAACAGAATGTAGGTTTTCACCAATAAAACAAAGTGAGGCATTTTATGTTTAATGAAACCCATAACATTAAACATTACACATAACATTGAACTCCAAAACCTAAACACAAAAGTGCGCTAAGAATCCTTATGTAAAACATAATCATGTCAGACCAGCCTCTTAAAGTGAAACCTCAACTCAATGGCAGTGGTTGTGAATTATGTACATTTCTCCCAAATATGTTACCCGACACAGGCCCCCCATGCCCCCCGGCCCCAGAATTCACTAAAACTGGCATTGTGAGCCTGAGCTTGGACGAGCCACCCAGCTCAGGTCCTGTGTTCCATGGGTGGAGGAACAGCAGGTGTCTCTGGCTCGTACAGAGGTGTGATGACACGCTCATGGTAATGTCATGGCAGCAGGGCCATAGCAGTGGAATACTCCAAATTTTGGTGGGCCAGTTTAAGGCGATCTACTGGAATACATTCAAGTTTACCCTTCTTATCTATGATAAAAGTCTTTTCTCCCTGTTCAAGAATGTGAAACAGTCCACCGTAAGGGGGCCTAAGAGGAGGTTGCTGTGCATCATGGTGGATGAAAACAAACGAGGTGGAATGTAGGTTACAGGAACCCTAGGATGCCATACACCATGATGGGAGGTAGGAATAGGTGAAAATAATTGAAATTACTGAGGAGCGTGGAACGCTCTTGAGAGGCCAACTAGACGGTCATGGTGTCAGGAATGAGATCACCTGGCACTTGTAATGTCTGCCAGTATATCAACAGACGACTGCATGTCTTCTTTTGGAGCTGCTCTGCGCCCCAGCAGGTCCCATGGGAGATGATCACGCCAACACTCATCAGTCAGAGAAGCCCTCAGAGCAGCATTTAAGGAGTGGTGAAACCACTCGGAAAGGCCATTGGACTGTGGGTGATACACCATGGTGTGATGTGACCTAATGTCAATGTACTGGAAATGAATTGGGGACTGCGGACAGAGGAAATATCAGATGGGGTGCCAATCCAAGTAACCCAGGTGCTGATGAATGACTGAGCCACGTCTGTGTCCATCGTCGATGCAAAGAGGGACAACCTCTGCCCACCTGGAGATGTCGCCCATTATGGTAAGGAGGTGTGTGAAACCACGGGAAGGGTTATGAGGACCAACAAGGTCCACATTGACTGGGATCTCAAAAGGTGCCAATAGCGCTTGAACTTGACAGTTAACTTTTGCCCGCTGGCACTCAACACAAGCTGCAGTCCAATCACACACATCCTTTATGAGGCTGTGCCAAACAAACTTTAGTGCAGCCAGTTTCTGTGAAGCCTTCTGGACCTGAGGTAAAAGGCCATGAATGGAGCTGAAACCAGTCTGTTTCCAATTTGCGGGCACTATGGGGTGAGGGCGACCAGTTGAGACATCGCACAGGAGAGAACCTCATCTCCCCTGAACTTAATGTCAGCCAACCGCAGGCCCGTGAGCCCGGACCTCTGGGTCAGTAACTTGGTCAGCTGCCATGCCAGCGTAGTCAATCCCCATGTGTACAGCCTCAACGGCTGGCTGTGAGAGGCAATCAGCCACGGCATTATCTTTCCCCTTGATATGTTGCATATCCGTTGTGAACTCAGATATGTACGTCCAGTGGCATGGCTGCTGTGCAGACCAAGGGTGGGATATTTTGGCCATCACCTGCACAAGGGGTTTGTGATCAAAGAACGCTGTGAAATGGCGACCCTCTAGAAGAAAATGAAAATGGTAGACGGCCAGATAGAGACCGAGAAGTTCATAGTCAAACTACTTCCTTTCAGGGGGACAGAGCTGCCGGCTGAAGAAGGTGAGGGGCTGCCACATGCCTCTGACCAACTGTTCACGCACAGGCTGAAATGTCAGTCGTAATGGCTATGGGTGTGTTGGGGAGTGAGTGCAGCAGTAGGGTCAAATTAGAAAGAGCTCATTTGGTATAGTCGAATGCCCTGGTCATGTCCGCTGACCAGTCAAGCAGTTGATTAGAGGTACTGCCTTCAAGCACATTGTACAGGGGGGCATAAGCTCGGCAGCTTGTGGAATGAAACAGTGATAGAGGTTCACCATATCTAAATGCTCCTGTAGTTTCTTAGTAGTCCAGGGTGGTGGGAAATCCATATTAGCGGCCACTTTAGATGGGAAGGGCCTCTGCGGAGATGGGATGGCCGAGAAAGTCAATGGCTGACAACCCGAACTGACATTGAGCAGGGTTAATAATCAACCCGTGTTGGCTGAAGTTGCTCGAGAAGTGTGTGGGGATGAGACTCGTGTTCTGATTTGGACGCACTGGGGGCAAGTATGCCATCCAGGTAAACAAAAACATATTCTCAGTCTCTTAATGCAGAATTCATCAGCTGTTGGAAATTCTTTGACGTATTTTTCAGTCCAAACAGCATGTGCAGAAAATCAAAAAGGCCAGATGGGGTTATCACAGCTGTCTTGGGAATGTCCTCTGAGCACACAGGCACCTGATAGTGGCTCCTAACTAGATCAGCTTTGGAAAAAAATCAATTTTCTAGCTAAACATGTCGAAACGTGTGGGACCGGGTAGATTGGGGGTGGTGGCCTCATTAAGGCATCGGTAATCACCACATGGGTGTTCAATCACCATCAGACTTAGGGACCATACAGGGAGGTGAAGCCCAGTGGCTATCTGACCAGCATACAATTCTGAGTCTTTCCATGTTGCCAGCTTTTCTGGGTCCAACCTACGTGCACAGGCATGGACTGGCAGGCCATTTCTGGGAATGGGGAGCTTGACTCCATGTTTTGTGACTGTAGTGGAGAATGTGGGCTTGGTGAGGTCTGGGAATTGGACCAGCAGTCGAGTAAACTCACATGCAGTAATGCGTGTGTTTGACGGAGTCATAGTGGGGAACTGACTGAGGGAGCAGGGTAATGACCCGAGTTTCTTGACATTCACAAGCTGGCAGTTCTTAAGATCGACCAACAGTCCTTGAGCACACAGAAAATCTTCATTGAGCAGGGGTCTAGCTGCTTTAGCCAGAACAAAGACCCGTGTGTAACATCACCCATGGAAACAGAGTGTCACCCGTCCTGTTCCATAAGTCTGGATCCTGCTGTTTCTGGTGGCCTCCAGTGAGGTTTCATTACTCTCTGTCCTCTCATCAATAGGTGAAGCTGGCAGCACACTCACTTGAGCACCCGTGTCACACAAGAAGCATTGCCTCTAAAGGGTCTCTGTAATAACCGGAGATGGCCCTGGCAGCTGGAACCCACAGTGTTCATAGACTTCTGACGTCCCGATGCACTGGCACTGTTAAAGCTGCAAGGTGGATGGCACTTCCTAGCAAGCATGGTAAAAGCAGGGGCCTGGCATCATTTGTTTTGCAGGCATGGGCATCCTTATGTTGGGCCCTTGCTGACCGGGCTTATTGAGGTAGTGAAAGGAGGAGGAATGATGCACCGGTGCCTAGCTGAGTGTAGACTATCAGCCATTTTAGCAAGCTCCCAGTAGCCCTTCACAGGTGTATTAGCGAGGGCTATGTGAATTTTATCAGGCAGTTGCTGCATGGAGTTCTTTAAAAATAAAACAAGGATGGTGATTTCCCAGGAGAGACAGCATGTGGTCCATTAGCTCTGAAGGCCTAGGATCACTGAGATTGGGCAAGGAGAGCAATTATTTGGCGTGCTTAAACTCTGATAGTCCAAAAGTCTGGTGGTGTCTTTGGCAGTGATTTCTCACAGAGCGAGTTGGGCCTCAGCTTGTACAAACAAAGGCATTTTGTTCCCAAAACTCCAGCAGTTTCAAAGTGACTGTGTTGGCCAACATGTTCAATAACTCTGGACTTGTTCTAGAGCATCAGGGTCACCAATGTAGGTTTTCGCAAATAAAACAAAGTGAGGTGTTTTATATTTAATGAAACCCATAGCACATTTTATTGAACTCCAAGTGCTAAATCTCTTTACATAATAATGTCATCATGTCCAACCAACTTCTTAAAGTAAAACACCAGCTCAGTATGAATTATGCATTGTATTTCTCCCAATTATATTACCTAACAAGAACAGTAATCTTAGTAAAATTCTAAACTTTTGAATTATTTAAATTATATTTTTCAAAAATAGGTTCATAGGTTACTTAACATAGATTTGCTTAAAACTCTGAAGACGCGAAAGTAATTAAGACAATATCCAATCCTTGTCCCCCAATCAATTACTGACACAATGATTGACAATTTTTTTCTTATCTTTGAAAGCCATTTTAATCCTTACAGTCATTCCCATGGTCTTACATAAAGACTGTTTAAATCATGAGCTAGTCTTTTAATTTTGCTTTTTTGTCCGTGTTTGTTTTGCTTCATTAATTACACCTGTCTATCTTTTAGCTATTTCCCATTAGGCATAGTATTCCTGATTGCCGGCAAAATATTGGAGATGGACGATCCTACAGCCATTGGAAAGAAATTGGGTTTCTATGCAATCACAGTTGTTTGTGGTCTTGTGGTTCATGGGCTTCTTGTTTTACCCATGGTGTACCTCCTTATCACCAAGAAAAATCCAATTGTTTATATTAGAGGAATTCTTCAAGCTTTGCTCATAGCTTTGGCTACTTCTTCAAGGTATGTTTCATGTTATCTGATTGCTCTCAATAATCTATCAATGAACCAGCTCTATAGTCAGAATTACGTTTAATATCACTGGCATATGTCATGAAATTTGTTAACTCAGCAGCAGTGGTACAAAGCAAAACATGATGAATATAGAAAAAAAGGAATTACAGTAAGTGTATATATGTATATTAAACAGTTAAATTAAAAAGAGCAGTGCAAAAACAGAAATAATTAAAAAGTGAGGTAGAGTTCACAGGTTCAATATCCATTTAGGAATCGGATGGCAGAGGAGATGATGCTGTTTCTGAATCACTGAGTGTGTGCCTTCAGGTTTCTGTATCCCCTTCCTGACGGTAATAATAAGAAGAGGTCATGTCCTGGGTGCTGGGGGTCCTTAATAATGGATGATGCCTTTCTGAGGTACCACTCCTTGAAGGTGTGTTGGATACTATGGAGGATATTATCCACGGTGGAGCTGACTAATTTTACAACTGTCCATAGCTTCTTTTGCTCCTGTGTAGTAGACCCCACCCTCCCTCATACCAGACAGTGAGATGGTGATGCAGCATGTCAGAATGCTCTCCACAGTACATCTGCAGAAGTTTTCGAGTGTTTTAGATGACAAACCAAATCTCCTCAAAATCCTTATGAAATATAGCCACTGTCTTGCCTTCTTTCTAGCTGCATTGATATGTTGGGACCAGGTTAGATCCTCAGAGTTCTTGACAACCAGGAACTTGAAGCTGCTCACTCGCTCCACTTCTGATCCCTCATTGAGGATTGGTTTGTGTTCCCTCGTCTTACCCTTTCTGAAGTCTACAATCAGTTCATTAGTCTTACTGATGTTGAATGCAAGTTTGTTGCTGTACCACCACTCAATTAGCTGGTATATCTCACCCCTGTACACTCTCTCATCTCCATCTGAGATTCTGCCAACAATCAGCAAATTCATAGATGGTATTTGAGCTATGCCTAGCCACACAGTCATGGGTATAGAGAGAGTAGAGCAGTGAGCTAAACACACATCCCTGAGGTGTGTCAGTATTGATCATCAGTGAGGAGATGTTATTACCAATCTGCACAGGTTGTGGTCATCCAGTTAGGAAGTTGAGGATCCAATTGCAGAGGTAGGTTCAGAGGCCCAGGTTCTGTAGCTTATCAATCAGGACTGTAGGAATGATGGTGTTAAATGCTGAGCTATAGTCAATGAACAGCATTCCGACATAGGTGTTTGTATTGTCCACGTGGTCTGTGTCCGCATGAAGAGCCTTTGAGATTGTGTCTGCTGAATACCTACTGTGGTGATAGGCAAATTACAATGTCTCTAGGTCCTTGCTGAGGCAGGAGTTGATTCTTGTCATAACCAACCTCTCCAAGCATTTCATCACTGTAGATGTGAGCATGACTGGATGATAGTTGTTAAGGCAGTTCACACTGCTCTCCTTGCGCTCTGATATTATTGTTGCCCTTTTGAAGTGGGGAGGGTGTAAATCTTCTGGCCATAACAGCTGGACAATGTTGGCCTCCACCTGTCAGGGGAATTCTCTTTGTCCTCTCTTCTCTCACCTTCCCTTTCCTGCAACTTTCTTCTCCAGTTTTCCAGGGAGAGATCTTTGACATGAAACGTTAACTATGTTTCCCTTCCCACAGATGCTACCTAACCTGCTACTAAATTTACTTAGTATTTTCTGATTTTATTTTATGCTGCATGATCTAACATGCTAGGACAGGGAGATCCCTATCACACTGGGTATGAGACCAACCAGCTACGCTCACCTGGTTTAGCCCAACTGTTGAAGTGGTGTTCCAGGATATGGCCACTGTCATATGCACACAGCTACTTGCATGCAAACTGGAATCCTGATACAGGGTCTCGGACCAAAACGTCAATGGCTTATATAATGGTTTTTTATAGATGCTGCTTGACCTGCTGAGTTCCTTCAGCATTCCGTGTGTGTTGCTTTGGTTTTCAAGCATTTGCAGATTTTCCTGTGTTTGCTATTTAAAAACTGTTTGCTCTAAGCATGATATAGTGTCAAACAGCGACAGATGCTTGTTAGAAAATGCTCGGCAACAGTCTCCTGCTCCAATTAAGTGTCATATTGTCCCAAATAAACAAGGAATTCCCAGCTATTTTTTTGACTTGTTTTTCATCTTTAAGAGTTATCCTAAATAAGTGCCTGTCCCAATTAACTGATTGCAACCAGGTGAGCGTAGCTGGTTGGTCTCATACCCAGTGTGATAGGGATCTCCCTGTCCTAGCATGTTAACTCAGGTCCTGCAGACAGGACGGATGAGACCTACAGTGAGATCCAACAGCCAGGAAGATGGTTCTGCAGCACTACGTGGAGAGCAAAGTGCATGACGAGACACAGAATTGGATCTGGTCATTCACCCTAAACAGGGAAGACCCCTGTTGGGATGTCCACTTGTCTCACTGGACCCGGAATTCCAAGATCGAGAGAGCAATGGCTTTTCCACTTTAAAAAAATCATCCAACAAAGATTACCTGTCATCGTCAGATAGGACAGACAGCCACCAGTAGTATTGGTAGCATTCTAATTTGTTCAGTATTTAATTTAAATACATTCATCACTACTCAGTTAAATAGTAGTTTGTCTTATTTATATCTTTTTAACTATTTCCATGAAACTGGATAACTGGGGTAGTTGCTTAACTGGGCCAAAATGTACTGGTCCCAATGTGTCCCAATTAACCAGAATCCACTGTACTTCGATTCAAAAGAATCAACCTACTTGTTTAGAATTAATGCCATTTCACTGGAATGTTCTACAACAGAATAAGAAAAGAGTATTTGAAATTCATATCCAGCACACATACTGAATAATGTCTCTTTATGATTACTAGACACAGAGCAGGAAGAATTAAATGATGATCATAAGGAATGCACAAGGCAAATAAACTCTCATAAAATATAGAACAGACTTGAATTGCACTATAATCCTGTTATTCTTTGGGGGGGTAAAAAGACAATATTGAGCATATCCAAATTATCAATCCTTCTGTTTTTAACATCTGTCTGATACTTACCAGCTTAAGTCAATGACATATTTGTTAAAACTCTGCCTACGACTCATGCCAGAAACAACTTAAAGTACTTTTGTGGGAAAATTAAAGCTCTTTTCCCAGGTGCAGTAAATTAGGCCAGAGACTGATTTGCCTGGTTAATTACCAAATATACCATTTCAAAAGCTGTTCAGGTTATTATTGTAGAAGAATATTAAGGATGAATGGGTGCACATTGGAAAATTTAAGCAGTAGCCATTGAATTTTTGTATGATTGCAATGGACAAATCAGACTTGCACAAATCATTTCATCTTTGGATTCTTGCTTATCTATTTCCAGCTCTGCCACTTTGCCTATTACCTTCAAGTGCCTGTTAGAAAACAACCATATTGATAGAAGAATTGCAAGATTTGTTTTACCCGTGGGAGCTACAATCAACATGGATGGCACTGCCTTGTATGAAGCTGTAGCAGCAATATTTATTGCACAAGTTAATAACTATGAACTGGACTTTGGGCAAATTATTACTGTGAGGTATGTGAAATTTTAATTTGTTCATGTAAAATTGGAATTGAATGTCTTGTCACTAAGATTGCCTCTCACTTCTCTAAATGTCATTGGCTTTCTGGGGTGCAATTCATTAACCAGTTCACAGAAGCTCTTGTTTTCACCATTACTGCTGAATGCGGTTTAACTATTACACTGCAGAGCATTACAGATATTCTGAAAAAAGTACCTTCACCTCACATCTACAGAATGTACCTTTTATTGACAGTAGGTTTGAAATGAAATTGCAAAATATAATAAGATCCAGAACTAATGCTGAAAAGTCCAGAGCCAATCAGATTCACTGATTATGGCCTATTCCGGTTGATCTAATCCTGTTGGTGGAGTGTACATAGAAATCAATGGAGATCAGTCTGGGTATAATATCTGTAAAGCAGAGAATACCATTCTAATTGGGCTGGTTCACAAAATAACTCCTCATATATTGGTCAGGATAAAAGAGCAGAGCCAAACAGGGCGAAATTACGGGGATGTGTCCTGATCCAATACTTTGGCATTTGTTAAACGATCCTTCAGTTATTTCTGTTTTGCTCAGATCTTTAATTGCAGAGTAGCTTCCTGGATAATTTTATATTAACAGGACCCATATTGAATAGGAATTGGGTCTCAGGGAGACCATTCATACTATAAGAGGCAGAATAATGCTGATTTCAAACAATTTTCACCATTAGCCAACTTGTATATTGAAACTGGCTGAGGCTAGCAAGGAAGTGGATGATAATTTCAGGTTGTAAAACAAATTTGTATTTCTTTTTGTGAAATTCCCCATAACCTTCTGGAATGTACTATATGACCATAAGACCATAAGACATAGGAGCAAGATTAGGCCATTTGGCCCATCGAGTCTGCTCTGCAATTCAATCATTGCTGATCCTTTTTTTCCCCTCCTCAGCCCCACTCCCTGGTCTTCTCCTCATAACCTTTGATGCTATGGCCAATCAAGAACTTGTCAATCTCCATGTTAAATACATCCAATGACCTGGCCTCCACAGCTGCCTGTGGTAACAAATTCCACAAATTCACCACCCTCTGGCTAAAGAAATTTCTCCACATCTCTGTTTTAAATGGACGACCTCAGTCCTGAGGTTGTGGCCTCTTGTCCTAGACTCCCCCACCATTAGAAATGTCCTTTGCACATCTACTCTGTCTAGGCCTTACAGCATTTGAAAGGTTTCAATAATATCCCCCTCATCCTTTTAAATTCCAGTGAGTACGGGCCCAGAGCCATCAAACGTTCCTCGTAAGATAACCATTTCATTCCCGGAATCATCCTTGTGAATCTCCTCTGAACCCTCTCCAATGCCAGCACATCTTTTCTTAGATGAAGGACCCAAAACCATTCACAATACTCAAGGTGATGCCTCACCAGTGCCTTATAAAGCCTCAGCATCACATCACTGCTCTTGTATTCTAGGCCTCTTGAAATGAATGCCAACATTGCATTTTTCTTCCTCACCACCAACTCAACCGGCAAGTTAACATTTAGAGTATTCTGCACAAGGACTCCCGAGTTTCTTTGTATCTCAGATTTTTGTATTTTTCCCCATTTAGAAAATAGTCTGTGCATTAATTTCTTCTGCCGAAGTGCATGACCATGCATTTTCCAACATTGTATTTCATTTGCCACTTTCTTGCCCTTTCTCCTAATCTGTCTAAGTCCTTCTGCATCCTTCCTGTTTCCTCAACACTACCTGCCCTTCTACCAACCTTCATATCATCTGCAAACTTGGCAACCCTCACCCAGCTTAAAGTGGCAAGGGGAGCATAAATGTGAGAAAAAGATAGACTTGTTCATTTTGTGGTCCTGATTTAGCCAAGCCACAACTGAAATCTGTGCAAATGTGGAAGCCTTTGCAAAGCTGGCTGGATCCTTTTTTTTAAATATGCAGATTATGTACTCCATCTGTGCCAATTGCTGAATAATGATCAGATGTGGAACAAAAGATGTTTTCAGCTCCATCCCGCAGTGACGCACAGCTGAGATAAACTAGTCCACATTGGTGGCTGTGGTCTGTACAACTCAGCTTCACACCTAGCAGTCAGAGGCAAAATATGAATTTGTATCATGATGAGTATCCTGTACCCAGCACTTTAGGTGTCAATCCATGCACACACGCTGTAAACTGTCTATATTACAGAAGAGCCAGTACTTTGTGTAGCAGATACTGGAATGGAGGAGTTGGCATTTGATGGTGTTAGCATCTGGTTATCAAATATACTCATCATGGTTTCCTATTGTCACAAAGTACTGAATTTGATTTTTTTTTTCTCTATGTTTGCGGAAAGCCAGACACAATGGTCATTTCAGTCTTTTCTTTCACTAGAACTAGCACAATGGTTTTTGTTTCTGGTGGCCTTGTATAAAACTGGCCAGTATCTGCAGTTAAACTTTTGTGCTTAAGACAATAGTCAGATATGGACATGTTGCTGAAGTCCATTTTGAAGTAAAATCCAATTATAAGGTTTATATTGTGTCAATACAGCATCCAAGTAAATAATGAATATTACAGCAGTGGCATCCAGGCTAATAAACCCTGACACAAACAATGACTGGGAGGTTTGTCCAATCTGATGGGGATTAAACAAGCAGCTGTCATTACTGCCTTTAACCTTGAAGTGCTGAAGTCTTCTGTCTTCTGACCAGACCAGAGGTGAATGCTGAAGTGTAGTATGTCTTTGATGTCTCTCTTTTTGGTGTAAATATAACAATGCAAGAAATGTAGGTGCAGGATAAATCCCTTAGTTTTGGGTGCAGAAAGGAGAAAAAAACAGACCAAAGTACATATAAAGGAGGAAGCCATGCTCAACTATAAATACCTCTGTGTCTTGTCTAGCATAACAGCAACAGCAGCCAGTATAGGTGCAGCGGGGATTCCGCAAGCTGGCCTTGTGACCATGGTTATCGTTTTGACATCAGTTGGACTTCCCACAGATGACATCACTTTGATAATTGCAGTGGATTGGGCACTGTAAGATTTTATATTTATATATTTTAATAGATATTTGTATTACTTATTCCTTGAAAAAACAATTGACTGTCTTAACCATTATTTCTACAGACTGGTAATATTAAATGACTGTTTCTTTTAAAGGGATAGATTTCGAACCATGATTAATGTTCTCGGAGATGCTCTGGCAGCTGGAATTATGGCTCATATCTGTCGAAAGAACTTTACTCAGGAAAATGACGAAGTAGGAAAATAATTTTTTTGTATTCTTTTCAAATTTATTTCAATCCAGCAGATCTGTCTAATGATTTGTTAACTCTTTTGAATGTTGAGTAATAATTGATCTTGGAAAAAAATATGTAATCCCCATGGAAACACAAAACAGAATAAAGAATCATTACTATGTGGGAGACCAGTCAGCCCATCATGAGGGACCTTCTGTTCACTGTGAATGCCGTACACTCATTTGTCTTAAGACCATAAGATATAGCAGCAGAAGTAGGCCATTCGGCCCATCGAGTCTGCTCCGCCATTCAATCATGGGCTGATACAATTCTTCCAGTCATCCCCACTCCCCATGCCCTTTGATGCCCTGGCTAATCAAGAACCTATCTATCTCTACCTTAAATGTACCCAATCACTTGGCCTCCACAGCTGCTCGTGGCAACAAATTCCACAGATTTACCACCTTCTGATTGAAGTAATTTCTCTGCATCTCTGTTCTAAATGGACATCCTTCAATCCTGAAGTCATGCCCTCTTGTCCTAGATTCCCATGCCATGGGAAATAACTTTGTCATATCTAATCTGTTCAGGCCTTTTAACATTCAGAGCATTTCTATGAGATCCCCCCTCATTCTCCTGAACTCCAGGGAATACAGCCCAAGAGCTGCCAGACGTTCCTCATATGGTAACCCTTTCATTCCTGGAATCATTCTTGTGAATCTTCTCTGAACCCTTTCCAATGTTAGTATATCCTTTCTAAAATAAGGAGCTCAAAACTGCACTTAATATTCCAAGTGTGGTCTCACAAGGGCCTTATAGAGCCTCAACATCACATCCCTGCTCTTATATTCTATACCTCTAGAAATGAATGCCAACATTGCACTCACCTTCTTCACCACTGACACAACCTGGTGGTTAACCTTTAGGATGTCCTGCACAAGGACTCCCAAGTCCCTTTGCATCTCTGCATTTTGAATTCTCTCCCCATCTAAATAATCGTCTGCCCGTTTATTTCTTCCATCAAAGTGCATGACCATACACTTTCCAACATTATATTTCAATTGTCGCTTCTTTGCTTATTCCCCTAAACTATCTACTTCTCTCTGTAGGTTCTCTGTTTCCTCAACACTACCCGCTCCTCCACCTATCTTTGTATCATCAGCAAATTTAGCCACAAATCCATTAATCCCATAGTCCAAAGCATTGACATGCATCATAAAAAGCAGCAATCCCAACACAGACCCCTGTGGAACTCCAATGATAACCGGCAACCAGCCAGAACACTCTCTGGTTTCTGCCAATCATCCAATGCTCCATCCATGCTAGTAACTTCCCTGTAATTCCATGAACTCTTATCTTGCTAAGCAGTCTCCTGAGCGGCAGCTTATCAAAGGCCTTCTGAAAATCCAAGTACACCACATCTACTACATCTCTTTTGTCCATTCTGCTTGGAGTTTGCTCAAAAACTGCAGTAGGTTAGTCAGGTAGGATTTTCCTTTCAGGAAACCATACTGGCTTTGGCCTATCTTGTCATGTGCCCCCAGGTACTCTGTAATCTTATCCTTAACAATTGATTCCAACAACTTCCCAACCACTGATGTCAGGCTAACAGGTCCATAGTTTCCTTTCTGCTGCCTTCCACCCTTCTTAAATAGCAAAGTAACATTTGCAATTTTCCAGTAATCTGGTACAATGCCAGACTCTATTGATTCTTGAAAGATCATTGTTAATGCCTCTACAATCTCTCCAGCTACTTCCTTCAGAACCCAAGGGTGCATTCCATCAGGTCCAGGAGACTTATCCACCCTCAGACCATAAAGCTTCCTGGGCACCTTCTCAGTGGTAATTTTCACTGCACATACTTCACTTCCCTGACACTCTTGATTGTCCAGTATACTGTACCGCAGATGTCTTCCACTGTAAAGACTGATGCAAAATACGCATCCAATTCCTCTGCCATCTCTGCGTCTCTCATTACAATATCTCCAGTGTCATTTTCCATTGGTCCTATATCTACCCTCAACTCTCTTTTACCCTTTATATACTTAAAAAAGCTTTTGGTATCTTCTTTGATATTAGTCACCAGCTTCTTTTCATAATTCATCTTTTCCTTCCTAATGACCTTCTTAGTTTCCTTCTGCAAGTTTTTAAAAGCTTTCCAATCCTCTATCTTCCCACTAGCTGTGGCTTCCTTGTATGCCCTCTCTTTTGCTTTTACTTTGGCTCTGACTTCACTTGTCAGCCACAGTAATGTTCTTCTTCCATTCAAAAATTTCTTATTATTAGGAATATATCTGTCTTGCACTTTCCTCATTTTTCACAAAAACTCTCGCCATTGCTGCACTGTTGTCGTTCCTGCTAGTGTCTCTGTCCAGTCAATCTTGGCCAGTTCCCCTCTCATGCCATTGTAATTTCCTTCATTCCACTGAAATACTGACACATTGGAATTTAGTTTCTCCTTCTCAAATTTCAAAGTGAATCTGATCATATTGCGATCACTGTTCTCTAAGAGTTCTTTAATCTTAAACTCTCTTATCAATTCTGGATCATTGCACAACAGCCAATCCCTAGAGGGCTCAACAACAAGCTGTTCTAAAATAGCTATTCCTTAGACATTCCACAAATTCTCTCTCTTGGGGTCCAGTACTGGCCTGGTTTTCCCAATCCACTTTCATGTTTAAATCCCCAACGATTATCATGACATTGTCGTCACAAACTACAACACCTTGCTCTTACCCAAATTAATTCTACTTGCCTGCTGTACAAAACTTAGTCATACCACATTTGGAATAATGTGTGCAGTTCTGGACACCACATTACAGAAAGGATGTAGAGGATTTGGAGAGGGTGCAAAAGAGGTTCACTGGGGTGCAGTCTAGATTAGAGAGCATTAGCTATAAAGAGAAGTTGACAAAACTTGAAATGTTTTCTTTTGGCATCAAAGGCTGAAAAGTGGCCTGATCTAAAATTGTATCTAAAATTATGAGAGGCATAGACAGGGAAGAAAGTCAGAATGTTATTTTTCCCAGGATGAAAATGTCAAATACTCGAGGACTTGCCTTTTAAAATGAGTGGAGGAAATTTTAAAGGGAGATTTACTTAATAAATTTCTTACACAGAATGCAGTGAGTGCTGAAGGGGGAGTTAGTGGAAGTAAATACAACAGCAAAGCCTAGGAGCCATTTAGACAGGCACTTGAAGGATACAGGCTATGTCCAGACTGATTTGAAGTTTAAATTGGCATTTTGGTTGACACAGACGTTGTTGGCCAGAGGGCTTGTTCTTTTTGCCGTATGTTCTATGTTCTAAAGATTGGTACATCCGAGTGTAATTAAGTGTGAGGCATAAATATTATAATCTATCTTACTTTAGAATAATTTTTAATGTTCTCCAGGGACTGAGATTCTAAAATACAAAAATAGCTTGTAGGGTTAGAGGGAATGTCAACAGATTTTATCACATGTTATACTGTTAAAATATAAAATCACCTGATTCTTGCTGTAATAAAAAAAATGAAAATGTGTTGAGTTGAAATTTGTCTAATCATGTTTTTTTGTTGATTGCTTCTGTGAAGACTGACATGTTGTGCCCTGTGGAATGAAGTTTATCTTTACAGCAGTCTCTTGCTTTCTGAACTTAGCAGGGCAGGTGTAGTTGTCACAAATTGCTGTCAGTATGTCTGACTAATGACAGTTTCCAGTCATTACAGCTGGAAATACCAGATCATCTTATATTTTTCAAAGAAAATGCTGGTGAAACTCAGCAACCCAGGCAGCATCGTGGGGCAAAGAGTACAGTTGACGTTTCGGGCTGAAATCCTTCGGCAGGATTCTGCCGATGTCCTGCCAAAGGTTTTCGGCTCAAAATATCGACTATTTTTTCCGTACATACTGCCTGGCCTGCTGAGTTCCACCAGCATTTTGTGTGTATTGCTTGGATTTCCAGCATCTGCAGTTTCTCTTGTTTATATTTTTCAAAATTAGTTTTTCAAATGTATATAAATTTGGAGGCAAATCTAAATTTAATTAGAAATCTAAAATATAATAAAGAAAACTTGAAAAAATGGCTCCATGAATAATTAGTAATAACATACTGTGTTACTTTGATTTAAAAACCCATAAATTGTAGCAGATGAGGGGAAAACTGAATTATGTGAGAAGGGTAAAACACTTCATAATTTTGATGGCTGGTATAGTATAATAATGATTAGGTAAAAGTATTAAAATAAATAGAAGGAGTAGAAAAATATTCAACTTGAAACATCTGGAGTGAGGAAAGAAAAGTTCAGAAGTATTGATAAACTAGAGCAAGATATGGAAGAATTTAATGAGAGATTCTTCTCCTTTACTAAAGCAGAAGACATTAATCTGACGGCATTTCAACAACAATGGTGTTTTGGCATGAGTAAACCTAAATGTAAAACCAGACGTGCTGTGCTGAAACTTCATATTTATACTCAGACTGAGTTAATTAGGGCTGGCAGGAGCTCACCCAAGTGAATTGGAGCTGGAAACCAGCCCGTAAGGATTGGGAGCTCACTGACATATTAAATCACGTGAAATCAGCACTCAGAGACTGCGCTTCCACAGGTCTCTGCAATGGAGAATTCCGGACACTTGACCATTTTGAGAAAGGAAAGTCCTCCTCCGTTGGATGATTTCTTATTTCTGAATCCATGTCTCCAAGTTCCCAATATCGTAAAGAAAATACCATCTCAACATTTACCCGATCAATCATCTTCAGAATTTTCAGTTTCAACAATATTACTTTTCTATTTTCTCTACCTCTCCTTGTTGGAATAGGTGGATTTACATGTGGAAGCTCTTTTTGAGTTTCTCTGTATCTTTGCTGGAGAGCCATGACTGTTATGCAGAAGGGCTTCCACTAATCTACTAAGAAACTGATGACATCCCACCAGGAGCTGTTCTTATTGTCTGCTCCGTTAGGCAAAATTTCATTGAGCACTGTGATGAGAATGAAACTGAGATGAGTGAGGGAATACTGTGAATAACAATCCTGACAGGTAGTGTGGAGATATTCTTGAAGAGCGTAGGCTTTTGTAAAACACGCGGTATGTTAGATTTAACACTGCATGCTTGTGGGAATGTGCTAAATTAAAATTGTGCACAATACTTCAGCTCTGATGGACTGGGCTGTGTCTCAGAGAACTCTCCATTTGCCAATCATAAGCAATAAAAATTTACCTATGATACAGTAATGTCCAAACATAGCTGCAAAACACCATGGAATGCATGGATTATTAAAGGAACTGAACAAATGAAATCAGAAAATGCTTAAAAGTCTCAATAGCATCTGTGAGGAAAAATGATAATTTTACAATTTGAAGACCCTTCAGCACATATATGTCAAACTCAAGGCCCGCGGGCCAAATCCGGCCCGCGGTGGATTTATCTTTGGCCCGCTAGATAATATCTAATTACTATTAAAGCTGGCCCCAGTAATCGAAGCGCCTATGGCGTATGATATGGCTAATGCTGAGTTTATTCAGGTACCAGGTTTTCAGGGTTTTTAGTGTTTATTCGGCAGTCTTGCTCGGCAGTCTTCTTCATAAGAAATGGAATTTGTAAAGTGAAACACTTTGTAGTTATAGCAGAGACTGAGACACATGAGAGCAGGCTGAAAAAATGGAGGCAACGAAAGCTGCGTTCGCACGCGTCCGACTGATCCGGCCCGCATGAAGCTGCATTTTGCTCAATCCGGCCCGTGACCTAAAATGAGTTTGACACCCCTGCTTCAGCAGAACATGCATCTTAAACACCAGATCTGGTTCTCTTTCCACAGATCATGTCTGGCCTGCTGAGCATTTTAGACCATAAGATTTAGGAGCAGAATTAGGTCATTTGGCCCATGGAGTTAGCTCCACTATTTCATCATGGCTGATCCAATTTTCCTCTCAGCTCCAATGTCCTGCCTTCTCCCTGTATCCCTTCATGCCCTGACCAATCAAGAATCCATCAACCTCTGCTTTAAATATACATAAAGACTTGGTCCCCCACAGCTGCCTGTGGCAAAGAATTCCACAGATTCGCCACTCTCTGGCTAAAGAAGTTCCACCTCATCTCTCTTCTAAAAAGACACCCCTCTATTCTGAGGCTGTGTCCTCTTAAGGCTATCCCACCATAGGAAACATCCTCTCCACATCCGCTCTATCAAGGCCTTTAGGTAGGCTTCACTGAGGTCACCCCTCATTCTTCTGCATTCTAGTGAATAGAGGCCCAGAGCCATCAAACACTCTTCATATTGCAATTCATACATTCCTGGAATAATTTTTTGAACCTCCTTTGGACTCTCTCTTGTTTCAACACATCCATTCTAAAAGGCCCAAACTTGCTCACAATACTCCAAGTGAAGCCTCACCAGTGCTTTATAAAGTTTCAACATTACATTTTTGCTTTTATATATTAGTCCTCTTGAAATGAATGCTATCATTGTATTTGCCTCCTCACCACAGACTCAACCTGCAAATTAAACTTTAGGGAATCCTGTAGAAGGACTCACAAGTCCCTTTGCACCTCAGTTTTTGTATGTTCTCTTCATTTAGAAAATAGTCAACTCTTTCATTTCTTCTACCAAAGTGCATGACCATACACTTCCTAACACTGTATTCCATCTGTCATTTCTTTGCCCATTCTCCAAATCTGTCTAAGTCCTTCTGTAGCCCCTCTACTTCGTCAAAGCTACCTGCCCCTCTATCTATCTTCATATTGTCTGCAAACCTTGCAACAAACCATCAATTCCATCATCCAAATCATTGACATATAAAATAAAAAGTATCAGTACCAGCACAGACCCTTGTGGGACACCACTAGTCACCGGCAGCCAGCTAGAAAAAGCTCCCTTTATTCCTACTCTTTACCTCCTGCCAATCAGCCACTGCTTTATCCATGCTACATTCTTTCCTGTAATAGCATGGACTCGTAACTTGTTAAGCAGCCTTATGTGGGCACCTTGTCAAAGGCCTTCTGAAAATCCAACTACACAACATCAACCCAATCTTCTTTGTCTATCCTGCATGTTATTTCTTCAAAGAATTCCAACAGATTTGTCAGGCAAGAATTTCCCTTGAGTAAACTATGCTGACTATGGCCTATTTTATCGTGTGCCTTCATGTACCCTGAGACCTCATGCTTAATAATCAACTCCAACATCTTCCCAACCACTGAGGTCTGTGACGGGGTCCTGAATTGACCCTTTGAACTGTACTCTTAAAAAGAAAGAGAGAGGGGGAAGTGCCCAACGCAGAGACCTTATTATTAAGCGAGAGAGGCGAAGAATGCTCGGAAGATTGATGTTATGGTTTCTCGGTAGTTTGTTCACATTTCTACAAGGGCACTGCCTGCTTTTAAGTTCTTACAGAGAGAGAAGGGCGGAGCAGTTTGATGGACAGCTGGTGTTCAGCATGCTGGACACAGGCACACACGGTTTTGAACACTGGATGAGCTTTGTTGTGCCCACAGGAAGGTGGGTTTTTGGAGGATCGATTCGGGGAAATCGATCAGTGGCTCTCACAGTACAGGAAAGGTGTGACCGGTGGGGAGTTATTTGTGTGTCCAGTCCTTGCCTGGGTTGATAATTCCACCACAGAAGAAAGGTCGCCTTAGTTATGGTCACAGTCGGTGACTTTAAAAGGACCGTGGAAGGAGGAGGGGTCAGATTGTTCAAGAAAGACTCGAGAGATTTATTTCAAATGTCTGTGAAGGAGGGGTCAACCCCGACTCCAGTGAGAACCTGGAGGGATGTTGGAGCTTTTCAGTCTCTAATATTAAAGAGTGTTTTGGAGTTTGGTGCTGAGACGGAGACTGGTGAGGTGAATATTATCAAAGGTATTGGAAAGGGGACTGAGGCCGTGCCTTTGCATAAAATAGGTTTGAAATACGACTTGGTATCTGGACCAGTCAAAATAGGGGTACGATCTGAAGTACCGAAAGACAATGTTGATGTCTTGCTCGATAGTGACCTCACAGGTGGGGATGTTTATCCAGCAGTTCAGCCAATGGGCAAGCCTGCTGCTGCTGAGGACCTGCCCATGGATGCCGATGTATACCCTGTCTGTGCAGTGACTAGAAGCATGTCGAAAAAAACTGCTGATGCTATTGTTGATTTATCTGAGACTTTCCTACCATCCCTATATTAACTGGACTTAGAGGGTAGTAAGGCTGAGGAGAGTAAGGAGGATGAGAAAGACTTGTCTTTATCGAGGAAAGAATTTATGGAGGAACAGAATAAAGATCCTGAAATTGTGGCTTTAAAAGAGACAGCTCTCTCTGAGGATGAAATTCAGAATGAGTCAGTGAGATATTACCTTAAAGATGGGATGTTGATGAGGAAGTGGAGACCCGTTACAGTGCCAGCAAATGAGGATTGGGCTATTGTGCACCAAGTAGTGGTTCCAAAGGTTTACAGGGCTGAAATTTTAAACCTGGCCCACAAGATGCCTTTAGGTGGACACTTTGGAGTAAAGAAGACAGTGCACAGGATTATGAGGGAGTTTTATTGGCCTAACGTGAGGAAAGATATTGTCAATTACTGCAGAGGGTGTCATATGTGCCAGGTGGTGGGAGAACCTAATCAGGCCATCACAGGCAAGGATTGGACACACAAATAACTCCCCACCGGTTACTCCTTTTCTGCACTGAGAGAGCCACTGATTGATTTCCCCGAATCGATCCTCCGAAAACCCACCTTCCTGTGGGCACACCAAGGCTCATCAATGTCCAAAACCATGTGTCTCATTCTCCTGACATTTTAAAGTGATAGTTCACAGAAAATATGACCCCTAGGGGTACATAACAGGTCAGACTAACTGACCTATAGTTTCCTTTCTTCTGCCTCACTCCCTTCTTGAAAAATGGAGTGACATTTTCAGGATTTTCTGTTTTTACTTTCCGTTTTGAACATCTGGTGTTTTGGTTTTAATTTTCAAATAAATGCAGTCATTGCTTTTTTTAATTAGAGAAACTAACTCAGTGCTCTGAATGTCTCCCGCGTTTTGAAATGTCATCAGTTACTTCTTCCCTCATTAAGAATTTCTTTAAGTTGACACCTGAGAAATTAGGAATAAATTTTCCCCTTCACTGCTACATTGCTGTCTGTTCATCGTCCCTCTGTTCATTAGTAGGTAAACCAGTGCTGCTGTAATGAATGGTAATTCACATTACCAGACTACTACTCAACAATGTTGGTGAAAAGTATACCCCTGTGATTTTTGAATCTTGACATACATTTGACAACACATTTTAACAATTAGGCAGCTTATCAAGTTATCTACTCTGCTTACTATATGTTTTATTTCCTAATTAGGTTCCACTGATTTGTGAAACAAAGCCAGGAAGTATCAATCAAATCATGACCTATCAGAGAAATGGATGTCCAAATGATGCTAATAAGGCAGACAAACATCTCTATGCAGGTGCCACAGATGGATCTCATCACAATGTACAAATGGAGCTAGGTCTCAGCACCAAGAAGGATTATTGCACCATTGAAATAGATGAATTGGAGACAAGAGTATAGTCAGAGGAATGCACCTCAGTAGGAATACTTCATGTCATGCTGGTAACATGTGTGACTACTTCACAGCTGGAAATGTGGTATATACAGGAGAAATGGCAACTGGAACTTATGGTAGTGCAGGAGGTGCACACTGATTCAAACTGCTTTGAATTACTACTCATTTTTTTGTGAACAGCACGTTATTTATGTTTAGTCAATACAAAGTGTTGGTTGGTCTTCTAGGTTATTTCATAAGGAGTGCTAAGGAATAACTTAAGAATGTCTGTCCTTACATTTGTTTCACTTGCAGCAATAATACGAAGATAATTAAATCTATTTGTCATTGTCAATTTGTTTTTGTTCCCCATTTTCCCAAAGATTTGTCAACACTAAATCCAGTCTGTGGGATGACCAAGCAGGCAAGATTCTGCTGCATGATGTTCTAGTATACAATTCATCAAAGGATCACTGATTATTACCTAGGAACTGTAGTCTTTTTGAAGCTATTCCTGACATCAGAATCTATCTGTGTCATTTATAGCTAATAACCAGGTCAAACTTTGCTGAAGTTTGCTTTGGATCTATGTGGACTTCCTTCTTCCTCGGCTGGATGAACGGCCAATAGCTTAACTTCTAATCCTCCCCCAATTGGTATGCCCAAAGACTGGATGATTGATAGCCCTTTGGTAGCCATCATTTTAAAGATGTTTAACAAAACTCCATTGTCTTAAGTTCTTTATTATGTTGGAAGAGTCACTCTTTTCCTGAATTTTAATCTGTATTCCTGGTAGATGCATGTTATGGTTTTAATCACTTGGGAGCTGAATTTAATGTAATTACATCATTCTAATATGTGTTCACTCCAAATCCTTTCTAAGCACTTCTGGCCAAAAATCCTGATGCATGCCAGCTTCATGCACTCAGACAAACCTGTTAATCACATGTGTTCCGAGGAGTCAAGTGAAGAGATCAGAACCAGAATCAGATTTAATATCACTGGCAGATGTTGTGAAATCTGTAGCAGCAGTACAATGCAATACATAAAAAAAAAGCAAGAAAGTGAATTACAGTAAGTATATGTAAACTTTAATATATAGTTAAATTCATAGAGTGTGTGTATATAAATATATGTAATTTAACTATATATATATATAAAATTAAACAAGTAGTGCAAAAATATGAATAAAAAGTAGTGGTGTGTTCATGGGTTCAATGTCCATTCAGGAATTGGATGAC
Source organism: Hemitrygon akajei (assembly GCF_048418815.1). Classification (NCBI taxonomy): domain Eukaryota; kingdom Metazoa; phylum Chordata; class Chondrichthyes; order Myliobatiformes; family Dasyatidae; genus Hemitrygon; species Hemitrygon akajei. Next base: position 53,028,079 of record NC_133135.1, on the reverse strand, counting down.
AGAAGGGAAGAAGTTGTCCTTGAATTATTGAGTGTGTGATTTCAGGCTTCTGTACCTCCTTCTTGATGGTAGCAAAGAGAACAAGCTAGGACCTGGATGATAAGGTCCTTATTGTTGGGTGCTGCCATTTTGAGGTATTGTTCCTTGAAGATGTCCTAGATACTACAGAGGTCAGTGTCCATTATGGGGCTAACTATGTTTACTACTCACTGAAACTTACTTTGAACCATGCAGTAGCCCTTCCATACCAAACATGCAGTTGTTACTACTGTAAGAAGAGCAGAAGAGAAAATAAACGTGAGGTTTTAAAAGTTAGTTTAATTAAGAGGTTAATAGTTGTTCTTAGAAGAAAGCTAAACATTAGCACTATTATCAAGTTGTTGAAAACAAAACGTATGTTTGTTATGGCTGTATGGATATATAAGGAATCTTCCTATTTAAAATGGAACTCTTGGAAAATTATTTTTATTTTTTAATTATGAACCAGTCATTTCTTCAGCAAAAAGTTTGAAAGTTCCAATGGGTTAGGAGTTGTACTTTATGCTGAATTTGGTTGTCTTATCTGTGCTGCTATTCTTGAAAACAGTTCCTCAGCTCTTTTCAAATAAATTCCTCCTCTTTTCCCCTACAAACCACAAGTTTGCCCTACAATTTTGAGGTACTAAGATGATTTTCCAGAAATGCTAGAAACTTGGGATATTTGTCTCAATTAATTAGCCACAATACTTTGAAAAGAGTTGAGAGTTGAAATTAATGGCCAAGTAAACACTTTGTGGAACACACACATGCTGGAGGAACTCAGCAAGCCAAGCAGCATCTATGAAAAGAAGTAAACAGTTGACGTTTCAGACTGAGGCCCTTCATCAAGATTTTGAAGGAGGGTATTGGCTCAAAATGTCAACTATTTACCCTTTTCCATAGCTGCTGCCTGGCCTGCTGAGTTCCTCCAACATTTTGTGTGTGTTGCTGGGATTTTCAGCATCTGCAGATTTTCTCTTGTTTGAATCACTTTGTGGATGTGTTTTTTTTTTTGCCATATCATGTTGAGTGCATTTTTATTTCATACATTAGTTGAAATGTTATTGAGAGTATTTTTGTTTATATTAAGGCCTGAAGCAAATAGTATATTATTTATAGTGTGAAGTTAGGGTAGATATATATACAATTTAGATGTGGCAAATTTTACAAAGTCAGACAAATTGACTTCAGTTTTGAATTGAATTGAATTGAATGATCTTTATTGTCATTATACATAGGTACAATGAAACTCTGTTTAGCTTCCTCTCAGGCAATTAAATAAAGTGGTAGATAAAAACGAGACAGTAATAAAAAAAAAGTATTAAACAGATAAGTAGCAGAAAATAAGTTGCAGCAGCACCAGAATATCACAGTAATGCACAAAGTGCCGTTAGAGCAAGTATTTGCGTCCTTGTGTGTGCTCACAGTTTCAGTCATTGTTCTGTGGGAGTGGTGTGATGGAGGCCACAGCTCTGGGGTAGAAGCTGTTCCTCAGTCTAATTGTTCTGGTTTTTAGTGTCCTGAACCTTTAGCTGGGGGGCAGCGGGTCAAACAGGGAGTGGCCGGGGTGTGTGGTGTCTCTGGTTATGAAGAACTGTTGCATCCAAATGGAGGCAATAATCTTGTGTTCAACTTCACATCAGCTTTCATTTCTTAAGTCTTTCTGTAGAAAATACATAATGTGAAGATGCTGATTGACCCCTTTGCAATGTCTGATTAATAGAAAATATGTAATTGTTGGTGAGTAACCATTGATGTACAGTCACATTATTTCTTCTGATGATCTTACTGGCTGACAATAAATTAAGCTTTCATGAAATATGTGATGCAAGTGATGTTTACTAACCTAATATATTACTGATTTGCAGATGAAAAGATGTGGCTTCTCCTTGGTAAATGTTGCTATTATTTTCTAATGGATTCCACTGATCAATCTGCTCCATTTGGAACTAGGTGCATTAATTGGGAGAAGATAAAGGACTTAACAACCATCCCAACATTGAGGATGGCAAACCTAACAGCAAAATTTTCATAAAACAACAATTGTTAAATCTTTAAAGTTACCATAGGTCATAAATATAGGAATAGAATTAGGCCATTTGGCTCATCAAGTCTGCTCTGCCATTTCATCATAATATAGAAGAAGAAAACAAAACAAAATAGTAAAAAATAAATAACTAAATCAGTTAAAGATTACATATATTGACTAGATTAAAAATCGTGCAAATACCACAAACACCATATATTTAAAAAGTGAGGTAGTGTCCAAGGGTTCAATGTCCATTTAGGAATCGGATGGCAGAGGGGAAGAAGCTATTCCTGAATCGCTGAGTGTGTGCCTTCAGACTTCTGTACCTCCTACCTGATGAACAGTGAGAAAAGGACTTGCCCTGGGTGCTGGAGGTCCTTAATGGATGCTGCCTTTCTGAGACACCGCTCCTTGAAGATGTCCTGGATACTGTGCAGGCTAGTACCCAAGATGGAGCTGACTAGATTTACAAACGTCTGCAGCTTCTTTCAGTCCTGTGTAGTAGCCACTCCACCAGACAGTGATGCAGCCTGTCAGAATGCTCTCCACAGTACATCTACAGAGGTTTCTGAATGTATTTGTAGACATTCCAAATCTCTTCAAACTTCTAATGAAATATAGCCACTGTCTTGCCTTCTTTATCGATATATTGAGACCAGGTTAGATCCTCAGAGATCTTGACACCCAGGAACTTGAAGCTGCTCACTCTCTCTGCTTCTGATCCCTCTATGAGAATTCGTCTGTGTTTCTTCATCTTACCCTTCAGGAAGTCTACAATCAGCTCCTTTGTCTTACTGCCATTGAGTGCCAGGTTGTTGCTGTGACATGACTCCACTAGTTGGCATATATCACTCCTGTACGCCCACTCGTCACCACCTGAGATTCTACCAACAATGGCTGTATCATCAGCAAATTTATAGATGGTATTTGAGCTATGCTATATACATGTGTATACAGAGAGTAGAGTAGAGCAGTGGGCTAAGCACACACTCCTGAAGTGCACCAGCGTTGATCATCAGCGAGGAGGATATGTTATCACCAATACACACAGACTGTGGTCTTCCAGTTAGGAAGTCGAGGATCCAATTGTAGAGGGAGGTACCAAAGTCGAGGTTCTGCAACTTCTCAATCAGGATTGTGGGGATGATGGTATTAAATGCTAAGCTATAGTTGATGAACAGTATCCTGAGATAGGTGTTTGTGCTGTCCAGGTGGTCTAAAGCCGTGTGAAGAGCCATTGAGATTGCATCTGTCATTGACCTGTTGTGGCGATAGGAAAACTGCAATGGGTGCAGGTCCTTGCTGAGGCAGGAGTTCAGTCTAGCAAATGTCACTCCGCTATTTAAGAAGGGGGCAAGGAAGCAGAAAGGAAATTATAGACATGTTAGCTTGACATCGGTGGTCGGAAGTTGCTGGAGTCGATTGTCAAGGATGAGGTTACGGAGTACCTGGAGGCATATGACAAGACAGGCAGAACTCAGCATGGTTTTCTTAAAGGAAAATCCTGCCTGACAAACCTAGTGCAAGTTTTTGAGGAAATTACAAGTAGGCTAGACAAGGGAGATGCAGTGGATGTTGTGTATTTGGATTTTCAGAAGGCCTTTGACAAGGTGCCGCACATGAGGCTGCTAAACAAGATAAGAGTCCCTGGAATTAAGGGAAAGTTACATACATGGATAGAGCGTTGGTTGATTGGCAGGAAACAGAGTGGGAATAAAGGGATCCCATTCTGGTTGGCTGCCAGTTACCAGTGGTGTTCCATAGGGGTCCATGTTGGGGCTGCTTCTTTTTACGTTGTATATCAATGATTTGGATTATGGAATAGATGGCTTTGTGGCTAAGTTTGCTCATGATACAAAGATAGGTGGAGGGGCCGGTAGTGCTGAGGAAACAGAGAGTCTGCAGAGACACTTGGATAGATTGGGGGAATGGGCAAAGAAGTGGCAAATGAAATACTATGTCGGAAAGTGTATGGTCATGCTCTTTGGTTGAAGAAATAAACGGGCAGACTATTATTTAAATGGGGAGAGAATTCAAAGTTCTGAGATGCAACTGGACTTGGGAGTCCTTGTGCAGGATACCCTTAAGGTTAACCTCCAGGGTGTGTCAGTGGTGAAGAAGGCAAATGCAATGTTGGCATTCGTTTCTAGAAGAATAGAGTATAGGAGCAGGGATGTGATGTTGAGGCTCTATAAGGCACTGGTAAGACCACACGGAGTACTGTGTGCAGTTTTGGGCTTCTTATTTAAGAAAGGATGTGCTGACATTGGAGAGGGTTCAGAGAAGATTCACTAGAATGATTCCAGGAATGAGAGGGTTAAACATATGAGGAATGTTTGACTGCTCTTGGACTGTACTCCTTGGAGTTTAGAAGAATGGGGGGGACCTCATAGGAACATGTTGAATGTTGAAAGGTATGGACAGAGTGGATGTGGCAAAGTTGTTTCCCACGGTGAGGAGTCTAGTACGAGAGGACATGACTTGAGGATTGCAAGGCGCCCATTCAGAACAGAGATGTGAAAAAAAAATTTTTTAGCCAGAGGGTGGTGAATCTATGGAATTTGTTGCCACAGGCGGCAGTGGAGGCCAAGTCATTGGGTGTATTTAAGGCAGAGATTGATAGGTATCTGAGTAGTCAGGGCATCAAAGGTTATGGTGAGAAGGCAGGGGAGATTGGATCAGCTCATGATGAAATGGTGGAGCAGACATGATGGGCCGAATGGCCAACTTCTGCTCTTTTGTCTTATGGTCTTATGCTCTATGGTCTAGTCATGTCCAACCTCTCAAAGCATTTCATGACGGTTGATGTGTGTGCTACCGGGCGATAGTCATTAAGGCAGCTCACATTATTCTTCTTGGGCACTGGCATAATTGTTGCCTTTTTGAAGCAAGTGGGAACTTTCACCTGTAGCAGTGAGAGGTTGAAAATGTTCTTGAATACTCCTGCCAGTTGGTTGGCACAGGTTTTCAGAGCCTTACCAGGTACTCCATCTGGACCTTCCACCTTGTGAGGGTTCACTCTCTTTAAAGACAGCCTAACATCGGCCTCTGGGACAGAGATCACAGGTTCATCAGGTGCAGCAGGGATCTCAACAGCTGTGTTTATATTCTCCCTTTCAAAGCAGGCATAGAAGACGTTGAGTTCATCTGGTAGTGAAGCATCGTTGCCATTCACGCTATTGGGTTTTGCGTTGTAGGAAGTAATGGTTTGCAAACCCTGCCAGAGTTGTCGTGCATCTGACGTCGCCGCCAACCTCTTTCAAAATTGTCTCTTCGCCCTCTGCAAGCCATACTTGGTTTTTTGGTACAGGCTTGGATCGCCAGACTTGAATACCCACAGATCTAGCCTTCAGCAGACAACGTACCTGCTGGTTCATCCACGGCTTGGGTGCAAGGGTGTAATTTTAAAGGAGTTGCTAGAAGTAAGTTTTATACAGATGGATGTCTGGAATGTGCTGATACACTAGGGATGTTTTGATAGAATGTGAATGTGACGAGAGTGGAGGGATGTGGACATTGTGAAAGGCATAAGGGATTGGATTAGTAATTTTTTGTGGGCTGAAGGGCCTGTTCCTGTGCTGTACTGTTCTATGTTCTGTGTTTATTCCCTAGAGGGTAGGAGAATGAAGGGAGATTTGATATATGATTATGAGGGGGATAGACAGGGTAAATGTAAGTAGGCTTTTTTCCACTGAGGTTGAGTGAGACTAGAATTAGAAGTCAGGGGTTAAGGATGAAAGGTGAAATATTTAAGGGGAGCATGAGGATGAACTTTTTCACTCAGAGGGTGGTAAGTGGAAAACAAGCTGCCTGTAGAAGTGGTGGACGCAAGTTTGATTTCAATATTTGAGATATTTGGGTAGGTACATGAATGGAAGGGGTATGGAGAGCTACAATCTTGGTGCAGGTCAATAGGACTGGGCAGATTATAGTCGTCATGGACGAGATGGGCCATAGAGACTGGTTCTGTGCTGTAGTGTTCAATGGCTCTCTATTTAGAGTTCAAAGTATTAAAGGATTTTTTTTCAGATTTATTTAGATTGGCAATGATATTTTTGATATCTACCTTCAATCCTCTTTTTTTTAGCCTTTGGTTGAGTTATATTGATTTTAGTTTGAACTGATTGACTATATTCTGGATTCTATTTTTTCTGCTACTCCAGGCAAACACCAAGTTAGAACAAAACAAACTGAAAACTTTGATTATCCAACGGGATTAGGCTGTAAGACCATAAGACACAGAAACAGAATTAGGCCACTTGGCCCATCGAGTCTGCTCTGCCATTCAATCATGGCTGATCCTTTTCTCCCCTCCTCAGCCCCACTCACCGCCCTTCTCATAACCTTTGATGCCATGGCCAATCAACAACCTATTAATCTCCACCTTAACGACACCCACATGACCTGGCCCCACAGCTGCCTGTAGTAACAAATTCACTACCGTCTGGCTAAAGAAACTTCTCTGCTCTCCTGTACTCTCTTGTCCTAGACTCCCCCACCAGGGTAACATGCTTTTCACATCTACTCTGTCTTAATCTTTCAACATTCAAAAGGTTTCAATGAGACCCCCCCCCCCCCTCCACTTTCTAAATTTCAGCAGGAACAGGCCTGGAGCCATCAAATGTTCCTCGTATGATAACCCTTCCATTCCCAGAATCTTCCATGTTAACCTCCTCTAGTCCCTCTCCAATGCCAGCACATCTTTTCTTCAATAAGGAACCTGAAAAATGTACCTACGCTCTGTCCACCAGAGAAAGCAGGATCTCCCATTGGCCACACATTTTAATCCCATGTCCCATTCTAATTCTGGTATGTCTATCCATGGCTTTCTCTACTGTCAAGATGAAGCCACACTCAGGTTGGAGGAACAACACCTTATATTCGGTCTGGGTAGCGTCCAACCTGTTAGCATGAACATTGATTTCTCTAACTTCTGTTAATGACCCCCCTTCTTACCCCATCCCTTATTTATTTATTATATTTCCCTTTTGTTTTCTTTTCTCTTTTCTCTCTGTCTCTGTCCCTCGCACAATAACTCCTTGCCTGCTCTCCATCTTCCTCTGGTGCTGCCCTCCCCTTTTCTTTCTCCCCAGGCCTCCCATCCCATGATCCTCTCCCTTCTCAAGCTGTGTATCCCTTTTGCCAATCAACTTCCCAGATTTTAGCTTCATCCCTTCCCCTCCTGTCTTCTCCTATCATTTCGGATCACCCCCTCCCCCTCTCATTTTCAAATCTCTTACTATCTCTTCTTTCAGTTAGTCCTGACGACGGGTCTCGGCCCGAAATGTCAACAGTGCTTCTCCCTATAGGTGCTGCCTGGCCTGTTGTATTCCACCAGCATTTTGTGTGTGTTCCTTCTGCAGCCTTCCAGTTTCCTCAACACTACTTGTCCCTCCAACAATCTTAGTATCATCTGCGAACTTGACAACAAAGCCATCTATTCCATCAGTTAAATCATTGGTATACAGCATAAAAAGCAGTCCCAACACCGACCCCTGCAGAACACCACTGGTCACTGGCAGCCAACCAGAAAAGGATCATTTTATTCCCACTTGCTGCCTCTTACCAATCAGCCAATGCTGCAACTATATTTGTAACTTTCCTGTAATGTCGTGAACTCTTAACTTGGCCTTGTGTGTCACCTTGTCAAAAGCCTTATGAAAGCCCAAATATACAACATTCACTGCATCCCCTTTATCTATTCTACTTGTAATGCCCTCAAAGAATTCCAACAGGTTCAGTCAGGCAAGATTTACCCTTAAAGGAAACTATGCTGACTTTGTCCTATCTTATCCTGTATCACCAAGAACTCCATAAACTTGTTCTTAACAATTGACTCCAATATCTTCCCAACAACTGAGGTCAGGCTAACTGGTGTATTATTTCCTTTATGCGACCTCCCTCTTTTCTTAAAGATTGGAGTGACATTTGCAATTTTCCGATCCTCAATTACTTCTACGCTCGCTTTGACCGAGAGGACAAGGAGGTCTCCCACAAAGCGGATCTCCCACCTGGTGAACTGCCTCTCTCACTTTCCACCTCCGATGTTTGCGCCACCCTGAGCAGGGTGAATGTACGGAAGGCAGCTGGTCAGGATGGAATACCTGGCCGTGTGCTCAGAGTCTGTGCGGGGCAGTTGGCCGGGGTCTTCACGGACATTTTCAATTTGTCCCCGGTCCAGGCAGTTGTCCCCACAAGCTTCAAGATTGCCACCATTGTGCCAGTGCCGAAGCATTCCACTGCCACGGGCCTGAATGACTTCTGCCCGGTTGCCCTCACCCCCATCATTGCAAAGTGCTTTGAGAGACTGGTTCTATCGCATCTGAAATCCTGTCTGCCCACTACCCTGGACCCCCCTCAATTTGCCTATCGCACCACAGGTCAACAGAGGACAACATCTCCATGACATTTCACTCTTCCCTGACCCACCTGGACAGCCCCAACTCTTACGTCAGAATGCTGTTCATTGACTTTAGTTCGGCATTCAATACTGTGACCCCTTCCAAGCTGATTGCCAAACTTCACCAGCTTGGTATCAGCTCATCCCTCTGCAATTGGATCTTGGACTTTCTGACCTACAGATCCCAATCTGTTAAGCTGGACAACCTCTCCTCCTCCACTCTCACCCTGAACACTGGCGTACCTCAAGGCTGTGTGCTGAGCCCTCTTCTGTACTCCCTTTTCACCTATGACTGCATTCCTGTACATGGTTCTAACTCCATAATCAAGTTCCCAGACGACACCACGGTGATTGGCCTGATCAGAGGGGATGACGAGACGGCCTACAGAGACGAGGTCCAGCACCTGGACATGTGGTGTGCCGACAACAACCTGGCACTTAACACCCAGAAGACCAAGGAGATCATTGTGGACTTCAGGCATGCTAGGAGCCACATTCATGTCCCCATCTACATTAACAGAGCTGTAGTGGAGCGTGTATCAAGCTTCAAATTCCTTGGTGTCCACATTTCCGAGGATCTCACCTGGTCCCTGAACTCCTCCATCCTGATCAAAAAGGCACAGCAGCGCCTTTATTTCCTGCGGAGCATCAAGAAAGCTCACCTCTGCCCCAGGATACTGATGGACTTTTACCGCTGTACCATTGAGAGCATACTCACCAACTGCATCTCAGTGTGGTACAGCAATTGTCCCGTATTGGACCGCAAAACACTCCAGCGTGTGGTGAAAACTGCCCAGCGGATTATCGGCACCCAATTGCCCACCATGGAGAACATCTACCATAAACGCTGCCTGGGCAGGGTGAAAAGCATTATCAAGGATGCATCTCACCCTAACCATGGACTTTTTACTCTCCTCCCATCCAGTAGGTGCTACAGGAGCCTCCACTCCCGCACCAGCAGGCACAGGAACAGCTTCTTCCCTGAGGCTGTGACCCTGCTGAACCTCACATCACAACGCTAAGCAGTATTGCACCTATATTGTACTGTCTCAGTACTTTTATATTTGTATGCTGTAGCACTTACTTTTTATTCGCAGTTATTTTGTAAATAACACTGTTCTTTGCATTTCTGATTAGATGCTAACTGCATTTCATTGGCTTTGTATCTGTACTCGGCACCATGACAATAAAGTTGAATCTAATCTGATCATATTCTGTTTGTGTCTAAGATACAGAAAGCAAATAACATTGTAGAATGGATTGAATTAATTTTCTTTTGGTAATTTGTGTAATGTAAGTATCACTAGCAAGACCAAGACTTATTATTGATTTAGAATTGCCTTTGAGAAGTTGATGGCAAGCCACTTTCTTCCACTGTTGCTTTCCTGTGAGGTGGGAATTTCAGGATCTGAACTTGCAATGATGGAAGAGTCAGAGTAATAATGTAACTAGGAGGAAAGCCTGCCAGTAGCAGAATGTAAATATGCCTGCTGTTCTTGAGCTTCTAGGAGATAGAATTCATGTGTTTGTGAGGCGCTGTTGTTTAGCTGTTATTGTGTAGCTTGTAGATGGTTGATAGCAGCTGCTATGGTGTAGAGACAATGGGGTTGTGAGCCTTGCAGCAGACTCCATCCAATTGTATTAATCCTAGGCAAAAGTCTTTTGTGCATTGGTTTGAATTTTCCCTTCCTCATATTTAAATTGAGGACACCGTTGAAACACTTTTTTTCTGGTGTGCCATGGTTGACCATGAAGAATAAGCTCACTTTGTGAATCTGGAAACTAGTAGCATTTTAAATGGACAAAGTGAATGCAAAATTATCATTCAATCAATGCTGGTTATATTTGCTTGGCAGGCTATGGTGATGCATATTCATCCATTTATGACTGCATGTATAACAGCTTGTGAAGTACTGATAATATTTCTCCAGCATCTTGAGGTGTTTTTCATCTCAGCAATGTGGAATGCGGCAGAAATTGAGAACACCTGATTTAAAAATAAGCTTGCTCTTATTAAATGTCAGAGTCATCAAAATCCATTCTTCAAAAATTTAACTAGTGCATTTTATGCAATATTTTGTTTTTTGGATGTCAGGCTCTTTGTCAGAATTGATTTCCAAGGTATGGGAAATTCATATTTTGTCACTTATTTATTCAGAGTTGGAGTTGACAAGCAAGATGAGCTTTTTTTTTCCTTTTCAAATTTCCCGATATGCTAAAGTAGCTTGATAGGCTTTTTTTTTAGCCTGAGGATCAGGTTAAATTTGGCTACATGAAAACCGGAGGAACAACACTTTAAATTCTGTCCTGGGTGACAAGAACAATTTATTCACTAGCTTCCAGTCAACAGCTCCCTTCTGTCTCTTGTCACTCTCCTCATGATGTACCTGCCACCCACCTCACTTTCCTTTTCATATCCCACACCCTCTCCAACTGCCCATCATCCACACATACTTCCAACTCGTTCCCTTCTCACACTACTCCCCTCCACCCTCCCTACCTTCCTCCCTTTATTCCACCCTCTAGCTTCCTCTTATTAGATTCCATCATCTTCAGACCATTGACACATCTACCAATCACCTCCCAGCTTCTGACACTATGCCAACTTTCTCCTCCCCTTTCAGCCGATCATCTCTCCTCACCTTGATCCACCCAGCACCCTGTTAGCTCTTGCTCCAGTTTTCTCTCTATACATTTTTATACTGTCTCCCCCCCCCCCCCCCACGCCATCTTTCATTCCAGATTAAGGTTCTTGACCTGAAACATTAATCCTCCACTGATGTTGCCTGACTTACTGAGTTCCATTTGTGTGTTGCTCAAGATTCCTGCAAATGGATCTCTTCAGTCTCCCACGTACCCAAGAAACTTCACAGCCATATTGATCCACGGAGACTATGGTGAGTATATTATCTTTTAATAAATGATTTATACACATAATAACATTTCTAACATGTCACCAAGACTGTAAAATAGTCAACCAGTCCTATTGAAAATCAACGTCCAGGCTAAATGCACCCAGTTAAAATCTAATTAGAAACAATAAATTTTATTGTCAAAATTAAATGTTTGTAATACTCTCATGTGATGGGTATTATCTTTATCAAGAGATCCCAACCTGGGGTCCAGAGACCCCTTGTGTACTGGTATTGGTCCATGGCATGAAGAGGTTGGAATCCCCTGATCTATATCAACAGTCAGAGTAAATTAAGAATGTCTCCTCATCACAGGCACAGTGGACTGGATGGATTCCTTTAAGCTGCAGCGTTCATGATTGTAGAACAATCCTTCAAAGGATAGGTACATTCAATAAAAGAAGTTTAACCTTTGAAATTTAGAATTAAGATATATAACTGTTAGATAATAGATTTGTTATTTGGAGATTTATTCTAATTAACATGGATATAAACACAATCAGCTGGTTTATTTATAAAAGTACAGTAACAGCAATTCAGCCATTATCTTCCGACAAACACCATTGTCTTCCCCTGCAAGCAAACCATATTTTATACCATATTTTTATATACAAAAGGTGTCTCCGTATCTTACACTGATGAAGGAAACAATTGTGGACGTGAACATGACAAAAGGGAAATAAAGTGGTGAGACTAGAAAGTGATGGTGAGATTGAAGAGGGGAGGAAGGCAGGCAAAGCAGCTCGATACAAACATTCAGCAACCTCTGGTGAAATAAAGTTGTAAATATTGAGGAGAGAGCAGGTATTTCAGATGTGTGGTTATGCACTGGATTAAAACAGATGGCAGGAAGAACATGATGATGGGAAATCCTTAAGAATATTTAGGACACAGCCGTTTTGTAAGCTTGGAGGCAGCAGATGATGGGGGATCGAGACCTAATCTTGGTAAAAACATGGACTGTATTTGATCTCATAAATCTTGTGGCGAACAGATGGGAAATCCAGCTACGGTGGGGGAGGGAGGGGAGGCAAATGTAAGAAATAATTTAGGCACGTATCAGGATTTTGCCAACAGAATGCTACAGATGGAAACTGAGATTAGAATTGTTAGAAAGATTTCAGAGAATCAGTGGTGAAGGAGGGACAGATGTTGCAAGCCTGAAATAAAAACAAAATGTTGAAGATACACAGAGGTCAGGCAGTATCTGTGGAGAGAAAAACATGTTGAGCTTTTAGTTCTTAGTTACTTTAATTTTCCATTCCATTGTACCTCAACCCTGATGTCTCGAGGATCAGCATTCCAGCACGGCAGCTGCAGCCTGTAGGTATCAAATAGAATTTCACCATTTGCAATCGCCAGCTCTTTCAGTTTGCATCAGAGCTGACCAGTTCTGATGAAAGGGTCATCAACCTGCAGCAGTAATAGGTTTACAAATCTTTACAAAGGTTGTCCACTGGGTATACATTTCTTTTCTTACAGTGGTGAAAACCAATCTCTGTTTTGTCTGTTGCCTGTGCTTCATCCATCTCCTCTACATCCTTCTTCACTTGGATCAGCCTTTCACCCAATCTCTTAGCCAGTTTCATAACTACTTTTGAGTCACTCTGTTTCTCTTGGTCTCGAATGCACATATCCCCTTTGTTCTCTGCATTCTGCTCCCTTCATTGCAGTCCAAATCATGGTTTCTAAATTTCCTCATTTCTGTTAAATGGAAAATGTTAAATTTCTGTTGAATTCTGAAACATTATCTCTGTTTCTCTCTCCACCGATGCTTACATGCTTGTTGACTCTTTACAGAATTTTCTCTTTTTATTTCAGGACTAAATGGAATGGCAATTTTTCACAACCTTTGATTTATTTTGAGATATTGATAAAGAGAGTGGTGGAACGGAAGCCAGAGACATGGGGGCACAAGAGCCTCAGCTAGGGGAAGCTTTGGCCCGAATAATATCTCACAGGCAATTTTAAAACCAAAAGCAATCACCCTTGGTTCAGAAATAGAAGAGGCAGAAACAGATTATGGAAACAAACTTTGTTCTTAAATTTTAGTAATGCTATAGTCATGAATGAAAGGCAGAACCAGAAGTGATTAGCTGAACAGAGGAGGAGGTGGCATTGTACACAGATAATACCAATATTGAGAGAAGTTCATGAGACATCATCCCTGTAGCAGAGAGTATATTAGAATATTTTGGGTAGATTAAATGTCAATATTGTTGATAATGTTAGAAAGACCTAGGAGGCTGTGGACATAAGGAGATATATATACTTGATTCTTTAATTATCATAGTTATGGCAGCAAATAAACTGGATTTGGGATCATTGGGTAAGGAGCAGAGACACTATGGACGTAAAACAACACTGGTAGTGAAGAACAACTAGAGGATTAGAAATCTGTAAATTAAGAAGACTTTTTTAAGGGTGATAAAAGGGTACACAGATTTGGATGGCAGATGTACACAACATTTGTGCATGAAAACAGAATGCTTAATGTCTCAATTATTTTTCAGGGTGATAACAGCAAGAGTGAGGCTGGGGAGGTGAAATTGAGTACTTGATCTGGAATGAGATGATACCAAAGGTATAGTTGAATGAAATGAGTGAGTAGAAAAAGAGGTGAAAAACAACTGGGAGCTAAGGCATCACTGGGTACGTAGACTGGAGTGAGCTTAAAGTTGTAGGAAGAGAGGTAATAATGGCTAGATTACACATACGCAACCTTTGTATATGGAAAACACAATGCTAAATGTCTTGATTATTGTTCGTGGGTGATTACTTGTCATTCTGAATAGCTTGGTCAGAATCATTCTCTGAATTGTCTTCTGAGGTGCCGTTTTCCTTTGTGGAAGTGGACTCTGTGTAGGGGCCCATATCCAGTACTTGTAAGAACTTCAGCTTTTCAAATACTTTCACTCTAGTTGTTGTGAGACTGTTGTCCCTGTGAAAGGAAAAAGTTGGGTTCAAATTATGAACGTGAGAAAAAATTTGCACTTGTACAGAATCTTTAACGGCTCTAAAATTTGTCCAAATCAAAATTTTAAAGTACAAAATTGTTGCTTGGATTTAGAACAACTAGTTTGAACACTAATGAGATAAACAAAATGAATAATTTAATTTTATAAGTGACTTGGATGAGAAAGTGGAAGGGTGGCCAGTACGCTTGCAGTTAGCACATAGGTTGGTGATGTTGTGGATAGTGTAGAAGGTTGTTGTAGCTTACAACAGGACATTAATAGGATGCTGAGCTGGGCTGAGAAATGGTGATGAAACATATCAACTCCTGCCTGAAGAGTGACTTGGATCCACTCAATTTGCTTACTGTCACAACAGGTCAACAGCAGATGCCATTTCATTGATCCTTCACTCAATCTTGGAACATCTAGACAGTGAAGATGCATATATCAGGATGCTCTTCGTTGACTACAGCTCAGCATTCAGTACTATCATCCTCTCAAAACTAATCAATAAGCTTCAAGACCTAGACCTCAATACCTCTTTGTGCAATTTGATCCTCAATTTCCTCACTTGCAGACCCCAGTCAATTTGGATTTGCAACAGCATCTCCTCCATGATCTCCATCAGCACAGGGACACCACAAGGCTGTGTACTTAGCCCCTACTCTACTTGTTTTATACTTATGACTGAGAGGCTAAGCACAGCTCCAATATCATGTTTAAGTTTGCTGATTAAGTTCACTTTCATTGGCCAAATCAAAGGTGGTGATAAATCAGCATATAGAGGGAGATTGAAAATCTGGCTGAGTGGTGTCACAACAACAACCTCTAACTCAATGTCAGCAAGACCAAGGAGATGATTACTGACTTTAGGAGAAGGAAACCAAAGGTCCCTGCGCCAGTCCTCATTGGGCGATCAAAGATGGAGAGGATCAACAACTTTAAATTCCTTGGTGTAATTATTTCCGAGGGTCGGTCTTGAATCCAGCATGTAAGTGCCATTATGAACAAAGCACTGCAGCACTTCTACCTTCTTAAAAGTTCGTGAAGATTTGGCACGTCCTGTGAAGTTTTAACAAACTTCTATTAAAGTGTGGTGGAGAGTATGTTGATCAGCTGCATCACATCCTAGAATGAAAACACCAATGCCCTTGTATGAAAAAGCCAATAAAAAAAACATTGGATACAGCACAATCCATCACGGGTGAAGCCCTCCTCACCACTGAGCACATCTAAAGGGAGTGTTGTTGCAGGAAAGCAGCATCCATCATCAAAGATCCCTATTATCCAGATCGTGCTCTCTTCTCACTGCTGTCATCAGTAAGGTGGTACAGGAGCCTCAGGACTCACATCACCAGGTTCAAGAACAGTTATTACCCCTCGACCATCAAGCTCTTGAACCAGAAGGGGTAACTTCACTCAACTTTATTCGTCTTATTGTTGAACTGTTCCCACAACCTAAGAGCACTTTCAAGTACTCTTCATCTCATGTTCTCAATATTGACTATTTATTGTTTTCTCTTTCTTTTTGTGTTTGTTCAATTTATTGTCTTTTTTTGCATATTGGTTGTTTGTTCATCCTGTCTGGTGCAGTCTTTCATTTATTCTATTGTGTTTTTTGGATTTACTGTGATTGCCCGCAAGAAAATGGATCTCAGGGCTGTACATGGTGACACAGATCTACTTTGATAATAAATTTACCTTGAAATTTGAACATTGAAGTAATTCACTTTGGAAGGCTGCATTTGAAAGTAGCATACAGGATTACTGGCAGGATTCTTAGCAGTACGGAGGAACAGAGGGGTCATGGGACCCATATCTATAGATCCCTCAAAGTTGCTGTGCAAGTTGATAGGTGATGAAGAAGGTGTTTGCTTCATTAGTCGGGAGTCTGAGTTCAAGAGCTGCGAGGTGGTGTTGCAGCTTTATAAAACCCTGGTTAGACTACACTTGGACCCGTGTGGATGAGTGTTTGCCTTCAAAACCATTTCCAAACCAAAGTTCCAGGACATTCATAGTCTACTGAAGGCTAGATCGTTGGCATTCAAGATTGGTGATCCAAACTATAAAAGAAGTCCAGGTATGACATATGGAAGATTGCTTTAAAGGTAAAAAAAGCAGTTCCGTTTGAGATTAGAGATGGAATTGGATGCACGTGCGCTCCGGTAGGGTTTGCAGGTCATTACTTCCAACAAAGCAAAACCTTACATCATGAATGGCTCTGATGCTTTACTCTCAGATGAGCTCAGTGTCTTTTATGCATGTTTTGAAAAGGAGAATAAACTACACTTGTGTGAATCCTTACAGCATCTGCAGATCCTGTGACTTCTGTTCTGGAGGCCGACGTCATAACATCTTTCAAGAGAGTGAACTTTCACAAGGCATCAGGCCCTGATGGTGTACCTGGTAAAGCTCTGAAAACTTGTGCTAACCAACTGGTGGGAGTGATCAAGGACATCTTCAATCTCTCACAGCTGCTTCAAAAGGGTGACAATCAGACCAGTGCCCAAGAAGAGCAGGATGAGCTGTCTCAATGATTACCACCCAGTAGCACTCACATCTACTGGGTTGAAGTGCTTTGAGTGGTTGGTCATGGCTACAATCAACTCCTGTCTAAGCTAAAATTTGCCTATAACCACAACAGGTCTCACTAGCCCTCCAATTGGCCTTGGATCATCTAGACAATAGTAATACCTTCATCAGGCTGCTGTTTATTGACTACAGTTTAGCCTTCAATACAGTCATATCCCCAGTTCTAATCAACAAGCTCCAAACCCTGAGCCTCTGTGCTTCCATCTGCAACTGGGTCCTTGTTTTCCTCACTAGGAGACCACAGTCTGAGTGGATTGGAAATAACATCTCCTCCTCACTGACAATCAACACTGGTGCACCTCAAGGATGTGTGTTTTGCCCACTGCTCTACTCTCTTTACACACATGATTGTGAGGCTAGGCACAGCTCAAACATCAGCTATTAATTTGTTGCCAACACAACTATTGTCGGCAGAACTTCAGATGATGAGGAGTACAGGAGTGAGAAAGATCAACTGAACAAGTGGTGTCACGGCGACAATCTTGCATTCAACATCAGTAAGATGAAGGGAATTGATTGTGGACCAAGAAGGGGAAGTTAAGGGAATACACACCAGTGCTCATCAAGGAACATGAAGTAGAAAGGGTGAGCAGTTTCAAGTTCCTGGGTGTCAATATCTTTCAAGATCTATCCTGGGCCCAATATATTGATACAATTACTAAGAAGGCACAACAGCGGGCATATTTCATTAGCTGTTGGAGGAGAGTAGGTATGTCACCAAAGAAACTCGCAAATTTCTACAGATGTACCCGGAGAGCATTCTTAATGATGAATCACTGTGCAGTATGAGGGACCACTGCACAGGATCGGATAAAGCTTCAGAAAGTTGTAAACTCAGCCAGTTTATCATGGGTACTAGACTCCCCGGCATCCAAGACAGCTTCAGAAGGCGACATCCATTATTAAGAATGCCTATCACCCAGGACAGGTCTTCTCATTGCTACTAAAAAAGAGAGGAGGTATAGGAGCGTGAAGATACACACTCAACTTTTCAGGAACAGCTTCTTCCCCTCCATCGGATTTCTGAATGAAAAATAACCCATGAATACTACCTCAATATTTTTCCCACTCTTTTCGCACCATGAATTTAACTTTTTTTTTATATATATATTTATTATACTTATAGTTTTTATTATTATGTATTGCAATCTACTGCTGCCACTAAACAACAAATATATGGAAGTGATATTAAAACTGATTCTAATGAATATTGTATTCAGTTTTGGTCACTTCATTATTGGAAAGATGCAGAAAGCTTCACAGAGGGTGCAGAGGAGATTTACCAGGACGCTGGCTGGACTGGACAGCATGTCTTACGAGGATAAGCTGAGCGAGCTAGGGTTTTTCTCTTTTGAGTGAAGGAGGATGTGAGGTGTACAAGATAAGAGACGCAGATCGCCAAAGATCCTTTCACTGGGTGGAAATGGCTAATACCAGGGGGCATAATTTTAAGGTGATGGGAGGAAAGTATGGGTGGGTTGGGGGGATGTCAGTGTTAAGTCTTTTTACACAGAAAGTGGTGAGTGCATGGAACACCTTGTCAGGGGTGGAGGCTAAGGCATTTAAGAAACTTCTGGATAGGCACATGGATGATAGACAAATGGAAAACCACGTAGTAAGAAAGACTTAGATTGCTCTTCACGTATGTTAAAAGGTCGGCACAACACTGTGGACCAAAGGGACTGTACTGGGCTGTAGTGTTCCATGTTCTAATTTAAAAACAGGAAACTTACTTCATTTATCCCTTTCTGCCCTCCACCACCCCAACTTGGAGTCATAGAATCATCAACAAATGACTAGAACCATGAATATTAACTGAGCAAATACCCCAACCAGATCCTCTTCTGCCATTTGTTTGAGAGTCTAATGGGGAAGCAATACTGTAATAACTAGTGGAGCTGGGAAACACGAACTTGGAATCTTGGAGTTTCCACAGGAGTCCCAAAACTTAGCAGTGCTTACACTGAGAAATGCCAAATCTCAGCTAAGGTTGTCACCCAAATATCTGTTAATGATAGTGATTGATTGATTAATAAATGATAGTAAGTCAACTTCCCTGGCAACCATTTGTGCTCAATAAGAATAATTATATCCACATGAAAAAGTAAACGTGGCACCTTTGGTAGTGCAGCACTTTCTAAGCGTGCCATGCTCAATTCACATCTTGTTTTGCAGTGCACCAACTCTTTCTGAAGGTGATTATGTGGGTATTTTAAGGGAGGGCAAGCTACACATAAAAACCCCCTGCAGGCACGTGTGGCTGTGAAGAGACAGGTCTGCTTGGATCCATAAACTTCATTAACTGAAGGCAATAGTCCTACAATCGATACCATGACAAAATCCCAGATATGCACTGAATACCACAGCTGCATTTTTGACACAAGATGATAAACTGGAAAATGTTGGAAATGTCTGCAAGTTATCTAATATACATGCATTACATCATGGTAAACCCAGGAACTGTCTGTGATAAAAATGTACATATTCTGCATATATTTTCAGATTTCCAGTTCCCATAAGAAATGGGAGTAGGAGTAGGCAATATGGCTCATCCAGTCTTCTCTGCCATTCAGAAAGATCATGGCTGATTTCTCTAATTGAGAATATGAGTTAATATTGAACTTTGTATTTTAGGTTCAGACACACTGTACCCCTGGATTCAAACTGCCTAACCAAACTGCTCCAGACTCAAAGGTGAAAATGAATTGAATATACTTTTGATAAAGGTTTGGAAAACACATGTAAAGATCCACGATTCCCCAAAGTTAGGTAAAATAATCAGCAGTTCAATTTCCCTCCTTGGAAATCTATTAACTTGCTGGTTGTAAAGTCACTAATTAAGAGGATTTTCATTGGTCATCTCAAACCTCAGCTCTGCTGCACCACAAATCCTTCTATCTTCCTGCTTATTTCCTATGTTTTTTTTATTAATTCAGGACCTCTGCTATAGCATGGATATATTTATCTTTGAACAAAGACATGACAAGAAATATTATAGGAGGTATGTGGAAGAGCCACTTGCTTCAACATGACGGAACTTTCAACCTTCCTCACTTTCTTCCTCAGTGCAACTTACATTTAGAATATATTAAAACATATAATAGTGCACATAGCTTTCAAAATGGATTAAACATTGTTTTAAGAGGTGTAAGTAATTAATCTCTACCTTGCTTTTTCCCCTTATTAAACTTTGAAAACAAAAATGACTTTTTCCTCTGACAATCAGCAATTTCAAATTTTGTGCTATTTAAAATCAACTTACCTAAGAAAAATCCCTTTGATGTTAGGCGTGGATTCAAAAGCATTCTCTGGAATGACAGAAATTTGATTGTTCTGAAGGTAAACGTACTGAAGAGACTCTGGCAGATCAGTAGGAATATGGGAAAGCTGATTGCCTGATAAATCCAAAAGCTGAAGATAGAATACAAGAAATGTAAATGGACATTGAAATATGTTCTGTATCCTAGATATTAGCAAAATGCAGATTATTTTAATTGTCTTCAGGTGCTTTGTTAGTGTTTTGCTTTAGCTAACTGAATTGAAGGTCTATTGTGCAGCAGATGGTGCTAAAATTTGCAATTAAATCTCCTTTAAGATTATAAATCCCCTGAAAATCTTCTTCATCCCATTCTTCAGTCCCTTCTCTGCCCTGAAACTCTTTTGACTAACATTTGAATCAGTAAAGTTGACAGTTCTACCATTTCTTCATAAGCCTATTACCACTTGATAAAAAATCCTCTCATTAATTTTAAATTATTATCAAAAAGCAAAACGTTACAGATGCTGGAATTCTGAAGAACTAAAAATATTAGAAATACTCAGCAGATCAGAAAGCATCCATGTAGAGAGAAACATATTACAATTTCAAATCAATGACTTTGTCGCAATCTTCAGTTCTGATCAGAGATCATCAACCTAAAATACTGTTTCTCTCTTCACAGATTCTGCCTGACCTCTTTTTATATTCTTGTGTACTTTCACACTGTTGAAGGATGCCATTCTATTGTCTCTCACTCACCTATTAAATACCCACTACTCTGTTTGTTTTAGGGCACAAGAAAAGATCAGAATGGTCACAAGGAAAGTGTGCAAACTGCACACAGAAGGCCAGGATGGAACCCAGGCCTCCCGAGCAGTGAGACATCACAGTTGATTAATGCACCAGTATGCTACCATGTTTGATATTTTTCTCATTTTCTGCAGATAATTCTAATTTGCAAACCATCATCATGGCCAATATAGGATGTTTATAACACACACTGATAGAAATTACAGGCTTGCATCATCTAAGCTAGCAAGATCATTAAACTGAGTCCAATCTATTTTGAAATTCCCACTGTACAAGTTTGAAAGCCTGAATGAATCCTGTTATTCAACATCCAAATGTCCCTTTTTTCAGCAACATAAAATATGTTTGATTTCTAACTTTTTTTCAGTTACATAAGAATATAAGAAATAGGAGCAGGAGTCGGCCATCTGGCCCATCGAACTTGACCCACCATTCAGTAAGATCATGGCTGATCTGTCTGTAAACTCAGCTCCATCTACCTGCCTTTTTCCAATAACCCTTCATTCCCCTACTATGTAAAAACCTATCCAAATATTTTTTAAACATTTTCTGTTGAAAGATCATCAAACTGAAACATTAACTATTGTCTCTCCACAGTTGCTCTCCATCTGAATATTTCCAGCATTTCTATTCTTATTTCTCCTTAATCATATTGCAACAGAAAACTCTGATTTACAACTGCAAAACTACTTTCTTACCCATTCATAATACATACTTGATAGATGTAATAGCACTAATACTCAAGAAGTTGATTAGTTATAATTAATTAATTTTCATTTTGTTCTTGAGTTACCAAAAAACTAATGTGTTATCTGCATATCTTGATCTCCAACCCATCTCACAGATGTTCCCTTTGCCCTCTCCACTGTTCTACCTTTACACAGTTTAAGCTTAAGCTTATTTATTCTTCCCCCCATCTTTTCAAGTTCTGGTAAAGGTCATTGACCCGAAACATAAACACTGCTTTTTCTCCACAGATGCTGCCTAACCAGCTGAGTATCCCAATCACATTCTGTTATCTCTTCAGGATTCCTGTATCTGTAATTTATTTGTTTTTCAAGTAAACTGATATCATCAGCATTGTTTGGGCACCGATCCTAACCATCCAACAACTAAAGGAGGAGAAAAACATTTCTACTTCCGATTGGAATTTCGTTTCCAGCCCTACCCCCTCACAGGCAGTTAGTTTCACTTGCCTCTGAAAAAGACTTTGGCTAACTTCAAAACTTTAGAACTGTTTCTCCTTGTCCTTGTACGATCAGCTAATGAAAATATTTTTTGTAAACATTATCTAAATGCTTCATAATTTTGCTCACTTTTCTCAAGTCTTTAGTGAGGACAAGAACAGCTTCTCCAACTTAAACTTGTAGCTGAAGTCTCACTTTGCTGGAGCTAGTCTACAAAACCTCTTCCACACCCTTGCAAAGATTTATTACCCTTCTCTCAGCTTAGATGATAATTATATTTCTTTACCTGGAGTGCAGGCAGTTGTTTCCATGCTCCTGAATAGACCGAGTTCAGTTTAAGTTTGTTATTACTTAGGAAGAGCTCCTTAAGTTTTGTCATTCCTGAGAGTGAGCCTTCAGGAATTGAGCTGATTTCATTTTCCTTTAGCTTCAATATGTGCAAATTCTTCGGCAGGCCACTGGGCACTACATTCAGGTTATTTCCAGAAAAATCCAACGATTCAAGCAGTCTCATTTTCCGGAATGCTTCAGGGTGGATTTTTGGACTTGTTAGTTTGTTGTAACTCAGATTAAGTTCTGTCAAAAAATATGTGTAAGCAAAATCATTTCTGGAAATTTCTGAGATCTGATTGTGGAGGAGCATTAACGTCTTCACCCTTCGCGGTAAGCCACTTGGGATTCTTTCAAGCAAATTATTGTAGAGGTGAAAGGTATGGAGCTTTTTAAGTCCCTTGAATGCAAGAGGGTGAATTGCTTTTGCTCTTATCTTGTTATTATGAAGCAAGAGGTATTCAAGATTTTTTATCTGTGTCAGCCAGTTAGCAGGTACTGACTTAATGGTATTTTTCTCCAAGTGTAGGAGGATAATATTTCGAGGTAACCCTCTTGGTATTTGAGTCAGATTATTGCTCGACAAATCCAGGTATTCCAAGCTTGACAGTTTCCTTAAATCAACAAGAACTTAGGTAAGGTACAATCATATACATGCTACAAATATTTGTATACTAGTGGAAAGGGGACTGTCCTAGGATGGTTTCAGGTACAACTTAGCTGCAATGCGGCATGTCATTTTATTCTGCATACTTTCCACCTGGCATGTAAGCTTGACTTAGGAAGCACACAGAATTACTTTGGATGAGAAACAATAAGGGAGATCATTTTAGATGACTGATGATCTATGAATACTTCATGTTGAGGATCAGATAGCTCGTGGCTATAACACTGGACTAATAAAGGTCTGCACTCACATCAAAATGTATTCACTCAATGTTACATTAGTGTCTAGTATATCACTCAGTTTGACAATCACCATCTTTCTTTTCAAATCTCTCCATGGCCTCATTACATTCAATCTTGGCAGCTATTGAAATTCTACAAACCTCCTGAATTGATGGAAAAGTAAGAATGAAGTTTGAGTCATATTTTTGGGAGTGCACTTTCTGAAAACAACAATCCCTTCCTGCTTGCAAACCTGCATAGAACATATTGTACTTTTGGCCTTTCATTTACTGTTCACAACTCAGTTCACAAGGTGAGTCAATATGAAACAACATTTTCATGTGGGAATCATGCTAAGTCAGTAAACATGTAATAAAATGGAAAATATTGCATCAATATACTGTACATTTTCAATTAAAGAGTCAGTTGGGAAACAATAGCAATTTGATTAAAAAGAGCAGATGTGTAGATTTGCAGGAACAAAGCAGGAATTTGCAAAGTAATATATCAAGTAGCATCAAGAATTTCAAAAAACTTTTGTAGATTTTTTCCAAAGTGCATGCTTGACACTTTATGGAGTAGAATCAACAGAAGTTTATAACCAGAGTCTGCTTAACATGCAAAACTTACCAAAATGTTTCATTGTCCATTCCTTCATTGGTTATGTAATTATTGTGAAGGTATAGTTCACGGAGATTCAAAAGATGATCAAAAGCTCCCTTTGGAATCTTTTCCAGTTTGTTGTTCTGTAAATATTTAAAGATAAAAAGAGTGCAATTAGGTAAAATTATATTAAACAGAATAACAGCGAGTTATTTTTAAAATGACTGTACATACTTTTAAATGTAATCTGAACAGCCGTTTTGGCAAATTCTTGGGAACGTACTTCAGGAAATTACTGGACATGATTAATATTCCAACATCATCAGATCCATTGAACATATGATCAGGTAATCCTGCATCTGTCAGTTTATTGTTATGGAGATAGATAGACCTATTGGAATTGAGAATTAAAAAAAAATAATTTTGTAAAATGTCATCAATATAACAACTCATGATAACAACTCAAAGAGAAAAGCTTATTATTCAGAATCTCTCAAATATATTTAAAGACCAAGCCCAGTTTGAACCAAACTGTGTGAACACCCAGTGTGGAGAATTCTAAATACTCATTACCTGCTGATGAAGAACATTTTCTTGATCTCAGTCCGACACAACCTACTGTTTATTCTGAAATTATTACCCTGGGTCTAGGGAAGGGAAACCATTCTTTCTACATTCAGCCATGTAAAGAATTTCATAAGTTTTAATGAAACTTCCTCCCAATCTTTTTAAAAGTCCAGAAAATACAAGTTTATACTACTCAATCTCTGCTCACAGAGCAACCCGCCATGCCTGAAGCCAGTCAGGTGCATTCATCTGTGCAAAACATTTTTTTTTAGATATGAAGATCAAAACTGCATATAATACTCTAGGTATTGTCTCAGCAAGGTGCTCCATAACTGCATGAAGCCATCTCAACTTGTGCATAGTCTAAAATCACAAGATTTGTACGTAGACCACAGGATTTAGTTTCATAAATCAGATACAATGAACTTTTTGTATTGTTTCAAATTTAGTGGTTATCCACAGAGGCAGTTACGAAGGTGTGTCATTAACAAATTTCACGACATATGCCGGTGATAATAAACCCTGTTTCTGATTCTGAAATACATTGCGTTTACACAGGGTGCTTTCTGGATGTCCCCAAATTATTTACAACTTATCAACAGCTTTTGAATTGTCGTTTTCCAGTAGCCAAGAGTATTCTAATATTGAATCAGTTTTAATATTAACAAAATGACTAATATTGGGGTGAAGTTTTCATTGTTTTATTTTTGCAGCTTGTTTCGTCCTCTCCTGAGTATATTCATTCATCTCTCAGCTTTGGATCAGTTGGTAGTGCTCTCATGTCAGTAGGCTGCTGGACAAAAGTCCTCTTCAGAGACATGAACACAATGGTTTAGACAGGTACTGCAGTACTATGGGAGTGCTATATTTTTGAATCTGCTTTCTAGGGATGAAACAAGAAGCCATTTGTAGAAGACCTCATGGTTAGAGGATCATCCCTAGTGTCCTGACGAATATCTTTCTTTCATCTAACAATAGTAACATATAAATTATCTCATAATTTTCACAGAGCTCTCTGAGAGAGCTTGCCATTCATAAATTGGCTCCTACAGTATTACAAAAACACAGTTTAACAGTTGAAAACTGTTTTGGAGTTGTGAAAGATGGACATAAATGCAAGGTCTCAGTCATCCTCCCACTGATATTTATGCTGTACAAACTTGGACACTGATTTAGGCCAGAATAACTGATGACAAGGCTGTAGAATGATGTTGAACTGTGTCCTCCAAAAGAGGATGCATTGCTGAATGATGATTTAGAACAGGATCAGGAGGAACCAAGGCGGCAGCAATAGTTGAGTTTTATCTGAACTGAGATTAAACGCACATCTCATCTCAACAAGCCATCCTAGCTGAGGTAGTCTTCAAGTTCAAGTTCATACACAGGAAAACCACAAAACAAAACAACTTTCATCTGGATCAAGGTGGACATCACGATACATATAAATCACACACATAGCACGAAGTAATATTACCACAAATTAATTAGCAAATAATAAGATGCACATACAGCACAACATTGTAACACTCTTTGATGCTTCATACGTTATGAGACCTAAGTGGTGGCAGGGAGTTCAGTAGTCTTACGGCCCGGGGAAAGAAGCTGCTTTCCATCCTAACACTTCTTGTCCGAATGCTACCGGCACCTAGTGCCCGATGGCCGGGGGGAGTTAAAGAGATTGTTGGACAGATGGGAGGGATTATTGACAATGCTAAGGGCCCTGTGTATGCAGTGATCCTAATAAATATCTCTAATGGGTGGAAGAGAGATGCCTCATGATCCCCTAAGCAGTCCTTGTAATCCTTTGTAGGGACTTGCAGTCAGATGCCTTGCAATTCCCGTACCAGACAGTAATGCCGGTCAGGACAGTCTTGATGGGGCTCCTGTTAATACATTCCATGCTACAATACAACTAGTAGGCTTCACGTCATTTGTATATTACCATTGGTTCAATTTAATATCAGAAAATGAATACAGTATACAACCTGAAATTCTTACTCTTCACAGATATCCAAGAAACAGAAATAAAACAATGAACTAATGACAGAAAGCGTTATCAAAGCTAGATTTTCCTCCTTTTATTACCTTTACTGGTCCTGACTTAAGCTGCGGCCAAGCAGCTGCTGGAAGACCAAAGAGAACTGATTCTAACTTTTGGGAAAGATCTCAACTGCATTGAGTACTTCCTCACAAAATGATATAGATTAGATTAAAAACCTTGGACCACTAATTAGTGTTGCTTGTTGAAACATGGTACAGCTTAAACACTGGGACCTTTCTATTTGTAACCTCGAACAAATTGATAGTAACTATTAGTAGATATCATATAACATTCCTATGATAATCAACATAGGTCTAAAACTATGTATTTTAACTGACTGGAAATAATTGCTAAATACTGAGAGAAACACAACACATTAAGAAATGCAAGCAAGAGAAAATGTGCAGATGCTGGAAATCCGAACAACACACACAAAATGCTGCAGGAACTCAGCAGGCCAGGCAGCATCTATGGGAAAAAGCACAGTTGATGTCTTGGGGCGAAACCCTTCAACAGGACTGGGGGAAAAAAGCTGAGGAGTAGATTTGAAAGGTAGGGGGAAGAGAGAGAGGAATGTCAGGTGAGAGGTGAAACTTGGAGGGGGAGGGATGAAGCAGAGAGCTAGGAAGTTGATTGGTGAAGGAGACAGAAGCCATGGAAAAAAATAAAAGGGGGGGGGGGTGAGTGGAGCACCAGAGGGAGGCGATGGGCAGGCAAGGAGATAACATGAGAGAAGGACAAGGGGATGGGAAATGGTGAAGGGTGGGCGGGAGGCATGACTGGAAGTTTGAGAAAACAATGTTCATGCCATCAGGTTGGAGGCTATCCAAACAATACCTTATGTTCCATTTGGGTAGCCTCCAACCTGATGGCATGAACATTGTTTTCTCAAACTTCCAGTAATGCCTCTCCCCCCCCCCCTTTCACCATTTCCCATGCCCTTGTCCCTTCTCTCATGTTATTTCCTTGCCTGCCCATTCCCTCCCACTTTGCTCCTTACTACCCCCACCACCTTTTTTCTTTCTTCCATGACCTTCTGCCTCTTTCACCAACCAACTTCCTAGCTTTCTGCTTCATCCCTCCCTCTCCAAGCTTCACCTATCACCTGGCATTTCTCTCCCCCCTCCCCCCACCTTTCAAGACTACTCCTCAGCTTCTTTTTTCTCCTGTCCTGCCGAAGGGCTTCGCACCAAAAGGTCTACTGCGCTTTTTTTTCCATAGATGTTGCCTGGCCTGCTGAGTTCCTCCAGCATTTTGTGCGTGTTGTTCACATTAAGAAATGCAACAGGTATTTCTAGGGTGGAACCAGCATTTATTGCAATTATAACAAAATGTATTCCTTGACTGGGATTTATATGGTAAACTGCACCAACAAATTATGTCAGTGAAGAGTGGATAGTATCACACAATACACTTGACTTAAAAGTATGACCCGTTAAGCAAAGGCCAATAGATCCCAACACAAGCTAGTGCTTCAGGCGGGCTGGAAAGGGGGTCAGTGGGGAGGACGGAAAGAATCCTGGTTATGATGATAATGATATCTTCTCATTGCTCTGGGATATACCGTGAAGCATGCATTAAGTTCTCGGCAAATCATACCTTAGATTTGGTTTTTGCCCAAAAGTGAGAGGGTATATCTTTGTAAGGTAATTGGCTGCAAGATCTGCACTCATCAAGGTTTTCGGCAGGTATTTTGGAGCAACTGTTAGCTGAAAAACATACAATAGGCAGTCAATAGATTGCTGGTCTCTATGGTTAAGTTAATAAATCAGACTTAACTCTAAAAGATGTACAATTATTTTTCATGTTAACTGGCCTGCTTCATGGGCTAGACAGCTACCATGTGAATAAATGGCTGCATATCATTGTGAAAGCAGAGTTTGAATTATTACTTGTTCCATTTGCAAGTCAAAGAAAGACTATCCACAAAAGAGAAAATGCTGAAAGAAGACTGATGCAGAGAGATACAGAGTTACTATTTCATGTTAATGACAAATGTCATGGACTTGAAATGTTGACTACGTAGATGCTGCCTGACTGCTGAGCATTTCTAAGGTCTTCAGTTATTATTTCAGGTTTCCTGCATCTGCAGTATTTCGGTATGAAAAATGTCCATTTAAACATAATGATTAACAGACATGCTAAAATAACCATATTATTATTAAAATAACTTTTATTTCTTTCCTGAGGCACAAGTCCTTGCTGGGGTCAGGGATCACTTGGATATCTCAGCGCACTGTGAACCTTCCAAGGATTTTTTTTTAAAACATTACCCCCCACCCCCGGTAGGGAAATAATAGATCAGATTAGCTCAGCAGCCAGCTTCCGATTCCACCCTCAATGAAAAATAAAAATTGGGTACAGCTTAGATCAGATCCACCGAGTTTCCCACCAAGTGAGGCAAGTTAAAACTGCTCCTTTAATTTGTAATGTTAACATACACTTGACACCAAATATTTTACAGGAAAGGGAAAGGAATTTAGTGGTGCTGACAGACTGTGATGAAAGCAATCCACCATGTCTGTCTCCAAATCTATGCTCTCCCATCTTTGACCTCAAGCCAATTTTCAACATTTGTTTTTACCAAGTTGATCTATTCAATAGGTAACAGTTACAAAATAAATTACAGCAGCCACTTATGAATGTTTTCTGATCCAGCAGCCGTCAAATTTCATCATTCTTTACTATTTCCCCACAAGCTTGTGGTCATCTTAGCTTCCCAATACTGACATGCGCCATTAATTCCCACTCGCACTCAAGTGTACAGTACTCTGTAACCACTTTTTTTTCCTTTTACAGTGAATTATTCTGGCTTGAAGTGCCTCAAGATGTCCAAACACTATGTTCTCCATGTGAAACATTGTCAATCGTTGGCTGCAATTTCATCCAATGTCTCACAAGAGTATCTTGGATGTGTTTTATTCCTCAAGAAAAACACCAGCAATATAAACAAAGCACTCATTTGCTCCACCAGTCTATCTTCACCTTGTGTGTAACTGTTTGCACGAGCTTTACTGTAAACTTAGCTTGATGAGTAAACAGAGTAACTGCATGACAAATAAATGTTATAAATGAAGAACTGATGTCCTCCCGAAAGGAGCAAATTTAGATTTTTTTGTCGGCTGAATCAACGTAGAAATATTTCAGTAAACATATTCTCAGACAAACGTGAATATGGAAAAATATCTTTGCTAATGAAGGAAAACAGAACTCTCTGGAAAAAGCTATGAATGATTCATGTTCCAATGATGTTACCTTGGAACACTACTGTACTCCTTGGTTGTCCGCCATGTGTTCTGTTGTTGACATGAAACCGAAGCTCTTTCAGCATATTGAAGTTATTTTTTAATTTCCAGAAGATTACACTCAATGTTTTTCCTCTCCCTTTACTGTTTCTGTCTTCTGCCAATTCATCTCCCTTGGGTGACAAGGAGTCATGGAATTATACAGCATAAAAACAGTCCTTTTGGCCCATTGAGTCCTTGCTAACCAATTTACGCTGATCCTACTTTTATTGTAGGATTAGTATTTTATTTTCCCCATTTACTTATCACCTCCCACCATTTTCTAACATTTTCCAACACACCAAGGGCAATTTACAGTGGCGAATGAACCTACCAATGCTGTATTATAGGCAGTAGAATCAAATGTATGCAACCTTCTGTCCATTGCTAATGGGATTCAAAAAATCCATGTGACAACAATGGTGGGGTAAGAGGCTCATAGTGCTAAGCAGGAGGAGGACAAACCCATATCTACCATTCTGTGGCAATGTGTCAGTGCACAGCAGTAAAACCTTGCTGACCTTGGTTTTAGGTAAATGATGTGGGATTGACAACATCAGGCAATTCAATACATGCATTTAGTTCAATTAACTAAATATTTTGAGGTACCTGACAACTCCTTGTGACCTTAATTGGGACTCAATAATAATAATAATAATAATAATAAATGCTTTATTGATCCAGAGTGGGGAATTATTTCACTATAGCAGCACCATATAAAAACACACTTAGCAATGATAATAAAATAATAATACAATAATATTAACTAATAATTAAGTACAGAATAATAACATACACAATAATAATGTACCAATGATGTGCAATAATGTACAAAATAATAAAGCAGAGACTATTACACTATGATGTGTGCTCTCCTGTTGCACAGAGATAAAGTGCTGTATATGCTTATTGCATTTGGTAGGAATGATTGTCTGTGATGATCCTTGTGACGGTGGAGCTGAATGCGTCTTTTTGAAAGGTGCTCCGCTGCTTATTCAGTAGGCCATGGAGAGGATGTGCCTGATTGTCCATAACAGATAACAGTTTGTTTAGTGACCTCTCCACCACCAACTCAAAAGAAGCCACCAAAACAAAACCTCTGAGTTAAAGGAACTAAAGTAATTCAATTGAGGTTAAATGAATTGAAGAAAAGAAATTGCTGTCCAGACATCACTTTATCATGTTCCTCAGATACTTATGCATCATAAAATTTGTGTAGCAGTGACTCATATATACTCATCCCAATTTTATATTAGACTATTGCTTACCAGTAAGTTATTTATAAACTTTGTTAATGTTATAAGAAAATTAAACATGGCTGATCATCTACTGTATTTTGGCACTATTTTCCAGCACTGTCACGAATTTTGCTTCTGTTATCAAATAAAACCTGTTATGAGGGTTAAAATTAATCATACACACTCAGTGGCCACTTTATTAGGTTCACCTGCTCGTTAATGCAAATATCTAATCAGTCAATCAAGTGGCAGCAACTCAATGCATAAAAGCATGCAGACTTAGCTAAGAGGTTCAGTTGTTATTCAGACCAAACAATAGAATGGGGGAGAAACATCATCTAAGTGACTTTGACCATAGAATGGTACCAGTCTAGGTTGTTTGAGTACGTCAGAAATGACTGATCCCCTAGGATTTTAACATACAAGTTTCTAGAGTTTAAAGAGAATGGTACAAAAACAAAGAAAAACAGCCAGTGAAAGACAGTTCTGTGGGCAAAAATGCCTTGTTAATGAGAGAGGTCATAGGAGAATGGCCAGACAGATTCAAGCTGACAGGAAGGTGACAGTAACTCAAATAACCACGCATTACAACAATGGTGTTGTTAGAGTGATTTTGGGGTTTAGGACACATATATTTAGCAGTTGACTTTGGCTACCAGTCTTCACATCTGAATATATATTGTGGATTTAATTTGGAGTGCAGCTCTGAACAATGGGCTCCTAAAAGCTGTGAAACCCAGTCCAGACAATACTGATTAAAATTCATTTGTATGTCTGTGGTGTGAATGTGAATCAGGAGGTGTGAAGTTTGTATGTAGTTTCAAAGAAAGCATTGTCCAGACATTGTAAATCTGGAGTTGTCCTTTGATGTTTGGCACATAAAATATGGAGCCCCATGCTGGGCCAGCAGACCTTCTCACTGTAAATTTCTCCACACGATGCCTGCTGTGCCTTGTTTTGTCGAACAGAGAAGCTGCTTTGTATCTACCAGTAATTTTCTCCGGTGACTTCATTCACACAACAACAGAGTACGGAATACACATGTTGAAACTTGAAGTGGATAGGCCACAGCAGCACGAACATACACTCAGTGGCCACTTCTATTAGAATCAGGAAGTATCTGATAAAGTGGCTACTGAGTGTATTATTCTCCTGTTTGCCATCAGTTTTTCACCTTCCCATTATAACACCACGTGTGAACATGCTGACATCAGATCAGATAACTCCATGAGCACCCTGACAGGGGAAAACAAATCTAGCGCTCACTTTTCTGCCGATGTTTAACTTGCCAGGTAGAATCCTCCAGCCTCAACTCAACGCTCCCATAACAACACGACCAAGAGCAGATGTACACATGTATGCCCAGGTCTACAAACTACAGCTCCTTTGCTTTAAGAGCACTGGGGATTTAATGGAGGAAAAGTTCAAATAACAGAGCAAATTATAACAATTAGCTACATTTGAAAGTTTAAAATGTAATTCTAAAGTTGAATGATTGATTAGCATCAATTTTGATGAACATTTTCAACATTTATAGTGATTGAGAGGCAATTAGTTTTCTAATCCTGGTTGTATTCTTAAGCAGTCATCTGAGAGTGAGACTACTATTTCAATCATACAACACGATGATCACTTCTTTCTGCACCATTACATCACAATTTTTTATCCATTGGCAAGGGTTGCTCCTGATGAAGGTTGAATGTTATAATATGCTTTTGTTCAGCTTGTAATCTACTGGTTAAACAGTATCCAGGTAATCTTGTACGTGTATCAAATACAGTAATGAAATTATTTTACCTTATTGTTTGCCAGGTACAAATACAGCAAATTCTTAAGAGAACGGAATGCATCATCAGGAAGACCTTTGAAAACCAAAGAAGGATAATTCAATCATCTACATTTGACACTGGAATAGTTTAATTCATCAGAAATGAAAACCCATTTTTAGCAATAGAGTACGGTTTGCCATGTTATTTTAAGGCTAGTTTAATTGTAACTTTGTTATGATTAGACTGGGGTTTTTCTTTTAACCAAATGCAGAATCAGAATTAAAAATGTAGGATTTTCTTTATTTCTACACGTGTCAGAGAATTGTTGGTAGTTACCCTCACAGCTCTCAACATTTCCCTGTGTAACCAAGGGAAACCTTAAGAACTGTGTGTAAACACAGAAGATCCAAAAGAGTTATCAGCAAGTTGTGAATGATTTCCCAACTGCATTACAACTTGGGAGCACAGAGTTATGGAAATTCCTCATCATTATTTTGGGCAATTTGCTGAATAAGCTGTCCAATATTTGTCCTCTATTGATTTTAATGTAGTGGAAGAGCTGTGAGGGAATAAACTGTTAATATTTTAGATTTGATTTATTTGTTTGAAGTTATCCATAGTTCTGTCTATAAAAATATTTTAGTTTTTAGTGATAGATAAACATTTTAATCTTTTCACCAGTTTAAAATTTTTCTGAAGTTCAGTTTTGACCTTCAGAAATATTCAGAATTATTTTTGTTGTCAGCTATGCCAGAGGACGTGAGCAGCTGTCTGTTAAAGTACTTTTGCTTACTCTGCGTGGTGATGTGCTGGGGGACTTGTTCTGCCAGCCCCACAACATGCTGCTATTTCTGTTGTGGAATGCCCAGTCCTTGGTGTGGTTGTGGAAGTTGGCTTCTTTCAATTGGTTCCTGCCCGGGAATGCGCAAGTAAAAAAAAACTACCGTAAATGCTGACTGCAACAAACATTCTATGCGAAGGTAGTCTACATCGAGAACAAATCGAATGACATAGAACAAGCATGGGACTCAGGATGTTGAGTCCTGATTTCAACACTATGAACCTGCAAAAGTGAATGAAGTGAATTGAATCACTTATTTCAACCTCCAAGAGGACCACAACATTGTTGCAGTTTGGTGGTTTGCGTGCCTCAGTGACTCAGAGAGCTGTGTTGACTGGCTTTATGCTTTGGCTCTTGGTAGGGTCACCCATGCCAAACAGGTGAAAGGGTAGAAGACAGTCTCGGAGTGGTCCACCCAGTCCTCCAGGTACAGGGATTCACTCAGGGCTAACAACCCGGACTGGTAAAACAAATTGTTATTAAAACAGCAATGAAGAATCCTTCTACATCTGAGTGCAATAGTATTTCTAAGTCTCCACCCGGGAAATGCATGGCTGACAGTACTGAAAACCGAGAGGAAGCTACTGAACACCGCTGGAGCTGGAGGAGTCTCATTGCTTCCCTACACACTGGCAATTTAATAGGCAGTAACACATTTATTTCAAAACTGTAACTACATTGCTTTTCAGTAGGATGATAAAAGGACCCTAACATTCTGCTACTATCCTTCCCTCTCTCAGCATTGTTTCTTAACATAATCATAATTAAGTTATTTACTGTATATTAACATTATGGTCCTGTTTGATACAACCTTCATCTGATCTGTACCATAATTTTCTCATAATAAAGCTGATGCACTATCAATAACTCCAAAAGACTGGAAGTAGAGTAAATACTGAAAGGCTCTTATTAGCAGTAAAATGGACCACGTCCATGCTGGATGACTGTGGGAGGAGCAGTGACACAATCACCTTTATACAGGGGTCTGTGGGAGGAGCCACAGAAGCAGTCAGCAGAGGGGCGTGTCCAGACAGGTATACATAGTTTACCACATTCTGCCCTCCTTTTTAAAAAGAGAGTCCCGCGGGGTGAAGTGACTGACAAATACATTTACAGGTCAAGTCTATCAGGCGGTTGAGTCCGTTGCTGTGATCTACGTAACACCGGTGGTGATTGTACCGCCGATGGTGTTTGTGCTAGCTCCGGCCTGACTTGAGGTGCCAGCCCGTTAGGCATCAGTAATCCCTCGTGCGTGTGCGTCGTGCCCAGTATGGGAGTGTCGTGAGGAGTCTGTGTAGGGCTTGGAGTGCACGGTGTCTTGTGGGTATATATATTGGTGGGTACGGGGTTCATAGTCACTATGGAGTGTTCAGGGTAGCGGTCTGATGCTCCTGCGGGTGCCAGGTCGCGGATGGAGATCGTGTCCTCCCGCCCATCAGGTAAGACCACGTAGGCATACTGAGGGTTTGCATGAAGTAGGTGGACCCTCTCGACCATCGGGGAGTATTTATTGCTCCTCGCATGTTTCCGGAGCAGCACTGGCCCTGGGGATGTCAGCCAAGCCGGTAGGGTGGTCCCGGTGGTCGACTTCCTAGGAAAAGAAAAGAGTCGCTCATGAGGGGTGGCATTGGTGGACGTGCATAACGGGGAGCGGATGGAGTGGAGTGCCTCGGGGGGGGGGGGACCTCCTGCCAGCGAGCGACCGGCAGTCCCTTTGACCTAAGGGCTAAGAGTGTGGCCTTCCACACTGTGGCATTCTCCCTCTCCACCTGTCCATTCCCCCAGGGATTATAGCTCGTGGTCCTACTAGTAGCAATACCCCTAGCCAGCTGGTACTGGCGCAGCTCATCACTCATAAACGAGGACCCTCTATCACTGTGGATATAGCAGGGATATCTGAACAGAGTGAAGAGCTGGCGCAGGGCCTTTATGATGGACGTGGCAGTGGTATCGGGGCAGGGGATGGCAAAGGGGAACCGCGAGTACTCGTCGATTATGTTGAGAAAGTACACATTGCTATCGGTGGAGAGAAGGGGGCCCTTAAAGTCGACACTCAGTTGCTCAAAGGGGCGAGTGGCCTTGATTAGTTGTGCCTTTTCAGGTCGGTAGAAGTGCGGTTTGCACTCTGCGCAGACTTGGCAGTCTCTGGTCATCGTCCTGAAGTGGAAAAGCCGGGTGACCCCTGGGTGGCAAAGATCTGCATGTAGGGTGTATAGCCAGTCGATCTGCGTGCTGACACACGTTCCCCGGAAGAGGGCATCGGAGGGCTCATTGAGCTGTCCAGGCCTGTACATGATGTCATAGCTGTAGGTGGAGAGTTCGATTCGCCACCTCAAAATTTTTTCATTTTTGATTTGCTGTTGGTTGCTAAACATGAACATGACTGAGCGCTGGTCGGTCAGCAGGGTGTGAACTTTTTACTGGCAATATAGTGCCTCCAGTGCCTAATAGCTTCCACTATGGCCTGGGCTTCTTTCTCCACCGAGGAGTGCCGAATTTCAGAGCCTTGAAGGGTACAGGAGAAGAATGCCACTGGTCTTCCCGCCTGATTGAGGGCAGCAGCCAGTGCGAAGTCGGAGGCGTCACTCTCTACTTGGAAGGGAATGGTTGTGGTGAACTACATATACCTGTCTGGACACGCCCCCCCTGCTGACTGCTCCTGTGGCTCCTCCCACAGACCCCGGTATAAAGGCGATTGGAGGCACAGCCCCGGCCTCAGTCTCCAGGATGTAGTGTGGTGGTCACTTGCTGCTTGTTCTTTCTTCCAGCCAATAAAAGCCTATATCTCGCCTCACGTCTCCAAGAGTTATTGATGGTGCATCAATGGTCTCGTCCACCGCATGCATTGCTGCTTTGGCAATGTCCCCTTTAATGCGGTTGAAGGCCGTGCGGGACTCGGCTGAGAGAGGAAATGTTGTGGACTTGACCAGGGGGTGGGCCTTGTCTGCATAGTGAGGGACCCATTGGGCGTAATAGGAAAAGAAGCCCAGGCACCTTTTGAGGGCTCTGAGGGTGGTGGGAAGAGGGAGTTCCAACAGGGGGCGCATACGGTCGGGATCAGGGCCAATGACTCCGTTCTCCACGACACACCCAAGGATAACAAGACGGGTGGTTCCGAACACACACTTGTCCCTGTTATAGGTAAGGTTAAAAGCTTTGGCCGCTTGGAAAAATTTTTGGAGGTTGTTTTCATGATCCTGCCGGTCGTGACAGCAGATGGTGATGTTATCCAGATATGGGAACGTGGCCTGCATTTGGCACTGGTCCACCATCCGGTCCATTTCCCTCTGGAAGACAGATACACCATTCGTGACACCGAAGGGGATGCGCAGCAAGTGATAAAATCTGCCATCTGCCTCGAAGGCGGTGTAGGGGCGGTCCTCCGGGCGGATGCGGAGCTGGTGGTAAGCGGATTTCAGATCTATGGTCGAGTACACCTTGTACTGAGCTATCTGATATTGACCATATCCGCGATGCGGGGTAGTGGGTACGCGTCAAGCTGCGTGAACCTATTGATGGTCTGGCTATAGTTCACGACCATCCTATTTTTCTGCCCGGTCTGAACAACGACCACCTGGGCCCTCTAAGGACTTGTGCTTGCCTCAATGATCCCTTCCCTGAGCAGCCGCTGCACCTCCGACTTAATGAAGGCCCTGTCCCCCCGTGCTGTACCTCCTGCTTTTAGTTGCCACAGGTTTACAGTCGGAGGTCAGGTTGGCGAACAGCAGTGGGGGAGGGATCTTGAGGGTGGAGAGGCCGCAAGTGGTGTCCGTAGTGCGGCTGTTGGCATGGTGTTGGGTGGGATGTGCGGGTTGGTGCGTGAGTGAGGTCAGTAGCGGGGTATGTGACGATTTCCCACAGGACTGGGGATTTCTGACAGTGAGTGGTGGGAAGGGCCCGTCATACTCCATTGTCACACTTTTCGGGTGGCTCTGGAAGTTGAGCCCCAATAGCACAGGGGCACACAGTTGAGGCATGACCAGTAATGTAAAGTCTCGACATTCTGTGCCCTGCATCACTAGTGTCGCTACACAACACCCCCTCCCCCCTCCCCGGATGTCTGTTGTATGCAACCCAGAAGCCATGGTGACTCTTTGGCTTACCAGCTGTGTCACAAGTCCGCAGCATTGCACTGTGTCCAAGTGGATAAAACTCTCCGTGCTGCCCATGTCAAACAGGCCACTTGTCCTGCGTCCCTCCACCAGGATGTCCATCATTGACCTTGCGAGCTGGTGGGGAGCGCTTTGGTCGAGGGTCACGGAGGCCAGAGTTGAATCACTGTCTTGGTCCGGCGTGGTGGGGTGCCTGGTAAGCACCCTTGGGTCGTAGGCAGTGCAAGGAGGTGCCAACCAAGATGGCCACCCCCATGCTTCACACGCGGCGGCGGGCAGGCAAGATGGCGACCCCCATGCCTCGCACGTGGCGGCGGGCAGGCAAAATGGCGATGGCCAAGATGGCGACCCCCATGCCTCGCATGTGGCGTTGCTTGATCCGGCTCACGTTTTGGACTTACAGGCCTTGGCTAAATGGCCCTTCTTTCCGCAGCTGGAGCAGGTAGCTTCTCGGGCCAGGCAGCATTTTCGGGGGTGCTTCTCGAGTCCGCAGAAATAACACTTCGCGGACTCGCGACTGGCAGCAGCCGTGGTCAATTTGCTGGCAGGTTGCGGGTTCTGCGGCATCCACGAGGCTGTCAGGAGATCGCGTGCCTGGAGAGCGTCAGAGTTGTATAGAGCGGCCTCCAGCATGTTGGCCAGCTCAATCGCCGAATGTAAGGTAAGATCGGCATGTTCCAGCAGCTGCTGGCGCACGTACACTGACCTGGTCCCTGTGACGAAGGCGTCTCTTACTAGGAGCTCCGCATGCTGTTCGGCCATCAGCCCCCGGCAATCGCAGGCCCGCACGAGCGTCTGTAGGGCCTGGACAAACTCGGCGCTCGACTCTCCTGCCCGCTGCTGCTGCGTCGCTAAGCGATGTCTTGCATAGACGGTATTTACCGGCCGCAGGTATTGTCTTCTGAGGGCAATTATCGTGCCATCGTAACTCAGCTGGTCTCTAATCATCGATTAGATCTGTGGACTGACCCTGGAGAGGAGAACTTTGCGCTTCGCGGCAGACTCGGTCACTTCAATCTCCTCCAGGTTTGATTCGAAGCAGGCTAGCCAGAGTTCGAAAGCGATGCCGGGCTCAGGTGTTGGCGGGTCGATGTCCAATTCGTCGGGTCTCAAAACGTGCTCCATGCTTTAAAATTACAGCTTATAAAATTGATGCACTATCAATAACTCCAAAAGACTGGAAGTAGAGTAAATACTGAAAGGCTTTTATTAGCAGTAAAATGGAGCACGTCCATGCTAGATGACTGTGGGAGGAGCAGAGACATAATCACCTTTATCCAGAGGTCTGTGGGAAGAGCCACAGGAGCAGTCAGCAGAGGGGCGTTTCCAGACAGATATACATGGTTTACCACAAAAGCAGATGACCATTTGCTTTTAAGTGCTTAAAACTTATTACCTCAGCATTCTTAAGGGAAGTTTAAATTAATGTTCTTAAATGAAAACAAGACTACTTGAAAAGTTGTACTTTTGAAAATGACATCCAGCAAAAAGAAGGGAAACCAAATGGGAAATTGATAAGGACATGCTCCAGGATATTTATGAGTCAACAGCTGCACAGAAGAATAAAACAGCTAGAGCAAAATTTCCAATTTGCTCTTATACTAGTATTAATGTGGGCATTCAGGGGACATTTAAAGAGAAGGCTGTGAAAAATATAAATAGCTGTTAAAAATTCCAACTCTTCAGTGTATCAGTTTCACCAAATATTTCAATAGTGAACCACAGTCTACTGTCTAGAGAAAATATTCCAACTGTTATTTTAACCCTGGGATGGTGTGAATCAAGTCTATTAATAATAGTCTATTGTGTTGTTTCCCATCCTTCCTGGAGATGAACTGACCAGTAACCTTGAGAAAAGAAATTTAATTACAAATCAACTGGTTCTGTTTACGGTCAATATCTGAATAGCTTGAATGTAGTTTACAATGAAATTTGTTCTATTTCACTTTACACTGTAACTATACAATAACAAATTCAGCACCTATTCTCAATGCCACAGCATTCACTTTGCCCAACATGCACTAAACAGTGTTGCCTTGACACTTCTGCTTGATTGGACAGAAAACTCAAATCTGATGTCATATCTAAGTTTGCTTCTGGTGACCCAAGCTTAACCTCTGATAATAATCTTAAAGGTTGTGTTGAGGACTGTATCTGTTTGATCCTGTTGTGTATTTAACATTTCAATTATATTTGAGTAATCCTCGTATGCACGTATGTGTGTGTGTGTGTGTGTGTGTGTGTGTGTGTGTGTGTGTGTGTGTGTGTGTGTGTGTGTGTGTGTGTGTGTGTGTGTGTGTGTGTGTGTGTGTGTGTGTGTGTGTGTGTGTGTGTGTGTGTGTGTGTGTGTATGTATATATCTGTGTGTGTGTGTATTGATTAAGCATTCTTGAATAATTCATTATGGGTTATATGTATAAACATGTGAATTGCATACATCGTCACATTACCACATGATACCTGTGTGCCTCGCTTAAAGTAAACATAAAATTAGACCGGTATTTTGGACTCCCATGTCTTCCTTTGAGTTAGTTTAATGTTTTGAAATTACAAACCATAACAGATCGTAAATGGGAAGTACCTTAAGCCAGAAGCCTATCCTCAACTGTGACACCCACGTGGGGTGATGATACTCCAAGGTGCCCAGGGACTGTCAGCTTCTGTACCATAACACATATGAATATTCTGATTTGATTACAAAAACTATCATCTCAAAACTGATGGGACACAAGAAACAGAACTCAATAGATTTTGAGACCTAAATCAATTGAAAAAAGATATAGTGCTTTCCCAGTGTACATGACAAATAAACTCTTCTCAGGTCTCAACCAGGTACAGGTATTGACTATAACCAACATTTCAATGACAAATTCTGCCATTTTCTTCACGGATGATGCCCAGGTATGTCTAGGCCCAGGTATGCCCTTATAGTTTGTTCCTCCTGATTGGTTGTTCTCATCCTCGTTCAAAGTAAGAACTGGAATTAAATGGTAAACAAGGTGGAAGAGTGAAAACCTGATTGGATGAGGACTAACTGCTCAGGAGGGATGGCCAACAGGGCTATAGATACCAGCAGTCTAGATGTACCCAGGCATCATCCCTGAAGAAGATGGCAGAGTTTGTCATCAAAACATCAGTTATACTCGATACATGTACCTGGCCAGAAGCCCGAAAATTGTCTATTCGACCTAAGTCAATTACTCTACAAAAAGAATGATGCACAATTGTCCTTTACTTACTCAATGCAATGGAATCAGCAACTTATTGTGTTTGCAGGAAGCTAGTGCTAAATATGTAGTTAATTGGCAGCATTCATCAGTAGGAATGCAGAATTATAACATATTAGTACATTAAAGGCAGCCCATATTGCTCCAAGGACATCTTAATGAAGGTGCACTGCGATTGGGAGTTACCTGTGAGATGAATCAAACTTGAGAATGAAAGAGGAGCTTTAAGAAAATTATTGTCTTTACATGATTTGACGTATGTGTGAGCTTAGGGGCAGCAAAGCCTGTAGTTCAAAAGCAATTCTGGATGGACAGTAAATGCAGGCCTTTGTAGTGGTACGAACAATTATTAAATGAATTAAAAATATAAAATCCTGTATCCACATGGGCACATGGGAAGCAGTTGGAATAAATAGCCACATAGAAAAGATCGCCACTTTTCCATCACCGGGGACATAAGCTGTCGATTTAAAGGAAGAATAAAAAACAGAAAATGCTACCTGTACAGCACAGGTAGTTTCTTGTATAACCTTTGCAGATCTCAATGAGTTCATCTCTTAT
Organism: Hemitrygon akajei; assembly: GCF_048418815.1. NCBI lineage: Eukaryota > Metazoa > Chordata > Chondrichthyes > Myliobatiformes > Dasyatidae > Hemitrygon > Hemitrygon akajei. Next base: position 52,986,454 of record NC_133135.1, on the reverse strand, counting down.
TCTTCTCAATTCTAAAGACTAGAGGTATAGCCTATATAATTCTTTCTCATACCACAGATCTATCATCACGCTGATGAATTTTCACTGCGTTCTCTCCGTAGTAATTATATTAATTTTTTAGGTAAGGATATCAAAACTATAAATGATAACACAGGAATGTCCTTAGCAAGACTTGATATACTGCACATACAGTAATGCATTCTTGCTCTTCCACTTAAACCCTCTTCTTCATTGCCTGTTGTACATGTATATTAGCTTTTAAAAACAATATGGTCTTTTTTGATACCAACATTGCCAAACCTCAGTTAAAAAAAAAAACACACAGCTATTCTATTTTTTCCATATGGAGTCATTGAGTAATACAGTATAGAAAAAGGATCTTCATTCAAACTGGTCCATGCATCCTCCCTGCTAATCCCAGTTGCCTACTTTGTGCCCATATCCATCCCTCCACGCCCTTCCCCACCGTGTACCTATCGAAATGCCTTTTCAATGTTACAATTGCAGCAGCCTTGACCACTCCCTCTGGCAGCTCATCCCAGACACTCAGTATCTTCTGTGTTAAGAATTTACCACTCAGGTCTCTTAAATCTCAAACTGCATCTATGCCCTTTAGTTCTCGACTATGAAATTCCACTTAATCTATACCCAACATGATTTAATAAACTTTCATGAGGCCACCTTTCATTCTCCTTCATTCCAAGGAATAAAGATCCAGTGTGGCCAATCTTTCCTTACAACTCAGGTCCTCTTGTCTTTTGCACCCTCTCCAACTTGACAATGCCTTTCTTATAACAGGCTGACCAGAACTTACACAATATTCCAAGTGCAGCCTCACCAATGTGCAACATAATGTACTTAATATCATACTCAACTTGCAAGTTAACATTTAGGGAAACCTGCACAAGGACTCCCAAGTCACTTTGCACTTCTGATTTCTGAATTTTCTCCATTTATAAAAATTGTCTACACCTTTATTCCTTCTACCGAAGTACAGGACCACACACTTCCCTACATTGTATTCTATCTGCCACTTCTTTGTCCATTCTCCATATCTGTGCAAGTCCTTCTGCAGACACTCTGCTTTCTCAACACATGTCCGCCAACCTAGCTTTGTATCGTTTGCAACCTATAGTGTGCCATAGAGCCATCAATTCAATTATTCAGATCATGAGAAAGAATGGTCCCAACACCGACTCCTGCAGAACGCCAATAGCTACCGGCAGCCAACCAGAATATTTCCACTCTTTGCCTCCAGCCAGTCAGCCAGCCAATCTTCTTTCTTGTAATACCATGTGCTCTTATCTCATTAAGCAGCCTCATGTTCAGCACTGTGTCAAAGGCCTTCCGAAAATCCAAGTATAAAACATCCAATGACTCTCCTTTGTCTATTCTGTTTGTTATTTCCTCAAAGAATTCTAGATGATCTGTTTGGCAAGATTTCCCTTTAAGGAAACCATGCTGACTTTGACCTATTTTATCATGTGCCTCCAAGTGTCTCGAAACCTCATCCTTATTAATGGACTCCAACATCTTTCCAACCACTGAAGTCAGGCTAACTGGCCTATAATTTCCTGTCTTTTTCCTCCCTCCCTTCTTAAAGACTGAAGTGACATTTGATGTTTTAAGCTTCCTGCTGGAGATAAACCACTAAAATACAATGGTATTTTATAAATTGTTATTGCCAGCTCTATTTAGCAGAAGGGGGAATTTTAAATGGATGTAATTAACAAGGGTTATGCAATAGCTAAGTGTTATGGTAAAGAGGACTAACAAGCCATAAAAAGAAAAGGAACAGAAGAAAAAAAATAAGAATCAAAAAGTGTGTTAATGTGGTGCTTAGTTTGGGCTCCAAGACATTTACAAATATAATTATGGGTAAGTGAGAACAAGTGTCAAGAGAAAGATCTTGTAACTTTATGACATCTTGGAAGATTCTTGCACAACCCAGAATATGAAAATAATTGTGGTACAATCCAAGAAATATCTCTCATCTGCTGAGAATGACCACCACTATAATGACAGGAACTGCGTAAGCAAAATGTAAGCATTGCTGGATAAGTACATCTCATTAAACTACACCTTGTTTACTTGAAGATTTTAGTTTAAAAATTGAAGAAAATGGTTATCATAAACATGACCATGAAGTGACTGTATTGTAAAAACTCAAATTAATGCATTTTAAAGCAGGGAATCTGAGCTCCTTACACTATGTGAGACTCCAATTCCCACCCTAAATGAATTCTGAATCTGAAGTAATCCAACAAGTTGCTTGGTTGCATAATGGTAACCATGGATGCAATGTATGTGCCAGCCTTTCTGTATTGTCCAACTGCTGAATGAAAACCAAATTGAGTATGTGTTCCTAAAGATCTTTCAGGTCAAGGTCCAGAAAGATCTCAAGCTGATAGTTCACACTAAAAGAAGAAACAATCTAGGTACGGTATAGTGGACATAATAGTAAATCTGAGAGACTGCATAGCTGTCACACACTCCTTAGTAACCGTACATGAGTTAGCGATAGGATACCTATATGAGCAGACTGCCTCTTTTGCATTTGAATATGAGGCCAGAGAACTTGAAAGCTGAAAAACATTTTCATTAAAAAGAAACTACAAAAGGATATTTAAAGAAAATATAACACTTAAAATTGAAGTTAAATGAAAAATACAACATAAACAAAAAGATTTTAAGCAACACTGCATCCATAATTGAAAAATAATGTTGAGACATTTTTCACATGGAAATGAAAGTGAACCAGAACGAAGAGCATCAGAGTAATGCAATTCACTCCAAGAATCCTCTGTTTAAATGTGTAAAGTAATGCACACAGTTTTCAAATATACCAAGGTATTTGACAAGGTCCCACATTGGAGGTTGGTCAAGAAGGTGCAGTTGCTTGGCATTCAAGATGAGATAGAAAATTGGATTAGACATTTGCTTTGTGGAAGAAGTCAGAGAGTGGTAGTAGATGATTGCTTCTCCGACTGGAAGCCTGTGTCTAGTGCATATATGTCAAACTCAAGGCCCGCGGGCCAAATCCGGCCCGCGGTGGAATTATCTTTGGCCCGCGAGATAATATCTAATTACTATTAAAGCTGGCCCCAGTAATTGAAGCGCCTATGGCGTATGATATGGCTAATGCTGAGTTTATTCAGGTACCAGGTTTTCAGGGTTTTTAGTGTTTATTCGGCAGTCTTGCTCGGCAGTCTTCTTCATAAGAAACGGAATTTGTAAAGTGAAACACTTTGTAGTTATAGCAGAGACTGAGACACATGAGAGCAGGCTGAAAAAATGGAGGCAACGAAAGCTGCGTTCGCACGCGTCCGACTGATCCGTCCCGCATGAAGCTGCATTTTGCTCAATCCGGCCCGTGACCTAAAATGAGTTTGACACCCCTGGTCTAGTGGAATGCCACAGGAATCGTTGCTGGATCGTTTGTCATCTGTACCAATGATCTGGATGATAACGTAGTTAACTGGATCAGCAAATTTGCAGATGACACCAAAGTGGGGGCGTAGTGTACAGCTAAGAAGACTATGAGAGCTTGGAGCGATATGGACCAGCTGGAAAAATGGTCTGAAAAATGGCAGATGGAATCTAATGCAGACAGTGCAAGGTGTTGCACTTCGGTAGGACCAACCAGGGTAGGTCTTACATTGTGGATGGTAGGGCTCTGAGCACTGCTGTAGAACAAAGGGATTTAGGAATTTAGTCTCAAAATTCATTGAAAGTGCCATCACACGTAGATAAGGTCACCAAGAAAGCTTTTGGCACATTGCGCTTCATAAAACAAAGTATTGAGTATAGGAGATTGGATGTTATGTTGAAGTTGTACAAGACATTGGTGAAGCCTTATTCGGAGTATTGTGTGCAGCTTTGGTCACCTACCTACAGGAAAGATGTAAATAAGGCTGAAAGAGTACAGAGAAAATTTACAAGGATGTTGCCGGGACTGGAGGTGCTGAGTTAAAAGGAAGAATTGAGTAAGTTAGGACTTTATTCCTTAGAATGTAGAGGATTGAAAAGGGATTTGATAGGGTTATACAGAATTATTAAGTGTATAGATAAGTTAAATACAAGTAAGCTTTTTTCACTGTGGTTGGGTGGGAGTACAACTAGAAGTCATGAAAGGTGAAATGTTTGAAGGAACCATGAGGGGAAACTTCTTCACTCAGAGGGTCTTGAGAGTGTAGAATGAGTTGCCAGCACAAGTGGTGCATCCAAGTCTGATTCCAAAGATTAAGAGAAGTTTGGATAGCTACATGGATGGTAGGGTATGGAGAGCTAAGGTCCTGGTGCAGGTCGATGAGAGTAGGAAGTTTAAATGGGCAAAAGTGAATGGGAAGTTGGATGAGTGGGAAGCTTTTAAAATCCAACAAAAGGCAATTAAAAAAGCTATAAGAAGGGAGAAGAAAAAAAATGAGGCCAGGCTAGCCAATAATATAAAGCAGAATACCAAAAGTTTTTCAGTTATATAAAGAGTAAAAGGGAGGTGAGAGTTGCTATTGGACCACTGGAAAATGATGCTGCTGAGGTAGTGATGGGGGACAAAGGAATGCCAGATGAACTTAATGAGTGTTTTGCATCAGCTTTCACTGTGGAAGACACTAACAGTGTGCCAGAGGTCCATTAGTGTCAGGAATGAGGAGTGAGTGCCATTTCTATTACAAAGGAAGAAGTGCTGGAGAAACTCAAAGGTCGTAAGGTGGATAAGTCACCTGGGCCAGATGGACTACATGCCAGAGTCCTGAGAGAGGTTGCTGAAGAGATAGTGGATGCATTGGTCATGATCTTTCAAGAATCACTTGATTCTGACATGGTCCCAGAGGATTGGTAGATTGCAAATGTCACTCCACTCTTTAAGAAGGGAGGAAGGCAAAAGAAAGCAAATGACAGGCTAGTTAGCCTAACCTCAATTGTTGGGAAAATGTTGGAGTCTATTATTAAGGATGAGGTTTCGAGGTAAGTGGAAACTAATGATAAAATAAGTCAAAGTCAGCATGGTTTCTGTGAAGGGATATCTTGCCTGACAAATCTGTTAAGAGTTCTTCAAGGAAGCTGGGGGGACAAAGTGGATGTCATTTACTTTGATTTTCAGAAGGTGTTTGATAAGGTGCCATACATGAGGCTGCATAACCAGATAAAATCCTGTGGCGTTCCAGAAAAGATACTGGCATGGTTAGCGGAATGTCTGACAGGCAGAAGGCAGTGAGTGGGAATAAAAGGGGCCTTTTCTGGTTGGCTGCCGGTGACTAGTGGTGTTCCTCAGGTATGGGATCGCTGCTTTTCACATTGTTTGTCAATGATTTAGATAATGGAATCGATGGCTTTGTGGCAAAGTTTGCGGATGATATGAAGATAGGTGGAGGGTAGGTAGCGTTGAGTAAGCAGTGCGACTACAGCAGGACTTAGACAAATTGGATGAATGAGCAAAAAAGTGGCAGATGGAATACAGTGTTGGGAAATGTATGATAATACATTTGGTAAAAGTAACAATAGTATGGATTATTATCTAAATGAGGGAAGGTTCAAACATAAGATGTGCACAGGGACTTAGGAGTCCTCATGCAAGACTCCCAGAACATTAACTTACAGGTTGAGTCTGTGGTAAAGAAGACAAATGCAATGTTGGCATTTATTTCAAGGGGAATGGAATATAAAAGCAAAGAGATAGTGCTGAAGCTTTATAAGATACTAATCAGGCCACACTTGGAGCACTGTCAACAGTTTTGGGCCTCATATCTCAGAAAAAATGTGTGTCATTGGGAGAGGGTCCAGAGGAGGTACATGAGGATGATTCCAGGAATGAAAGTGTTAACATATGAGGAGCATTTGGCAACTTTGGGCCTGTACTCACTGGAATTTAGAAGAATGCGGGTGATCTCATTGAAACCTACCGAATGTTGAAAGGACTAGATAGGGTAGATATGGAGAAGATGCTTCCTATGGTGGGGATATCCAGAACTAGAAGGCGCAACCTCAAGACTGAGGAGCAACCCTTTAGAACAGAGGTAAGGAGGAATTCTTTTAGCCAGAGAGTCGTAAATCCGTGGAATGCTCTGCCACAGACTGTGGTGGAAGCCAAGTCCATGGGTATATTTAAGGCTTAAGTTGATCATTTTCTGATCGGTCAGGACATCAAAGGATATGGTGAGAAAGTGGGTGTAATGTGTTGAGTTGAATCTAGGATCAGCAATGATGGAATGGTGGGGCAGACTTGATGGACTGAATGGCCTAATTCTGCTCCTATGTCTAATGGTCTTATGGCATGGATTAGATGTGCCAAAGGGCCTTTTTCTCTGCTGTACTTTTCTGTGATTCTATGACCAAAGCTCTCTTGGAAGCCAAGCAGATTGCAACCAGACTAACAATCCGTAAATTTCTGATTTAAAGCTAAGATATACACCATTATGTAAATAGGTTTTAGTTAACTTTGAGGGGTGATTAGCAAATGAATCCATGTTCATACTGGGCCCGAGCCCTCCCTTTAGCTTTAGGAGTTAGCAGAGAGAAAAGCTTCCATTACCTTTAGATGTAAGCCGATTATTCTGCAAGTTGAAAGTCTCCAGATTCTGCAGCCTTGATAACTCCTCCAGTGGGATCACTTCCAAAGCATTGTTCTGTATAAAAAGAAATGACATGAATTTTGAGTTCTGCCAAAAGCCCAGAAAGCTCCCTTTAAGCTTGAGGAGGTGACCAGAAGTGAATTGGAAGCGGGATATCTCATTGTAGTAGTGCGCTACCATGGGAAACTGATCTATGATTACAGTAAAACAAAGCGAAGCAATGATGATGCTTGTATAACAATGTGTGCATTTAACTTCAGTGTTTATTATATTTGTGGACTGTTTTCAAAATGTAGTTTTGTCAAGGTCTACTGGCACCTTCACTCCACCCTATCCCATGAGAATGTCCTGCATTTCAAAACCTCTGGGTGCATACTGTAGGTTTCAAATCAACAGACGACTTTTGGCTGATACAAATAGTGGATTTCTGCATGTGTGGAAATGTTCTGATAAATGAAATGATTGAAGTAGCCCCTGCTACTTCCATATTCTGTCAACAATTAACTCCTATATTTTACTCTCAGGCCACCCAAAGTATCCCAGACTTTTTCAAAGTAGTTTTTCTCATCTTGTAAGAGATGTTGATTGAGGTCACAATATGATTTGTGTTTAATATTTCTACCTCATGAGGCATCCCATGAGTCATGCTTGTTTTAATGACAATTTCAATCACTGTTTTGAACTCAGTTTGTGGAACCGTGCTTTACAAAAAGCTTAGAAGTTCTCTTTATATACAAATACATCTATAATTAGTTAACTGGAACTGGAATGTTATTTTGATTTTAAATTATTTGGTCAACAAATGTAAGGCTTTGATAAGTTCAAAGGGGCATCATGGCATTTATCAGTCAGTGTAATGCTTCAAATGCTGTCGCTGTCTCTAAGGAGTTCATATGTTCCCCCTGATGACCACATGGGTTTCCTCCAGGTGTTCTGGTTTCCTCCCACAGTCCAAAGACACATCAGCTTGTAGGTTAATTTGGTCATTGTAAAACAGTTCTGTGATTAGGCAAGGGATTAATAGGGGGATTGTTGGATGCTGTGGCTCGTTGGGTCAGAAGATCCTGTTCCACACCTTATCTCTAAATAAAATAACAAAAACCCCTTATTCAATGTCAATAAGGCAAAGGAGTTGCTTATTGACTTTAGGATGAGGAAACTAGGACCATGTCATCGGAGGTAGAGGTCTGAGGTCATCAGAGGATCAGCAATTTAAAATTCCTCAATGATATCATTTTAGAGGACCAGTTCTGGGCCCACCACACAAGTGCAATTATGAAGAAAGCACAACAGTCTCTTTACTTCCTTAGGAGTTTGCAAAGATATGGCATGACATCTAAAACTTAAACAAACTTCTGTAGATGTGTGGTGGAGCGTATATTGACTGGCTGCATCACAGACTGGTGTGCAAACACCATTGTTCTTGAACTGAAAATCTCACAAAAAAAATAGTGGATACAGCCCAGTCCCTCACAGGTAAAGCTCTCCCCACCACTGAGCACATCTACATAGAGTGTTGTCAAAGGAAGGCAGCATCCCACATCAGGGACCCCTACAACCCAGGTTATGCTCTCTTCTCACTGCTGCCATCAGGAAAAAGGTCCAGGACTCACACTACCAGGTCAGGAACAATTATTCCCCCTCAATCATCAGGCTCTTGAACCAAAGAGGATAACTTCACTTGCCCTATCGTTGAAATGTTCCCACAACCTATGGACTCATTTTCAAGGACTCTTCATCTCATGTTCTTGGTACTTATTGCTAATTTATTTATTATTATTTATTTCTTTTTGCATCACACAGTTTGTTATCTTTTGCACACTAGTAGAACACCTAAACTGGTGTTGTCCCTCAATGATTCTATTCTGATTATTATTCTATTGTGGATTGGTTATGGCTGCAAGAATATTAACCTTACGGCTGTAGATGGTGACATCTTTGATAACAAATTTACTCTGAATTTTTAAAATAAAAAGGAAGCTCAATTTATGTTGCATTTTCATATAATACAGCAAGCTTAATATATTAATGCAGTGGGAAGAACAACCAGAGGGTCGTGGGTTGATATCTGGTTGGACCAAACCATGGAGAAAGGTCTTTATAATGAGCTTAAGTATGCAGGGACTAGGCAGGAAGATAAGGCTTTCCTTTCAAGGACGTCAGAGGTGTCCTCTTCCTTCAAAGAATGCAGGTTCTTTTCCTCCAACATTGATGCCGCCCTCACCTGCACCTCAATTTCCTGGACATCTGCGCTCACCCATTGCCTTAACAGCAATAGTGTTTCTCTAGTCCTCACCTACCATGAGCTGCATCCAAAACATTATTCTCCACAACTTCCACCATCTTCACAGGATCTTGTCACCAAATACATCTTTACCTGCCCCCATTCTCCACTTTCCCCAGGGACCACTCCTTCTGCGATTTGTCCCTCCCCACTAATCTCCCTCACGGCACATATCCCCGCAAGTGACAGAAATGCCCATTCCAATATGTCAGTCCATGGCCTACTCTTTTACCACGATGAGGCCCCTTTCAGGGTGAAGGAGCAACACCTCATAATCCATCTAGATAGCCTCCAAACTGATCCGTTTCTACTTCTGGTAAATTTTTCCCCTTCCCCTTATTCTACTCTCACTCTAGTCTCTTACCTCTTCTCCGCACCTGCCTATAACATCTCCCTGATGCTCCTCCTTTCCTTTCTCCCATGCTCTGCTCTCCTCTCCTATCAGATCCCTTCTTCCTCAGCCCTTTATCTTTCCCATCCACCTGGCCTCACCTTCCAGCTTGTCTTCCTTCCCCTCTCTCCACCTTTTCACTCTGGCATTTTTCCCCTTCCTTTCCAGTCCTGAAGAAGGGACGTGGCTCAAAACCTTGAGTGTTTATTCATTTCTATTGATGCTGCTTGACCTGCTGAGTTCCTCCAGCATGTTGTGTGTGTTGCTCAGGAGAAAAATAAATTTACGCTTGACTAGACGAACTGTACTGTCCTTTAGTCTGTTAATGCTAATTGTTAAAATGGTTGCCTATGCCAAATACCAAAGAGGTTTCAGCTTGTGTTAGCCTGAAATGATAATAGAATGTCAGGTGGAAATACAACTCTGGAGAGGGCATGGAACAATTGCCATGTATAGCTGTTCATCAAAAGCTACTATTTGCTACTCATCAAGGGGCAGACATTCTTAAAAGTTCTTTTTTTGCAGTGGAACAGGACAGAGCAAGACAATCCTCATATTTATACTATTGGTTACCTGCAAAGACAGATGTAATATCGTTTGCGATAAGTTCTTGGGAAATTCCTTTAGGTCCACCCCAGCACAGTTCACAGTTCCATCCAGGTTACAACTGCAGTCAGTAGGGCAGTAGTCTACTTGCACTTCGAGATCAGTTGTCACTCCTGTTTGATTCTTTACTAATTCATGGATGTAATTTTCTTCACTTATTGCACTGCAGCTGAAACTCAGAAGCCATAGCAACACAGGGTGCCAACTGCTCCAATTCATTTTTACCTCCTGAAACAATGTAACTCTTTTTAAGATTTAGCACATACAAGGTGGGATAGAATTTCACAGCCTATTTAATACAAAAATTTAATTCCATCATTTTAACTATAATTAGTGGAGAAAATTAATTATTAAATGTGCTAAAACTTGAAGTTAGCCTGAGGTACAACTGATTATAATATATACTTTGCAAATTCCTCACATTTATAATCCAAAATCTCCATCTTTCACTGTGACATACACATTGAGAAATTAAAGGCATTAAATATTAATATTTGGTATTATTTCACTTGGGATAGTTAAGACTGCACTAAATATTTAGATATGTATTGTTATTAATGTACATATTTTTCTTTACATTCAACTAATAATTATTACTGCTGGTGAACAATACACTCAGCCTATCGTAATCACCTCTTAACCAAGAACAGGGTGTAAAGATTTACAGCGAGAATGTGATTTTCATTTCTCCAAAGTGCCCTGGGCTTGGACAAGTTTTTATTCTAGGAAGATCTTTTCCAGATGTGAATCAAAAATGGAGAGAAACTATGCATCAACTTCCAAACATAACTTCCGTTCTCTTTCAGAAACATGCAAGAGAAATGTTTAGGACCATTCTGGAGTTATCATATGGGAGCACACAACTCTGCAAAACTTTTCTTGTGTAAGTCTCTGGAAAGCCTAGCCAAAACACACTATTGAACAGACTTCTTTTATGTCTAATCATTCATTTTCAATTGGCTAAAAGCCCTAATAAGAGAGAACCATGTCTAACTCGGTAATAACACTCCAGAGCGAAAGCAGGAAAATGCCACGTATTAAAATTAACAGAAACTATTAAACAACATTTCAGCAATGTTTTACAAGTGCTTTACTTTGACTGGTGCTGTTAATTAAAACCAGGAATTTCAGTACCATTTACTGAACACTAAACAATCACTAACAAAACTAGCAAAATGGCATTCAATGATCAACTTGGATAATTAAAGTTTTAGTGTTTATACTGGCTCTCAACATAAATTGCTGTATTATAGTTGGAATTTATTGATGTTCCTCTTTGGAAAGAGGGTTCTGATGACCTCCATCTCGATCTCTTCTTAGAAGTTCCAGCCATCTAAGTACCTCGTAAAACAAAATCTCTATCTCTACACAAGTAGATGCAGTTTTAGTTTACTGTATTAATTTATACTTCAAAGTTACAGTTATTCTCCTTCCTATATTTTAGAATACATTTCATTTTTAACTTATTACTTTAGCAAACACATTGGTAATACAGTACATGATTGCTTACTGTATTGCCATATCTTCAATAGTCACAAGCAGCATAATTATAATTTACTTAATTATAAATAATACTAATTACTAAAAAAACACTGAAGAATAATCATATATATATAAAAAAGATTTGAACGTTTTCTTTCCTCTTGCCATACTAGATACACACCTGAGTCTGTTTACAATAAACGCACACAGATCGAATTCAACTGCACAGAGGCAAACAATCCTCTTAAGTCTGACCTGATGTTATTGCTTTTCCTTTTCCTCCTACTGGGAGCTGCTCTTGCTTGTAGTTTCATTAATGAAGTGCAGTCCAATTTTTTTTTAAACTTCTGTTTAGGTTGAACTGTCAATCAAATAAGATTCTTGCATCCTTCACTGATAAGATTACTACCTCGGCAAAATTCTCTGAAGGACTAAGCCTTCACAACAGGGTCTGAATTAAACACTCGTGGTATGACTATGATTTGTAGGAATGCGTTGCTGTGCTCTTTTGGGACTTTGTAACACATGAGATGCATGGTTGAGACCACACAAAGTAATCTACCATATTTCCTCAATTAGAATCAAATACTTCTTTGAAATGCTGAGATATTCTGCCAGACTCTGAGAATGCATTTTATTTATAGAGGTCATTTTGTAATTAATACAGTAATAACATTTTCATAGGGAATTACATTGAGCAACAATGCACTTTACTTTTGTCTACCAAATTAGCTTTTATCTAAAGATTACAGTAATTTTCATACTTTTTTTTAAATAATATTGTGCTTCTCAAAATGAGGGACAGAACACTTATCAGTTTGGGTACATATCATTAGCCACAAGCTTTCCCTGTTTAGGGAGACCACACATAACTGACGAATCCAACTCTCTTGACCAGGCAACTTCTGCATGAACATTCCGTCAATAGTTGCTGATTATTGAACAGTTTCAGCATTTGTGTTTTGAATGTTTATGCAATAACATTGGGAATTGCAGAATTTTGACAGAGAGGCAAAGGTGACATGCTTCCATGCTGAATTGATGAGTGACCTAGAGGGAGGTTGATGATATTGCGGTGTTTAGCTCCTTACTCGCAAGGTTTGCTCGTCTCTGCGCTGAACTGAGGCTGTGGCCTGCAACTAATGGGCTCCTGGATCCCCTGTGACCAGCTTCATGGCTGTGAACTCACTTTTGTGAACTTTAGTTCTGAATGTCATTTGCTTACTTCTTATTGTTCGCATGATTTTTCTTTTCTTTTGCACATTTGGTGTTTGACTGCCTTCTTTTTCAAAGCGTTCTATTAGGTTTCTTTGTTTTGTGGCTGCCTGTAAGGAGACGAGTCTCAAAGTAGTATCTAGTATACATACTTTGATAATAAATGTACTTTGAACTTTGATGCAATTGTCCTTGTCCTTCCTCATGATCAAGGTCACAAGTCTGGAAGAGGCTGTTGGAGGAGGTTTAAGGAACTGGTACAACACATCTTGCAAAAACATATTTTCTGTCCACAATGCACCAGTGATGATGTTATAACCAACTGATCCATTTATTTGCACCACTATGTCCTGAATAATGCTCAGGTCACTGACCAAATGCTGTGGTGTTGAAACCCCAACTCTCCTTGCATAATGCTCCTTCCTTCTGTCCTGTACTGTTGAGGAAAAAGAGGAGAGAGGACCTATTTACAACAGTCACTGGTCAAAGGTGAGAGATACAGATTTCAAGATAGAGGATGCAAGGACAAACTCTGTTTTATACATAGAATTAATATTTGTTGCAATGGCACAAACCAAACAGAAATGATTGCCTGCAAAGGAAATGGGAGTGTTTTGCAGAGCTATGGGACTAATTCAAAGGATTCAAATTACATTTATTATCAATGCATACAGTAAACAACCCAGAGATTTGACCCCTCCACAGACAGCAACAAAACAAAGAAAGAAAATAATGGAAAACTGTTTAAAAAATTGCTCAAATGGCAATAAAATCATCAACCTCCGTGCAAAAAAATTACTCAAATGGCAACAAGAACATCAAACCCTCTCCAACCAAAAAAACACATCGCGCAAACGGCAACAAGGAAGAACAAGCAAAAACACAGAATATAAAACGCAAAATCGAAGAGCCCATATTCAGTACAGCTCAGTGTTCATTGTCTGCAGGCTGCCCCAACTCAACAGCACCAGAAAACACATCATAATGTGAACTAGTCCAATCCAGGACTAATGCAATTGTTCCAATAGAAACTGACTAAACATGATGAAAAAAAGGATGCTATTCGAATAACGAATTTATCAGTTTGAATCAATCCATCTTGTTGATTATAGTATAAAGATTACATTACGTTTACTTGTTATTAAGAGATTCTGTAAAGATATTCATTCTAAGTACATTTGCTTATCCCTTTTATCATCTTACTGCCTGTATCTAATTGAAATCTCCCTGAATTCATGGTTGGCCCATCCAAAACTGGATTCTAATAATGATATAAAAATTATTTGTATAGATTTAGTGCTATACATTAATTTTTAAAAATCTATTCCTTTACTTTAAAAACTGTGACTCATATGCTTTGTAATACTGTATTTTTTTCTTACTTTGCAAAACTATGCTTGGTGAAATTAATATTCAGAAATTGCAAACATGAAATCAAAACAGTACTTTTGCAACTTAACTGTTTCCCTGGCCTAATATTGCACTCCAGACTTTTAAAGACAATTTCCACCCATATAATGCTGAACATCATTGGAACATCTAACAGCACAGGGATTGAGGGCAATAAGCAGAAAATTGTTGTGGCAATGGGAAATGTGTCGTGCACAGTTGAAGACAGAAGTTTACATACACCTTAGCCAAATACATTTAAACTCAGTTTTTCACAATTCCTGACATTTAATCCTAGAAAACATTCCCTGTCTTAGGTCAGTTAGGATCACTACTTTATTTTAAGGATGTGAAATGTCAGAATAATAGTAGGGAGATTGATTTATTTCAGCTTTTATTTCTTTCATTACATTCCGAGTGGGTTTATAAGTTAACATACACTTTGTTAGTATTTGGTAGCATTGCCTTTAAATTGTTTAACTTGGGTCAAACGTTTCGGGTAGCCTTCCACAAGCTTCTCACAGTAAGTTGCTGGAATTTTGCTCCATTCCTCTAGACAGAACTGGTGTAACTGAGTCAGGTTTGTAGGACTCTTTGCTCGCACATGCTTTTTCAGTTCTGCCCACAAATTTTCTATCAGATTGAAGTCAGAAAATTATGTCAAGTCTGGTTCATCCTTGGGAGCAATTTCCAGACGCCTGTAAGTACCACGTTCATCTGTACAAACAATAGTACGCAAGTATAAACACAATTGGACCACACCACCATCATACCGCTCAGGAAGGAGACGCATTCTGTCTCCTAGAGATGAACGTACTTTGGCGTGAAAAGTGCAAATCAATCCCAGAACAAGAGCAAAGGACCTTGTGAAGATGCTGGAGGAAACGGGGGGGTGTGTGTGTGTGTGTGCGTGTGTGCGTGTATGTCTCCACAGTAAAACGAGTCCTATATCCTGAAAGACTGCTCAGAAGCCACTACTCCAACAGTTTGCAAATGCACAGGCGGACAAAGATCTTACTTTTTGGAGAAATGTCCTCTGGTCTGATGAAACAAAAATTGAACTGTTTAACCATAATGACCATCGTTATGTTTTGAGGAAAAAGGGTGAGGCTTGCAAGCCGAATAACACCATCCCAACTGTGAAGCATGGGGGTAGCAGCATCATGTTGTGGGGGTGCTTTGCTGCAGGAGGGCCTGGTGCACTTCACAAAATAGATGGCACCATGAGGAAGGAAAATTATGTGGAAATATTGAAGCAACATCTCAAGACATCAGCCAGGAAGTTAAGGCTGGGTCACAAATGGGTCTTCCAAATGGACAATGACCCCAAGCATGCCTCCAAAGTTGTGGCAAAATTGCTTAAGGACATCAAAGTCAAGGTATTGAAGCGGCCATCACAAAGCCCAGACCTCAATCCAATAGAAAATTTGTGAGCAGAACTGAAAAAGCGTGTGTGAGCAAGTAGGCCTACAAACCTGACACAGTTACACCAGTTCTCTCTGGAGGAATGGAACAAAATTCCAGCAACTTACTGTGAGAAGCTTGTGGAAGGCTAACTAAAACGTTTGACCCAAGTTAAACAATTTAAAGGCAATGCTACCAAATACTAACAAAGTGTATGTAAACTTATAAACCCACTGGGAAAGTGATGAAAGAAATAAAAGCTGAAATAAATCATTCTCTCTACTATTATTCTGACATTTCACATTCTTAAAATAAAGTAGTGATCCTAACTAATCTAAGACAGGGAATGTTTTCTAGGATTAAATGTCAGGAATTGTGAAACACTGAGTTTAAATGTATTCGGCTAAGATGTATGTAAACTTCTGACTTCAACTGTATATCTGTCTCAACAATACCCCTCTTCTTAACACAATGTCAACGCAGAATGAAAGGCAGGGTGTGAAAGCATTTGATCTTCAGTGCTAACCACACTGAACAAGTTTGAAATATGCTGCTGCCATCACTCCAGCTAACTGGTGTGAGACAATAATGGACTCCCCCAACAACATGGCAGTCAAATCCTGTAGAATATTATACAGGTCGGACTGAGTTGTCAATCAACATTGTCTGACCAGGCCAAAGATTTCTAAAATACAAATGACATTTATAACCCTTTTTTTAAAAAGAATAATCATATTGCTTTCACAAATCGTAATGTTTTAACCCAGAAGTACTATTACAATCAGTCTATTTTTGGAACTGTAAAATAAATACTGCAACACAGCCAACTATGGAACATAACAATCCTACCACATCAAAGAGAAGAGCCAACTGTTCACAAGCAGAGAAAGTATGATTCAGTTTTATTCTTTGACTTATCATGCTATAACAAGTACATTATAAATCCCATTTATTTTACTGATTAAGGACTTGCAGTGGTTCCTAAACCCAATATTATTTTAAGTATAATAAATTTTTGGATTAGAGTAGATTAAGTTCTGACAGCAGAATCTTAACAAACAATGACTGAACTCGTTTAGTGCAGGTACATAGCTAGTATAAAGCACTTTACAAAATATATTCAAAATTACATATACATCATTTGCAGAAATGTACTGAATCAGTTAGAATGTAACAATTGCTTTTTGTCGAAAGCACCTGCTCAGCAAGATACCCAATGTTATTAACTTCAAGATTAATTAGTGGACGTTGCACATTATTCCAATGTTTCAGAGATAAAGATAGCAGCTCCTAACCACCTCACTGGTAATCTGCCACCGAGATGCCACATGGCCAAAGGGTGGTGCTATTTGAAGAAGATCCATTTGTGATAAACCTTCACAGTTTAGCTTTGCCAGGATGAAGTTGTAGATTCTGAAGCTTCATGGCCAGTCCCATGTTACCAGCAATTTTCAGTTTCCCCTGGAAGAAGGCCTGGACAGAAAAATTATACTTTAGAATAAATCATTATTACTTAAATTAGAGCACTACAATTAAATACTTCTCCATACTTCACAATGAGTGCATATAATCCATGCATTCCCAAATTCAGGAGAATAGAATAGACATTAAATATTGATCAATAACTGAAGTGCAACTATAGCGAGAGCATTTGCTTTTCTCATCTTGATCCCAACCACACTTACTGTCTCTTTGAAAATATAAATCGTTAGTCTTCCTTAAAACTTTACACTTTAAAATGCTTAAAAAATCTCTATAATCATTTTAGCACTTGTTAAAAATGACCTCATTCAAGAATTGACAAAATGGAAATACAAAGAGCCAGCACCACACGTGATATATCACGTAAAGCCAAAATTACATTCAAATCTGGTAGCAACAGAGGAAGAACTCAGCAGTTCAGGCAGAATCAGGAAGATTAAAATACATGAAGGGAAAAGAGCAGAGAAGAGCAACAAGTATGGAAAATACAGCTGCAATGTACTACTATTTATAACTGAATTCTCTGGCCTTGGGGATCTTCATAATCAGACTTTCCACTGCACTTTGACCTGTATGCTGTCCGTGGACATTGGTGATCACTACTGAACACTGTACTCAAGCTGAAGTTTCACAGCACAGCAACGTTAGACTTGCAATCTCTTATTCTGGCAATGAACTTGGACAGGGTACCGAATCTATAAATTTCTCCAAATCTCCCTCAGCATATCAACTGGACAGCTTGTTTCATTAACTAAAGATATTCCTTATCCTTTCCTCACAATTTTAGGGACGTACAATCAATTCTGATCTTGGGTACTCTCCTGTGAGGAGTTTGTGCTTTAATACATAATATATCACACACATTCCCTCTCAATGTAATCTCAGTTTATTATCACATGAGGTTTGGATTGACCAATGCATATCAATCAAATATGCAAATTATAAACTATAGAGCTCTTATTACAAATCATTCAGACACTTTCCTCAGCCAAACATCATGCCCTAGCATCACCTGCTTCTCTGTTTCAGGTAAATATTTATCAATCTGCATAGTTTAACTGGAATACCAACTTTTTAAATTTTTGTGGTAGTCTTTCACACATCACCACTGTCAAAAGCTTTCTGAAAGTTTATATTAGAAAGATTTCAACATCTATTTGTGTAATTTCCTTAAAACAAAATCAGTGTGATTGGTGAGATCACATCTATAAATACTTTCTCCTTTAAATACCAGAACTACCTTCTCTAAAACAGAATCCCACTACCACCTCCTCTAGAATGAATGAATGCTAAAATATTTAATGTAGGTACACCATTAACTTCTTGACTACTGAATACTTATACAAAATTATCTTTACATATGCTAATTATATTTTGGTTAACGAATTTCAACTCGATTTAAATGAATTTTATAATTGTTTATCAAATAACAGAAGAATTGATTGCAATTAGTTCTCATGGCAATAACTATATTTTTAATGAACGAAGACAAATACATATAACAGGTCTTGTAGTTTTAGTTTTTGGTCTTGTTTTGTCTGGTGGATTTGGAGCTCCTTTCCAGGGAAAGCGCTAAGACGGTAGCGTGACATTAATACGCAGCAGCCTCTCTGGACTCTGGATTGGGGATTGCCAAACGTTATCTCATTTTTTAACTGCATTGCATTTGTGGTTTCTAAATGACAATAAATTGAATCTGAATCTTTCACTGTGTTAAGTCCTTTACATCAGCGATGTAACTTACATTACTTGTAATGTAGCTACGATTGTGGCACAGGCTAATGTGGATCTAACCTGCACACAGCACTGCACCACAAAGGGAGAACTCGGTTAGAAATTGGTACAGATATTGTGGGAGGACAGATTAAGAAAATAATGTTCATTAGTTTAAAAAAAAGTGTTTTCCTTCAATTAACACATGAACCTTGCATACATTTAACTGTAGACGTGCAGTAGCCTCCACACAGTTTTGAAGAAGAAGAATAGCCCTTAACTCGGCAGGGGAGTTATCGGGGCACCGTCATGACAGTGTTTCCGTAGCAAGCTATTCTTGTTTTTACGAGGCCGAGTTGCTAGCTCGACATTCAACCCGACTTGGATTCGAACTCGGGAACCTTCGCTCCGGAGTCCGGCGCTGATATAATTGCGCCACCAAGCAGGACATACAGTTTTGAGAGGGTCTTGAACTCACAACTGTGTGACTCTAGAGGTGGGTGTCTTATCACTCCTGTTCCCATGTCCTGCCAACTGTATATTTTGAATTATTTGTTGGCTCCTGTTATGTTTCTTACTGTTTAATAGATGAAATACACTATATATCCTAGCAATAAACCTAGCAATTATAGGCCTGTCAGTTTGACGTCAGTGGTGGGTAAATTAATAGCAAGTATTCTTAGAGATGGTATATATAATTATCTGGATAGACAGGGTCTGATTAGGAACAGTCAACATGGATTTGTGCATGGAAGGTCATGTTTGACAAATCTTATTGAATTTTTTGAAGAGGTTACGAGAAAAGTTGACAAGGGTGAAGCAGTGGATGTTGTCTCTATGGACTTCAGTAAGGCCTTTGACAAGGTTCCGCACGGAAGGTTAGTTAGGAAGGTTCAATTATTAGGTATTAATATTGAAGTAGTAAAACGGATTCAACAGTGACTGGATGGGAGATGCCAGAGAGTAGTGGTGGGTAACTGTTTGTCAGGTTGGAGGCCAGTGACTAGTGGTGTGCCTCAGGGATCTGTACTGTGTCCAATGTTGTTTGTCATATACATTAATGATCTGGATGATGGGGTGGTATATTTAATTAGTAAGTATGCAGATGATACTAAGGTAGGTGGTGTTGTGGATAATGAAGTAGATATTCAAAGTTTGCAAAGAGATTTAGGCCAGTTAGAAGAGTGGGCTGAGTGATGGAAGATGGAGTTTAATGCTGTTAAGTGTGAGGTAGGAGTTTGGTAGGAATAATCCAAATAGGACATACATGGTAAATGGTAGGGCATTGAAGAATGCAGTAGAACAGAGTGATCTAGGAATAATGGTGCATAGTTCCCTGAAGGTGGAATCTCATGTGGATAGGGTGGTGAAGAAAGCTTTTGGTATGTTGGCCTTTATAAATCAGAGCATTGAGTATAGGAGTTGGGATGTAATGTTAAAATTGTACAAGGCATTGGTACGGCCGAATTCGGAGTATTGTGTACAGTTCTGGTCACTGAATTATAGGAAAGATGTCAACAAAATAGAGAGAGTACAGAGAAATTTACTAGAATGTAACCTGGGTTTCAGCACCTAAGTTACAGGGAAAGGGTGAACAAGTTAGGTCTTTATTCTTTGGAGCGTAGAAGGTTGAGGGGGGACTTGATAGAGGTATTTAAAATTATGAGGGGGATAGATAGAGTTGACGTGGATAGGCTTTTTCCATTGAGAGTAGGGGAGATTCAAAAAAGAGGACATGACTTAAGAGTTAGGGGGGCAAAAGTTTAAGGGTAACATGAGGGAGAATTTCTTTACTCAGAGAGTGGTAGCTGTGTAGAACGAGCTTCCAGTAGAAGTGGTAGAGGCAGGTTCAGTATTGTCATTTAAAGTAAAATTGGATAGGTATATGGACAGGAAAGGAATGGAGGGTTATGGACTGAGTGCGGGTCAGTGGAATTAGGTGAGAGTAAGCGTTCGCCACGAACTAGAAGGGCCGAGATGGCCTGTTTCCATGCTGTAATTGTTATATGGTTTATATGGGTATATCAGATGGATCAAACTTGACCAGTCAAGCAAGTTACTGACAGTGCACTTTGGTAACCCAGTTCCTATGGTGTTTACTTCCGAACACTTAAATACTGAGATCATGCCAGGGAAGTTTTTGAAACTAAATTCCTAAAATTGTATAATTTACGTAATGACTAACAAAAAAAGCCTAAAATTCTTATGTGTTGATTCTTAATATATTCAAGATTCGGCTGTAAGTATATCAAGAAATGAAATCTACCATAACTTAAAGTGCAAGGCAATGTTTATTGTTTATTTAGTAGATACTCATATTTAAATCCATACAACAAAAACATGATGAAATTTATCACACACAAAATCCCAACTAAATACCAAACTGACAATGATTCAGCATACCTGAAACAATTTATAAGGCAGTAGATAAATACAAGCCTTGCACTTTAAGTTATGGCAGATCTCAATTCACAAACACAGTGTGGTCTGTATCTCAGTCTGGTGCTGAGGACGACAGAGCTGAGGTCATTTCTTGGAAGTGAGATCCTGCTGAGTGGTACATGGATAAAAAGTGACTTAGATGAAATCTGGATAAGGTAGGGTGCTCTTATGGTGGGAAAGAGGGTTGGGGAATGGAAACCACAGGTCTTATTCCAACTTTCTCTCAGATGCAGGAGGTGTTTACCAATATGAGAGAAAATATTCTACAGTTTCTAGTCTTTGCAAGTGAGCTGCAGTTTCAAGTGAATAGCAGCAAAAATGAGAATTTAATGCAAGTTATTTTTCCAGTAAGTATATCATGTTGATGCAATGTCTGCATTTTGTTTCCATTATTCATTTTGCTCCCATTATTTACTTTGCTACAGCAGGTGTTAAAGGCAATATAGTGAAATGAAGGAAAGAGGCACTGAGCCAGACTTTGCCGTTGGAAAAAAAGCAAGCATGACATTTAATACATTCAACCCTCTGTTTAACATTAAACTTCTAAGCAGAAACTACTCACAGTCTGGGGATTCATCTTGCCAGTCATCAAAGCTAACAAATCATTATCAGACATGGTTATGGTGCAATCAGCTTTCTTCTCTATAGAAAGGGAAAAGTAGTTCAGAGAACTTATATGTAACACCATCAAAATACATTTTGAATTCTTTCATTACACATTAAATTGCAGTCCTGTCCCAATATTGTCAAAACCACTGATGATATGATTTATATCTTGACAGTAAATGTCAGCAATCTCACAATTAAATTTCTTCTGGTATAGACCAATATAAATGTTTTTAAAACTTTTTTTTAAATAGTGCAAAGGTTTTTCCCCCAAATCCCACATTAACTGCACCTTGTCCTTTCAAGAAGTCTGCTGACTACTGATAAGCTTAGGTGGCCGATTTCTACAGTGGGACCTTAAGTTTAGTTATCCAGGACTACTGCCAAAAGAAACCTCATTTTGTTGCTCTAAAGTTATAGATCTGCAAGATTTAATTGTGCTACTTTATTTATTTTAATTTCTTTTAATCTGTCAAGAAAATAAAGGACTGAAATGTGTGAGTAGTGATTCCAAAAGGAATACTGATTTTAGCCACCTGTAGGTAATTATACTGAGTCAGATATTTGGCCTTACCAGCCTGCCACATTATTTAATAAGCTCTACTTAAACTTCGCTTTTCCTCTCATGGAGTCTCTTAGCTGCCAAAAATTTTGCTCAATGTCTAAACCTCAGTAATCTCCTCGTTACTTGACTTCTAATAAGTGATCTGTTTGAAATAGATTCAAAATGTGCATCTGAAGAAATAACCTATTTTTGAAACATAGAAGACATATCAAAATCTCAGTAAAATGCAATTCAAAGTCTGTATCTAACCAAATTGTAAGAAAAAGACATTAATTTTAAGAGACAATTGTTGACTTGCTCCAAATTCTGAAGTGTTAGCTCTCTCTGCTTCATGTATAAATAAATTGAATGGCATGAAATCCATTGTGTACAATTGACCAATTCAAATGAAATTCACCAAGTTTCAGCTGTATGCTTCATGAAAAAAAAGTACTTTACCCTTGACCTCTATACTGAATCTTTCTTGAACCTGAATAATTGTTCAGTTCATTGTTCCAGTATACTTTCTTACTTTGTTGATTAGATCTTGTTTTGTCTTTTTAACTATTTTTCTATTGGATGGGTTAAGAAATGTATGGTTGCCTGCTTTCTTCACCCAAATGGCCAGAAGGAAGTTCTGCGTTGCCTCCCCCTCACTCTTCCTGCAACTTGGCACCCAGATTAAATTGGAAAAGCCAAGTACAAATAACTCTACTGAGCAGTTGCAAGAATCTTTCAGTTATTAAATGCCTGCACTGAAATCCCTAAAGCTTTCCTTGTACTTAACTTCTATTAGTTCACAACTGCAGCCTGCTGCCAAATACAGACATTCAAACAAAACCCTATGCTATTAAACTGGCTTATTGCATCTTTTATATAATCTGTATGGCAATGGGAGCTATAGAATGCTACTATGTAAACCACTTGCATGTCTCCTTCAATAAACCACAATGAGCAAAATATAATAGAAATAAAATATGCTCCTAGACCACAGTGTGTTATTAGCAGGTTGATGCTTCCTTTTTATTACTATTGAAGGGCAAAAACACAATATCTGTGTGTATCAGAGAAGAAAATTTATGGTACCAGAATTGAAGTCCACAGATCCTTTTCCATTCTTGACATCCACCACCCAGAGGCCTTCTTTGCCATCTGGGCCATCTTTAACTTTAAAAGCAAATACTCCTCCAATTTTCTTCACGAACATCTCTCCTTCCTAGGGGAAAGTCAAATCAGATATAGGAAATTCATTCAGCTCTGTTCAAATGAAGATTATTCATAGACAATATATTCCAAGTGATATGCATCAAGCCAGTCTGAAATCTAACAGCTCTAATGACATGGGTTTGACGCTGATATCCTGTTTGAATGAAATATACATATTCTCCCAGTGACACCCTGGGGTGCTCCTGTGTCTTTCCATCTCCCAAAGACATGCAGATCAGTACATTAATTGCCATTGTAAATTGCCCTGAATGTGCAGATGACTGGTAGAATCTGGAAGCCGGTGAGAATGAGGAAAAAATAAAGTGGGTTTAGAACAGGAGTAATGTACATTACTGTGCAAAAGTCTTAGGCACATTTATATAGCTAGGGTGCCAAAGACTTTTTGCATTGTACCGTATTATTTGTCAACACAGAGCAGAGAGTGAACTTGTAAATCTAGCGGGAGCAATAGATGTTAAGAATGATGAGCGCGGAATGCCACAGGAGGGGTGGCAGAGGAGGAGTTCCAGGGTGGGGGTGTAGACAAATCCAGCCCTGAAACTCCAGGCAATGTCATTTGATTTCAAACAATTGGTTTATTGATCATTATAGAATATCTCTCCAGTGCTTCCTGCTCCCTTCCCTCTCTTCACAACCATGATTCCCCTCTGCCTGCCCCCTTCCTATTCTCAGTCCTCAGTGGAGAGCCATATCTGAATCAGGTTTGTCATCACTCATATATGTTATGAAATTTGTTTTTTTCATGGCAGTACAGTGCAATACATAAAATTACTACAGTACTGTGCAAAAGTCTTAGGTACTGTAGCTAGCTATTTCAGGGTAAAGTGACCACAAGCTGGTGCTCTGCTTAATGGGGAAAGGCATATGAAAAAATAACTCCAAGACTGTAAACTTTTTTAATGTGAGCAGGAAACTACATGTACAAAAAGATTTTTTTAAAAAGTTTTCAAAAATGCAACAAGGGGGAGGATTTGTCAACTAAAGCAAAGCACATAAATTAAAAACAAATGTTTACTGCCCAGAGGTTTAGATGAAAGAAAACTGTAAATTGTTACAATATGGCAATAACCAAATTTCAAAGCACTATTTTAACGAGCTACCTATGCTGACATCCTCCAAGAGGTATTCAGGCAGCACACTGTCTAGTTTTATGCTGATCCACAATCAACTATTCTGCTCGCACTAAAAAGATAAAAGGACCAGAACTGTAGACAGGTTGTTTAAACATCTGGTTTGAAGCAGTAATAAATGTGAATTTATAGCTGCACTCAGTAGCTGTCATGGTGTATGGTTTCCCAGTACATATATCATGAAGTAATTTACTACAGCTCCAAGCTCATATTTGAAATGAACAAGTTGTGTGCAGATTGAAGTTCCAACATGTAACCTAGAAAACAACAAATTACGAAAGAAACTCGTGATAAATGCAAGTAAAGTTACCAAATATGTTGTACAATAATTCATGAACTTGGATAAATGCAAAACATAGGAGGTGTGCAATGGGTAAAAATTCAGAGTTTTCCAACATATGGGCAAAATAACCAAGAAACTAAACTAACAAGTAATGATAATGGGGGACATAACTGATTACTGAGGATTAAATTTCATTGATGATAATTAAAAATTACTGCAATGTATTTTCCACAATGATCTCACCATAATTCTTCAACAGTTAGCTATTCAAAGAGATCTAGATTATCTGAGCACAATTACAACATTGATGCCTGAACAGAAGAAAAAGAATCTGGTGTAGGTAGCATAGACATGGTTATCCAAATAATATCCTAAACTGATATAATTTCTGATTCATAAAATTCTATATCAGAAACTAGCAAGAATACTTCTGTAGAATGCAGGACAGGAATATAGCTTCTGAAAGCACACACTGAATACACAGACAAGCCTGGCCAAGCCAACATGAAAATTACATAATTTAAAAAACACAATGATTAAGATATCACTATGACTATGGGATGGAAAAGTATCAATTGAGCTTATCATGGAAACCTGAAATAATAAAAGATATAAACAAACCAATGCACCAGAATTATACATTAAACGTACAAAATAAATACATAAATCAACTGATTCACCTGACATTCTCTCTTTTTTTTGCAAACAATGGCATAAAAAGGCAAGCAAACAAACATCAAAAAACCATCAGGATCTGCCCATTAAAAGTTCCTTTTGCTGGCTCTGATCTTGTGTCTACTAATGGTTGGACTACCCAAGGCTGTTAAAGAGTTCTGAATTCCCTCCTTCTTGCCCTTGTAAAACCTCCTCTGATGATAAACTTGCGAACTACATCCAAAAGTTTGTTCTTTGACTTGACATCCCATGATTTTAACTCTTCATACAACACTTTGATTGATTTCACAGATAAATTTTTTAAAAGTTACAAAGTCGATGTTTAAATTGAGTTTAGTTGTATAATATATAGTACACTGCTTTGCACACTCCATTAACTGAACTGATCGATTAAGGTAGTTTTACTGACTGATTTAGCAACTGCTGCACTCAATTCATGAATGACATCTGGTCTGTGCACTCCCAAGCACTTCACCATTTTCTAACTAGTGACATACTTACTAGTAAGCAATATCCCAGTTTCTCACACAAATAAACGTAACAAATACAGTACTTGTCCCCAAAAGAGTATTTAGAGCCATGTGGAAAGCAAGGCAGGTATGATGAAGAAAGGGGCAGAAGGATATATGATAGGTTAAATAATCTATTTGCCATTGTGCACTGTCCCAGACTGTTTTGTTGAAATGGCTGTTTCTGTGCTGTAATTTCTCTATGTGATTCAATACAATCCTTGTTTCCCAATTTCTTTGCCAATCAAATTACAGATCACATTACAAATCACCACTCTTCAATGAAAATTGTTTGGAAATATTCCAATTTATTCTGCACAGCACCTTTGCAATCTTAACTTTTTTTGGGGGCTAGTTTCATTCTAATTCTCAAAAATGAAAGGGACAATGTGGATTCACCGAGGAAGTAAAACCGATGTAGTTGACCAAAATAGAATGAAGTGAAGAAAGGTGCCGCAATATTATCAGGAAAAATAAAGGAGAGCCAGTAAACTTTTATGAAAGCAA
Source organism: Hemitrygon akajei (assembly GCF_048418815.1). Classification (NCBI taxonomy): domain Eukaryota; kingdom Metazoa; phylum Chordata; class Chondrichthyes; order Myliobatiformes; family Dasyatidae; genus Hemitrygon; species Hemitrygon akajei. Next base: position 52,959,996 of record NC_133135.1, on the reverse strand, counting down.
CAGAAATTTAATTAACCTACTCACATCGCCCTCCACAACTGCCAATTATTTCTCTAGCACTGATTAATCCATTTGGACAACTTTTGCCAGTATTTTTCTAGCAAAACATTGTGATCAGCTAAGACTGGGGACTGAATTTTAGCTAGATAGCACCAAACTGGAGAGCCCATTTCTGGGGCTGCAAAAGAAGAGTTGCTGGAAGTGTTCAACAAGGCAGGCAGTCTTGTGGAAAACTGATATTTCATATCAAGAATCCTAAATCAGAATTGGAAAATTGGGAAGACCAATGAATATTAAGTGTTAGAGTAATGCCTCTTCCACTATAACAACTAATTTTTTTCACTACCCCCTCCTCTCTCTCATTAAATTGGCCTGTAAAGTTAACGGTTTCGTCCCCCTGACAAATTTAATATTTCTAGCAATTTCTCCTCCAGTATTCAGCATCTTCAGGTTTTGGGACCTAATAGATTTGGAGCGGTTGCCTTCTGTTAAATCAAAACTGAAACAATTGCTTATTTATTTGATAAATTTATTTTCATGTGAAGTCACTTTTCCAAATTATATGCTTGATTGATTTTTACAAAGCATATGCATAGAAATAGAAAGGTAGAGATGAATTTGAATTATTTCAGAATTCAGTCAAGGTAGGATAATCCCCTTACAAGGCAATATTTATAATATTCATATTTCAAACTACTAAAATAAGAATATGTAGATTCTCTACGGACCAACCCGTTACATAGAACAGAACTCTGTGTTCTGAGGTGGAAGGTGTCCAGTGAAAAACTATAATAAAAGGAAATCTCAGTATTTTCAATCATACACTTGCGCTCATTTAGCCAGCCGGTGGTGTAGTGGCATCTGCACTGGAATTCAAGGCAAATGGTTTCAGGTTTGAATCTGGCTGACTCCTTGCATGCTTTCCACCTGTGCTGAGTTGAGCATCGAGCTAGCAGCTCGACCTTATAAAAAACAGAAAAAATGCTAAAGAAATGGCAATGTTGCCACTCGATAGGTCACAAGGCACAGAAAGGAACAACAACTTGATCCACAGATCCCTGAAAGTTGCCTCACAGGTAGACAGGGTAGTTAAGAAAGCTTATGGGGTGTTAGCTTTCATAAGTCGAGGGATAGAGTTTAAGAGACACGATGTAATGATGCAGCTCTATAAAACTCTAGTTAGGCCATACTTAGAGTACTGTGTCCAGTTCTGGTCGCTTCAGTATAGGAAGGATGTGGAAGCATTGGAAAGGGTACAGAGGAGATTTACCAGGATGCTGCCTGCTTTAGGGAGTATGGATTCTGATCAGAGATTAAGGGAGCTAGGGCTTTACTCTTTGGAGAGAAGGAGGATGAGAGGAGACATGATAGAGGTGTACAAGATATTAAGAGGAACAGACAGAGTGGACAGCCAGTGCCTCTTCCCCAGGGCACCACTGCTCAGTACAAGAGGACATGGCTTTAAGGTAAGGGGAGGGAAGTTCAAGGGGGATATTAGAGGAAGGTTTTTCACTCAGAGAGTGTTTGCTACGTGGAATGCACTGCCTGAGTCAGTGGTGGAGGCAGATACACTAGTAAAGTTTAAGAGACTACTAGACAGGTATATGGAGGAATTTAAGGTGGGGGGTTATATGGGAGGCAGGGTTTGAGGGTCGGCACAACATTGTGGGCTGAAGGGCCTGTAATGTGCTGTACTATTCTATGTTTTTTTTAAACTTGTGCTCATACAATCACTATACACTCCTGTGTATCTTCAGAATCAGGTTTGTTATCACCGGCATGTGTCGTGAAATTTGTTAACTTAGCAGCAGCAGTTCAATGCAATACATAATAAAGAAGGAAAAAAAACACAAAATAAAATAATAATAAATTAGTTTATGTATATTGAATAGATTAAAAATCGTGCAAAAAACCAGAAATAACATATTAAAAAAGTGAGGCAGTTTCCAAGGGTTCAATGTCCATTTGGGAATCAGACGGTGGAGGGGAAGAAGCTGTTCCTGAATCGCTGAGTGTTTGCCTTCAGGCTTCTGTACCTCTTACCTGATGGTAACAGTGAGAAAAGGGCATGGCCTGAGTGCTGAAGATCCTTAATAACAGACGCTGCTTTTAAAACAATAGCCGTTTAATACAAACTGACATTTTAAAGGATTCAGGTGAAGGTTAACATGTCACAAAAATGTAAATGCACATGAAGTTAGCTCATTACGGCTTTATGCCACGGCAGGAGTCAAATTTTATCTTACTCTGCCTGGAGTTTCAGACCACGTCACCTATAGTCTAAAGTCAGCCTGTTACCCTCTTTGGTTTTCTAATCCCCCTGTGGAGCTGGTTTTTTTCTGTGAGAGGGCTCCCAGATGCTCCCCACCACATCACTCACACTTACATTCCTTTTATATGAGCATGAACAACAGGCTTTTGGCAGGCTTTCTAATCAGGGATGACATGATTCTGTCCTCAATGCACTTTCCCATAGGAGCAAAGACGTGGGCTGATGTTTATTCCCATCCCTACTACCCTTATTCAGGGGAACTAGCAGCAAGTGGAGTTCAATCTGTTCAATTGGAGTTCAAAACCTGTACATCTATGACAAACTACTCATACTTGGCCTTTGCAAGAGGCAAACGGGGGTGGGGGGGGGAACACACAAGCCAGAAGTTGTGCTTGCTTGAAACCAATTCTGTACTTCCTGAGAAAATTGATTCAGTTAGCGTAATTTTTTAAAACTTCATTTCTTGGGATGCAGGCATCACTAGTAAGATCAGGATTTGTTGCTCATTCCTAAGTGTCCTTGAACAGAATTGCAAGCTCCAATCTTGAACCACTGCAGTTCCTGTTGAAAGTATTCTCATAATGCCATAAGGGAGGGAGTTCACAGATTTAAACCTAACAACCATGAAGACCCACGTTAGGTGTGTGATTTGTAGAATACTTCACTCATGTGAAAGCAAATCTCTCAGACAAGGAGCGTCCTGGGATTGATTCACTGTTTCTCCCAAGTTTAACATGGTTTGATAAGATGGTGATAGTGAAAACACTACAGGATTTTATGCTCCTGCTGTCAATGGCTACAGTATAAGAACAAATAAAGACATCACCAGCTTAACATTAACACTATCACTGGCTAGACAGCTCCCTAACACCAATGATAAAGCCTACATATGAACAATGACCACCGGGTGCTTCACTTCAGCACAGGCAAATAAAAACAAGATTAATCTGTGATGATCAAACATGTTGGACCATTGGGTGATCCAGCATGCCAGTGGTTAATTGAAGCTTGTTTTATCTATACCATAGTTGTGTAATACTCTTTTGATCTCAGTATGCTGAAACACTGGTTCTCAGCATACACTATAAGCCTTCAAACCTAATTAAAAAAAAACTGGATTGTAACTGATTGCATACCCTCTGGATTTGGAAATGCGTGGTTTGACAGCACCTGTCCTGACTATGTCATAGAGTCATACAGCACATCTTTCCAAAAGTGGAGCAACCAAAACTGTACACAAGGGTAAGCTAACCATAGTTCGGTAAAGCAGCAACACAGCTTCCCAACTTCTATATACTATGTCCCGACCCACTGTATAATGTAAACATGGCATATGTCTTCTTCATTACCTTATCCACTTGTGTTGCCACTTTCAGGAAACACTATGGCCCCTCTGTTCACCAGCATCGCTTAACAGTCAACCATTTACTGTACATATCCTACCCTGATTTGTCTTCTCAAAATGCATCACTGCTACTTGTTCAGATTAAATTCATTTTACCCCTCACCCTCATTGCCCAAGTCCACACATTGTTTACCCCTTTGGTGCTCAAGGAAATCCACTCTTTCCTTTTCCTCTGAATAGACTTGATGAAGACTTAAGATTCTCTTTAATCTTATCATGGCTCATTTGTGCCCTCCTTTCTTGATTTCTTTCCTATACAATATTTCTGTAGAGACTCACACACTAATAGTTGCCTATACCTGTCATGTGTTTCCTTCCTTATCCTGATCAAGCTTTCATTATGCCTTAGCTGGCTGCAGTTATAGGGTGAGATTAGACAGACTGGCTTATTCTCACTGGAATACTGGAGACTGAAACGCAACCATACAAAAGATTTACAAAATTATGAAGGGTATAAACAGAGAAGGGAGTCAGAATCTTTTTGGCCCAGGGCAAGGCAGTCTAGAACTAAACAGAAGTCCACCTGGATGACAGACATGCCCTCCTCATTACTACATCAAGGAAGTACAGGAGCGTAAAGGCACACAGCCCTGCCATCAGGTTTCAGAATGGTCCCTAAACCCATGAACACTATCTCACTACTTTTGCCCTCTTTATGCACCATGTATTTATTTTTTATCTATGTATTTCTTGTTGCAACTTATAGTATACTTTGTGTATTGCACTGTAACTGCAGCTGCAAAACAACAATTTTTATGACATTTCTCAGTGATAATAAACCTGATCCTGATCATAGTTTTAAGGTGAGGGGAAAGAATATAATATTTTCACATAAAAGATGATGAACATTTGAAATGAGCTGCCACAGGAGGTCATGGAAGCAGATACTATAACAAGATCTAAAAGGGTTTGGGACAAGTACTTGGATAGGAAATGAATAGAAGGGTACAGTTCTAATGCAGACAACTGAGATTAGCAATATAGGCATCATGGCCAGCATGGATGAGGTGGGCCAAACGGGCCTGTTTCTGGACTGTGTTATTTCCTTGAAAATTAAATCCCCCACCACTGTAACCTTGTTTCTCTTCCAACTTTCTCCAATTTGCTTACCTATTTGTATTTCTAATTCCTGCAGACTACTGAGAGGCCTTTAGTATAACCTCAGCAAAGTGACTGAACCATTCTTATTCCAAGATTCCACCCATGTGGAATCATTTGTCAATTCGTCCAGGATACCTTCTCCAAATACTGCCCTGATATACTCACACTAAGTGAAAAAAAAATCACTTTGATGCTTGATGCATTTTGAAAGCACATGACGAGGGTCACACAGATAGTTTAAAATATACAGTAGATTCCAGTTAATTGGGCAATCTATTAATCAGGGCTGCTGGTTATCTGGGACAACTCAAACGATAAACAAATAAGTCCAAGAAAATAGCTGGGATTCCCTTCATTTATTTGGGACACTATGCCATGTAATTGGGGCAGGAGACTTGCTGAACAGCTTCTAACTAGTCTCGGTCGTGTGCACTGACTGTTTGCTAGAAATAAGCAGTAGGACAATTGGGAACTGTTCTGATCACCGCAGTTTCAAGCATTCAGCCTTGGAGATGCCAGAAACAGCCGGGAGTGAAGATGAAATGATTTCACTAATTCAACAAGTTAGGAATTATGAAGAACTTGAAGGTATCTTGAATGTTACAATGAAAATGAGGATTTGGAAGATGCAATCATTGATAGCATGGTATGACGGCTGTCCATTATGTACAGTGCATGTCTATGCAGATTTTGTTCATTTACAATCATAAGAACACGGTAGATGAACTCCTCCATCAATAACTATTAGGAACAAATACACAGTTTTATAGTACTTTAGTGATATTGGCAGTGATCTAATTTGTTCTGTATTTCATTTAAATACATAATTTGATAGTTAAATGGTAGTTTGTCTTTTTATATCTTTTTCCTATTCCCATGAAACTTCAGTTAAATGGGGCAACCAATTAATTGGGCCAAAATGTACATCGGAATGTGTCCCAGTTAACTGGAATCTACTGTATAGCAATGGAATTAAATCCATAAAATAACCATACTGGAGAAAACTAGGGAGATAATCAAAAAGACACTATCTATGGTAGACTTATTAGTCACAATACCTCCTGTAAAATTTACTGCACACTGGCACAAATATTGTATATTAATAATGCTGCTCTGATGTTTCGAAGAAGCCAAATGGTAAATTCATGCTTCAATACTATAAATGTATATCAGATTATCCACAGAAGATATTGAACTAATGTTAGTGCAGAGCCATTCCACCATACTTAATGATGATTCAGCAAATCAATCTGAAAACTCCAGCAAAACTCCTGTCACCGGATGAGGGAAAAGCTGAGCAGTCTGTGGTCGACACAGCCCAGCAGAAGTGGTGCGCATGTATGAATTCTTCTTGAAGAGGTAATCAACTCTCTGAATAAAGCCTGCAGATAATATCAAGAACATTTTGTAATATCAGGAACGGCTTTTGTAAATCAGGATTCAATTGTGACCATGGATAGTGCCTGCCTGGAATTTGCACATTCTACCTGTGACCATGTGTGCTTCCTCCAGATGCTTTGCTTACCTCTTATATTACACAAACATGTGGGTCGCTTGGTTTACTGGCCACTGTAAATTGACACCAGCGTGCAGATCACTGAGTAGAATCTTGGGCAAATTGAGAGTTATAAATAAAATGGGATTAATGTAGATTAGTGAAACAGATCATGGCTGACATAGACTAAATGGGCTGAAGAGCTCATTTCTGTGCCACACCTCTCTAAGACTTCATTAATAAATGTGCTCAAAGGGCACTTAATCAAGTTGAAGCTCAAGTAATTGAAGGACAGTTTCTGAGGTGATAGTTCTGACACTGCCTGCAGGAGAAAACGGAGTCTGTGCTCACTGGCAGGCGATGTAAACTTCAGGATGTGGCTCATGGAAACCCAAAGGTCTGCTTTACTGCCATAACAATTAATTTTATCAATTAATATCTTGGCTAGTGGGTAATTGTGGCATATAGCCAATTTTCTCAGTAATATGCAGATGACATTTATCAGGCATAAAATTACAAAAAATGTTAATAAATTAAGTAAATGGAAAAATAGATTTCAATAGTGACAAAGACGATCACGTTCTGCCAACAGTAGAATGCTGGTAAATAATTTCTAAATGGTGAAAAGCTAAATCTGGTTTGAACCCAACAAAACTTAGGAATCAATAGACACGTTACTAAAATCTCACAGACTGATAAGGCTAGATGATTTCTAAAGTATGGGGGGCACTGACTTGGCTACACTTGGAGGATTTTGGGTTGCACCCTTTAGAAAGGATATATTATTTTTGAAAGGATTACCCACACAGATTGTGTAAAGTGAAACTTGGACACCCAGGTTTTAAGATAGAAGAAATTACTCAAACTTGTGATGAGAATCTTGGAATTATGTAAAATAAATTACACAATCCAGTGCTAAATGTGCAGGAATTTTGTAAATTAGGAGAAATTACACTAACCAGTGATGAGCATCCTGAAATTTTGTAAACTATGGAGTGATTTGATCCAAGTTTATAAATTACAGGGAGTACTGAAAAGCAATTTTTTTCCCCCACAGGTCAGAGAAACTATGGCTAGGATCACTGTTCTTAAAAAAACCAGGATGGTCCTATTAGCAGTGAATTTAGGAACACTTCAATATTGAAAGGATGATGGAAATTTGTGATCCTCCTCCTCAGCCTGCTGTAAATGTAAGAATGCTGCAGCATTGTTAACCAAAGGTAAACAGGCATTAAGGAAAAAAGCAGGTATACTGTAAATTCCATTTTTCAGCTGTGATTTTGCTGAGCAGCAGAACAGACTCATGAAGTGGGGTAAATATGGTAAAATATGTACCATAACAAATTCAATACATTGATTAAAGACACATTAACCCAAGCACCCTCCCAATTGATGAGTAGTAAGATTTTAATTCACAGTAGCAAAGCTTCACTCATGTTTCTTAGAGAAAAGCAAGGTAGGATATTATAATCGATAAGAATGTTGTATTTTTTTAATCATCAATTATTTTATTTTCTTAAATTATGCCTACTTTCTCTCTCCATGTAAAAGATGGACATTTCTAACCCAAACTGTTAGTCATATGGTTGATGCGTGCATACACAGACTGGTGTTAATTGCTGCTTTAAGGCATATAGCTGTTTCACTTCATTTTTGTTATGCTTTAAACTGATTCCAAAGCAGGGAAACATTACCATATAAGTACAAGCAGGAGCCTGAGAAGACATCCAGGTCTAAGGCATGTACATGCTGTATCAGTAAAATCCTGCCAACAGTTCAGATCAACAAGCAACTGCCTTGGACTTGACATCAAAGTCAAATATATTTACTTTTTTCCTATCAATAAAAATGTGTTTTCTGTCTTATTAATTAATAAAGCATTTATCATGTTGTTGCTGATCGTCTTAATGCTGAGAGTGGGAAAGGAAAAAAATATGTGGTTCTTAGGTCAATAAACTGACTGGATAATGGAACTTGAATCTTACTTGCATTTATAAAAACAGACCTTAAACTGAATGCAAAACGTTTGCAGGATGTGGTTAATATTGGTATAGCTAGCATCTAATGCCTAATATCAATTAGTCATAGTCACAGAAAGGTACAGCACAGAAACAGGCTTTTCAGCCAATCTAGTCCATGCCGAACTGTTTAAACTGCCTACTGCCATTGACCTGCAGCCTTCCATAGCCCTCCATGCACCTACCATCAATGTACCAACCCAAATTTCACTTAAATGTTGAATCAAGCTCACATGCATCACTTGCGTTGGCAGCTTGTTCCACACTCTCACCACACTGAGTGAAGAAGTCTCCCCTCATGTTCCCCTTAAACTTTTCACCTTTCACGCTTAATCCATGACCTTTAGTTGTAGTTCCACACAACCTCAGTGGAAAAAGTCTGCTTGCATTTACCCTATCTATATCAGTACTCCACTAGTCACAGGCCTCCGATCAGAGAGGCAACCATCGATCAGCACTCTCTGGCTTCTCCTACAAAGCCAATGTCTAATCCAATTTACTACCTCATGCAGAAGCTTGTCAAAGGCCTTGCTAAAGTCCATGTAGGCAACATCCACTGCCTTCCCTTCATCAACTTTCCTGGTAACGTCCTTGAAAAATTCTGTAAGATTGATTAGACACAACCTACCACACACAAAGCCATGCTGACTATCCTTAGTCAGTCCATGTCTAACCAAACGCTCATATATCTGGTACCTTACAATACCTTTTAATAACTTTCCCACTACTGATGTCAAAGTCACCATCCAGTAATTTCCTGGATTATTTTTAGAGCCTTTCTTAAACAGCAGAACAGCTTTGGCTATCCTTCAATCATTTGGTACCTCACCTGTCGCCAAGGATGATTAAAATATCTCTGCTAGGACACCGGCAATTTCTGCATTTGCCTCCAGCGGGGTCCAAAGGAACACCTTGTCAGATCCTGGGGATTTATCCACCCTAATTTGCCTCAAGACGGCAAACACCTCCTCCTCTGTAATCTGTACAGGGTCCATGAAGTTGATGGCATTTTGCCACACTTCCATAGACTATATGTCCATGTCCAGAGGAAATACTGATGCAAAAATCTCATTTAAGATCTCCCCCATCCCTTTTGGCTCCACATATGTTAAACCATCCAATCCCTGATCAGCTGCACATCCAACAGATATTTAGAGTACACATTAGTCTCACCTCTTGAAGTTTTTTCTCAATTTCTTTAAAAACAGTTTGGGCTTTGAAGCCATTAACACTGGATTCGGCACTGGTTGGAACTGCTTGGATGTGCTGGCCTCTGAAACCAAGAATAATATAAAGTGAAAGTCAATCAAAGAATTTGAGCATGTTAAGAGTTGCATTTCATTGAGATCTCCAACTTGTGCTGAGCTCTCATGTACTGTAAACATAAAATTCAATGTCAGCATCAGCACACCTGGGTCAGGGAGAGGCAATGCTTTTCTGTTAGGAGTAGAAGATAAACCGTCTTACTTACTATGTAAACATCGCCAATTGTAGTTTCAATGTTAAAGTGCCAGTACTTAAAAAACTTTCAATTATTCAAACTCACTAGGATGAATCAAGATACAAAGGCAAAGATTAAGTTCTTCCTTCCTAGACATCTTGATGTAATTCCATTATAAAGTCTCAAACACCAGATTTCACTAATACGTCATCCACTGTTAACTTAAATTTCTCACTCAGAAAATGAAATTATCAAGCTCAATATATCAAATATAAAAACAGATGTTTCACAACAGGGCAGACTTATTCAACTGCTTTCCATTTGTTAAAGGTTTAATATCTTGGCTTGAATTGAGTATTCTAACTTACAAAATTTGTAAGTTTTCTGTGTAGAGTTGGAGATGCGTACTCTTTCCTAGAAATGTTTGTAGAATTTATCAAATTACATCTTTCCAGAAAGATGCAAAAACAAATTAATTGAAATCACAAAGCTTTACTGCACATAATAATTATCGAGGGAAGGTTATATATAGCAACAGCAAGATTCATAGTTGATTGAATAATGCCGCATTATTCACAGTTGGAAATTGCACTGACACAATTGATTAGTGTTATGTATTTAGTATTTCAGTAATACATAAGTAATATTGCAAATACATTGTTTGATTAACCATTCTTTGTTTAGAACATAGAATAGTACAGCACATTACAGGCCTTACAGCACATTGTACAGCGCATTACATTTCTGTTTTTTTGCACGATTTTTAATCTATTCAATATACATAAACTAATTTATTATTATTTTATTTTGTGTTTTTTTCCTTCTATATTATGTATTGCATTGAACTGCTGCTGCTAAGTTAACAAATTTCACGACACATGCCGGTGATAACAAACCTGATTCTGAAGATACACAGGAGTGTATAGTGATTGTATGAGCACAAGTTAAAAAAACATAGAATAGCACAGCATATTACAGGCCCTTCAGCCCACAATGTTGTGCCGACCCTCAAACCCTGCCTCCCATATAACCCCCCACCTTAAATTCCTCCATATACCTGTCTAGTAGTCTCTTAAACTTTACTAGTGTATCTGCCTCCACCACTGACTCAGGCAGTGCATTCCACGTAGCAAACACTCTCTGAGTGAAAAACCTTCCTCTAATATCCCCCTTGAACTTCCCTCCCCTTACCTTAAAGCCATGTCCTCTTGTACTGAGCAGTGGTGCCCTGGGGAAGAGGCGCTGGCTGTCCACTCTGTCTGTTCCTCTTAATATCTTGTACACCTCTATCATGTCTCCTCTCATCCTCCTTCTCTCCAAAGAGTAAAGCCCTAGCTCCCTTAATCTCTGATCAGAATCCATACTCCCTAAATTAGGCAGCATCCTGGTAAATCTCCTCTGTACCCTTTCCAATGCTTCCACATCCTTCCTATACTGAGGCGACCAGAACTGGACACGGTACTCCAAGTGTGGCCTAACTGGATTATAGAGCTGCATCATTACATCGCATCTCTTAAACTCTATCCCTCGACTTATGAAAGCTAACACCCCATAAGCTTTCTTAACTACCCTATCTACCTGTGAGGCAACTTTCAGGGATCTGTGGACATGTACCCCCAGATCTCTCTGCTCCTCCACACTACCAAGTATCCTGCCATTTATACTCTGCCTTGGAGTTTGTCCTTCCAAAGTGCACCACCTCACACTTCTCCAGGTTGAACTCCATCTGCCACTTCTCAGCCCACTTCTGCATCCTATCAATGTCTCTCTGCAATCTTTGACAATCCTCTACACTATCTACAACACCACCAACCTTTGTGTAGTCTGCAAACTTGCCAACCCACCCTTCTACCCCCACATCCAGGTCGTTAATAAAAATCACAAGAAGTAGAGGGCCCAGAACAGATCCTTGTGGGACACCACTAGTCACAACCCTCCAATCTGAATGTACTCCCTCCACCATGACCCTCTGCCTTCTGCAGGCAAGCCAATTCTGAATCCACCTGGCCAAACTTCCCTGGATCCCATGCCTCCCGACTTTCTGAATAAGCCTACTGTGTGGAACCTCGTCAAATGCCTTACTAAAATCCATGTAGATCACATCCACTGCACTACCCTCATCTATGTGCCTGGTCACCTCTTCAAAGAACTCTATCAGGCTTGTTAGGCACGATCTGCCCTTCACAAAGCCATGCTGACTGTCCCTGATCAGACCATGATTCTCTAAATGCCCATAGATCCTATCTCTAGGAATCTTTTCCAACAGCTTTCCCACCACAGACGTAAGGCTCACTGGTCTATAATTACCTGGACTATCCCTACTACCTTTTTTGAACAAGGGGACAACATTCGCCTCCCTCCAATCTTCCAGTACCATTCCCGTGGACAACAAGGACATAAAGATCCTAGCCAGAGGTTCAGCAATCTCTTCCCTTGCCTTGTGGAGCAGCCTGGGGAATATTCCGTCAGGCCCTGGGGACTTATCCATCCTAATGTATTTTAACAACTCCAACACCTCCTCTCCCTTAATATCAACATGCTCCAGAACATCAACCTCACTCATATTGTCCTCACTGTCATCAAGTTCCCTCTCAGTGGTGAATACCGAAGAGAAGTATTCATTGAAATACATTTAAATAATTCATTACAGCTTCTATGTAAAAGTAAGGGAATCACATATGTTATTACACCATCATGTGATAAAGTTTGCACCTCACTTAAAGTAAATAGACATGCATGTTCTCCCGGAATCCTCATGTTTTTCTTTCAACTAGTTTTATGTTTTGGAGTTACAAAACATAAAACTGGTGATGAATAAGTTTTAAATGAACTCAGTAAAAGTAGCTACCTGTTGAAGTGCAGCAAGATGCTCAGGTTTTAAAAAGGGGCAGCAGGTGCTTCTTTGGGAAGCAACAGAGTTAAAATACAGAAAATGGACAAATTGGTGGGCTCATAAACTGTGATTACTAATAATCATATATAGTCTGCCCTCCTTATCCGCGAGGGATTGGTTCCGGGACCCCTCGCGGATACCAAAATTCGCGGATGCTCAAGCCCCTTAGTCAACTTGTCTCAATTCGGTGGACCTTAGGACCCAGCGGAACCCAAGACCTTATTTAACCTGTCTCAGTGCGGTGAACATTAGGACCCAGCGGCCGAGATGTGAATCCGCAGTGTTTCTGTTCATGAAAATAATCACGATAACGATTGAAAATAAAGTGGAAATAATAAACCAATCAGAAAGAGGTGAAACGCCATCGGTCATTGGAAAAGCGTTAGGCTACAGTCGGTCAACGATCTGAACAATTTTAAAGGATAAAGTGAGAAAGACCCTGCCCCGATGAAAGCTACAATTATTACTAAGCAACACAGTGGTTTAATTATTGGGTTTTGGGTTTTTGATCCTCCACATCAACCCGGCACGGTGGACAGCACACTCAATAGCGATCTGTCACTAGATCAAACTTGGGAACTTCCCAAGCCTGGTGCTGAAACATACGTTCTTAAGTGTTTCTACATGGACTTTAGCAAAGCATTTGACAAGGTCCCTCATGAGAGACTCATCCAGAAAGTCATGAGGCATGGGATCAGTGGAACCTTGGCTGTTTGGATAAGAGAACTTACAATTTTTTTCGATCCCGATCCACGATAACCCACGCACCTCCTCCCGTATACTTTAATTCATCTCTAGATTACTTATAATACCTAATACAATGTAAATGCTATGTAAAATAGTAGTTATACTGCATTGTTTAGGGAATAATGACAAGAAAAAAAGTGCTGGAAGAGTACTTCTGGGTTTTCGTGATTCGCGGTTGGTTGAATTCGCGGATGCGGAATTAGCGGATAAGGAAGGCTAACTAATTTAAAGAAACAGAAATGGCTGTCTGCATTGGAAAGACGCATTTGATTGTACAAGTGATCAGGATATTGTACAGTAAGCAAATTCAGCAGTATTTTGAAGCAAAATAAAACAGCTTGTGAAAAGCAAGTGCCAGTTCCGCTGAGTATATCGTGTTTAAAGGCAGACAGTCTGCTTAAACGTTTAACTGCTCCAACCAAACCAGCCAAAATGAGCTTTGCAAATATTGTGAAAGTAATCCAAGAACACTTACAACTGAAGCAACTGATGATTGCAGAACGCTTCAGGTTTCGTAACCGGAATCAAAGTGAAGGGAAGTTCATCTCAGTGCAGGTGGCTGAATTGAAGAAGTTGTCTGAGCATTGTCAATTCAGTGACAGGCTTAATGGTGTACTGAGCGATCATTTAGTTTGTGGAATCTTACAAGAATGCATTCAAAAACTGCTCCTAACTAAATCACAACTTATATTTGAAAGAGCAGTTGAAATAGCGGCATCAATGGAAACAGCAGACAGAGATGCCATGTTTTATGTTTTGGAGTTACAAAAATAACAATTAGTATCGTATAAATATTTTCCACCCACATTCTTTTTTTGCTGGAGAAATAATTTTGCTTTTAAACTGTTGTTATTTGTGTCTCTGGTTCAGTTTGATGTGTAATTAGGCTTTTATTTCCCAATTTACTCATTCAAGGGATGTAGCACTACTATCATTTATCATCCATCTCCAAATGTCTTTTAATTGAGTCAACCACAATGGTGGGTCTCGAGTTATGTCTAAGTCAAAAGTAGTAAAGGCTTATTACTCTGAAGTCCTGTTGTAAAGGAAGCCCTACCTTCAAATCAAGCTGAATAAATGCATGTGTACGCTACTACTCTTTACAATTTGTGAATAAATATCTCATTGGGATAGTATATATCCCCAAAAAATACTGTCATTTTTTTAGTGACAGTCATGGAGAACTACAAGAGTGCTTTAGTTCCTTGAAAATTAAATTAAGCATTTTCCCACCTACACAATACTGACATTTATATAATAGAGAATATAACAAGCTAGAGATTTCATTAAAGAGTTTTAATAAATCTTATTTATTTATTGGAAATTATTATCACCAAAGATACATGACTGTATTGGGTAAAATTGCAGTTTTTTTAGACAAAGAAATGTTGTACAGTAGTCAGGAGTGGATCCATTCACTAACCAAACCAATAAGTTTATACTAATGCACAAATGTATGAATAAGAATGCAGAGACTGAGTAATGATGGAGAAATTGTTGGTTTTTACCTGAGGCAAAACTCTGATCTCGTGGTTATCTCTCACTTCGTGAAAGTGCACCTAAGGTCAAACAAGTGCTGCATCCCATTTGACAGTCCCCTACCAGCTTATGTGGGTTCCAAATACAAGACTTTGTTCAGGGCCTCAGTCTATTTGCGTCTGGTAAATAGGAAGTAGGAAGAGATCGAAAAGCTACAATCTCATTAGTGACGGGGCCGGAAAAAGTTTTTTTTTTCTGGTTCAAGTTCTTTAAGTTAAAGTGAAGAACCACAGTGTGAAGGTAGTGCTCTAGTTAGCATTACAGGCAATGCCTAAGCACACAGGCTGAAGCTGAATGGAGAGCTCAATTTATACTGCACACACAGACTGCATCTTCATGCTGCCCAGATCCTTGGTATATAAGGAGTATTAACTCACCTCACAGCATCTGGGAAACCCATCCTGTATATTGTCACTACCACAGCACCACCAAGGCCGATATTATGCTGCAAGGCGACCTTTGCCCCAGGAACTTGTCTCTTACCGGCCTCGCCTCTCAGCTGCCAGCACAGTTCAGCACACTGGGCCAGACCTGACAAGTCAAACACAGACACAGTCGATGTTTAAGATCACTCAGGCACAAAATCAAGAAAGTCAGAACACAGCAGCACTTCTCAAGCTTCCAAACACGGGGTTTGATGAACTGAAATGCTGGAGAAAACACCATTTCAGTCGGTGGCTTTAACCAGCAATGTGCAATGGTAACATATAAATGTATATTATGGAGATTTTGCAAGATTGTTCCCAAAATTAGGTTATTAATAAAAGTCTGTCTGACTAAAATTTACAGGTTTTTCCTCTGTTTTAATGCAATTTGGCCAAAAGCAGCATAGTGGGAATATAGTCGTATGGGTCTGGTTCATGCAGAAACACATTTACAGTAGATCATTAAAAAATTGATTAAAGGATATAGGCATTAACATTTCTCCATTTTTTTAAGGATAGTGATGTGTACTTGAGAGGGATTTACATGAGAGGTTAAATCCTACTGCACCATCGACCCCCAAACATGATATTCCAGATGTTAATTCTGTATAACACAGGACTTAAGTTACTTCATAACCTGTAACACTAGTACAAGCAGTTTGGTCCTTACAAGTTCCCAGGCAAAGCAAATAATGCAGCTCTATGATTTTAGAGTAATCGGATACTATCAAAGTTGTCCAGATGTTAAAACAGTAAACATAGAATAAGGATTTCTATTAACAGGAGTGCTTTGGCAAACATGAAACGTGATCAATTCAAAGTAAGCAAGTTTACTGAGGAACCAGGGAATGCTCGAGTATCTGTTATTTTGAAATAGCGCTTGTGACATTACTGGACGTGGGAAGCTGGGTTTCAAGAGCAGCAGAAACATTGCTAACATCAGCAGCTGTTTCTGATAAAGTCATGTTACCAATTCCTTACGTTCTGGTAACATGTATACAGAGCTAAAGATTCTGTGTGCAATCTTGGGTTTTCAGCAAACTAGTTATTATGGAACAGGAAATACAGGGTTTCTGACAAGTATCAGTTATACAGGTCACACAAAAGTAATAACAAGTCCTTGGAAATGTTTGCTTCAATTAAAATACAAACCTTATTTTTAACAACTACAACACATAGGGCAGAAAATTGCTGATAAAGTAATTTATTTTGCATCTAAATAACTTAAATAATCTTCTGTTTTCCTTTTCAATGAAGAATAATCCCCTACACTTGCCAACTATATGTATATTTACAGAACCTACTGGAAACATAGAACTATGTCGAATTCTCTCCATATGACCCACTTACCATGCCTATAAAACGTATTCACTCCCCTTGGAAGTTTTCATGTTTTATAACATTGAATCACAGTGAATTTAATCTGGCTTTTTTTTTTGACAGTGATCAACAGAAAATGACTTTTTCATGTCAAAGTGAAAACAGATCTCTATAAAGTGATCTAAATTACAAATATAAAATTCAAATAATTGATTGCATAATTATTCACCCGCTTCAAGCCAGTATTTGGTAGATGCACCTTTGGTAGCAATTACAGCCTTGAGACTGTGGATCTGGACACATCTGGACCCTGCAATTTTTCCCCCTTTCTTCTTACAAAACTGCTCAAGCACTGTCAGATTGCTTTGGGATCATGAGTGAACAGCCCTTTTCAAGTCCATCCACAAATTCTCAATTGGATTGAGGTCTGGACTCTGATTTGGTCACTCCAGAACATTAACTTTCTTGTTTTTAAGTCATTCCTGTGTAGGTTTGGCTTTATGATTGGGGCCATTGTCTTGCTGGAAAACAAATCTTCTCCTAAGTCACAGTTCTCTTGCAGACTGCATCCAGTTTTCCTCCAGGACTTCCCTGTATTTTGCCGCATTCATTTTACCCTCTACCTTTCCAAGCCTTCCAGGGCCTGCTGCAGTGAAGCATCCCCACAGCAAGCTGCAGCCGCCACCATGCTTCATGGTAGGGATGGTGTGCCAAACATAACATTTAGTCTGATGACAAAAAGCTCAATTTTGGTTTCATCTGACTATAGAATCTTCTTCCAGCAGACTTCATAGTCTCCCACATACCTTCTGGCAAACTCTAGCCAAGATTTCATGTGAGTATTTTTTTCCAACAGTGGCTTTCTCCTTGCCATTCTTCCATAAAGTTTCAACTGGTGAAGCACCCGGGCAACAGTTGTTGTATGCATAATCTCTCCCATCTCAGCCACTGAAACTTGTAACTCCTCCAAGAGTTGTCATAGGTCTTTTAGCGGCCTCCCTCACTAGTCCTCTTCTTGCAAGGTCACTCTGTTTTTGAGGACAGCCTGCTCTAGGCAGATTTACAGCCGTGCCATATTCTTTCTATTTCTTGATGATTGACTTAACTGTACTCAAAGGGATATTCAGTGACTTGGAAATTTTCTTATATTCATCTCCTGACTTGTGTTTTTCAAAAACCTTTTTGCAGTGTTGCCAGGAGTGTTCTCTTGTTCTTCCTGTAGTTTTTGCCAGGATACTGACTCACCAGCAGTTGGACCTTCTCGATACAGATGTATTTTTATGACAATCAGTTGAAACATCTTGACTGCATTCAGGTCTCCAAAGGCAGATCTCCATTTAACTAATTATGTGACTTCTGAAACCAATTGGCTGCACCAGTGATGGCTTAGTGTGTTATATTAAAGGAGGGGGAGGGGGGTTAACATTTATGCACTCAATTATTTTTTGCTTTATATTAGTAATTAATTTAGATAACTTCGTATAGACCTATTTTCAATTTTACACAAAAGAGTCTCTTTCTGTTGATCAGTGTTAAAAAAAACAAATTAAATCCTCTGTGATTCAATGTTGTAAAACAATAAAGCATGAAAACTTTCAAGGGAGTGAATACTTTTTATAAGCACTGTATACTACACACAAAAAGTAGATACAGATATGTACAACACAGAAAAAAGCCCCTTGGCTCATGCTTGTCCATGCCAAATAAGATGTATATTTAATTCAGTCCTACTTCCCCGCACCTGGCCTATATCCCTAACTCTTGTTATCCATTTACCTGCCTACATACAGGACTTCTTAAATCTACCTAATGTACCTAACTCAACCACTTTCTCTGATGGCTGTTTCCATATATCTACCACCTGTGGTGTTAAAAACCTGCCTCTCAGCTTCTTACTAATCCTTTCACCTCTTACCTTAAAACTTTGTCCTTTAGTTTTCGATTCCCTAACCCTGGAAAAAAGACCACTCACCTTGTCTTTGCCCTTATGATTTTATATACCTCAAAGAGATAACCCCTCAGTTTCCACCTGTCTAACCCTCTGCCTACAATTCAGCTCCTTGAGTCCTGGCAACATCCTTGTACATCTTGTTTACACTCCTGTATAAGTTTCATCACATCCTTCCTATAACAGGCTGATCAAAACTGAACACAATATTGTAAGTGTGGCCTTACTAATGTATTATATAATCATGACTTCCCAACTTCTATATTTAATGCCCTGCTGACTAATGAAAGCCAGAATGTCAAAAGCCTTCTTCACTGTCATATCTGCATATGATTCCACTTTAGGGGGATTATGCACCAAGACTCCAAAGTCCTTCTGTTCTACAACAGTACCCAGGTTCAATGCAAATGTCCTACCTTGATCTGTCCTTTCAAAATGTAACATGTCACACTTAGTCGAATTAAATTCCATTAGCCACTCCTCAGTCCACCTACCTAGCTGATCCAGCTCCCAACGCAGCTCTTGATACAGTTCACTGTCATTAATACCAGCTACTTCAATGTCATCTGCAAACTTACAATTCCTTGTATATTGTCATCTAAATCATTCATATAGATGATAAATAACCATAGGGCACACTCCAGTCTGTTTCCTACCGTCCAGCCAATTTTATATTGCTTGTTAGCTCTCATTGGATGTCTTACAATCTAACCTTCCATATGAAAGAGCAGAACCACATCAAAAGCCTCACTGAACTGTAAATACTCTACATTTATCATCCTCCCCTCAATAATCTTCCCCATCAATTCATCAAAAAATTCTAATTTGTAAGACAAGATCTCCTGTGCACAAAGCCATGCAGGCGACCTTTAGTCAGCTTCTGCCTTTCCAAAAGCAAATAAATCTTATCCCTTTCAATGCTTTCCAGCATCTTACTGGATGTTAGGCTAATGGGTCTCTAATCACTAGGTCTATCAATATAGCCCTATTAAATAAAAGTACAAAAGAATCAAGAGCTTGTAATTTTAGGAAGCTACTTAGAAATGATGAAAGTACAGCACAGACACTGTCCCTGCATCCTAACTCATCCAGCTCCATGTACATTTCCTCCCGGTTTACTTCATCACACTGTGTCACTACATCCTTCTACTCCTCTAAACTACATTTTTTTTACCGGAATGAAAATCTGCTTTGGCCAATTATCTTTTCACTGCCATCCTTAGAATGCATTGTTCTTCATTTCAGCACACCACTGCATAACCTTGGAATTATCCAGTTCACAGAAAATGAATTAGAGTCACTTTCAGCACGGCTAAGAACTATTTAACCATGGGCAGCACAGCAGCAATGCTGGCTCACTGCCAGGTTCATTCCTAACCTCAGGTGCTCCTTTGTGGAGTTTACACACTTTCCCATTGTCCGACTGCTTTTCCTCCAGTTGTTCCCGTTTGCTCTCACATTTCAAAGTCATGCAGGTGGGCAGCTTATCTGGCCGCTCTAGACTGCCCTTGCATGCAGGTGAGGGATAGAACCTGGGGGAGTTCATGAGAATGTGAAGAAAATAAATGAGGATTAGTGTAAATGGTTGATCGACAGCTAGAAAAGTCCTGATGGGCTGAAGGGGCTGCTATGTGCCATACCACTCCATGACTGGTGGTGCAAGTTAAATATTTATCACAAAATGGTAGGTGGAATTCTGGGCATGTTATAAATCAGGACAATCGAAGAAGCTTGATACAGTAATCATTGAGGACTCTAATCTACTTAGAAACTAGATAATTACATCAGTATTTAAAAGACATAAACCAATTTCATGAAATGTATACAAAGTCATTAGATCATTATCTTGAGGAATCAAGAAATGAAAAGACACTTGATATTGTTTTGTGCATTGAGAAATGGTTAATTGATAATATTTTTTAGAAAGGATTATTCAAAGGAAGAGTGACCAACATACAATAGAATTTTATACTGAATTTTAGAACATTAAAGCAGTACAGCTTAGGATTTCTGTGCCAAATTAAGCTAACTCCCTTCTTCTTGTGCACCATTCATATCCCTGCATCGGCTACCTCTTGAACACCACTATCATATCTTCTATCACAAATACCCTTGATCGGGTTCAGTCCAAAATTAGGCTCTAAAATATGGACAGAGGGAACCATGTGGCTATGAGATGAGAGATGGCTATGGTAGATTGGGAAAATACACGTGAATAATGGCATAATAGCAAACAAGCATGCATATTAAGACACAAACAGCTGTGGCTCATTATGGCTTTGACAGACCAAATTAAAAGTGTTACTAAATCTAAATCTATCTCTATCAGGTCACCTCTCAGTCTCCTTCACTCAAAAAAATCAGACAGCATATCCAATCACTTTCGTTAACTCAATCCTCCATTAAAAGCAACATCCTTGTTAATATACCAGCTGGGTAGCCTCCAACCTGATGGCATGAACATTGACTTCTCTAACTTCCGTTAATGCCCCCCCTCCCCTTCTTACCCCATCCCTGACATATTTAGTTTTTTTTTACCCCCTCCTCCTTCCTTATTCTTTCTGCCCATCACTCTGCTTGTTCTCCATCTCCCTCTGGCGCACCCCTCCCCCTTTCTTTCTCCCTAGGCCTCCTGTCCCATGATCCTTTCCCTTCTCCAGCTCTGTATCCCTTTTGCTCATCACCTTTCCGGCTCTCAGCTTCACCCCACCCCCTCCGGTCTTCTCCTATCATTTTGCATTTTCCCCTCCCCCTCCTACTTTCAAATCCCTTACTATCTTTCCCTTCAGTTTGTCCTGACGAAGGGTCTCGGCCCGAAACGTCGACAGTGTTTCTCGCTATAGATGCTGCCTGGCCTGCTGTGTTCCACCAGCATTTTGTGTGTGTTCCTTGTTAATCTTTTCTGTATACTCTGCAGCTTAACCCTATAATATGGTGATCAAAACTGTACACAATATTCATATTATGGCATAACAAACATTTTGTCCAACATAATATGATATCACCACTCTTAGTAGTCGGAAGAGTAGATTCAGCACAGATTTATGAGTGGAAAATCATATGTCACTAATCTCCTGGAGCCCATTTTTCATAAATTCTATTGTATTTCTTTATCTTCCTGTAAATGCCTGGAAGAAAATGAATCTCATGGTGGTATATGGTGACATATATGTACTTTGATAATAAGCTGACACTGATTCTTGAAGGATACAAACACCAGAATAGATAAGGAAACAACAGAAGTGTATTTAGATTTTTAGAAGACAGTCAAAATGGTTCCTACACCAGAGCTTACAGCAAATTTGGGGAGTAGATTTGGTTTGAGAATTAGCTATCAGGAAAACAGCAAACCGTGGGGGAAAATGTTCTTTCCTAGCATTTCAGTCCATAACTAGCTGGGTACTGCAAAGATCAGTGCCTGAATCAAAGATTTGTCAGTGGCCACCAGGTTTCTTAATTCCAAGTTTGTGATGAAACAAAACAAAGAGGAATTCTGAGTAGGAAGGAGGGTAAAAATGAAGTTTCAAGGTGATGCGGGAAAGATGACTAAGCAAGTACAAAGCAGGTGACATTTAATGAGAAGATGTGAAATTATTAATTCAGTGCACAACACAGCAAAACAGATTACTTTAATGGTGAAAAATTGGGGAACAGGGATCTAGGTTAAATTCAAGTTCAGTTAATTGTCAATCGATGGTACACATGTATACCACCAAACAAAACGACATTCCTCTGAACCAAGGTGCACAACAGTACATATAACTCAAACACACAACCCATAAAGTAATAAATTAACAAGCAGTAAGGTGCATTTACAACAGAAGCTCAAAATTAAACAGTATAATGCTACTGGCATTTCATACGTGTTGAGACTGGGTGATGGTAGTAGTTCAGTGCTCTTGCAGCCTGGGGGAAGAAGCCGTTTCCCGTTCTAACAGCTCCTGTCCTAATGCTATGGAACCTCCTGCCTAATAGTAAAGAGTTAAAGAGATTCTTGGATGGATAATGCTAAAGGCTCTGCATATCTCTGGGAGGTGGAAGACAGACCCCAATGATCCTTTCAGCAGTTCTCGTAATGCTTTGTAGGGATCTGTGATCAGATGCCTTGCAGTTCCAGTACCAGTCAGGCATCCTTGATGATGCTCCGATAAAATTTGGTTGAAATGGTGTGGGGGGGGGGGGGGGGGGAATGGGGGAAAGAGCTCATTCACCTCAAACTCCTCAGGAAGTGGAGACACTGCTGGGCTACTTTGACCAAAGAGGTGGTGCTGAGGGACGAGGTGAGATCGTCCCAGAAACTTGGTGTTCCCACTCTCTACACACAGTAGGCAAATGAGCGGTGGTCAGCCTGCACCTTTCTGAAGTCCACAATCATCTCAGTTTTTGATCTGGCCCACGCTGAGACTCAAGTTGTTGTTCTTGCACCATTCTACCAAATGCTCTACTTCCACTCTGTACGCTACCTTGTTGTCATTGTTGACGAGGCCAACCACTGTGGCGTCATCAGTGAACTTGACGATTCAGTTTGAATTGGATCTGGCAGTGCAGTCGTGTGTCAGCAGTGAACTGAGCACACATTCCCGGAGAGCACCAACGCTCAGCACGATGGAGCTCGAGATGTTTCTGCCAACACGGACTGTCCGGAAGTCCAGGATCCAGTTACAGAGAGAGGTGTTGAGACCCAGTGAGAAGTCTACCCATCAGCTTCTTCGTATTAAATGCTCAGCTGAAGTCAATAAACAGCATATGAGGCACCATTTTCCAGATGTGACAGGACAGAGTAGAGTGGAGTGCAGAGGCCGATTTGAGTGATAAGCGAACTGGAAAGGGTCCAATGTAGCAGGAAGATGGGATTTAATGTGATCTATAACCAGCTGCTCAAAACATTGTTGTGGTCAGTACCACTGCACAGAAGTCATTGAAGCAGGTTACTGTTGCCCTTTTGGGCACTGGGATGATGGTGGCTGCCTTGAAGCCTGAGGGGACAGTGAGATTCCAAAGAGATTTTCAAGATGACTGTTATAACCTCAGTTAACTGGCTGCACAGTCCCTCAGCAACCAGCCAGGTACAGTATCATGCCCCAAAGCTTTACGTGGGTTGACCTGGACAAGGGCCTTCCTCCCATCAGCTGCAGCCAGAGTGCTTCCTGGGGGGGGGGGGGGGGCCTTCTTCACTGACACATCATTCCGTGTATAAAACTGAGTGTAGAAGAGTGCAAAAGACAGTGTCCCAAGTCACTGAAAGCTAACATACAGGTCCACACGCCATTAAGAAATCAAATAGTATATTGTCCTTTATTCCACGATGATTTGAGTACAGCATTAAAAATATCTTATTGTGGCGACCCACTTCCTAGCGCACTCGAACCGGCTCACAAATAGCCAGCGCGCCGGCATAAAGGCCAGTCCCAAAAGGGCGCCAAGTCTGCTTCACCAGCAAGGGGAAAAGCCCGCGCGCGGGACAGGACTGTGAATACGTGCCCCCTACAGCATCCGCGCGCGGGACAGGACTGTGAATACATGCCCCCTACAGCATCTGTGCCCGGGGAGGGCGGGATCAGGAAGGCTTTAAAGCGAGGCCGTGAAGTTCGAATAAAATCTTTTTGTAACTGCAGTCCATTGACTCCGTGTTGTTATTTCAACGCTGCGTGTGGCACACCGCTACATTATTGCAATTATACTAGGCCTTGTGGAGTCTCCATCTGGAGTAACATACATATTTTTGATCTCCTTTCTGAAGAATGAGCAGAGATTGACTCATCTAGGCCTCTATCTCACTGAAATTTGACAGAGTGGATCCAGGAAGATGTTTCCACAAGCTCCTACACACATTCGTTAAATTGTCTGCAGTGCTCTTACACAAGCCCTGCATCTTTGTGGCAAGAGCTCCCCACTCATGCAGTTTTGTGATAAAGACCGGCAGTTCATTTGTCTTTCTCTTCAGATGTGGTGGCTGCATGGTATCTTTGTGTTGCCTGCACAAGGTATATCTGAACACCAGCATTCAATGGTCTCACTTTTTAAATGTTTTACTGTTTTCCTTGCTAAAGTGAAAAGCTTCACTGGTTATTCCCCTGAAGCAATTCCTGCCAGGCAATGAACATGAACAAAAGACACTTTGAAATATGTAAATCAAGCAAGATCTGGTAACAATATGGTCAAATAGAAGCAAAAAAAAAGAATGAGAGAAAGCAGACTGTAGATGCTGGAGACTGGAAGGGAAAAAAAAACTGCTGGGGAATGAAGTGGATCTGGCAGCATTTGAGGAGATAAGGCAGGAGTTCTCAGTCTGGGGTCCACAGATCCCTCGGTTTAGTGACATTAAAAAGGTTGGGAATCCCTGAGATAAGGGATTGTTGATGTCTTGGGTCAAGAGCAGTATCAGGACCTCATGTAACAAACTGTTGATGATTGATGGATGCAATATTTCCTCTCAATATCCTGCATTCCGAAGGAGTTACCATAGCAGAGATAAATGACAAGATCCTTAGGTTTTGTGCTTGATGCTAATGACAATAAGTTGGCAAGATTCATTGCATTTTTTAGAAAGGGTGCAGCAAACTGCCTTCACTGAGCAGGTCTCAGTAAGTACTTAACCAGTTGGATGACTGGGGAATAAACTCAGCAGCCACTTTATTAAGTACACCTGCACACTTGCTCATTAATGTAAATATCTAATCAGGCAATTACGTGGGTAGCAACTCAATCATGAGTCAAGTGGTTCAGACCAAACATCAGAATGGGGAAGAACTGTGATCTAAGTGACTTTGACTGTGGAATGATTGTTGGTGCCAGACAGGGTGGTTTCAGCATCTCAGAAACCCCTGATCTCGTGGCATTTTCACACACGCCAGGGTTTGCAGAAAATGGTGCGGAAAACGAAAAACATCCAGTGAAAGGTAAAAATGCCTTGTTAATGGAGAATGGCCAGACAGGTTCAAGCCGACAGGAAGGAGACAGCAACTCAAATACAACGCATTACAACTGCAGTGTGCAGAAGAGCATCTCAGAATGCACAGCACATTGAACCTTGAAGTGGATAGGCTGCAGCCGCAGAAGACTACAGACACACACTCAGTGGCCCATGTATGTAGATTCAACACTTTGTTGTAAGCCAGCTCGGGTACTAACAAAGAGGCCCGTTAGTTGCTATCCAGAGCCTATGACATTTATTTAACGATACAGCATGGAGAGAGCCCTTCCAGCCGTTTGAGCCCCTCCACTCCAGCAACCCCACCAACCCAATTAACCTCAACTGGGTCATGGGACAATTTACAATAATCAACCAGCCCACCAGGTAGGTCTATGGACTGCGGATTGAAACTGGAGCAGCTGGAGAAAACCCACGCATTCCACGTGGAGATTCCTTACAGATGGCACCAGAATTGAACTCTGAAACGCCCAGAGCTGCAGTAGCGCAGCACAAACCACGTTACCGTGGCACCACTGAGAGTGAACTGTTAATGGTTAGGACAACACACACAAAATGCTGGTGGAACACAGCAGGCCAGGCAGCATCTATAAGGAGAAGCACTGTCGACGTTTTGGGCCGAGACCCTTCATCAGGTCCTGATGTGTTCCACCAGCATTTTGTGTGTGTTGTTTGAATCTCCAGCATCTGCAGATTTCCTCGTGTTTGCTCTTTAAATTCACTACTGCGAAGCCTCTGTTAATGGTTAGGAGCTGGTTGGTTTAGATTCAGCTTATCAGAGCTCATCCATGACTAATGGCCCCTTAATTAGTTTCAGCACAGCTGAGTCGAGCGAAAAATACTGAAATAATTCCCCTTTTATTTTATCAGACAAATACACCCTGCGGCGTTTCAATATTCTATCATCTGGCCTCTTAGTGAAGAAACTGACTTTTGCCATGGAACATTTGTGTCTTTCTCATTGGACACTGAATATCAGATTACCACTATCAGACTGGACTGGAGAACATCTGACAGCAAACCCCCATGAAGAAAACATCTGGCAAGGGGAAAAGAGAAAACAAACTGCTGTTTCCCATACAGATTAATATGTGTACTTTTTATAAACATTCCCTCCCTTATGATTTAACTGCAATTACGATCCAACAATTCCTTTCTGAATATATTTACAGGAACAGTAACATTCATGCAGGAGATGATATTAAAACTGGATTTCTGAAGTCTCAGAGTGGGTTAGCTTTACATATTTTCTAAAAAAAAACTGAGACCATTAATATGCAATTAAATAAAAATCTCTGCAAAATCTTGCAGTCATTAAATTAACCATAGTAAAATTATTGTTCACTGCTAATATGGTGAACATATGGGTGCTGAAAAAAAAGGAATAATTTCCTGTTCTGAAGCCACAGAGTGTGCTTTCCAGATGGAGCTCAATCTAAAATGCCAGTAGAAAAGTGCAGCCGATAAAATATGAAAAGCAAACTAATTAGAATCAGCAGAGTGGTTTCTGAAGGTACATACACCGAGTATGTAAAATCATAAGGAAAACACAACTACATCTCTTTTTACTTAGCAAATTAAATTCATGCATAAAATCCAAAGGACACTTGCCATTTTGCAAACAATAAGCTTTACAGGTTGGTTTTGAGGATATAACAATCTACTGAATTTTCAGAATCTACAATATTTTATATTCTGAATCCATGTTCTTCACAAATAGTAATTTTGATGCCTTCACGACTCCTGCTTCTATTTAGGAAAATTAATTATCCATGCTTACCATAATACTTCTTTCCAAAGCTCCTCTAAGTGGCATGGCTATTCCGATTCTCATTATTCTCAACGCTACCAAAACCGTAGCTACATAATCGTCAATAAGTTCAGACCATGATGTAAACGTATGTAAGCACCAAAGTATGGAACTTCTTGATAGGTTTTTGGCACTGTCATACTGATTCCACACTGATGTAAGAAGTGCCAACATCCTGAGGTTTCCCATGGGAATTCTGCAGCCTTGCTAATAGGGCAAGAGCCTCCTTCATTCAGGAAGTCCTCACCTAGGAATTCTGTCCAACTAAGTGTAGATCCAACTAGTAGGTAGTTCCCACCAACTCTCAGACCATTTTGTTTTATTGCTGATAGCTCTTAGCTTTAAGTTCTTCAACTACAATCAGTTTCTTCTTCTACAGTTATGTGTGAGAAAAACTATCAAAAATTACAATTAGGATATGTTCTCCAGAATTTTTCAAATACACCCTATCCTCGTTATATGCGACTTCAGACTATGCGGACCCACAGTTATGTGAGGAACCTATTTCTACCTTATATGCGTCCACAACTCACAGTTATGCAAGGAGCATCGCTTTCCCGCCAACACAAGTCACATGCGCACGCCTCACAGTCTCACTCCCACCAGTCTCGCATTGGTTTTGGTAAGGTGTGGATACGTGATCTTGCACTCTTAAACTTCTGCTGGTTTTACCTACGGTGCAGTGATTTTGTGTTTGAAATATTTAACTATGCCTCCTAAGCGTCCGATGTCACGTCCTGGGCCATCAGCCGAGTGGCAGAGAACCGCTTTAACACTTGAAAAAAAATTGGTAATTATAAACAGCGTGTATAAACGCTACTGCCGGAACAGAATCTTGCCTTTAAAGTTCTTTTGTTGTTTGACAATGCGCCAGCCCATCCTAAACATTTGGACAGCATTCATCCTAATATAACAGTGTGTTTCCTGCCGCCTAACACAACATCGCTGATTCAACCACTTGACCAAGGTGTGATCTACGTTCAAGGCATACTTTCTTTTACGGCGAACTATCGCTCAGACGCTGCAAGCAATAGACAATTTTTAAAATCCTGGTAGTTTACCAATGGTGAGGGAATGGCGGAAGTCGGAACACTCGGCACAAATGGCGATGGACATGGACCCAAGTTTAGAACTGAGTCAGCATTTTAGTCGTTCCCTGCCGTCAACCCTTCTTCCCTACAAGCAAATTTATGCTGAAAAACAAAATGCTGCCAAGCAAACAACCCTCACCACTTTCTTCAAATCGATGTCATCTCCTGCTGCCAGCAGTTCTAAGAGTTCTGTGAGTCTTCCTTCACCCTCTTGCTGTGATTGATATGATCCTGACGACCACAAGCATCCACCTTCTCCATGTAAAGCTGCTTGACACAACAACCACTCACCTCCTAGAGCGAACACACCTGCCATTGTTGATGAGTACCATACACCCTAGTATGTTAACTTTCTATGATTTATTACATTGAATATTACCTTCAATTGGTGAAATATAATACGAATGTTGCCTTGTGGTTTTGCTTTTGTGTCATATTGGTATGAAAAGGTGAATAAATTACAGATAAAACGTATTTAGGAAATCCTCTGGAACGCATCCATATTTTCTCCATTTAAATAATTATTCACATTATGCGTCAACTGCGAGGAATGTATCCCCCGCATATAACGAGGATAGGGTGTACAGGAACTTACAGTAATTTCTCTTATTAATTTTGAGATTATTGCCATACATTAGTATTTAAAAGATTTACATCAAAAACACAGGAGAAATGAATGTAAACTATTGGGCCAACATCAACATTGTAATTATACCTTATCCCTTCCTTCATTGTGAAAAGATAAATGGTTGATCCAAACACTTGTAAGAATTCACTCTCCTGCAGTTTTTCAATTTTTAATGCTGAAAAGGCTGCTGCCACAAAAATTAGGTTGAAAATTATTAATCATAAGGTAATTCCAGTTGAATTGTAATGCTATAAAATTCTGTAATATTAATGTAGTCACAGGCAGGAATGATTTACAGTTTCAAATTCAGTATTGGTTAAATTATTAAAAGAGTTTTTAATATTTTTAAAAATCAATATTAGCCTTTAAATGAATTCATGGAATGTTTTAATAGTTATTGAATACTTCTGAATAATTCCCACTGAGAGAACTACACAAGGCAGTTTGCAGACAGCCTGCAGAACAGCAATGAGTGCAGCTAGATCAACACTGACCAGAAATTCTGGGCTAATATTTTTTGTTTATCTGTTCAATAAAGGAGGTCACCTTGCCCTTGTGTAAACTGTACATGTTAATTGCATTTAATTAATAGCCAAATAAATAAATCCACCTGGAGAAAAAAAGTCAAACATTTCTGAAATAGCATCATTTATCCATATTGCATAATGTCTTACAGTCTTCTCGGAAATGGCATGAATTCAGGATATACTTTACATTAAGGCAGACAGGTTCTTTTGGTTTTCTGAAATCACTATCTACATTAAAGATAGTCACACATTTGTAAAAACCTTTCTCCTTTTTTTTCCCTTTGTCTCTTGAAGGGGCTGACTAGCTTTGACATTTGTAGCAACATTCTCAAGGCATGGATATAGATAGTGCCAAAAAATCAAGAACTTTACCACTTTAAATAAGCTGTGTTTAATGTAACTTCAGACAGAAAGGATAGAAGCACCATATTCTTGAATGACATTTAAAGAAAAAAAAGACTTGAATGAGATGAATTTGGCAGGTTTCAAAGCAGCTCTCATAAGAAACTAAAATACAAAAGAAAATGCATAAATATTTTCCAATTGGCATTAAGTAAACTAAATTTTCCTGGAATCATTTTTCTCCATGAATATTTACGAAACTAGAGTTTGGGTTGAAAATAATAGAAACCAGGTAATTTTAGACATGATAACAGTAGCCAATGTAATGCAAGAGTAACTGTCATCATGTTCAATATTTGAATCAAATTATGTAAATTCCTTTATGTACATCTCTTTATAAGGAAAAAATCTTTCACCAATCAACTTCCCAGCTCCTTACTTCACTCCTTCCCCTTCTTAGATAGATAGATAGATAGATAGATACTTTATTCATCCCCATGGGGAAATTCAACTTTTTTCCAATGTCCCATACACTTGTTGTAGCAAAACTAATTACATACAATACTTAACTCAGTAAAAAAATATGATATGCATCTAAATCACTATCTCAAAAAGCATTAATAATAGCTTTTAAAAAGTTCTTAAGTCCTGGCGGTAGAATTGTAAAGCCTAATGGCATTGGGGAGTATTGACCTCTTCATCCTGTCTGAGGAGCATTGCATCGATAGTAACCTGTCGCTGAAACTGCTTCTCTGTCTCTGGATGGTGCTATGTAGAGGATGTTCAGAGTTTTCCATAATTGACCGTAGCCTACTCAGCGCCCTTCGCTCAGCTACCGATGTTAAACTCTCCAGTACTTTGCCCACGACAGAGCCCGCCTTCCTTACCAGCTTATTAAGACGTGAGGTGTCCCTCTTCTTAATGTCTTCTTCCAGTTTCAGCTATCACCTACTACCTTGTATTTCTTCCTCCCCACCACTGACCTTCTTACTCTGATTTCTCATCAATTTCTCCAGTCCCGATGAAGGGTCTTGGCCCAAAATGTCAACTGTTTATTTTTCCCATAAATGCTGCTTGGCCTACTGAGTTTGCCCAGCGTTTTGTGTATATTGCAAAGAATCTGCAGCTCCATAATTCATTGAAAGTAGTGTCACAGGTAGATGGGTCTGTAAAGAAATCCTTAGGCGTGTTGGGCTTCATAAATCTAAGTATTGGAAATGGGATGATATGTTGAAGTTGTATAAGACGTCGGTGAGGCCTAATTTGGAGTATTTGTGCAGTTTTGGTCATTAGCCTACAGAAAAGATGCAAATAAGGTTGAAACAGTACAAAGTACTTTTTTAGTCTCAGTTCAAGGATTGAGTCTATTAAAATGAATATACTGCCCAAACTGTTATATCTCTTTCAGACCCTACCAATAGAGATTAATCAAAATCAATGCAATGAATGGAACAAGATGTTATCAGGGTATATTTGGCAAGGTAAAAGTTTGTCTCAAAACTTTGCAATTAGCACAGGAAAAGGTGGGGGGATGGGGCCTACCTTCTCTTAGAGATTATTATTTTGCAGCACAGTTGAGAGCTGTGATGTGTTGGTGCAACCCATCATATGATGCTCAATGGAAAAACATTGAGGAGGGCATACTTCCCATCCCCATACAAGCAATTTTGGCTGATAACAACCTGCAAAGGTACATAAATACTATTGATAACCCGTGGGTGAAATTGACTCTTAAAATATGGAAAACTACTATAAAAGAATATAATCTAGAGGGAGATATTGCAATTCTTAAATGTTGTGCATATGACTCGGATTTTACGCCGAATAAACTGGGTGCTAGATTTAAAGACTGGACAGCTAAAGGAATAACAGTTCTTTGCAACATAATGAAAGAAGGAACACTGTTCAGTTTTGAAATGCTTAGAGAGAAATACATATTAGAAAAACAAGATTTTTAAATCGGTATTTACAGATGCGACAATTTGTTAATAGGATGCTTAAAAATATAACCAAGGCAAGTACATGCTTGATAGAGCTATTTAGAAAAGCATATAATTCAGATGACAGTAGTAGAATCATTTCAAGCATGTATAAGGGTTTGTCAAATCTTAAAACACATTCAACTTCATACATTAAAACAAAATGGGAGAAGGAAGGAGGGATAATTATATCTGAGGAAGAATGGACAATAATATGGAGGTATCAATGGAAGTGTACCAGTTCACAGAAATGGAGGGAGTTTGGATGGAAAAACTTAATAAGATATTTTATTACACC
This sequence comes from Hemitrygon akajei, assembly GCF_048418815.1. Lineage (NCBI taxonomy): Eukaryota > Metazoa > Chordata > Chondrichthyes > Myliobatiformes > Dasyatidae > Hemitrygon > Hemitrygon akajei. The sequence goes on along the minus strand of NC_133135.1, from coordinate 52,927,786 downwards.
CTCTCAGAAATCCCATTATGATAGTAACCTCCCTGTTTGCTGGAGAAATTGTGTAAATCAAAATGCAAATCATTATCATATTTTTTGGGAATGCCCCATTATCAAAGACTATTGGAGGGGGATACACAATGCCCTACAAGACATCAGAAACATGTTTCTATATAATTTTTATATTCACAGATTATACCAATGTCAGGGTAATTTCACTGCTAATGCACTTTACTCTGGGTTTTATGTACAGGAGAATAGAAGCATAGAGATAAAGCTCCCCCATGAAATAGATGCGCTAATGGAGGAGCTCTCTTTGTAAAGGAAATGTTATTTGTAAATTTACTGAAACACACCTACGTGCATGATGTTGCATGAATCAATATTACCTGTTTTGATTGTCACATACAGCAACTGTTATTTCAATGAAAGATGATACAGATTTCTCTAAACATTCAATAGATTTTCCGAGCACCGTGATATTTTGTTTATGACTATAAGCATGTAAGACAGTTTCTATAAAGGCAATGATAATGTGAAAAAAAAAATCATATTCACACACACTTCCAGGTAAAACCAGACAAGTCTCTTAACCTGGGAAGATTATAACTACCTATCCTATCTATGCCCCTCATAACATTGTCCTTCAGCCTCATACATCCCAACGAGAATTAGTTCAGCCTGTCCAATCTCTCCTTATAACTATAGCCCTGCATTCTGCTTAACCTCTTCTGCACTCACTCTACTGGTAACAACTCCTTCCTGCGGGAACAGAATGGCATGGAATATTTTAAGTACGGTCCAGCCAACATTTATTCGAATGCAAAGTCTCGACTCCTATACTTAATGCTTCAGCCTATAAAGACAAGCATGTCAAATGACTTTTTCACAACCTCATGAACCCGTGTCCCACCTGCAGGGAGCTATGGACATGCACCACGATCTCTGTCAGTACAGTAACATCCATAAGGTCCCTGCCATTTGCTCTACATATCCTAACAGAATTTGACCACTCAAAGTGCACTACCTCACAGTTGAGATCACAAACAGGAGAAAATCTACAGATGCTGGAAATCCGAGCAACACACACAAAATGCTGGAGGAACTCAGTAGGTCAGCTAGCATTTATAGAAAAAAGTACAGTTGACGTTCCGGGCCGAAACTCTTCTGCAGGCCTGGAGAAAAAACGTTGAGGAGTAGATTTGAAAGGTGGGGGGGGGGGGGGGGGGGAGGAGAGGGAGAAACACCAGGCAATCGGTGAAGCTTGGAGGGGGAGGGATGAAGCAGAGAGCTAGGAAATTGATTGGTGAAAGAGACAGAAGGCAACGGAAGAAAGAAAAAATGGGGAAGGGGTGGGGGGGAGGAACACCCAGAGGGAGGCAATGGGCGGGTAAGGAGATAACATGAGAGAGGGACAAAGGGGTGGGTAATGGTGAGGGGGAGGCATTATTGGAAGTTGGAGAAATTGATGTTCATGCATCAGGTTGGAATATAAGGTGTTGTTCCTCCAAGCTATGTCTGGCCTTATGCTGACACTGGAGTAGGCCATAAAGTACCATTCAGGGCCCCAAACAGTCCTTCCAGGTGAGGCGACACTTCACCTGTGAGTCTGTTGGGGTCATAATCTGTGTCCAGGGCTCCCGGTCTGGCCTCGTATATTGGTGAGGCCCGATGTAGATTGGGAAACTTACACTGAGCGCCTATACTCCATCCACCAGAACAAGCGGGATCTCCCAGTAGCCACCCATTTTAATTTAACTTCCCATTCCATTCCAATATGTCCATCCTTGGCCTCCTCCACAATCGGGACAACATCAACTACCCCACCTTCATCATCTCTTTGGTTACCTCCTCCCCCCCACCACAAAAAAAAACAGATTTTGTAACATTATCTCCCCTGATCAAAACTCTGCTGACTCTTCCCAATCAGTCCCTGCCTTTCCAACAGAACACAAATCCTATCCCTCACAATCCTTATCAGCAACTTCCTTACCACTGATGCAAGGCTGACACAGACTGCAGTTTTCAGGTTTACCTATAATGCTCTTTTTGAATAAGGGTCTATTCCCTCATCTTCTCGTAACTCACCCACGCTTAACGAACATGCAAAGATCTCTGCCAGGACCCCAGAAATCTCCTCCTTTGCTTCCTTTAGCATCCTGGGATTGATCCTCTCTGGCCCTGGGTCTTTATCCACTCCAATATTATTCACACTTCCTCCTTCCTGATAAGAAATGCCCTCCACAGTCACAACATAGCCTTCCCTTCACTCTCCAGTCACCATATCCTCTGATGAACACTGATGAGAAATATTCACTTAGGATCTCACTTGTATCCCTGCTTCCATATAAATTCCTTAGTTTTACAGGTCACATTGGAACATTTGCAGAAATAGCAGAGTTATTCTGCTTTCCTATCTTTGTAGCACATTATTCCAGGTTACTTTCTTTCAATTAGTGACAGTCCTACAACAAAGAACAGTTCGTACCTGTAGCACCCAATGGATGTCCTTTAGATAGCAGTCCGCCACTTGGATTTATGACCCACTTTCCACCATATGTATTATCACCTCTGTCAATCAATTCTCCAGCTTTACCTAGAAGAGCAAATACCAAATCAGCAACAGGAATTAGAATCTAAATAGACAGAGAGCTGAAATATGATTCCAGCACTCCAGATTACTTGATACAAGAGGTACTGCAGATGCTGGGAATCTAGGGCAATACACACAATGTGCTGGAGGAGCTCAGCAGGTCAGGCAGCATCGCTGGATGGGAATCAACAGTCAACGTTTCAGGCCTAGACCCTTCATCAGAATATTGCACCAGATTACTTGTCAGGCAGCACCGCTGGATGGGAATCAACAGTCAACGTTTCAGGCCTAGACCCTTCATCAGAATATTGCACCAGATTACTTGACAAGCTTGAACAGAAAAGCGAAATATTGCAGCTTGCTGGAAAGACAAAGAAAGGAACTTTTGGAAATGCTCAATAATCTTTCACTAGAGCTGTTCAAAATGAAGTTGTAACAGGATACATCAGAATATATCACCTCTAACAACTACATGGGCCTTCAATGGCAGGAAGAGAGGCTGGGATTAAAAAGCCGGATGCCGCAGATGTCACAAGTGGTGATGATGTTGGGGTGACTGAGGAAGGGATCGGAGTGCTGTAGCGGGAAGTAATACCTCAAGGTGAAACATTGGTTTAAGTGCGCTATTGCAAAAGTCTGTTGTTGGTGACGAGTGAGTACTGAACACTGAATAATGTTTGTACTCTATCTCCCAGTAAGAGGGACTGCATGGTAATGGAGCCTTTGATAGTGGAGGGAGAGTGGAATGGAGCTACTGATACACCAGTTATGTGGCCAAACCTAGAGGGCCCAGGGTGTGAATATTATTACATTAAATTGTTTTTCTCATCATCGACATGTATTCATTCTGCAATTAGAAGAAATATTACTGATTTTGCTGTGCATTAAACTAGAGCTAATAATTAAATCCTCACCATTAATCTGTTAATGAATAACTAATACATTGCCAAGATGGGACATTTCTAATTGCTTTGTCCAGTCCATGCCCTGTGACATGAATTACTGTTCAAGGAATCTTGAACACTAGAAACAGATTATTATGTGGACATATACAGTACTGTACATATTTATAGCCAGGGTGCCTCAGACTTTTGCAGTATTGCACTGTACTGCTGCCACAAAATAAAAACTAATTTCATTACATATATGAGTGCTGATAAACTCAATTCTGATATTGGTCTCTACTGTTGATTGAGAGCGGGAAGTAAGCAGGCAGTTGGGAATCATGTTTGCGAAGAGGGGAGTGAGCAGAGAGCACCAGAGAGACATTCCGTAATGATTAATAAACCAATTGTTTGGAATCAAATGACCTTGCCTGGTGTCTCAGAGCTAGGCGTATCTTCACTCACACCACTGCCCGCCCCCAGCACTCCTCCTCTGCCGCCTGCCCCACACTCCTCCCAAGGCATTCCACCCTCACCATTCCCAACATTCTTTGCTCCCGCCAGATTTGCAGACTCACTCTCCACTCCACATTGACAAGTATAGTACTGTGCAAAAGTCTTAGGCACCCTTGCTATATACGTGTGCCCAACACTTTTGCCCAATAGTCTGAATAATTATCTTTGCCTTAGAAAGATTATTAATAATGGCGTAGGTGAGCACGCTGATCTCTCTTCTGGAAATAAGAGTTTGAACCTAGTTAGTCTGATGATCTGAAGGTCATTTTCTTTTTTTTTTGAACTTTATTGAACAAACATATATCTACAAACAAGCATCAGCTATCAGTCCACAGTTCACTGCACAATGGTAAATACCTATATTAACAATACCGGGATAGAAGAGAGTAGGAGCAAGAGAAAGAAGAAACAAAGAGCACATACATACAGTTACAAACACAAACAGACACATGATCTACATACTTTACATCACCCCACAATGTAGATTTACATCTATTTTAAATAAAATCACAGTCGTCAGTAAATCAGCTCAAGTCCTACATTTTACCAGGCTCCTGTGTGGGCCTTTCACTGTGCCAGGTGCACCATAACACAGTTCCATCTTTCCAAGTAAGAGTCCATTTTCAGTTGTAAGCTTGCAGTGATATTTTCCATACAGTTCACTTCTTTCAGTCTCTGTATCCATTGTTCCAAAGTGGGTGGGTGAGATTTAAGCCAGTTGACAGTTATCATTTTACGAACAATCAGAATCAAGACTCTTAACATGTATAGCTTATTCTTCTCTAATGCAGATTACAGGAGGTTGCCTAAAATTAAATGACTAGGTTCAAAGGGTATACTTATATCTAAAATCCTTATTTCCTCAGTAACCTTGTACCAAAATTCCCTTAATTTGGGACAATCCCAGAATATACGTGCAAAATCTCCCACTAGACCACAGCCTCTCCAGCAAAATCTGCTGTTTTTTTCTGCATATAATGATACTACTAATGGGGTTTTAAAGTATCTCATCCGTATTTTCCAAGCAAATTCCAATTGGGACTATTCAAGCATTCATGCCATGACTCCCAAAACCTCACCCACTCTTCCTTTTCTGTTATGGTATTTACCTCTAATTCCCACTTATGTTTAACATCTAACATGTTATCCATTGTCTCCAGGTTTTTTTTTTATATATACAAGATACAATTTTCTGGGATTGCGTCCTACCCATGATGATCTCTATCCAAATTTTTTCCAAGTTATTTGGCTGTATTTTAAGATTGTTCCATTTTTTGTGTGATGCAAGGTAATGTCTAATTTGGAAGAATCTATAAAAGTCACTTGATACAAGGTCGAATTCAGTTTGGAGTTGGGAGAAAGATTTGAGAGCCTCACTATCAAACATTTGGTCCACAAGAACCAGCCCTCTTTGCGCCCATCTGTTAAAACCAGAATCCAGTCTTGCTGGAATAAAATCTGAAATGAATACAATTCTGATTGCCCTTGATACAGTCCTTGGAAGATCTAATTTTTTTCCTAATTCTATCCCATACTTTCAATGTATAGTTAACCCATTCATTCTGAGTCTCAACATTCTTCCACACGTTTGTATTTAAAAAGGGAAGAGCTGCTAAAGATAATTCAACAATTGAATTTTGCTCTATGTGAACCCATCTTGAATCCACATCTTCTCTGATCCATGACACAATTGCTCTTAACTGTGCAGCCCAATAATAGGCCTTTAAATGAAGTAAAGCTAAACCTCCCTGTTTTTTATTTGAGCATAACACTTTCAGTCTCACACTGGGCCTCTTTTTCTGCCATATAAACTTACTGATGAGTATATCCAACATTTTAAAAGTAGATACAGGAACTATTTATGGGTAGAGCACTGAAAAGAAAAAGAAACCTGGGCAAAATATTCATCCTGATCACTTCTACTCTACCTATCAGTGATAAAGGAAGCATCTCCCAATGTTCAAGGTCTCTCCTCACTTGATTAATAATTTAACATAATTGGCTGCGAAGAGCTGAGAAGAACTATGAGATAAACTAACCCCCAAATATCAAAAGCCCTGTTTTGGCCAACGAAAAGTCACTTCATCCAGCTGACTTGGCCAGGTCCCTGTAATCTTCATAGCTTCAGATTTCACTTCGTTAACTTTGTATCCAGAGACCTCTCCATAGCTTCTCAAACATTGCATAAGCAGGGAAACTCATGAAAGAGGATTCTTTATAAAGAGAATAATGTCATCTGCAAATAAAGCTATCTTATGGGTTATACCTCCTTTATCTGTTATACCCTCAATTTGTTCATTTTGTCTGATTAACTCTGCTAGTGGTTCGATGCTTAAGGCAAATAATATCGGGAATAGGGGACTCCACTGTCTGGTTCCCCTTTTGAGCCTGAAGAAATTGGAACAGTATCCATTTACTCTAACCCTGGAAATTGGATCTTTATTCAGTGTCTTCATCCAACTTTGAAATGTTGCATTAAAACCCATTTTTTCTAAGATATAGTCTAAGTATATCCAATCCCCCCTATCAAATGCCTTCTTGGCATCTAAGCTAAGAAGCATTGAGGGGTGGATGGATCTCTGTGCTAAAGACTGGATATTTAAAGCTCTCCTAACTTTATTTGCTCCCTGATGGTCTGGAATAAATCCAGTTTGATCTGGATTAATCAATTTTCCTATATATTTCTGTAGTTTCTTTGCTAAAATGGAACAAAGAATCTTCACATCAGTACCAAGCAGGCTGATTAGGTCTATATGAACTAAATGCTATAGGGTCCTTTCCATCCTTGTAGATTACTGATATGATTGCCTCTGACCTGCTCTCTGGGGGGGGGGGGGGGGGGTCATGTTCATTCAGAGCATAATTAAAAATTTTACATAAAACTGGAGTAAGTTCTGTTGTAAATATCTTATAGAACTCACTCGGAAATTCATCCGTACCCAGAGATTTATTATTTTTTAATGTTTTAATAACATCTTTTATTTCTAGTTCTGAGATTGGTTGTGTCAGTGAAACAATCTCGGTTTCTGAAAGTTTGTTTATACAGATGTCTCTGAAAATTTTATCCAGCTTGCCTTTATTTTGTGGTGGATCCAAAGAATCATACAGATCTTTATAGAAGGCCCTAAATGCCTCTGCTATAACGTTTGGGTTCGATACCTCGGAGAAAGTTAAAGATGTCTAATTTTTGGAACAACTCTTTTAAGTTGTGCCTTTCTCAACTGAAATGCTAACAGATGGCTGGCCAGATCCCCATCTCATAATACTTTTAATTTGTGTATCTAAGGAGACCTTGCCCACGCCCAGGATTACGGCTGCACAGGTGGAAGGTCAACTGAGGAAGATCTGTACCAGCAAGGCGGCTGGACCAGATGGAGTTTCCCCACGATTACTGAGGGCCTGTGCGACTGAGCTGGGAGAACCACTACAGCGCATCTTCAACATGAGCCTGGAGCAGAGAAGAGTACCCAGACAGTGGAAAACATCCTGTATTGTCCCGGTACCGAAGAAACCACAACCAAAGGAGTTGAATGACTTCAGACCTGTTGCCTTGACGTCGCACGTGATGAAGACCATGGAGCGGCTGATAATACAGAATCTGAGGCCACAAACCAGGCACGCCCAGGATCCTCTTCAGTTTGCGTATAAGGAGAAGGTGGGAGTGGAGGATGCTATCACGTATTTGCTGCACAAATCACTCTCTCACCTAGAGGGGGTCAGTTGTGCTGTGAGGATTACATTCCTTGACTTCTCTAGTGCCTTTAACACCATCCAGCCCAAGATCTTAAGGCACAAACTAACGGAGATGGGAGTAGACTCTCACATGGTGGATTGGATAGTGGACTACTTGACAGATAGACCTCAGTATGTGCGGTTGGGAGACTGTAGGTCTGACACGGTGGTCAGCAGCACAGGGGCGCCGCAGGGAACCGTACTCTCTCCGGTCCTGTTCACCCTGTACACATCAGACTTCCAATATAACTCGGAGTCCTGCCATGTGCAGAAGTTCGCTGATGACACGGCCATAGTGGGGTGTGTCAGGAATGGACAGGAGGAGGAGTATAGGAAACTGATACAGGACTTTGTGATATGGTGCAACTCAAACTACCTGCGTCTCAATATCACCAAGACCAAGGAGATGGTGGTGGACTTTAGGAGATCTAGGCCTCATATGGAGCCAGTGATCATTAATGGAGAATGTGTGGAGCAGGTTAAGACCTACAAGTATCTGGGAGTACAGTTAGACGAGAAGCTAGACTGGACTGCCAACACAGATGCCTTGTGCAGGAAGGCACAGAGTCGACTGTACTTCCTTAGAAGGTTGGCGTCATTCAATGTCTGTAGTGAGATGCTGAAGATGTTCTATAGGTCAGTTGTGGAGAGCGCCCTCTTCTTTGTGGTGGCGTGTTGGGGAGGAAGCATTAAGAAGAGGGACGCCTCACGTCTTAATAAGCTGGTAAGGAAGGCGGGCTCTGTCGTGGGCAAAGTACTGGAGAGTTTAACATCGGTAGCTGAGCGAAGGGCGCTGAGTAGGCTACGGTCAATTATGGATAACTCTGAACATCCTCTACATAGCACCATCCAGAGACAGAGAAGCAGTTTCAGCGACAGGTTACTATCGATGCAATGCTCCTCAGACAGGATGAAGAGGTCAATACTCCCCAATGCCATTAGGCTTTACAATTCTACCGCCAGGACTTAAGAACTTTTTAAAAGCTATTATTAATGCTTTTTGAGATAGTGATTTAGATGCATATCATATTTTTTACTGAGTTAAGTATTGTATGTAATTAGTTTTGCTACAACAAGTGTATGGGACATTGGAAAAAAGTTGAATTTCCCCATGGGGATGAATAAAGTATCTATCTATCTATCTATCTAAGTGCTCCTTCTGCTTTAGATGTAAGCAACTCATTCAAGGTATCCACACACTTTTGTAGGTTTTTCCAGTCATCCTTGTTCAGCGGTAATTTGTGCATTTGTTCTAATCTTTTTATTTCACTTTGTAACTGATTATATTTTTCATTTTGGTATTTTTTCATTTGAACAGTCAGATCAATATATTTTCCCCTAATCACAGATTTTGCATCTTCCCACAGTATCGAGGGAGGAAACCTCCCCATTGTCATTTGTCACAAAATATTTGTCAATGCATTGTTTTAGTTGATTATAGGAGGAGAGGTCCATCAACGTGGAAACATTGAGCCTCCAATATTGGAAGTGCTGCTCAGAGCCTACTTTCAGTACAAGTCTAACAGGAGCACGATCTGACAATGTAATGGGTTCAATAACACATTCCTTCACTGGATGTAGGTTCTTCTTTGGGATGCAAATAAGGTCAATTCTTGAATATGAGCCATGGGCTCTTGATATTTAACTAAAATCCCTGGTACCTGGATTCAATGCTCTCCAGCCATCAGCTAGCCCAAGCTCATCCAACGTAATTTTTACTGCTTTAGACTTCTTGCTCAGGGGTTTCCCATTCCCAGGTAATTTTCCAAACTCCTATTAAGAATACAATTATAGTCTCCTCCAACTCTAGTTTCCCTGGCAAGTAATAAAGCTACTTCTTTGAAAAAGGTGAGGTTATCTTCATTCGGTGCATAGATGCTCATGATAGTAAACTCTTCACCTCCCCCTCCCATCGAGCCAAAAGCGAACACATATCTACCCTGCTCATCTTTAACCTCTTTTTCTACCACAAAATAAACTGATCTATTAATTAATATTGCAACTCCCCACTTTCTACTATAAGGGCAATATGAATAATAGATGATCTACCCACACTTTTTTTTTGTGTTCCACATCTCCTAAATGTGTTTCTTGTAATAGAGCTATAGAGCAATTAAGTTTTTTCAACAGAGCCAATTATTTTTCCTTTTAATGGGGTGATTGATTCCATTAATATTATAACTGATTATGTTGAAAGTGGCCATGATACAATATCTCTCTTACTACATCACCACCCCTCTCCCACCTTCAACCAAACTCGGCATTTTTATACTATAATAACTGAAAAACTTGTAACAACCTGCCAATGCCTAGAGAACTATTTACAAAAGAATATAACCCACAAAACACAACAAAACCAAACAAGACTCCAGAAACACAGTTGGACTTCTAAAATTCTTGATAAAACAAATTATTATAACTGCTTTTTATCTTATCAAGACCACCCCTGATAATAATTAGGCAGAGAATAACGACACCTGCTTCTCTCTGGGGAACACACACACAGTGCGTCATAGCTTCAAACCACAGAGAAAATATATCCCCCTGGTTGAGTTGTTGCCCTCCTTTGGTGATTCCTTTTCCTTTTCTGTCTGCTTAACAAAATTTAACTCCTCCCCCCCCCACGAAACTGCATTGTATATCAAAATATGGCAGTTATGCTGGTAAATAGCTGTACATGTTGGCGAAGACAGTTAAATATTACTCACACCCAGAAATTATTAATCAGTCCAAAAAAGACACCGTTCATAATACCTCGTTCTTTGAAAGAAAAATGTAATCGTCCTCTTCTTATGTCAGGAAAGCTCTCATGTTTGTCTCCAACAGCGCAGCGCTCCCTCCTCCTCGCCCCCTACGTTGCACCTGCCATACCTCGCTGATGAGTCGCTGCTCCAGCTTCTCCCTCCCACTCACCGGCACGGAGATGCCCAGGTTGTTCAGTGCAGGTAAAGCTTCAATCAAGGAAGGAAAGGTCCTCACTCCGGCATCCAAGTTTATTCTCAGCTGCACTGGGAAGCGACAACTTGCTTGCACACCTTTCTGTTTTAGCTGTTTGATCATGGCACGGACTTTTGCTCTTCTTTTCTGGACCTCAGGAGAGTAGCCCTGATCAAAATAGATGATTCTGCCTTGTTTCTGAGCCCATGCTTAACACAGTACCGCCTCTTTTACTGTATAATCCAAGAAGCGTACAATGACTGAGCGCGGTGGTGCAGAGGGTGTCGGCTCCGTGATCAGGGATTGCTGGGCTCTTTCAGTGTGTATATTTAAGTCCTCTGTCAGTCGAAGTGTCGTTTTAATTAACTGTTTGACAAACCACACCAAGTCTCCTTTCTCACTGCCCTCAGGTATCTGATAGATTCTTAAGTTATTTCTTCGTAAGCAGTTCTGGAGATCATCACAAGCTGCGGTCAGAGCGGCTTCTCGCTTCAACAGGTATTTAAGTACTCTCTCATGCCGGAACCGTGCGTCCTTGTTAGCACTAATTCTGGACTCACGCTCAGGAGATTTCTGCTCCAGCAGGTCCAGTCGTTCCTTCAGGTCTGTCACCGAGGTCTCCAGTCTAGACAGGGATGCCTTGGTGTCTGAAAACAACTCTTGATTTTCTTTTCTCAGCTCTTTCAACTCACATAGTAACACAGCCATACCTTTTTGTCGTCTTTGCTAGCTTCAGCCTGTTCTGGCGCTAGCTATATCTTTTTGTCTTTGCTTTCTCTTTGTATTTCTTGTTTTCCAATGTGTTTTGAAGTCCAAGACTTGTGTTCCTCTACTCTTTTCTTAGCAAAAATATCCTTCATAGATAGTCAAAAGTAACTTAGCAGCTATTATTCCTCGAGTTTCGTGGGAGGGAATGCGAGGCAGGTCAATACTGAATCATGGCGTCACCGGAAATCTGATAAGCTGAAGGCCATTTACATTTAAAAACTGCATTAGCAATTTGTGAAATTCTTCAGTCCAATTCCAGGCGAGAGAATATGCACAGCACATCTCAATGTTAATTTTAAAAAAAAGCTAAAGGAATATTTGGGTATAGAAATGTCATTCATTTACATTAGAAGTGGTGACAGGACCCTCCAAGCTGAGCAATACAGAGGCCATGGATAGTCTCATCCTCTGCAATAAAGGGGAAAGAAGCACTGTAGGAGCCAGCTGAAAGATCACACAAAGCTGGTATCTGAAATAGCGGGTGAGTTATTAAAAACTGGTGTGCACCAGGAGACCAGCCAAAGCTGATACAGCAGAGCATAAATTTAGTACAGCTTTTACAAACTCATTTGACAAGATTACAGGTAAAACTACATTTTCATAAGAGAATGGAAGCTACAGGAAGGCTTAATTAAGTAAGAGACTGGATCCTAATTACAGAATAAAATGATTATCCGCAGGTCTAGCAGTAAATCCAACAGTATGGCACACGCTGTTACACAATTAGTGAAGTTTCTGAAACTTGGGTGTTGTCACTGCTACATTACATGTCTCTACTTTTGTCTACAGCTTCCAGTTACTACATTAGCACAATCTACATCACTATTTACTAGTTATTAGCCCTCTCTGTCCTTTCCTCCTATAATCAACATAAAGAATAAACAAATCATGACATCAGCAGATATGCTTCACTACTCTTAAAAAACAGAGCCTAATCCTATCCTACCAAATGAAAACATTATATTTCTTTATGAAAAATTACGTAGCTCATTGCTAACGGGCACATCACATTAAACATCTGCTGAGGTTCTTTAGTCTTTCCATCAATCCCCAAATTATTATCATGTCAAGTTATAATACAAATAAAATTTAGGATAATCCACCTGAATCAATAATTACCTTCAGCACAAAGTCCAAGGGCTTCATAAGTGATGAGTTCATTCGCTGAAAAGCAGTCATGAAGTTCAATAACATCCACATCAGTGGGACGCACACCAGATTCATCATAACATTTTTCTGCTGCTTCCTTTGTCATATCAAAGCCAACCTGCAAAACAAAAATAAACAAAGGCCCTTCTAATTTGTTCTTCAGAGCTGTGCATATCACTGGCAGAGCCAGCATCAATTGTGCTTCCTCAAATGGTGAGCCTCTGCAGTTCTCCTGGAAAAGATATCATTTCCACAATAGCACCAGGTGGGGATTTCCAGGATTTAGTTCCAACAGCAAGGAAGGGTGACACCTGACTATATCAGGATGATGAACAACTTGGAGGAGAACTTACCACTCCCTTAAGCCTCCTGCCTTTTCCCTTGTTCTCTTGTGTGGATGCAAGAGCAGCCTAGACACACATTGCTCTGATCAGTATTATGTGGTCTATTACAATCTGATAATTTTATGATCTAATTTTTAACTGGAAACTTAATTATATTGATCAAAATGATTACAGCCAGGATGAATGAAAAGGAACTCCCCACTTAGAACTTTGATCTTATACCTATTTCTACTTTTGATCCAAAGCTTCACACATACTCAGAAGTGAAAATCTTGGGCCTGGGAATTGTCTAATATTTACAATTTCATACAGTTATTTTAAAAGCCCACAGAATAAAATTTGATTAATCAGTAACCAAATACCACTTTCTAGACATTTTAATGTTGGGAATGACCACTTTCTGGTCATTTTCATCATTAAACTGTTGCAAGTGGTGGGAACAGCCAATACTTACGTCAGTGGATGAAGAAACATAAAACTGCATCTCTTCCATACTAAACCCGCCTGATCCCACCCCATTTGGCCAATACCACATAACCAGAAAAAACGGTTAAAACAATCATTGGTGGCAAGTTACAGATAAACCTACTACTACCTATGGTAATAAATATAGCTGACAAAAATTCTATGTCTAAACGAGGTAAAGATTAACACAATGAACATATCACACAAAATAATCCTGTCATCAAGCCAAAGTATTAGGTGCAACAGATGTTTCTATATTCTTCAGTCCAAAGTCATTCGTCTGTAATCTCAAACAGCTTTATAGATTCTAATGTCTATAAAAAGCACCAGTTTTCGTGATAGATGATTTGAGGATTTACCGACTCTATTAAAAGTACATGGATTTTCTTTGAGAATACTGGGTTTTCATTTCGATAGCATCTGGTGCATCGGGCACCAGGATCTGAGTATTTAGGAACATTCATGGAATTTTATATTTGCTTGAACATCTTGGTGATTGTCACAGAATTTAAAGAGAGAAAGCCGTCCTGAGGAAAAACGTTCCACCATTGCACTTCCGTGTTACGTTTCCCAATGACTGTTTCAGAAGTAAAGATCAGCTCCTCTCAGAGCATTCAAGTCACGACTGATCATGTGTTCGTGCTTCCTGGAATTCATGAGAAGACATGTTCCACATCTTCATGGAGTCCATGTCCACTTTTGTCAGGGATTAATAAGGTTGTACGTAGGTACTAATAATATAAGCATACATCATGTAAGAGAATAGAATTATTTTCCATAACATTTTCTTTTGTTAGTCATCAGAAGTAGTACATGTACCTGTAATAAAAATAACGTTCATTGCATGCTATTTTTGATATCCAAAAAAGTAAATCTTATGAATATCAAAAATGCTGAGTCACGGGTCACCAGGAAGTGAATTTAATCAAGAAAAGTTTTAAAGCAAGGTTTGAAACCAGAAGATTATTTCCACTATTCAGAATCCAAATGAATCAAATGTTATTTTCCCTTCTTTACAACCTTCCTCACATTGACAAACTCCAGACTCGTCATTAACTCAGTGTCATTCTAGGACTGCCATACTTCACTATTCCCCTAACAACACCACCGGACTATTAATGCAATTTACTCTGTTACCTTTGCCTCAAGCCCCTACTCCTAAATCTTCTCAGTCAGTTGGAATTCTGGAAAACATTAATAAAATGCACCATCTCTGTTCAGAATGCTTCAAAAATTGAGTTCCAGTAACTAATCCCTACCCATGAGATACTGCTAATTCATAAATGCTGTATTTCTTGGCTTCATGTTTGGTTATCATAATGAAACACAGGGTACATTATTCTCCCATTGAACTGTACGTGTTGATACATCCACATTATTCATCTGAAATCAGTAACACCATTGAAGAGATTGAAAACCATCCGTGTTGGATTTCAACACCTCCCTCTGTAATTGGATCTTGGAATCCTGACATAGAGACCACAGACAGTCCGTATTGCCAGCGATATCTCCAGCTCCATCATGTTGAGTACCGGTGCCCCCCCAGGTCTGTGTGCTCAGCCCACTCCTGTTCACACTGCTAACGCACGACTGTACTGCCAAATGCCTTTCTCGCCACATCATTAAGTTCACTGAGAACACGACAGTGGTTGGCCTCATCAGCAATGTGGCATGAATGGAGGAGGCAGAGCAGCCTGTAGACTGGTGCAAACACAACAGCCTGAGTCACAATGTGGACAAGACTAAAGAAATGACCGTGGACTTCAAACTCACCACTCCCAAGTGCACATCAACGTGTTCTCCATGGAGAGAGTCACAAACATCAAGTTTCTTACTGATGATCTCGTCACCTCTTTAGCCATGAGAGCGGAGTAGTGCCTCCACTTCCTGAGGAGACTAAGGCAAGTGAAGCTTCCCCCACCCCCATTCTCAGCATATTCTACCTGAACACAGTTGTGAGTGTCCTCACTGGCTGCATCACTGTTTGGTGTGTGAATTGCAGTGCATTAGATCACAAACCTTGCAACTGATAGTGAGGACAGCTGAAAACATCATTGAAGTCTCCCCTCCTCCATTTGGGACATATACCAGAACCACTGTATATGCAGTTCATCCAGCATTGTCATTCCACGGAGGAAGGTGCCGCAGCACAAGAACTATAACTGTCAGGTTGAGTAACAGCTTCTTCCCCGCAGGCTGTTAGATTTCTTAACCCCCTGCTGCACACCCGTATACCCTGTCTGAATGCCCTGCCGATAACCAACCCCACACACATACACACACACACACTTACTTCTTCTTCCATTGTCCATCGAAATCCGATGACGATGTCCACTCCTTTAACGGTGAGATCTTTGATGACTGTACAGTCCTATCCTGGACCCACAAGCTCTATTGCAGGTGGGACATGTGCATGTGGTAGCGGTGGTGGTAGTGATGGTGACCATGGCTGCATTTCTCCTGGCTCTCTTCTGCTGTCTTCTGGTTGTTCTTTCCATCTCCAGAATATGAACCCCATCCCTATACAGGAGCGATACGATCAGCAGCAACATCCTCCAGGCCCTCGGGTCTGATCTTGCACTTCCTTAAAGCATTCTTCCTCTGATCCTTACAGCGCTTCTTCAGCCCTCCAGCTGAACGTCGACCATGATGTAGCTGGCCGTATAACACACTGTGGGGTAGCTGACATGGGGGTATCCATATCACTTGCCCCAGTCACTGCAGCTGTTGCTGGGTGATCATGGCCTGAATACTTCTGCAGTTGATCCTTACATGTACTTCAGTGTGAGGCACCCGCTCATGCCAGGTAATTCCCAGGATGCGCAGAAGGCAGCTTATGTGGAAGCACTCCAAGGACTTGATGTGACAGCTGTAGGCTACCCAAGCTTCACAACCATAAAGGAGGGTGGTGACACAGCGACCTTTGTGGAGGGACGAAGGCTCCTGTTCTGAAAGACTCCACCCCGAAGTCTCCCAAAGGCAGCTGATGCCTGTTTAATGCGGCTCTGGATGTCGTCGTCAATGCTGCTATCCTCAGAGAGAATGCTCAGATTCTCAGATATTTGAAAGATGGCACTACTGACAGCTTTTCATCACCAACAGTGAAGGCAGGTAGGGTGGGTGGGACACTAGTACTCCATTGGCAAACCACTTCCGTCTTGGTGGTATTGACAGTCAGCCCATCCTGCTGTACGCTCTCACTGCCACAGCAAGGACAGTCTGAAGATCCTCCAGAGTATGGGCCACAAGAGCACAGTCAGTCGCGTACTGCAGCTCCAGGACCCGTTCTCTGCGGAGTTTGGTGGTTGCGTGGAGCCTCCTGATGTCAAAGAGGTTGCCATCTAATCTGACGTCCACTGCCCTAAATCACAAAATCGCAGACGTACTCTCACTCTGCAATGGTCACTTCTTGTCTTTCTTGTTGCTGTTTTCACATATTTATATGACTACCGTAGATTCCGGATTTTAAGCCGCTACTTTTTCCCCACATTTTGAACAGCTTTGAACTCTGCGGCCTTTAATACGGAGCGGCTAATACATGATTTTTTCATGGCCGCCAAAAACATTTTGCCTCGTAACAGTAGACCAATAAAATTGATGAGTAGTTCACAGAGGTCCAATGAAATTGTACGATAAATCAAGCGCACTTTCACAATTAAATTATTGTAAATCAGTCATTTGTACTCACCCTCATCAACATGGAAAACACTCGAAGAAAAGCATTGTGCTGCCTTTATGGCAGTTATTTAGTTTATAATATTTTTGCTTAGTAATTCATTTGTTAGTTAAAGTTAGAACTGTTTTAACTATATTTGTTTTCTGTACTACATCGCGGGATGCTATGACGTCACACCTGGTTTCGCCGCGTCTTGTGGGAAAACGCCGGTTTGCGATAAACGGGACGGCGGGGGGGAGCGGCGGAGCGAAAACGCTGCTTTTAAGTTAAAGGCGATCAATAACTTTTCCTGGTAGGCTGCAGTATATATATTTTTTACCAGTCGTTAGGAGATATCGGAATGTTGTTCAGTAAAGAAGTATACGCAACGTATATTTAAAAGTAGCCGCGTTACAGGCACGGTTCGAAAAAAAGCATTTGCAATATGTATTTGTTTTTGTTACCATATGGATTTAATTAAAAGTTAAAAAATCCTCACGTGTAATATCTTTCTGTGTAAATATCTCATATTACAACGTGGGACACCTGCGGCCGAAAATCCAGTGCGGCCGAAAATCCAGTGCGGCCTAAAATCCAGTGCGGCCTAAAATCCAGTGCGGCCTGTACAAGTAAAAAATTGATTTTATTTCTAAAATTAGAGCCAGCGGCTTTTAATCAGGTGCGCTCTGTAGTCCGGAATCTATGGTACTTGTTTTATCAATAGTGCCCTGTCTTACATAAACATGCCACTTGTACTTTATGTCAACCTGTCGACCTTTAGGCCATGTTACTCGGACTTGTGATAATTTTATTTCACGGCTGTATACACTGGATTGTTCTTTTGACCCCCGATACGCAAACAACACAATGCTGACTGCTATTTCTAAAGAGAAGCTCCGAGAAATACTAGATAAAGTCTTTGAAGAAAGTGCAAAGAGAGGATTGACCATCAACTGCAAGAAGATTGAATGTATGGTTGTCACAAAGTAGAAAGAAATACAGAAATGTGAACTGAAAGTGGGCAACAAAATAAACTTGGAGGTTCAATTACTTGGGGAGCATAGTAACATCTGACAGTAGGGCTGATGTTGAAATTAGAAGGAAGATTGGGATTGCTAAATGCTTGTTCCAGTGTTTGAGCAAGATACTAAAGCATGACAATTTCCATGGGTACAAAACTCAGTGTAGCAGTGCTATGCTCATTCTTCACTAACAAATGGAAGCGAATATTGGACAATATCAAAGTAAAATGAGGGAAGACTCGAAGGTGCAGAAACGTGGTTTTTGAGAAATATGATGAAAATATTGTGGAAGATCAGTGTAACAAATGAGGAAGTGTTGTGAAAAGCCGGAATAAGAAGAGAGCTGATATCATTAATCAGGAAACAGCAGCTATAATTTCTGGGACATTTACTGAACAAAGAGAAACTTAAGCATCTCACGGTGATGGGAAAAATCATTGGAAGAAAAAGTCACTCCATAGCAGATGACATTCATGAGTTACATCAAGAAATGGACAGGCAAAAGTTTTGAAGAGTTTATTAATACTTCCCAGATTAAAGACAGATGGAAGACCATAGTAGCCCACATCCTTTGACACGGTACATAATGATAATGATGATAATGTGCTAGATTATAACTATGTAGTGTGTTTTGAACCTAGGCCCCAGAGGAATGATGTTTCATTTAGCTGTATACATGTGTATGGTTGAATGACAGTAAATTTAAGTCAAACATGCAACTAACAACAAGCTATAGCAACTTAACTGATATGGCTATTTACAGAAAACCACATGGAAGACATTATTTGATTTAAATCCTTCACAAATTTGTAGTAATGCTTGGTACACTTCACCTTTAATATGAACCCTGCAATGCAAAGCTCTGTTGATAATTGTTTCTTTCCAAAAGTGAGACATCTCCACCTAATGGCTAACTTAGGAATTGAATCCCATCGCAAAGGTTTGTCTTCGCTGCCTTCAGAATTGACACCAGAATCCATCCATTTCTCTTCCCCTCTTTCGTTGAAATCCTGATGAAGGTTCTTGGCTGAAAGGTCAACTATTTATTCCTCTCCATAGATGCTACATGACTTGCTGAGTTCCTCCACCATTTTCTGTGTTTTGTCCATCATGCTGTTTTCTATTTCAATTGTTACATAGGCTAGGACCATTAAGCTAGGGACCACTGCTTCATTCTCCCTTCTATCCTACATTTAAAACAATGGTGGCATTTTACACCACTTTTCCTTCTCTAAAGTATTGCAATTAATATAAAGTATTAGTTACCACGCACAGAGGGAATTTGCTATGTTCAAATGCAACCTTCCTTCCAAAAACTCAAATTCACCATTTAATTTTTCCACTGTCATAGCCAGTGAATGTCACAAGATTTATAACCAATTTATGGATCCCACAAATTGCGATTACATTATGAAAATACACTAATCAGTAAGGTAGATTAATGAGTTTCATTGATCCTGATGTTAGATTCTACCCTTAATCTTTCGTTCACTCTCAGAAACCTTTGGAATTGGTATTAGCACTAACAATTAGCTGAGGCAATTTTAAGTTATTTTTCATTTTTCTCCTTTACAGTCAGTCATTACAGCACAACCCCAATATTATTAACAAGTTATGGTCCAGTTGAGAACATGATCCTACTATTTTCAATAACTGATGGCTGGAGTTTATGCCAGTGAGTGGAATCATTTGTCTGCAGGATACAGATTTCAATTTGATCTCAAATCACAAACAATAGTTTTATTTCTGGCTGGAATAGGTTTGCAATAGGTAAATTGACAATTCATAACAGGCAGGTGCTATTTCAACACTATCTTGAAAACTGTGCAATAAGAGAACCTACTTCAGATTCAACTCTGAAGACCAGGGTATCAAAACAGCAAATCTGTTTTCAGATGTTCACGTATATTAATAAACAGCAACCAATGGCTTTCAAAGGGACTACGGCTCACAGGCAGCATAAACACTTGTTAAAATAGTACTGGAGTGAGTGAAAATAGTTCAAGCATTGCATTATCCATGCCCTGCCCAAACCACTCATCTTGGTTTGGAAAAAACTGAAAATTCAAAAAAATTGTAACTTAAAAATCTTAAAATATTGCATACAAGTAGTTCTTCCATTTACAAAGATCAGACATAAAATTGAAAATCCTACCGCCTTAATGCAACTGTTTTCTTGAAAGGTGCTGGCCAAATCAGTTATCATTTCCTGGGCAAGGATTTCAACAGCTTTGGACTCCAGTCCATGTCTCCGTACAAATTTCTCACTTGCCAGGATTGCTGCTCCTGCCCCATTAGATGTTGGGCTAGTTAGCAAAAAAAAAAAAAATCACAAGTCAAAACGTGGAAATATTTCTCTATTTATTTTATTGATTACAGTAAGTTCAAACAAAAATTTAAAAAATTCTGGGATAGAAGAGCTTTGTTTAACTGCTATTTTGGCCCCGACTTTCATGACCCTTCCTGATTTTACTGTACTGCATTCTTAGCAGTTGTTCTTTATGTGTGGTCATAAACAAAGGTTTTAAATCATGAAAAAGCATCATCAAATACCACCAGCACCAAACTCATCCATCACTATCTCCAGATACATCTTGAACTAGGAGCTGACAGGATCAGACAGTGACAGTCCTGGCAAGATGGCACCAGCGACATGTTGCAGACAGCTCACCAAACAACTATATACTCTTCTTCTTTGAGACATACTTCTTCTCAATTGTGGATCAGTTGCAGCCTGTAATTTCTCTCTTAAGGATGTATTTTCGAATTTTTAAGCTGTACTTCTGTGAGCAAGATTAAAATTGTTGAAGACAAGAGCAGAAAACAAACAGCTGTTCAGCACCATCTGTCTGCATTTGACCGGTCACCCTCTCTTCTCACTACTGCCATCAAGTGGTAGGTGCAGAAGTCACGGGTCACACAACACCAGGCTCAGGGGCAGTTGTTGCCCTTCTGCCTCTGGGCTCCTGGACGAGCTTCACTTGCCTCAGTGCTGAATGTACTCCACAGCTGTGGAATCACTTTTCATGTTCTATGTCCTTGATTACTTTCCCCCCCCCTTTTTGTGCAATTTGATTAAGCTGCTTCAGTGCTGAACAGACTTTGCAGCTGTGGCCTACAGCTATTGGGCTCCTGGGCTGGTTTTACATGCCTCAGCAGATCCAAAGCTGTTGACTCATGTTCAGGGTCACTGTGGCTAATGTTCTGAGTTTTATTTGCTTATTTTTTATTATTTGCACGATCTATTCTTTTTCTTACCCCCACACATTGGGTGCTTGATGGATTTTGTTTTGTGAGGTTTCTCTTTAAGCAGATTCTACTGTGCCTCTTCATTTTGTGGCTGCCTGCAAGGAGATGGATCTTCAAGGTTGTGTACTGTATACATACTTTAATAATAAATGTACTTTGACTTGAACTTTAATGTCCAATCAGAAAGGTATCCTCAACAAACTGGATCCCATGATACTTCCCAGCACCAATGACCATCTCATGCTGTCAGACGATGAACTGGAATTCTCTTCCCGAAATAAACAAAGACAGATATTCATTGTCAGTTGTCAAGAGAGTCATGTTGTACCTTTGACCAAGCTGGCAAAGTCCTGAAGGACATGCTAGTGAGATATGATCTACAATAGGTGTTGACACAACTTGAGTAGAGATAAACCTAGTTGACCTCATTCTCACCAATTCACTTTCTGCAGATGTAACTGTCATGGCAGCATTAGTGAAAGTGACAAATCAGATGAGAGCACACCCTACCCACATCACGCAGTTTAGCAAAACCACCACAAAACTGAATAGATTAGAATGAACAGAGGGGTGCCAAGACAACAAATGCATTTTCCGGTAGACCAAAACTAGACATCCTTTGGCATATACTTGTAACTTCATGTTTATCATCTCTCTCCTACATCATTAGTAACAATAAAGGGATCAAGGCCAATTCGAAGAAGTACAGAAGTTGGAAGCAGCACCAAACATACCTCATAACAATGTCTCAAACTGATGAAACTGAAAAACAGGACTACAAAGCAACATTGGAGTTAAAGGTTATGTCAGAGGGTGATTCCTCCCTGCCCATCTGCATAACAGTTTAAATTCTTCTTTCTAATGCCTCTTCTTTCCCTTCCAAGGTGGCTGGGGTCCTGTCAGAGTCCATGATCTACAGCTGCACACAAACTACAGTTCTTCATGGTGGCGTGTTCCTGTTCTTGAAGCTCGCTGATTGGCCGCATTTCAAAATCTCCAGGAGCAGCCTGGGGACAGGCACCTTCGGGGTGCGGCCTCACACAGCCCTGTGGACTCATTTTCTCACTTGTGGCGTGAACTGAGATGTCGCAGGAGACCGGAACACCAAAACAGTGGATACAGCTATCGGAGGCCTCTGTACTTGCTCGCTCTCTCTCTCTCTCTCACAATGGTGAGAGAGAGTTTGCTGTCAATTCTGGAGTCAGGGAAATGAAATAAAAGCAGTGCCTCAGACTGTAACATTGAAACAGCAAGCGATTTGTCTCCCGTCTTGCTGTGGAAGGACTGATACTTCCCTCTCCCTTGTTGGTGAGGGAGAGCCTGTGCCCCATGTTGAATTGTCAGGCGAACAAGTTTTTGTTGGACTGCAGATCATAGTCTCTCTTTAGAAGCTTTGTTATTGCTTGGTGCTGGGCGGTGGGTGCTGATGCTTCCTGCTAGAATAAGCCGGGGGGGGAGGGGATATGCCTGATGCTTTAGCTGCTGTTTGTGCATGGAAGGGAGGGGAATTCGCTGTTCTTGTGTTTTTATTTTGTCATCCATTCTTTTTTTGGGTTTCGTGAATATCTGAGGAGAGTAAGGATTCCAGGTTGTATATTGTATCCATTCTGATATCAAATGGAACCACTGAATATCAACAGCAAAAGCAGTGCACCTCAGTCAGAGGTAATCCATAAAGAGCACATCAGCTCAAATCACTCTAAGCCTGTGACAGCGGCAGATAATGAACCAGCAAGTGAAAGGAAGCAGTCTTATGAACGTATTCATATGGTTCCTTTTCCTCACAAAAATAGCATATGGACAATAAAGGATCCTGGCTGAGTCAAGAGGCCATGTCCAGTTGAGCTGCTGAGATGCCCAGAGACCCTGGAGCAATCTTCCTACCCAAGCAGGCCAGGAGGCAAATGGCCCCATCACTATCCGAGTGACACTTCTGGTTGTTTATTTTAAAAAATGTGACCAGACAACAAACTGAACAAGTAGCCCAAGCTTACCAGCACTGCAGGAGAGTCAGGAATTCAAAGATCTGACGAGACTTCATCACCTGATCAATACTGAACTCCTGTTGGAACTGGGAATATCTAAATTTTAAAAAATATAATTAAAATGAGGTCCAAATTTGTGATGACTGTACTTCATATTCAATATTTCAACCTTAGAACAGTCAACAAAAATAAGGTTGTTGCAGTTCCTGAATAAACCAAAGATTTGGAAGTATTTGATTTATTTTACCAATCTGAATAGCCACTCTAAGGGAGTAGACCCAAAAAAAAGAGGCGGAAGGTATACATTATGGAAAAATAAACAATTGGAGACAAGGATTATGGTAGAAAAGTAGACAAGGCCACTGATTAGATCAACTACAGTACTGAATGAGGGGCTAGCACAAAAGGCTTAATGGCCCAATCCTGCGTTTCTTATTGTTATTTTTCCTGTCTTTTTCCCCACCAAATGCCATGGCTCATGATCCCTCTAACTCCTCAGTCATAACAGCTCAGGCAAATAATCGAACAACGATTCCCATGTTTCTGAAGTAATTTGGAAGGAAAGTAAAAGACAAAGAGATTTATTCTCAGTGAGATGGGATACTCTATGGTTTTGTTTGGAATCAGAATACTTTATACAGAACGTTCCCTTGACATAATAGTTTGTGGAGTACAAGGTACCGTAGGGCGACAATTAGCACAGTGGTTAGTGTAATGTTTTACTGCACCAGCGATTAGAAGATTGGGGTTCAAATCCCTGTGACTATGTGTTGCTGCCTGGTTTCCTCCCATATTTTTCAAGAAGATGTATAGGCTAAGGTTAGTAAGTTGTGGGCAGGCTATGTTCTCACCTGAAGCACTGTGACATTTCCATGCTGACCGCTTGGGGCTGTGCTGGCCCTTGACACAAAATCATACTTTTCACTGTATGTTTCAATATTTCGATGTATAAGTGACAAAGCTAATCTTTTAAAAAAAAAATCACTAAATACTGGAAAAAGCCAATGAGTAAAGTCTTTTATTTTTTCATCAAGCTTTTTTCTTGTGTTCTTCAACTGACTTTTACTGAAGCCAAAACCAACAGTAGGATCAACTTTCTGGCAATAATTTGTTTTGGATTTAAACTACTAGCCTTGAACCTAAAAGTTAGGTCAAACACACAACAAAATTGTCAGTGTCATCCTAATTCCCCTCTACTACTAATGAAACAAAATTTTGAAAATGACCACCAAAATACTTAATTTCAAGTAAATAAATCCCTGAGAGTTATGAGTGACTAAAATGTAAATTAGTACTTGCAATTTTGGACTATGACAGCCAAAAGCTTTATTATTGAGAGAATATGACAAGATTAATACATCTTGGCTCTAGATATGTTTTTTAAAAAGAAATTTGGGATTATAGATTAAGGAAAGCAAACGAGTGCATTCATCATTTCAAATCAAAGATCAAGTTACTTAATAAAAGTTCAAAGGACATGTCACAATCACTTCTCACATGAACTTCAATAACCTAAACATTCTGAGGTTCTGCAAATAAAAGATAATAACAAGAAGATAAAAAGCTTAATCCTTTGACAGCTAAATGCCAGCGAGAAAAAATATATACATAAAACATTAATCCTGCAAAATCACATGGAGAGAGTGGACTGAAGATTACAAATGATTTAGAGATATATTTTATGCCCTTGTAGAAGAGTCAATATTCTGACCTGTTTATTATCAAAAAGAGACCAGACCAAGCCAATGACCTCAATGGCAGTCTACAACATCCAAAACTGCGTCACAGCTAACACAGAATTAATACCTTCGCTTCATCCCATAAAAATTCCAAATATTGAAAATATAAAGATTCATTATTTAGATATTCATCACAAGTTTTGGATCCTTTCCAAGGATTCCAAATTGTCAATATCTTCATTATGCTCAGCCTTTATAACAATTCTGCAACATTAAACTTTTAAAACCATAATTTTTAATAGAAATCTCATCCTTCAAAATTCTTTTCATTATTACTGCCCTGGCTTATGAACATTAAGAACAAAAGAACATAGGAAATAGCAGCAGGAGTAGACCATCTGGTCCATCGTACCTGCTCCACCATTCATGGCCATGGACTGATCTGGATTCATGGACTCATCTCCATCTACTTGCCTTTTCCCCATAACCCTTAATTCCCTTACTATCCAAAAACCTATCCTACTTTGATAGATATCTTTCACCTAGATACATCAACAAAAATAATACAAACATCACTGTCAATGATTAATCAAAAACAAGCAACCTTTACTTACGGGTTATTTGTAGAATGCTTGTGATTTTTCCAAGCTATCTTGGCAAAGTGCTCTGGTTTTGTCCCTGCAATTAAAAAAAAAACAAGAGGTAATGTACTGGAAACATATCATACTGAATCTTTAAATAGGATGAAATACAATACAGGCTTGTACAATTCAAGTCTTCCCTCTGCTAACTATGAGGTTTCTTTGCAAATCACTCTTCCTGATGCAAGATTTCAACCCGAAAATGTTGACAATTCTTCTTCCCATCAGCAGATTGTTCATCGCTCTGGATATGTTTGCAACTTCAAATTAATCTACATTGAAGTTAATTTAAAACTACTTCGAAGAAGACTTCATTGACACTGTTCTTCAGCCAACTTGCATGGATGTTAACACAGAGAATGAAGACAGACCAACATTTTCAGAGCTTCTATGAGTCATGTATAGATTCCAAGTCATTTCCCAAAAAAGTTGAAGAAAGTTTAAGTGTGAATTTTATACAATGGCAAATTCAAAATTTTTTAAAAAGCCACAGACATTGGCAACACACTAAAAAGAGAGCATGAGTTGATCTAGTCTGTGGAATTAGGCAAATAATAAACAGGAAACTGACTTCTCTCATATTAGGAAGAGGACTGAGGTGAAGATCAGTCCATTACACTCCCACTAAGAAAGTACAATCAGGGTGAGGCGAGCTAGATCTTGGAGTCTGCAAAAACATGGAACCAGCAATAATTATTATAAGAAGCAGACAACATTTCTGGTTTTAGTTCCTTTGTCAGAACTCAATGTTGACCACTTTCCTTTCCATAGATGCTGCCAGATCTGCTGAGTGTTTTTGGATTAGATTTCCGGCATCTTCAGAAGTTTGATTGCCAACAGCTGTCAAGAGGATGTTAAAGACTCTCAGGTGAGGACAGCCAGCAGCAAATGCTGTGGTCACAAGGCTGCAAAGAGTTTGGAGAAATACGAGAACTGGGCTGAGAAGAAAACGATAGCCCAGCAGTTTAAAGCAAGGCAGCATAGGTAACATGAGCAAACAGTGAGTGAAAATGAACCTTAAAAGTTAAGTGAGAATAGAAAGGTATGCAGGTTGTGCAAGAGATCTACAAGAGTATCCATTAGTGTGACATACAGCAGTTAATGATCCTAGATTCCAACAACTTTGCAAATCCTAATACACCTCTACCGATGTTATTAAAAAAGTGTAGTGTGAAAATTCCCATATAAATGTTTACATAAATATTTTTAATTCACGGAGCTAACTTTGTGATAGCTCACTGAGGAGGAAACCAGAGGTCCATAAACCAGTCCTCATCGGGGAATCAGGGGAGAAGAGGGTTGGCAATTTTAAATTTCTTGGTATTATCATTTCAAAGGATCTGCTCTAGGTCCAAAATGTAAGCGCCATTGCGAAGTAAGCATGCCAGCACCTCAACTTTCTGAGAAGTCTGTGAAGAATTAGCACGTCATTTAAACTTCCACAAACTACTACAGAATCCCATCTAGGCCTCTTACAGTATGGGCGTCCCAGTTGCATACAATCCAGAAATTCCTGGTATGGAAATATCAATGCCCTTGTATAGAAAAGCCTACTAAAAGTAGTGGATATGGCCCAGTCCATCATGGGTAAAGCCCTCCCTACCACTAAGCACATCTACACAGAGCACTGAAACAGGAAAGCAGCATCTGTCATCAAGGAGCCCCTCCTCCCACACCAACTATCCAGGCCATGCACTCTTCTTGCTGCTGCCATCAGGAAGAAGGTACAGGAGCCACAGGACACACACCACCAGGCTCAGGAACAGTTATTACCCCTCAACTATCAAGTTCTTGAACCAGAGGGGATAACTTCAGTCAGCTTCCCTTGCCCCATCACTGAACTGTTCCCACAACCTATGAACCCCCGTTTGAGGACTCTTCATCTCATGTTTTGGTTATTTATTGCTCATCTATTATTATTTGTTTTTTTTCTCTTACATTTTGTATTTGGACAGTTGTATTTTTGCACATTGGTTTTTGTCTGTCCTCTTGGGTGTGATCGTTCATTGATTCTATTGTGTTTCTTGTATTTACTGTGATTGCCCCACAAGAAAATAAATCTCTGGGTTGTATATGACTGCGACACCTATACTGTAAGAGGACTAGACAGGATAACAAATAAACTCTTCTCGAGCCCGTAAAGAGTTGGGATGGATGGGAAAGTTTGTCAAGTGTATTCAGGAAAGTTTTGTAAATCAGTACATAGAAGTCCCAAAAACAGAGCACGCAATATTAGATCTGCTTTGAAGGGATGACAGGACAGGTGACAGAAGTTTGTGTAGGGGAACACTCTGTATCTAGCAATTACTAGTTTCAAGGTAATTATGGAAAAGGGTAGGTCTGGTCCTCAAACTGATATTGTAAATTGGAGAAAGGACAATTTTGATGGTATCAAGAAGGATCCGTCGAATGTGGGTTGGGACAGGCTGTCTTCTGGCAAAGGTGTACTTGGTAAGTGGGGGCCTTCAAAAGTGAAATTTGAGAGCTGACCGAGGAGGAAACCAGATCTTAAATGGATTTTTTTACAGCAGTGGTTACTTGGCAAGACGGACACAGAGCTTATATAAGTGAGGAAAATCAGCAGAAAGGTCAGGGACCCTATACAGATTACAGAGGAGGAGATGTTTGCTGTCTTGAGGCAAATTCAGGTGGACAAATCCCCAAGGCTTGACAAGTTGTTCCTGCGAACCCTGCGGGAGGCAACTGCAGAAACGGCAAGGGGCTGAGCAGATATTTAAATCATCCTTAGTGACAGGTGAGGTTCCGGAGGATTAGAGGACAGCTATTGTTGTTCAACTGTTTAACAAAGGCTCCAAGGATAAGCCAGAAATTTATAGGCTGGTGAGCCTGACATCAGTAGTGGGAAAGTTACTGGAAGGTATTCTAAGGGACTGGATATATAAGTATTTGGAGAGACATGGACTAATTAGGGATGGCCAGCATAGCTTTGTGTGTGGTAGGTTGATTTCAAACCAACTTAAAGAGTCTTTTGAGGAGTTTACCAGGAAAGTTGGTGAAAGCAAGGCAGTGGATGTTGTCTACATGGACTTCAGCAAGACATTTGACAAGGTCCTGCATGGGAAGTTGGTCAAGAAGGTTCAGTCGCTCAGCATACAGAATGAGGTAGTAAATTGGATTAGACGTTGGCTTTGCAGAAGTCAGACAGTGGTAGTAGAAAGCTGCCTCTCTGACAGGAGGCCTGTGACTAGTGAAGTGCCATAGGAAGCATTGCTGGATCCTTCGTTGTTTGTCTTCTATATGAATTATCTGCATGATAATGTGATTAATTGGATCCCCAAATTTGCAGATGACACCAAGATTGGAGATGTACTGGGCAGAGAGGAAGACTATCAGAGCCTGCAGCAGAATTTGAACTAGTTGGAATAATGGGCTAAAAAATGGCACGTGGAATTTAACGCAGGCAAATGTGAGCTGTTGCGGTTTGCGAGGTCCAACACAGGTAGGTCTTCCACAGAGAATGGTAGAGCACTGAGGAGAGCGGTGGAACAAAGGGATCTGGGAATACAGGTCAATAATTCATTGAAAGCGGCATCACAGATAAATACTGTCAAAAAGAAAGCTTTTGACACATTATCCTTCATAAATCAAAGTAGTGAGTACAGGAGATGGGATGTTACGTTGATGTTGTACAAGACATTGGTGAGGCCTAATTTGAAGTATTGTGTGCAGTTTTGGTCACCTCCCTACGGGAAGGAAGTAAGTAAGGTAAAAAAAGAACAGCAAAAGTTTGCTGGGACTGGAAGACCCGAGTTATAAAGAAAGATTGAATAGGTTAGGACTTTATTCCCTAGAATGTAGAAAATTGAGGGGAGATTTGATAGAGATATACAAACTAATGAGGAGAATACATAAGGTAAACACACAGGCTTTTTCCACTGAGGTTGGGTGAGACTACAACTAGCGGTCATGGGCTAAGGGTCAAAGGTGAAATATTTAAGGGGAACATAAAGGGGAAACTTTTTCACTCAGAAGGTGGTGAGAGTGTGGAACGAGCTGTCAGCACATGGTGGATGCAATTTCGATTTCAGCTTTTAAGAGAAGTTTGAATAGGCACATGGGCAGGAAAGGAATGGAGGGCTATAGTCCAGGTGCAGGTCGATGGGACTAGGCTACTTAAATGGTTCGGCACTGACTAGAGGGGCAAAGGCTTGCTTCTGTGCTGTAGTTTGCTATGACTCCACATGGTGACATAAATGTAAACGATAATAAATTTACTTTGAACTTTGAAGGTTGAGGTATAATTCATGGCTAGACTGCTCAATAAGATAATTGCCCATTTAGCACTTAGTTGTTTGGTGGCTTGCTGTGAGACTTCCTACCTGAACACAATGATCAGTATTAGTAACCCAGCCATAACAGACGTAAAAGCATGCAGATTCGCAGTCCAGTTTCTAAGTGTTGTTAATTGACAACATAATTCTGCCTGAACTGAAATCATCCTCTTTCAGCTAACTGGAGTGTTTAACCAATTTTATAGCTGAATTGTTAAAAATAGATTATCAATCAGCAAATTTAACTGCTTTTAAACTAATTCTGATGTCAAGTGTGCAGGTATAGTTACCATATTTCTCCATATGCTCTTTGCCAGCGCTTCCGAATAACTGTGGCGTTATTGGAGCAGCAGATATCCCATACTTATTGTTCAGCACCTCGCAGTGTTTGTCCATGGGATTGGTCCTGTCCAGGAACTGAAATACAAATGGCATATAGTCAGATTCCATACACAACACAGTATAATTTTATCAGAGAAAATTTACTTGTGTTGACGAATTGGAATTGAATTGAATTGAACTGACTTTATTACTTACATCTTTCACATACATGAGAAGTAAAAATCTTAACGTCTCCATCTAAATGTGCAAGGTGCAATTTATAGTAATTTATAATAAATAGTATCTACAACAGTATTGTAAATATAACATAGAAATACAATTGTATCAGCATAAATTAATCAGTCTGATGAACTGGTGGAAGAAGCTGTCCCGGAGCCTGTTGGTCCTGGCTTTTATGCTACGGTACCGTTTCCCAGATGGTAGCAGCTGGAACAGTTTGTGGTTGGGGTGGCTTGGGTCCCCAATAATCCTTCGGGCCCTTTCTACACACCTGTCTTTGTAAATGTCCTGAATAGTGGGAAGTTCACATCTACAGATGCACTGGGCTATCCGCACTACGCTCTGTAGAGACCTGCAATTGAGGAAAGTGCAGTTCCCATACCAGGCAGTGATGAGGCCAGTCAGGATGCTCTCAATTGTGCTTCTGAGAAAAGTTTTTAAGGATTTGGGGGCCCATACCAAACTTCTTGAATCATCTGAGGTGAAAGAGGCGCTGCTGCTTTCTTAACCACACAGCCGGTATGTACAGACGACGTGAGATACTCGGTGATCTGTATGCCGAGGAACTTAAAGCTGTTCACCCTCTCAACCCCAGATCGATTGATGTCAATAGGGGTTAGCCTGTCTCCATTCCTCCACAACCAGCTCCTTTGTTTTTGCAACATTGAGGGAGAGGTTGTATTCCTGACACCACTGTGTCAGGGTGATGATTTCTTCTCTGTAGGCTGCCTCATTATTATTTGAGATTAGGCCAATCAGTGTAGTATCATCAGCAAATTTAATTAGCAGATTGGAGCTGTGGGTGGCAATACAGTCATGGATATACAGAGAGTAAAGGAGGGGGCTTAGGACACAGCCCTGTGGGGCACCCATGTTGAGGGTCAGAGGGAAACAGGATGGGGGAGAAAGCAGGAGAGCAAAACTGAAGCAACACACACAAAATGCTGCAGGGACTCAGCAGGCCACGCAACATCTATGGAAGAAAAAACAAATGTGTGTTTAAATATTATTCGAGTAGAGAGCAGATTAGAAATGTTTCAACCAAAAGCAAATTAATTTAATGAAGCAATAGAGCTTTACATAGGTATCAAAAATGGGGTGGGGGACTAAAATTAGGTTTATAAAGACGACAGGCAAAGTTTAGACAGTGCAGATAGAGAAGTTTCAGTTAGAAAGGAAA
Source organism: Hemitrygon akajei (assembly GCF_048418815.1). Classification (NCBI taxonomy): domain Eukaryota; kingdom Metazoa; phylum Chordata; class Chondrichthyes; order Myliobatiformes; family Dasyatidae; genus Hemitrygon; species Hemitrygon akajei. Next base: position 52,896,146 of record NC_133135.1, on the reverse strand, counting down.
GAATTGCAACATTCTCAAAAAAACAAGCAGAAGTTGTTGTACATATGATAAAATCCAGAACACACACAAACTGCTGCAGGAATTCAGGTGGTCAGGTAGCATCTAAGGAAATTTAAAAACAGCATTTCAGGCTGACACTCTTTTTAATAAATACTTTAACCCTAGTGCTGATGAGGCAAGATTACCAGTGAGTAACTAACACTAGTATTGAAAAAAAATAATATTACGCCATCAATTAACTTACAAGTGCTAATTTATCTGCTTTGAATGCTTTACATGCAGGAATACTAGGGAAATATACAACAGAAACATCAGAAAAAAATGAAACATGTTATTTCCAAATTACACCAAAACAGCTCACAATGATGAATGTTACATTCCTATTTCATAAAAAAGGTACTGGTGTAAGTCCATTAACAACGGTCATTAGCTCTGTCTAGTGGCAAGAGATCTTAAATTTGAAAAACAGTCTTCCCATACCTCAGAAATTTGGGTTAATTGGGACAATCAAAGAACTCATCTAGGACTAATCTGCATCATATTATCTTTCAAAAAATTAGCAGAGAAAATGGAATATAGCAAGCATGGTACAAATGGACTTTCAAATGTTTAATGAAATATAGCATCAGGGATATATTGGTAAAATCAAAACATGTGGCAGGTTGAATTAGTGGACGATTAATGATAGAAAGCAGAGTGTATGGTTAAATTGAAATTTCTCATTTTGTTAGTGTGCAGCCCATTGCACACAATACGGATGTCCAAATAGAAATCGCTGCCTTCTCCACAGATCATGGTGATGCTGGCATTGTATCACAGCCTGGCAGAGATATCATGTTAAGGGGTACTGAACTCCAAGAAGGATCCAGCAAACCAGAGAAAAACTTCTGTCCAAAAAAACATGAGAGATTCTGCAGACAGTGGAAATCTAGAGGAACACACACAAAATGCTGGAGAAACTCAGCAAGTCAAGAAGAATCTATGGAGGGGAATAAATAGTCAATGTTTTGGATCAAAACCCTTCATCAGCACTGTAGAGGACAAGGGCAGAAGGAGAATAAGCTAGCAGGTTATGAGGGAGAAAGTGGGTCGTGGGGGAGGGGAGAATGAAATAAGAAGCTGGAAGGTGATAGGTGGAAGAGATAAAGGGCTGAAGAAGAAGGAATCTAACAGGAGAGGACAACAGACAACTGAAGAAAGGGAAGAGGGAGGGGAACTATGAGGTGATGATGAGCAGGTGAGAAGTGAAGGGGTGAGAGGGTAAACTAGAATGGGGAATGGAAAAAGAGGAAAGGACAGAGGGGGAAAAAGTTATCAGAAGTTGGAGAAATCGATGTTCATGCCATCAGGTTGAAGACTCCCCAGAAGGAATTTGAAGTGTCAGCTCCTCCAACCTGAGTTTGGCCTTATCATGGCAGTAGACACATCAGAATGAAATGGGAAGTTGAATTGCAATGGATAGCCACCAGGAAATATTGTCTTTTGTGACAGACTGAGAAAAGTCCTCAAAAAATATCAGGTCTCACTGATGGAGAGGAGGGATCACCAGGAGCATCAGATACAATAGATGACTCTAATAGACTTGCAGATGAAGGGTTGCCTCATCTGGAAGGACAGTTTGGGGCCCTAAATAGTGGTGAGGGAGGAGGTGTAGAGGCAGTGTATCACCTGACACACTTGCAGAGTTAAGTATATTGCCCAGAATGTTGCTGGAGACTATATTTTCTCCAACATAATAATTGTTGAATGGAACATTGAGGGAAATACAAGGCCTCCGGCAACATTCTTCAGGCTGCTCCAAAAGGTGAAAGATTTTATATTCAACATATTCATTCCCACAAGAATATTTTGATATACCAATAGACTCAATGTTAGCTAAAACATTAAAGCAACAAACAAGAGATTAAGAATACGTCTGTGGACAATCTACACAGTTCATCATTTTGCATGTTTTTTCTAGGAGTGCGTATTATACCAACAATTAAAAAAGGAAAACTACTGTGGATGATGGAAATCTGAAATGAAAAGATGATGGTAGTGTTCAGTAAGTTAGAAGCATTTATGGAGAGGCCAATAAATAAAGTTAATATTTTGTATTAATGATCCTTCGTCAGAACTTCCAATTGTGGATTTTTAATGTATTATTTTGCACAAAAAATAGTTTATCTCCTATTTTATCTCCCAGTTATTTCCAATCTCCCATTGTTAAAAGGCCATTGACCTGAAACATTAGCTGTTTCCTCACTTCATGTTGAGTGCCTATCCTGCCAGGAGTTTCTGCTATTTTTTTGATTCTATTTCATTGAAACATGTTTGTCATATTGCAGACCTTCATTTTGCCAATTTATGATTTTGCCAGGAATACGAATTGAAAAAGAATTATTTACTGTTAACTCTGCTGGAAATCTTCTGACAATAGATACTTGATTATTTGTTAATTGAAGAGATCATCAAACGAGAGGAACAAAAACCATTGACAAATAAATGTTTTCACTACAAAATGAGTTGTTACAGTCCAACATGCACATTTTAATTAACACCTAGAGAAAAAAAATGCTTGTGCCCAAATTAATTTCCAGAACAACTATCTTGTTGAGTGCTGAACACAACTGATTTCCAGCCTTTTTATTAGATTAGCAAAGAATGTAAATTTCCACTAATTCAGAATTCTATGCTGCAATTGTTAACATCTTCACTGCACTAAATAAGTAAATAATGGTAAAAAAAAACACACAGGGCAAGAGAGGCAGTATTATGTCTGAAAAAGCCATAACAAAAGGAAAATTGTATTAGAATCCAAAACAGAAACTGGAAACATTCAGCAGATCAGGCAACTTTTCTGGAAAGAGAAACGATTACTTCCAAAGCTGCTGCCAAAATCCTGAGATTATTGTTTGATTCCTTCACTAATTTTGTGATTTACTCACCTTTAGCTACATGTATTAAATTATTCCATTATCAGGACATACAATAATTTATTACATGTAGCTAAAGGTAATTCAATCACAAAATTAATGATTTATGAAGGAAATATTTTTAAAAGTTAGAAAGATACAAATGCAGGCAAAATGGAAATTTATTAAAAATTATTAAAAATTCCATGAAAAATTATTATCTGCAACAAATGATGTGCCTGTGGAGAAATGCAAAATGCAGAAATGCAGAGATGCAAAGGGACTTCAGAGTCCTCGTGCAGGATATCCTAAAGGTTAACCTCCAGGTTGAGTCGCTGGTGAAGAAGGCAAATGCAATGTTGGCATTTATTTCTAGAGGTACAGAATATAACAGCAGGGATGTGATGTTGAGGCTCTATAAGGCACTCGTGAGACCACAGGTGGAATATTGTGTGCAGTTTTGGGCTTTTTATTTTTGAAAGGATATACTGACATTGGAGAGGGTTCAGAGAAGATTCACGAGAATGATTCCAGGAATGAAAGGGTTACAGTATGAGGAACATCTGGCAACTCTTGGGCTGTATTCCCTGGAATTCAGGAAAATGGGGGGGGGGGGGGGGGGAATCTCACAGAAACATTCCAAGTGTTAAAAGGCCTGAACATATTAGATATGACAAAGTTATTTCCCATGGTAGGGGAGTCTAGGGCAAGAGGGCACAACTTCAGGATTGAACGACATCCATTTAGAACAGAGATGTGGAGAAATTACTTTAGTCAGAAGGAGGTAAATCTGTGTAGTTTGTTACCACGAGCAGCTGTGGAGGCCAAGTCATTGGATGCATTTAAGGCAGAGGTAGATAGGTTCTTGATTAGCCAGGGTATCAAAGGGTAAGGGGAGAAGGCAGGGGAGTGGGAATGACAGGATCATCCCGTGATTGAATGGTGGAGCAGACTCAATGGGCCGAATGACCTACTTCTGCTCCTATATCTTATGGTCTTATGTATCTGTGATGCAACTGCAAGTTTTACATTGTACTTTGTGCACACGCGTACTTGTGCACATGACAACGATGTGACTTTGACTTTATAATGTTTTCTCTGTAAAACATGTCTTCATACAAGGAAGGAAAATCACTGGGGACAAAGTAGGATGAAATATTAAAGGGGAAAAATAAAACAAATGACTTCTATTTCAGATTTCCAGCATCTGCTAAATTGTTATGGATTATATTGATGCAGATTACAAAACAATCTCAACTCACAGAAGTACAAGTTTAAGACATATCAAATTTTGATTCAAACTCACAAAACATTCTTCTCTACCTTTGAAGTAAGAGATCCTCTTTCCATTTTTTCAAATCCCAAAGCAAGAGTACAATCAGCCAGTCCTTAAAACATCGGAGAAGAATATTAAATTATTATAATGTTCGTGTGAATAGAAATCAGTTATTAGAATTATCCATGAATTTAGCCATAGATTATCCATTATTTTAATTGTAATTATATTCAACAATGATATTTTATCCAACAACATTTGGTCCATCATGTTCAAACCTATCTCTCTCTCTGTATTTGAGTTCCCTACCAGTCACACTGGAAAATCTGACCGCTGCCACCATTACAGACAGCTGGTAATAAAAAAATGTTGATAACCCTGTTCACAAATTGTTCAAGTCGAACTCAGAGAGGAAAGTGCAATTTAGCAGTAATTTACTGTAACAAGATGTTTCAAAGTTCTTCAGAGGAACATTAATCTAAATGTAACATGACTAATGTAACCACATATCACAACAGCTGACACCGAACCTGTTGGTTTAAGGATTCATCTGTACAAGTAAGGAGAGACATGGAAGCTTTAGGGAGGGAATTCCTTAGATTAGAGTGTTTGTAACGGAATCCCTGGTCATTTAAGGTTGAGTGATTTTAAAGTACGGCACAACAGAGCCAAGGCTTCACAAATCCAGCTACTCTGATTCAATCTTGACCTCTGTGTGTACAGAATTTACATAATCTCTGAACCAAAATCAAATTTATTATAACTGTCTTATATGACATGAAATTCGTTTTGCAACAGCAGTACAGGGCAAAGACATAAAATTACTACAAATAAGCAAATAGTGCAAAACAAAGAGGAAGGGCCTTCCTGCGATCTCAAGGGTTTCCTCTGGGTGTTCTGGTTTCTTCCCAAATCCCAAGAAATTTGCAGGCTGATAGCTTAAACAATCATTGTAAGTTGCCCAGAGTGTGATAACCATATGGAGAGAATAAAATGTCAACTTCCTTGCTGTGTATGACTCTAAAATCTTAGATATTCATGGCTGTAGTTGGAGGAGTTCAGAAATCTGAGAGACAGGGGTTTAAATAAGATTACCAAAGTGGAACAGCAAGCAAAAGGAGGTTTAAGAACTACCTTACAAACTCTAAAACTGAGACATTGCCATTCCAGAAAGTCCAGTTACGATGACAGAGACTGCAGACAAGGAGAGGCTGATGATATAGCAAAATTGGAGTCGCAATGTAAAAAGGACAAATTGAAAAGGGTGATGGATACAGGACTGAAGGTGTTACATTTGAATGCACACTATATGGAATATGGTAGATTAACTTGTAGCACATGTACAAATTGGTATGTATAGATGAATGATACGTACAGAGATGCTAAAAAGTTTGTGAACACTGTAGAATTTTCTCTTTCTACATAAATATGAGCTAAAATATGATCAGATCTTTATGCAAGCCCTAAAACTAGATAAAGAGAACCCAATTAAATAAGTAACACTAAAAAAACATATTTGTTCATTTACTTATTGAGAAATATGATCCAATATTACATGTATTTGTTGGAAAAAGTATGTGAACTTTTGCTTTCAGTAACTGGTGTGACCCCCCCTTGTACAGCATTAACTTCAACCAAATGTTTCTGGTAACTGTTGATCAGTCCTGCACATCAGCTTGGAGGAATTTTAGGCCATTCCTCCTTACAAAACTTCTTCAACTCTGGGATGTTGGTGGGCTTCTTTGCATTAACTGCTTGCTTCAGGTCCTTCCACATTTCTATAGGATTCATGTCAAGACTTTAACTTGGCCATTCCAAAACACGAATTTTCTTCTTTTTAAACCATTCTGTTATTGATTTACTCTTGCCTTTCAGATCATTGTCTTGTTGGATTATTGAACTTCTGTCAAGCTTCAGGTGATGGATTGCTACCCTGACATTCTCCTGTAAAATGTCTTGACACAAATTTGAATTCATTGTTCCTTCAGCAATTGCAAACTGTCCAGACCCTGAGGCAGTAAAGCAACCGAACTCATGATGCTCCTTCCACCATGCTTCACAGTTGGGATGAGGTTTGGGTGTTGGTGTGCAGTGCCCTTTTTCCTTCAAACATAGCAATGTGCAATTCTGACAAAAAGCTAAACTTCTGTCTCATCTGTCCACAGAACATTGTCCCTGAAATATTGTAGAACATCCAGATGGTCTTTTGCAAACTTGAGATGTGCAGCAATGTTTTTGTTTTGGAGAGCAGTGGCTTCCTCTGTAACGTCCTTCCATGAACACCATTCTTCTTCAGTATTTTTCTTATAGTGGACACATGAACTTCAGCAAGTTCTAGAGATCTCTTCAGGTCTTTTGTTGTTACCCTCGGGTTCTTTATCACCTCCTTCTGCATTGTATGTTATGCTCTTGGTGTGATCTTTGCAGGATGCCCACTCCTAGGGTGTTCTTTCATTTGCAGATAATTTCTCTTACTGTGGACTGATGAACACTCAGGCCTTTAGAAATGCTTTTGTAGCCTTTTCCAGCTTCATGCATCTCTATGATTCTTCTTCTAAGGACCTCTAAAAGTTGTTTTGATCGAGGTATGGTGAACATAAACAGATTTTTTTGAGAAAAGCAGGCTCTGTCAGTAACCTGACTTCTGTGCTTATTTTTTTTAATATATATCTAGGGCAGGAAACCTCTACAACCCGCACTTCCAATCTCATCTCATTGATTGGTACACCTGACTCCAAATAGTTTTTGTATAAGGCATTACCCCAGAGGTTCACATAGCTTTTCCAAAAAACACATGCAATACTGGATAATTTTCCTCAATAAATAAATGAACGAGTATAATGTTTTTTGTGTTACTTATTTAATTGGGTTCTCTTTATCCAGTTTTAGGACTTGCGTGAAGATCTGATCACATTTTAGGTAATATTTATGCAGAAATAGAGAAAATTCGACAGGGTTTATAAACTTTCCAGCACCACTGTATTATATATGGGCATTAATGAATCGTGGCTGAAAGATTATAGCTGGCAGCTTAACATCCAAGAGTACACATTGCTTCATAAGGACAGGCAAGTAGGCAGAGGAGTGGGGTGGCTCTGTTGGTAAAGAAATAAAATCAATCATTAGAAAGAGGTAACATAGTATCAGAAGGTGTAGAAGCCTTGTGGATAGTGGTAGGAAACTGCAGAATAGTAAAAAGGCCCCAATGTAAGTTATATGCAGACTTCCGAAAGTTACCAAATACTAAAATAACATGAGACATTTTTCACATTTCTCTCTTTATTATCTTCTCATTTTTAATTAACTTACTTCTAATTAGTTAACTCCAACTCAAAGGTTTTGCTACTTGTATTTAATTCTAAAGCTGTGATAACTTACCTCCTTGTATCAGTTGTCTGGCCATGAACAGAGCTGTAGAACCAGTCGAGCAGTTGTTGTTAACATTAATGATAGGAATTCCAGTCATTCCCAAACTGTGGTAGATTGCACGCTGGCCACAAGTCGAGTCACCTTCATAAGAAAGACAACATAAAATCATTACTCCTGGTTCTGAACCAAGTTGCATCCACAAAAGACTGCACCCAAAGCTAAAAATAAATGCTACAAGATAGAAGCAGCAGAACCAGAAGATGTTCACTCAGCCTCTAGAACGCATGCCATCATTCAAATAGATCAGATGAGCCTGTGTTTCATCCACTCTGCCACCTTCTTCCCATATCTTTTAGTTGCCCAAATGTTACTGATCCTAGCCTTGGAATAGACTAAGCACCCAGCCTTCAAAGATCTGAGGATTTACATTCTCTGCTTTAATTAGCAAGATTCAGTATTGTGTCCAAGGCTGCTCTGTAAAGATTTGGGCCAATATTGTTTCATCTTGCTCCTCAGCCTTACCCCAGAGATAGCAAGTGCACCTAGCAAGCTTCCTCTTACCTTGGTCAATAGACAATAGGTGCAGGAGTAGGCCATTCGGCCCTTCGAGCCAGCACCACCATTCACTGTGATCATTGCTGATCATCCACAATTAGTACCCCGTTCTTGCCTTCTCCCCATATCCCTTGACTCCGCTATCTTTAAGAGCTCTATCTAACTCTTTCTTGAAAGCATCCAGAGGATTGGCCTCCACTGCCAATGAGTGATATTTTTTATGCTAAATTTAATTTTAATTAATTCACAATAGTTAACTGTTTTTAAATAATTCATATTTTGCATGTATTCATGCCTCTATGATAGTGCAACAGGTTAGCATTGTGCGTTACAGCACCAGTGATCAGAGTTCAATGCCCAACGACGTCTGTAAGGAGTTTGTACATTCTTCCCGTGACTGTGTGGGTTTCTCCCACATTCCAAAGATGTATGGGTTATGGTTAAATTGTGGGCATGCTATATTGGCTCCAAAAGCATGACAACACTTGCATGCTGCCCCCAGCACATGCTGGTACTGTGGTCTTTGATGTGGAGCTTAGGTTAATGGCATCTAACAGTGACTCCTTTGCTTGCATCTTTGGAAACAGCTCTATTTCCATCTTTAATATCTCTATTTTTCCCTTTCAAGGTTCTTTTGAAGACCCTAACCTGGAGTTACATGCTGACTGCGGTTCTTTGCGGGAATGGGACTCGCTATCAGGGTTCCTTATATCAGAGTTGCCATTGACGTGTGGGAGGAGGGAGCTGGGGGAGACTTTGGGGTTCTAACATTTGCCTGTCATTCATTCTTTCAGGCACTCCTCTGTTTTTGTGGATTATTTGTGAAGAAAAGCATTTCAGGACGTATATTGTATACATTCCTCTGACATTAAATTGCACCTTTGAACCGTTGAAATAAGGCATTTCACTATATGTTTTGATGCAAATGTGAAAAATAAAGATGATCTTTATCTTTAAAGATCTAATTTTTGCTCATCTGGGGTTTGATAGTAGACTGTCAGCAGGGGCTCAGATTGCCCTTTCTAAGGCTGATTTGCCACTCATGGTCTACTCTACCTTTATGGAACAGCTGCAGTAAGACCACTAGGATCTTACAAAAGATGCATGGCTACAAAAGACGAGGACAGTCATGGCAGGAATAACCATGAGGTACTGGCCAGGTCAAATACAATCCAGCCTAGGGTTATGAATACTTCACAGGCTTAAATTTGGACTTTACTTACAATATTTCACAGCACTATAGCCTAGTGCATTTAAATATTTTTGAATAGTTTAGCCACAGCTGCAGGGTTTAAGACATGCCAGAATTTTTGCACTTAACTAGAGCTACAGACATTGTATCATTGACAAAGGAAGTTTGACAGTGTGGGAGCAGTTCTGAGAAATGCCACACCTGCCATGGTAGCTTTCAACACAGATGTCTCTATCTGGAAAGAAATATCATATTCACAAGCTATAGGACTATCAAAGTAATCAATCCTAGTTAAGTATCCCTTACCGTATACATAACCCACACAAGCTTGTTCCACAGCAGAATATGCAATGCCTGCATCAGCCAGCGCCTTCTCCGCTACAAGGGAAAGCAAATAACGAATTATATTTTCTCTTCTGTAGAATGTATTTATCAAATTCAGGATAATGCCACCAATTCATTTGATGTGGTAATTAAGAAAATATTAATTAAGTAAATAATGAAACGGCTCACTAGTCTAAGCTCAGTCTTGTCAATGCAGAGGACAAATAGTTTTGCAGAGCACCTGTAATAGCCATTCTGAGCATGTCATTTCAACTTCCTCTCCCATTCCCACACTGATCTGTTCTTGGGCTTCTCTACTACAATGGTGAGGCCAAACACAAACTAGAAGAACAACATCTCATATTTTGCTTGGGTAGTTTGTAACAAAGGTATGAAAAATGAATCTTCTAATTTTAGGTAACCCATACCTGTGTTCCTATCCTACTCCCACCAGTCCATTCATATTTTCTCTCCTTTGTCCACCTTTTCCATCCCTCTTCCTTTCTCTACCTGCCTATTTCCCTTTTGCTGGATCCATCTACCCCATCATCAACTTGTTTCTGTCCCACCTTTTCCTTGCACACCTAGAGAATGGCCATCCTTCCTTATCCCACTACACCCCCCCCACCCCCATAGTCCTGAAGCAGGGTCTTAACACAGAAACTCAATACAGTGGATTCTGGTTAACTGGGTCATCAGTTAATCATGGCAGCTGTTAATTTGGGACAACTCTTTAAGTATAAAAACTATTCAATAAAGTTGCCAGGATACCCTTCATGTATTTCGGACACTATGCAATTTAATTGGGACAGGAAACTGTTGCCAAACAGTTTCTAACCATCATCAGTCGCATGCATTACGTGGCTGTTAGACACTACACCATGATTCAAGAGAACAGTTTTTAAATAACACCAGTTGCATGTTTTTGCATTAAAAAAAAAAACAACAATTTTTGTCACTGTTGGTTGGTGAGAAATAAGCAGTAAGACAATTCAGAACTGGTTTGATCACTGCAATTTCAAGCACTCATGTTTGAGGATTCCAGAAAGAGCTGGGACTGAAAATGAAATCATTTCACTACTTCAATAAGTTAAGAACCTGAAAGAATTTTAAGGTATCAACAATCATCTGAATGTTACAATGAAAATGATGATTTGGAAGATGCAACCACTGACAGCATTGTATGAAGGCTGTCCACTATCTGCACAAGATGTCTGCTGATTTTGTTCATTTACAGTCAAAAGACCACAACGCAGATGAATTCCCCCGTCTCTAAGTATTAGGAACTAACAGGTTTATAATACTTTAGTAGCATTGGTAGTATTCTATCTTGTCTTCATTCTATTTAAGTACATAATTTCCATGAAACTTAAACTAATTTGGGCAGATGCTTAATGGAGTCAAAAGGTACTGGTCCCGATGTGTCCCACTTAACCAGAATCCACTGAGCAGCCTCCACAGATGCTACTTGAACTGTTGAGTTCTTCCAACAGTTTAATTTTTGCTCTGGTTGTGAGAAATCTCTGGTTTCTTTTTAATATGAATAAGCTGCAAAACATAACTGATTGCTACAGGACTTTACATTGTTCTATTCATAAATTCACACAGTTCGACCTGGTGTTCTGATTGCTCCATGATATGGGTTAACCACTTGACATTATATCAAACAATGTTCTTTGGAACCAACTCCAAATATCTCACTTCTTGAACATACTTTGTTCACCACCAATTTTAACATTAAGAGACAAATACAATATCATGGTTTCAAAGCATCGTGATAGTGATTGAGTTCTTCTATTTAAAATGTCCAACTTCTCATTACGAATAATCCAAAAAAAATTGCCAAAAGATTCGCCTACCTGCTTCTTTTGCCATGTCAGGATAGTCTAGGTCCCCAGGTTTTTCAAACTAGAGGGGGGAAAAAAAATCACATTGCCTCAATTATTGACAATAACTGTTAACTGCATCTTACTTGAAAAGTTTTGGGAAAAATTCAGTACGAATGACAAATTCATAATACAACAAATGACAGCTCTATGTCCCTTCAAATTTGGAAAATTGAATAGATAAGCCGTACACCTATATTTCTAAAGAGGATTTGGATATATTGGGGCGCTTATTTGCCACAGGAATTCACCTCTGTCCTTATATTCGGTGTCTACATTCCCCCCAGCATTAATGCTGAGGAGGCGCTCTGTGAACTGTACGGGGCTATTAGCGAACTGCAGAACACACACCCTGATGGTCTGTTTATTGTCGCCGGTGATTTTAACCATGCGAACCTTCAGTCAGTGCTCCCCAAATTCCATCAGTATGTGGACTTTACAACGAAAGGGAAGAACCCGTTGGACCTGGTTTATACAAACATCCCCGAAGCGTACCGGGCAGAGCCCCGCCCCCACCTCGGTTACTCAGACCACATCTCTGTTATGCTAATCCCAGCATACAGACCGCTCGTCAGGCACTCCAGACCAGTTCAGAAGCAGGTGAAAACCTGGCCAGCAGGAGCCATCTCTGCTCTTCAAGACTGCTTTGAGCACACTGGCTGGCACATGTTCAGGGAGGCTGCAACCGATGGCGACTCTACCAACTTAGAGGAGTACACAGCATCAGTGACCAGCTACATCAGCAAGTGCATTGATGATGTTACTGTGTCCAAGACCATCACTATACGCGCTAACCAGAAGCCATGGATGACCGCAGAGGTGCATGCGCTGCTGAGGTCCCGTGACTCCGCCTTCAGAGCAGGTGACAAGGCAGCTCTAACAACTGCGAGGGCCAAACCGTCCTGAGCCATCAGAGGGGGCAAAGCGTGCACATGCCCGGCTAATCCACAGCCACTTCCAGGACAACAGTGACACGAGGCGCATGTGGAAGGGCATCCAGGACATCACCAATTACAGGACAACATCACCTGACTGTGCAGGTGATGCCTCCCTCCCAGATGCATTGAATAACTTCTACGCCTGGTTTGAGGCAGAAAATGACATGGCGGCGAGGAAGTCCACCCCTCCTACAAATGACCAGGTGCTGTGTCTCTCCGTGGCCGACGTGAGAAGAACCCTGTGCAGGGTCAACCCACGGAAGGCTGCTGGACCAGACAACATCCCTGGTAGAGTGCTCAGAGGATGTGCAGACCAGCTAGCAGATGTTCTCACTGATATCTTCAACATCTCCCTGAGCAGTGCCACCATTCCAACGTGCTTGAAGGCTACCACCATCATCCCCGTGCCGAAGAAGCCTTCAGTGTCCTGCCTCAATGTCTACCGTCCCGTTGCACTCACATCCATCATTATGAAGTGTTTCGAGAGGCTCGTCATGAGGCATATCAAGACCCTGCTGCCCCCCTCACTGGACCCCCTGCAGTTTGCATACCGTCCCAACTGCTCAACAGATGATGCCATTGCCATCACCCTCCACCTGGCCCTAACCCACCTGGACAAAAAAGACACGTACGTTCGGATGCTGTTCATAGACTTCAGTTCAGCATTCAACACAATCATCCCTCAGAAACTGATTGGAAAGCTGAGCCTACTGGGCCTGAACACCTCCCTCTGCAACTGGATTCTAGACTTCCTGATTGGGAGACCTCAGTCAGTCCGGATCAGGAGCAGCATCTCCAACACCATCACACTGAGCACGGGGGCTCCCCAGGGTTGTGTGCTCAGTCCATTGCTGTTCACTCTGCTGACCCATGACTGTGCTGCAACACACAGCTCGAACCATATCATCAAGTTCGCCGATGACACAACCGTGGTGGGTCTCATCAGCAAGAACAATGAGTCAGCTTACAGAGAGGAGGTGCAGCAGCTAACAGACTGGTGCAGAGACAACAACCTGTCTCTTAATATGAACAAAAGAGATGGTTGTTGACTTCAGGAGGGCACAGAGCAACCACTCCCCACTGAACATCGAAAGCTCCTCGGTAGAGATCGTAAAGAGCACCAAATTTCTTGGTGTTTACCTGACGGAGAATCTCACCTGGTCCCTCGACACCAGCTCCATAGCAAAGAGAGCCCAGCAGCATCTCTACTTTCTGCGAAGGATGAGGAAAGTCCATCTCCCACCCCCCATCCTCATCACATTCTACAGGGGTTGTATTGAGAGCATCCTGAGCAGCTGCATCACTGCCTGGTTCGGAAATTGCACCATCTCAGATCACAAGACACTGCAGCAGATAGTGAGGTCAGCTGAGAAGATCATCAGGGTCTCTCTACCCACCATCACGGACATTTACACTACATGCTGTATCCGCAAAGGAAACAGCATTATGAAGGACCCCATGCACCCCGCACACAAACTCTTCTCCCTCCTGCCATCTGGGAAAAGGCTCCGAAGCATTCAGGTTCTCACAGCCAGACTATGTAACAGTTTCTTCCCCCAAGCTATCAGACTCCTCAATACCCGAAGTCTGGACTGACACCTTGCCCTATTGTCCTGTTTATTATTTATTGTAATGCCTGCACTGTTTTTGTGCACTTTATGTAGTCCTGTGTAGGTCTGTAGTCTAGTATAGCTTTCTCTGTGTTGTTTTTTTTAAACATAGTTCAGTCTAGTTTTTGTACTGTGTCATGTAACACCATGATCCTGAAAAACGTTGTCTCATTTTTACTATGTACCGTACCAGCAGTTATGATCGAAATGACAATAAAAGTGAATTTACTTGACTTGACTTGGCTTGTGCTTACTGACAGCAATTTATTCTGTAACAGGGTGGTGATTTGAGGAGAGGCAAGGATATTGAATCCCAACTGAATGAAGATCCAGTGATGTGGGTCCATGGTACTATAACTGATGCTACTGTCCTACATCATGGAGCAATGGGAAAAGGACCATGAAATGCCTTCCCCTGTGAGTCAGAAGTGAATAAATCAACAATGACTTCATACCCACTATCCAGCAACATTTAAATAAATGAAAACCTGAAGACAATGGTCAGGCTGTCAGATAACATGCAGGAAAATGTAACCCCATCACCAAGACAAATGTGAGGAGTGCAGCATGTTTGTTTTTGACACTAAGGTCGAGACAATCCAATTAGCTGACTCCTCAGGCTGCTTTCAGAGGGCCAGACCTGCTAGGACGAAGGCTCCTGCAAAGAGTATGTGCTTTTGTTTTAAATTCTCTGTTACCCCACTCTTGGCCTCTCCAAGATCTTGTTGCCAAAACCCCCAGATCCACTAAACTACAGTCGTGTTAATTGATGTTGATATAACACAACTTTCAAATCTATCATCCTCGACACTCTAAAAGAAAGAAACTCTTGACCTCTTGTTCTTGACAAAGCACCAACATGGTCACAATAATATACACAAAATCATGCAGGGACTTAGGACACGAGGGAGCACGTATAAGAGGAATAAACGGTCAACGTTTCAGGCTGAGACCCTTCATTGGGACTGGAAAGAAAGGTGGCAGAAGCCAGAATAAGAAGATGGAGGAAAATCACTTACCATCTTGTACTCCTTCCCCCTCTCCCACCTTCTTATTCTGCCACCTTCCTTTCTAGTTCCAATGAAGGGTCACAGCCTGAACATCGACTGTTTATTCCTCTCCATAGATGAGGTTGAGTTCCTCCAACATTTTGTGTGCATTGCTCTGGATTTTCAGCATCTGCAATATCTCTTGTATTTATAACTTATCTACAATGCACTTCCCTTTCCAAACCCTCAAAATGTATAGCAGCCTCTCAAATGCATTTCCAAGAACTGGAGAAATCTTTCTAATTATATTCTCAAGTTCGTGAAAGTACTAAAACACACTCAACAAAAATCCTAATCCATTGTGACAGTGGTATCCCTTTCACACTTTGAATACAGTTCAGTGTTTTGTTTGATGAATTGGTGTGGACAGATTATTTTGAGGAAAGAATAGATAGACTGGGCTTCAGTATGCTGGAGTTTATAAGAGTGGAGGGATAGAGACTAGAATGAAATACAAGCTCTTCACAAGTTTTGACAGAAGTGGATGCTTTCTTTAGAGGGAAAATGTAGAAATACCGCTGTTTTTCTTATCTACAAAGGGAAATAAGATGTGATTTCAGAAGTATTTCTCCACCACCTTTTAACTACCGTATATCAGCAAGGATTTCATCTGCTCTTGAACCTGTTTTACAAAATGATTGATGCCATTTTCAATTTCTCGCCAGGTGGCAAATCACACCCTGCGGAATGTAGTCATTGCATCAAACACCATTATATTGTGGGGAATCTACCACCAGGCACTAATTGTTCCCTGTTCTTGATAAGCTCTCCTCCAGGCTTGGCTCTCAGCAGAGAGGGTCTTTGGGCCACACATAATCGAATGTTGGATCTCCTTTGCCCCTTTCCCCTCATTATCTGTTCCTTATGTCACAAGTTCTTTGTGGATCTCAGCATTCAGGTTGATCATTTTATTTTCCCCCAAGACATCATGGTGTTTTCATTTCAAGAATACTTTGCTCACAATTAACTAGTTGCTTTGTACCCTGCTCTTTCTCATTACATGAAGCTCAATGCTTACTGGCAGAAGACCAGGTATTATTCCCAGGTATTATTTATGGCTTAGTTAGGGCATGTCAGGTACTAGACAAACAGTTAGCTGGGAACCGCCAGGTTGCCTGTGAAGTGACACCCGTGTAGAGATTCCTGTGAAGGGCTTTTGAACCCTTCAATATTGGCCTGGTATGATCCAAGGGGCAATTCCCTTCCATAGCATAGAGAAACCTCAACTAGATTAGACCCAACCATTCAGTGCTCAGGCAAGTTGATAAATTTTCCCTCCTAACTCTGCAAATCCTAATCATATGTTTGAAACACTGTGTATTAAGTGCAAACATAATTCTCTTTCAAAAATTAAAACACCATATATTCAGTTTAGAACTGTCAGCAATAGCCGGCAAGATCTGACTCATTAACTACAATCTGCAAAATAGAGAAAATCACACCAACTAAAAGGAAAAGAAACAAAATATCCAGTAATATTAAAAGCTCCACCTTTCACAGTTCTATAATATAACCCGCCCCTGCCTCCAGATACACACATTAAGAATGAGCAGCGTTGCTGAAGTTCGGATAGAATGATTCTATTCGCCAAACACTGACTGAACGACAGTCGTGCCTCACAGAAGCCTAGGCCAGTGTATACTGTACTCTCAGCTTCTATCGGTCGTCATCTTACAAGGAGAAACAGGAGTGTTTGGCCCTTGCGAATGTGCCAATGCATTTGCTCATTCTCCAAGACAGCCCTGTTGGCCGGCTATGTGACAAAGTAACCGATATAAACTCGTTTAAAGAGCCATCCAAAAGCTTCTGTCTGGGAAACGAGCCCCAGGCATCGGTCTCTTTGCTGTAAGTAACACCGCTCTAAAGCACCCGTACGCAAACTTTGCCTCTTTTTCTTCCTTCACACATACCTTGGTCATTCCCACTCCCACAACAAACGCTCGTCTCCGGACGGCTGCCATGTTTTCTGTCGGAAACACCATCTTTAACCCGGAACAAAGTTCACTTCTAATGCCACCGCCCTTTAAAGCTGCACAACGCACGAAAAAAATCCCGTAACAACAATCGTCTTGTCCCCGAATGCACAGCACTGGAGTCTAAATGTTAACTGTTTTATTTTCGATTTTAGATCAGATTTTTCCCCATTTTAATTTTTAGATGTGCAACAATAATTGCGAAGTGCAGGTGGTGGTTTACATAAGAAATAGGAAGAGGAGACTAGACCATCCGGCCGTTCAACAATGTCATAGCTGATCTGGCCATGGACCAGTCTCCGCCCACTTGCATTTTCCTCATAGCCCCTAATTCCCCAGATGTGCAAGAATCTATCTAACTGCGTCTAAAATACATTAAATGAGATAGCTTCCCTGGACAGAGAATTCCACGGATTCACTCATCTCTGAAGAAAGCAGTTTCTCCTCATCGCCATCCTAAATCTATTCCCAAAAATCTGGAGACTGTGTCCCCTAGGTCTCACTGACCAATAGAAGCAACTTTCATGCCTCTATGTTATTTATCCTTTTCACAATTTTATATGTTTCACTAAGATCCCAGCTCATTCTTCTGAATTCCAGTGAGTGACTCAATCTCTCCCCATAGGCTAATCCCCTCAACTCCGGAATCAACCTGGTGAACCTCTTCCGCACTACCTCCAAAGCCAGTGTATCTTTCCTCAAGTACGGAGCCCAGAACAGCATGCAGTACACCAGGTGCAGCCTCACCGGTACCCTGTGCAGTTACAGCAAAAGCCCTTGCTCTTAAATTCAATCCTTCCAGCAATGAAGACCAATATTCCATATGCTTTCTTGATTATGCACCTACAAACCAACCTTTTGCGATTAATGTACTAGCACTCCCAAGTCCATCTACACAACGGCATGCTGCAATCTTTCACCATTTAATTAATAATCTGATTTTCTATTTTCTCTTTGAAAGTGGATGAACTCACATTTACCAACATGATGCTCCTTTTGCCAGAGCCTTGTCAATTTGCTTAACCTATCTATATCTCTCTGCATCCTCTGCACAATTTGCTTTTCCACTCGATTAAGTGTCATCAACATTAAATATGCTACACTCAGTCCCCTCTTCCAAATCGTTAATCTATATTGTGAACAGTTGTGGGCCCAGCACCCATTTATCCAAACTCTCTGACTTATTTTGGATAACCAATTCTTTGTCCAGAATCATGTTTATTATCATTGGCATGGGTGGTGAAATTTGTTAACTTAGCAGCAGCAATTCGATGCAATACATAATATAAAAGGAGAAGAAAAAAACCCAACAATAATAAATAAGTAAATCAATTACAGTGTATGTATATAGAATGGATTAAAAATTATGCAAAAAAACAGAAATAATATATTTAAAAAGTGTGATAGTGTTCGCTGGTTCAATGTACATTTAGGAATTGGATGGCAGAGGAGAAGAAGCTGTTCCTGAATCACTGAGTGTGTGCCTTCAGGCTTCTGTACCTCCTACCTGATGGTAACAGTGAGAAAAGGGCATGCCCTGGGTGCTGGAGGTCCTTAATAATGGACACTGTCTTTGTGAGACACTGCTCCCTAAAGGTGTCCTGGGTACTTTGTAGCTTAGTACCCAAGATGGAGCCAACTGAATTTACAACCCTCTGCAGCTTCTTTCGGTCCTGTGAAGTAGCCCCTCCATACTAGACAGTGATGCAACCTGTCAAAATGCTCTCCACGGTACATCTGTATGTTTTGAGTGTATTTGTTGACATACCAAATCTCTTCAGACTCCTGATAAAGTATAGTCGCTGTCTTGCCTTCTTTATAACTGCATCAATATGTTGGGACCAGATTAGGCCTTCAGAGATCTTGACACCCAGGAACTTGAAACTGCTTACTCTGATCCCTCTATGAGGATTGGTCCTCTTCCATTTTCGCTCTCCAGAATAGGTAGACAAGCTCTCAACCCTATTGTTAAACATACTTTAAAAATTTGGTTTCAATTTCGTAGATTTTTTGAATTAAATGATTTTCTACTTTCTTGTAATATTTATTCTAATTTCTTTTTTAAACCATCAATTTTGGATTAGGCTTTTTTAACATGGAAAATTAAGGGAATAAAAACTTTTTAAGATTTGTTTTTACAAGACTGTTTAATGTCTTTTTCACAGTTAATAGATAAATATGATATCTCTGTGGTGAACTACATATACCTGTCTGGACACGCCCCCTCTGCTGACTGCACCTGTGGCTCCTCCCACAGACCCCTGTATAAAGGCAGTTGGAGGCACTGCTCCCCCCTCAATCTCCAGGATGTTGTGTGGTTGTTTCTTGCAGCTAATAAAAGCCTGTCGTTTGCCTCCCATCTCCGAGAGTTATTGATGGTGCATCAATCTCTAATACACATTTTTTCAGATATTTACAGGTTAGGAATTTTTTACGTGATTTTTTACCAAATTACCCCTCGGCCTGCTCTTTAAATTTGGCTTATGCTATTTTTCCGTTTAAACCTTTTCAAAAACGATTAATAGCTATCATTTATAAACAGTTAATGAATGCTCGCATGTCGCCTAATGATAGGGTTCAACGCACCTGGGAAGTAGAACTTCAACATTCACCTTCAGATAATCAATGGAGTAAAATTTATTATTTAGTCAATAATTCATCTATCTGTGCACGCCATATCTTCATTCAGTTTAAGATAGTACACAGGGCCCATATGTCCAAAGATAAATTAGCGCATATTTTTCCTAATTTAAGCCCTATTTGTGACAGATGTAATGCAGAAGTGGCTACTCTAACTCATATGTTTTGGTCATGTGTAAGTTTAAACAATTTTTGGAGGGATGTGTTTGAAATATTATCTAAAGTTATAGATATGCATGTTCAACCTAATCCACTTACAACAATTTTTGGGATTATTCCAGAGGAAGCAAGCAAAGTGTCTGCTTCCGCCCAACATGTGATAGCTTTTTCAACTTTACTGGCTAGGAGAGCTATTTTGCTACACTGGAAAGAATCTAATCTGCCTACTGTTTTTTATTGGCTCTCCTCCATTATGTCATGTCTAAGTTTGGAGAAAATTAGAAGCTGGACATTTGATACATCCTTTGATTTTGAACAAGTCTGGCGACCCTTTATTCAATATTTTCACATGATTTAATTTATTTTTATTTATTTATTTTTCTTTATTCTCTTTGGGGAAAATCCTTATCCATGCAGGTTCAGAGATGACTGGAAGGATGTTTTTTTTTCTCTCTTTTTTTCTAATTTTATCCTCAATTGGACTGCCCAATCTTTCTTTTTCTTTTTTTTTGTTTCAGTTTAGTTAGTGGGTTTTTTTTTCTTTATCAATAAAATTTCCAATCTTTTTTTTATGATTGCTATGAGGAGTTGTAGCTTTTTTTGACCATTGTATATATAATAGCATCATATTTTACATATTTGATCTTGACATTATATACTTTCTGTTTTTATTATTGCTGGTTATATGTCTTTTATATTATCTGTTTGCTAAACTCCTCCTCTGATTTGTATATTCTTTATTTGAAAATCAATAAAAAGATTAAAAAATGAAATGAAATGATTGAGGATTGGTATGTGTTCCTTTGTCTTACCCTTCTAAAGTCCACAGTCAGCTCTTTCATCTTACTCACATTGAGTGCCAGGTTGTTGCTGCGGCACCACTCCACTAGTTGGCATATCTCACTCCTGTACACCATCTCATCGCTATCTGAGATTGTTCCAACAATGATTGTATCATCAGCAAATTTATAGATGGGATTTGAGCCACATAGTCATAGGTATAGAGAGAGAAAACAGTGGGCTAAGCACACACCCCTGAGGTGCACCAGTGTTGATCATCAGCGAGGAGGAGATATTATCGCCAATCCACTCAGATTGTGGTCTTCCCATTAGGAAGTTGAGGATCCAATTGCAGAGGGAGGTACAGAGGCCCAGGTCAGTAACTACTCAATCAGGATTGTGGGAATGATGGTGTTGAATGCTGAGCTATAGTTGACAAACAGCATCCTGACATAGGTGATTGTTTTGTCCAGGTGACCTATGGCCATGTGAAGAGCCATTGAGATTGCATCTGCCATTGACCTATTGTGGCGATAGGAAAATTGCAATGGGTCCAGGTCCTTGCTGAGGCAGGAGTTCAGTCTAGTCTTCACCCCTGCCCCATGTTATCATATAACCCCGAACTCCATGTATCCTTCTTTTATGGAAAGTCTTCTCTGTTCAAAGTTCTATATAAATTTATTATCAAAATATGGATACAATATACATCCTTGAGATTCATCTCCTTACAGTCAGCCACAAAACAAAGAAATCCCCCAAAAAACTTATCTGACACCTTATCAAATGCCTTCTGGAAATCTAAGTATACAACATCCATCTGTTGCCCCCTATCCCTGTACTTATTATATCCTCAATAACTCCAGTTAGTTAGCCAAACAGGATCTACCCTTTATGAATCCATGCTGTGTCTGCCTGATGGAACCACTTCTATCCAGCTGTCGTACAATTTCTTCCTTTATGATAGCTTCAAGCATTTTCCCAACTATAGTTGTCAAGCTAACTGGCCTTAAGTTACCTGCCTTTTGTCTTTTTTAAAAAACAGTGGGGTAACATACCAGCATCTTCAGATTTTCTCTTGTGCATGACATTCCCTGTTTTGCAATCAGCCAGGACCTGCTCAGAGTCCAGAGAGTTTCGGTAAATCATTACAAACATGCCTATTACAACTTCTGCCACTTTTTTCAGCACCTGGGATGCATTCCATCAGAACTAGGTACTTGTCTACTTTTAAGTCCCCTAGTTTGCTCATTACTACTTCTTTAGTGGCAAAGAGTGCATCAAGGTACTCAACTCCTAATACATACATAACATCTCTTTAGCATGTTAGACATGTCCTCCACCATGTAGATTGATACAAAATAGTCATTCAAGGCCTCAGCAATTTCCACATTACCCAATTTTGTTTTCCCCTTCTCAACTTCCAAAGGACATACGTTCATTTTAGTTGCCCTTTTCTGCTTTTTTATAATTATAAGAACTTATACTATCTATTTTTATATTACATATGTATATTACATGAGCTACACGTGTACAATATGATTGAAAATGTGTTTCTTCAGACTGTGCAATTAAGTATAGATTCTAATGAAGATTTGTGAAACTCAACTTGCTATTTTACTGTAGGGGTGATGATATCAGTATTTTGTGTATATTCTTACATACTATACATGAAAATGAGTCAGTCCAGGACTAGTGCTTGAATAAGAGTAATTGCATTATTCTGCATAGTTCTAAAATATAAAAAAACACTTAAAGTTGGCAATACCAAGTAGATCAGTCATGATGAAAAGGTGGAGCAGACTCAATGGCACAAATAGCCTAATTCTGCTCCTATATCTTCTGGTCTTATGGTCATTACACCCACATTTTTTTTCTATTCATCCCAATGTATTGGCTGTGGGCTACCTAGATAGGTAGATAGATAAATAGACAGATACTTTATTGATCCCAAAGGAAATTACAGTGTCACGGTAACATTACAATGCACAGACTTTGAAGTAAGAAAGGATAAAAAATAAGTTACCTCAAACAGTCAAACAGGAGGGAGTCATCACTTCCCCAGCTATAGGTTGACTCATTATAGAGCCAAATGGCCGAGGGCAACAATGATCTCATATAACACTCTTTGGAGCAGTGCAGTTGTCTTAGTCTATGAATAAAAATAATTCTGTTATCTCACTACTTACACTTCCTTTCTCACTAATATCCTCTAAGTTATTCAGCCAGTACCTGAGCTGATTACTGGGAAATAAAATCATACATTTGTCTGTCTTAATTTCTGCTACCTACATGTTCCAATACTGCTTGGTTAGTATAAAGCTCCTAGGAGCATAATAAAGTTATATTTGTTTAATATTTTAGTAACACTTGAGTTATATTGTAAATATCTTGTTTGATTAAGCATTCTTTGCTATTTACATACTGTAATTCATTATAGATTATAAGTAAAAATATGTGAATAGCATACATCATTATGCCAACATGTCACATGTGCACGCCTTGTTAAAAGTAAGAATGAAATAGACATGTTATCCCCAACTCTGTGTTTTTCTTTTAATAAGTTTTGGAGTTACACAACAGTAGCGACAAGTCAGTTTTAAAGTGAACCTGAGAGGACTACCTACCTATCAAGGTCAGCGAGACGTTTGAGTTTTAAAATAAGTGCAGCATTAGATTAGATTAGATTAGATTCAACTTTATTGTCATTGTGCCAAGTACAGATACAAAGCCAATGAAATGCAGTTAGCATCTAACCAGAAATGCAAAGAATAGTGTTATTTACAAAATAACTGTGAATAAAAAGTAAGTGCTACAGCACACAAATATAAAAGTATTGAGACCGTACAATATGGGTGCAATACTGTGGTGCGCTGTGATGTGAGATGCCAATAATCTGCTGGGCAGTTTTCACCGACACTGGAGTGCTTTGCAGTCCGATACGGGACAATTGCCATACCACATTGAGATGCAGTTGGTGAGTATGCTCTCAGTGGTACAGCGGTAAAAGTCTGTCAGTATTCTGGGACAGAGATGAGCTTTCTTGATGATCCACAGGAAATAAAGGCACTGTTGAAAACAGATGATAAAATAATTATAAATTTAATAGAAGAGCAGAAATATCTGGCCACATTGGAAAAATCCATGTGTTCAATTGCACAACAGATAGCTAGATTATGTATACTGAACACATTGAGCAGTACTTTGAAGCAAATAAAACAGCCATGAAAGGTGGGTACCAGTGTTACTAAGTTCAATGAATGGAAGAGCTTTTGTTTGCTTAGAAGTTTGACTGTTCCAGTCAAACCAGCTGAAATGAGCTTTGTTGATAGTATGAACATAATGCAGGAGCATTTACAACTAAGACTACTGATTTCATAAACAGAATCAAAAGAAAGGGGAGTTCACTTTTGCTTACGTGGCTGAACTAAAAATATTGTCCGAGTATTGTCAGTTCATTAATGGGCTTTGTGATGCATTGAGAGTTTCTTAATTTTGTGGAATCTTACAAGAAAGCATTCTTAACTGAAGCAGAACGTGGATTTAAAAGAGTAGTTGAAATTGCTGTATCAATGGAATCAGCAGCTAAAGGTGCAATTGAGTTGCCATTTGGTATGAAAATGAGAAAGAACGAAATTGCAACATCTAAACAGAAACATTCCTGGCTGAACATATCATGCTACCCTTGTAGCAGGGGCTCACATACGACAGACCAAAGTAGATTTAAAGTTGAAACTTGCAGAAAATGCTAAAAAATAGAACACATATGAAACACCTTGGTTTCCCTGGCTGCGTAAGTCTAGGTAAGGCACTCTCAGGTCTGCAAACTCATGAGATTGAGACTGCTCGTCCCACCCCAAACCCCGGTTTGTGTGGATTCTGTGTCATTTGCTACCCTGTTACAAATTAGTGCCATGAAATAACAGACAGTACACTGCATACGATTAAAGGAATTATATTTATCAATCTTAACTTAACTAAAGGGTTAGTAAAGAATAACAAAAAGAAAAGAGCCCATTCTAATTAAACAGTCAAATGTGCACAAGTTGGAGTTCATCTTGAAGATGGATACTTGGAAAGATTAAGGACAAAACTGGACCACTCTCCTGCACAGTGGAGATTGTATCTGAAGTCTTTTGGAGATGACACCTCGATCAGTTGAGGAGAGCAGAGTCAATCGTTAGAGAAGAAAGGTGTCCAGAGCGGTCAGAACCACATTCTGCAGTCCCAGAGTCAACTCCTACAACCACCACGGAGGAGGCCCCATAACCTGAGGTCATTTCACAGCCTCAAGTCTCACCTGCCAAACAGAGTGACTCCACTTGTCAGGAAAGATAATTATCTCACAAGAGTAAAATCCTCCATAGCATTTAAATCTTCAGATATGAATGAGATAGTTTAAAATTTACTATGCTGTGGATATCTATGTAGTATTTGTATTATGTGGTATGCTGTGCATACGTTACATTGCAAACTCAATACATTAAATATTGAGTTGTGATGCATTCTATATTGAGTTGGGGTTTAAAGCTAAGCTGAGAGGAATGCTGTGTATTTAATATTTCAGTAATATTTGAGTAAGCAACACACACAAAATGCTGGTGGAATGCAGCAGGCCAGGCAGCATCTATAGGGAGAAGAAACATCGACAGTGAGTCCTGACGAAGGGTCTCGGCCTGAAACATCGACAGTGAGTCCTGACGAAGGGTCTCGGCCCGAAACGCTGACAGTGAGTCCTGACGAAGGGTCTTGGCCCGTAACGTCGACAGTGAGTCCTGACGAAGGGTCTTGGCCCGAAACGCTGACAGTGAGACCTGACGAAGGGTCTCGGCCCGAAACGTCGACAGTGAGTCCTGACGAAGGGTCTCGGCCCGTAACGTCGACAGTGAGTCCTGACGAAGGGTCTCGGCCCGAAACGTCGACAGTGAGTCCTGACGAAGGGTCTCGGCCCGTAACGTCGACAGTGAGTCATGACGAAGGGTCTCGGCCCGAAACGTCGACAGTGAGTCCTGACGAAGGGTCTCGGCCCGTAACGTCGACAGTGAGTCCTGACGAAGGGCCTCGGCCCGAAACGTCGACAGTGAGTCCTGACGAAGGGCCTCGGCCCGAAACGTCGACAGTGAGTCCTGACGAAGGGTCTCGGCCCGAAACGTCGACAGTGAGTCCTGACGAAGGGCCTCGGCCCGAAACGTCGACAGTGAGTCCTGACGAAGGGTCTCGGCCCGAAACGTCGACAGTGAGTCCTGACGAAGGGCCTCGGCCCGAAACGTCGAAGTGAGTCCTGACGAAGGGTCTCGGCCCGAAACGTCGACAGTGAGTCCTGACGAAGGGCCTCGGCCTGAAACATCGACAGCGCTTCTCCCTATGGATGCTGCCTGGCCTGCTGCATTTCACCAGCATTTTGTGTGTGTTGCTTGAATTTCCAGCATCTGCAGATTTCCTCATGTTTGCTTTTTAAATATTTGAGTAATATTGTTTGATTAATCATTCTTGTTCGTTTAAGTAATTCATTTCGGGTTATATGTAGAAGTACGTAACAGCATACGTCATCATGCCACCACATTATAAATGTGTGTCTCACTAAAAGTAAGAACAGTATAGACACATTATCCCCAGCTCCATGATGTTCTTTTGATTAGTTTTGGAGCTACAAAACATAACAGTTTGTTAAGGGGAAAGGGGGAGTAAAGGGCTAATTCTGAGAAAAATCAGAAGAGAGTGTGGGTTGAGAAGGTGACGGGATGAGAGAAGAAAGATTAGGTAAAAGGATGCTAACATCTTTTATGGTTTAAACATGACAGCACTATTTAAGAAAGGAGTACTGGTATGTGATAAAATAGGATGAAGTCAGCATTGTTCCATTAAGGGAAGATCTTGCCTTATAAACCTGTTAGAATGTTGTGAAGAGATAACAAGCAGGTTAGACAAAGGAGGGTCAGTGGATGTTATTTACTTGGATTTCAGAACTCCATTGATATAGTATGGCATAGACATCTGCCAAAGAAGATGGTGTTAGAGATACGGTACTAACATGGATAGAAGACTGGCTGATTGGCAGATGTCAGGGAGGGGATAAAGAGGTCCTTTTCCAGATGGCTGCAGGTGACCAGTGGGGTTCTACAGGGTCAGTGTTGGGTCTTCTACTTTTCATGTTACATGTTAATGATCTGGATGACAGAATTAATGGCTTTGTGGTCAAGTGTGCGGAAGCACTTGGACAGGTTGGAAGAGTGGTCAATGAAGTGGCAGATGGAATACAGTGGAATACAGCATAGGGAAGTGTGGGGTTATGCACTTTGGTAGACAGAATGAAGGTGTAGGATAGTTTCAGATTCAGAAAACAGAGGTGCAAAGGGATGGTCATGGACTTTGGTAGTAGAAATAAATATGCAGACTATTTTCTAAACAAGGAAAAAATCCAGGAAGTTGAGATGCAGAGGGACTTGGGAGTCCTTGTGCAGAACACCCTGAAGGTTAACTTGCAGGTTGATTTGGTGGTGAGGAAGGCAAATGCCATGTTAGGATTCATTTCAAGAGGTCTAGAATAGAAGAGCAAGGTTGTGATACTAAGGCTTTATAAGGCACTGGTGAAACTTCATGTCAAGTATTGTGAACAGTTTTGGGCCCCTCATCTTAGAAAAGATGTCCTGACATTAGAGAGGGCCCAGAGCAGGTTCATAAGGATGATTCCAGGAATGAAAGGGTTATCATACGAGGAACGCTTGATGGCTCTGAGTCTATACTCGCTGGAATTCAGAAGGATGAGGGGGGATTTCATTGAAACCTTTTGAATGTTGAAAGGCCTAGACAGAGTAGACGTGGAAATGATGTTACCCATGGTGGGAGAATCTACGTCAAGAGAGCACAGCCTCAGGATAATGGGACGCCCTTTCAAAACAGAGATGTGGAGAAATTTCTTTAGCCAAAGGGTGGTGAATTTGTGGAATTTGTTTCCACATGCAGCTGTGGAGGCCAGGTCGTTGGGTGTATTTAAGGCAGAGATTGATAGATTCTTGATTGGACATGGCATCAAAGGTTATGGGCAGAAGGCACGGAACTGGGGTTGAGGAAGATAGAAAAGAAGGATCAGCCATGATTGAATGGCGGAGCAGACTTGATGGGCCAGATGGCCTAATTCTGCTCCTATGTCTTATGGTCTTATGATACAAAGTGGTGGGGCAGGTAGTGTTGCAAAGCTAAGGAGTTTGCAGAAGCACTTGGACAGGTTGGAAGAGTGGTCAAAGATGGCAGATGGAATACAGCATAGGGAAGTGTGGGGTTATGCAGTTTGGTAGATAGAATAAAGGTGTAGGATCATTTCAGATTCAGAAAGCAGGTTAGCAAAGGGATTTCAGAATCCAAGTGCAGAGTTTCCTCAAGGATAACTTGCAGGTTGTGTTGGTAATAAAGAAGGCAAATGGAAGCTTAGCATTCATTTGGAGAGGATTAGAATATAAAAGCAAGGATGTACTGTGAAGGTTTTGTAAAGCGTTGGTCCAACCATATTTAGAATATTGTGAGTAGTTTTGGACCCTATATCTTAGGAAGGATGTGCTGGCCCTGAAAAGAGTCCAGAGAAAGTTCACAAAAATGAGCTAAGGAATGAAAGACTTAACAAATGAGATATATTTGATGTCACTGGTCCTGTACTCAATGGAAATCAGAAAGATTGGGAGGGAAAACTCTCATTGAAACCTACTGGATATTGAATGGGCATCGAGAGGATGTTTCCACTTGTAGCAGAGGATCTAAAGGCTCAGACTCAGAATGAAGGAACATCCTTTTAGAACTGAGAGGAGGAGGAATTTCTTCAGACAGAGGGTGGTTAATTTGCTGCCATAAATGGCTGTGGAGACCAAGTCATTGGGTATATTAAAGCAGAGGTATATGGGTTCTTTATTGATAAGAGGGAGAAGGCAGGGCAATGATGTTGAAAATCAATCAGCTATGACAGAATGGCAGAGCAGACTCGATGGTCTGAATGGCCTAATTCTGCTCCTATGTCTTATATTGCAAACTTGCCATTGGCCATGACCTCATAACTGGCTCTACTAATAATACCCCTCAGAGGGGGTTAGGAAGTGTAGCTGTACTTCCCCACCTAATGACTATCTGTGGTCCGCAGTTGTGAATTACCTTTGTCTGTGTGATGGAAGAATGTTGGTGAGTGTGTATAAAATGTGCAGGGAATTAAAGAATACACCCACTGAGTTAGGAACCTCTCACAGAGAGTCATAGAGATATAAAGCTTGGAAACAGGACCTTTAGCCCAACTTGTCCATGATTGACTCCTATTGTGTTTCTTGGCTTTACTGTGTATGTCTTCACAAAAATGAATCTCAGGGTTGTATATGGTAACATATGTACATATGTACTTGGATAAAAAATTTACTTTGAACTTTGCTAACCAACTTGCTTAGTTCCATTTGCTGCATTTGGCCCTTTAAACCTTTCCTGCTTATGAGAGTGGAAAATAGGAGTTCAATGAAGCAGGTAGTAGAAAAACTGAATCCAAAAATGAGATACGTTTTAGTCATGGAGGGGCAAAGGCTTATCAGGTCCTGTCACCAACTCTCCCTGTACTTCTTGACTTCCTTTAACTCCCAGTCTAAAAATATCTTAATGTTAAAATTCTGTTTATCACCTTGCCCTTCCTAAATTGGCAACTTCTTCAACCTTACAACCAGTTGAGATTACTGTACTCACACAGTTCTAGCTTCTTCTGTATTTCCAATTCTCTTTCCTGCACTATCGATGGTCATGCCATTTGGTAACCTGTCTTAATACCTTTGTGTGGCTTGCATGAATTTAGTTTGTTAAATAATCACGATTGCATGGTCTCTCAGATTGTTCTACTCTATTCTAAGAGCTGCATAAATGCAGATTGTTGTGGTCAGATCTGTGGGGAAGCAGACAAGTTACTGGAACATGTAGCTTTGGGGTTATGTAATTAGAAAGATGGAATTAGTGGAAAATGAATGGCACAGGGAAGAAAATAAAAAGATATATTTTGAAGGGGAAGAGGCAGGAGGAAAAAATGTTTGAGAAAGCTCAAAATTTAGTGTGTGACTTCATGAAGAAATGCACGTTACAGTAAGTAAAGCTGAATTCTGATGAGAAGGGAAGAACAAACAACTAATTGTATGAGAACTTAGCTGAATGGAGTATCCTGTCAGGAGTCTGTAATGTTTACGATCACGTGCAAAGAATTGAAAAACCCTGACCCAGTTATAATGGAATTAAGGTTTGGAGACTGCTGGTTCTGTAGCTCCATCTACTGGAAAGTGTAGCATATCTGCATTCAAGTCATTTTATTTGTAAGTGAATACTGCAACAGAAAATTTTTACTAAGGAGAAAGCACACCCGCATACTGACACAATACATCATTAAAGACCCCTCACACCCTCTCCATGAAATGTTTGTTCTTCTGCCATCAGGTAAACGTTACAGGAGCATCAAAACTAAAACCACAAGGCTACTAAACAGCTTCCTCCCACAGGCAGTCAGACTGCTAAATAGCTGCTCTACCTGACTCTGCTTTGGACACTTTTAACTTGCACTGGACACTTATAACTTGTTTTTAACTGACACGTGGTTGTTGTGTTTTACTATTTATTGTTATGTTTATTATTTAGTGTTGTGTTTGTTATGTTATGATTGCACTGCTCCTGGGAAACGCTGTCTCATTCTGCCCTGCAGACCTGATGTACGGTTAGAATGACAATAAAGTTTTTGAATCTTGACTAAATTGTCGTTAAGAGGACTAGCCTGTAGTAAATTATTGTTGCTTTTCATTACAAATATCAGCTTCTCCCCCAATTCTATTCTTCATCTACCAGTTCCAAATAACATTTCCTTTTTCAAAATCATTCCTTACTGTTAACTTTAGAACTTCGTATCTTTAGCTCAAATAAACTAAAGCAACCCATTGCACAAGATTAAAAGTAACATGAAATTCCTTTTCAAAAGAGCAACATTTTCTACTAGTAAGTTATATAATAATTTTTTGATCTGTTGTAAAAATTCCCTTCCAGTTAGTGGCACCATTACCTCTGCTTTTTCACAGCAATCCTACTCAATAACTTCCTTCCTCTTTCATTGAACCTTTGGGGTCATTCTGCATCTTTCTAATTGTGCTCGGAGAGTAATTCTCTTTCTTTCTCACTATTTCTATCTATAATGTATTTAGATACCATTTAAACACTGTGAATATATAAAGGGCAGAAATTTATTTTCAAGGCAGGTGGTCTGGACTACTCATTTCTGCATGGTCAAATTGTTACATTGGGCTGATATATCTGACTTGCAGCTCATGAACTTCATACCCTTCATACCCAATAGTAATGGCCAAAACGAGTGCCACTCCATGCTGCCTGCCAAAACCTTGTCAGTCCTTCTGAACTCCCGAAGAAATAAGGTAATCATCCTGACACTGTAATTTCCTTCACTGTTAATTAATATGGGAATATTATTTTCTCACTACAGGTTCTTCCATTGGACGTTCTTCTGAACACAGCAAAATATTTTGTAACTTGTTTTAATGCATAGTAGACTACTTCAATAGTAGTTCAAAGTTCAAATTATATTTATTATCAAAGTACTACCATGAGATTCATTTTCTTGAGGACATGCCCAGTTGAATAAAGAAATACAATATAATCCATGAAAAACTACACACAAGGACATAAACCTTATTTCAATCATATCCTAAAGCTTTAAGTGTAATCAAATAACTTTTGATGAGATTAAACTAGTTGATAGCAAGGCTGTCAATAGCTGCTATTGTTGTGATAATATGAATTTATTGAGTCATTGATGGACTTTGATGATCTAGGTATTTGTTTGATACAGAATATGCCAACTATATATTTCTGCACATATCATGACTAGATCTGTAGACTTAAAGATCCAAATTGTATTACTGCACAATTAGCTCTGCAGATGGAAACATGGCCAAATCTGTAGTGATGCTTGACAGAAAGCAAACATTTCCATTTTGGGCAATAAATGTACATTTGATGTCTTCAGCATAAAACTGTAATAGAATATTACAAACATCATTATAAGTTCACAGGGTCTTTTTATTTTTTATTGACATACAGCACAGGGTTGGCCCTTCCAGCCCTTCAAGCTGCATCAGCCAGTAATCACCCAGTTTAACCCTAAGCTAATCATGGGGCAATTCACAATCACCAATTAACCTACCAACCAGTACAGCTTTGGAATGTGGGAGAAACTGGAGCACCCAAAGGAAATCCATGCAGTCATGAGGAGAACGTTTAAACTTCTTACAGGCAGCGGTGGGAGTTGAACCCAGGTCACTGGTACCGTAAGGCGTTTTGCTAACCACCATGCTACCATGCCACTGTTTGTATTAGTGAGAAATTGTATTGTGCAAGGATTTAACAAAATGACAAAAGAGAGACGTGAGATATCCTTGGCAGAAAAAGGTAAAGGAGAATATGAAGAGATTCTATAACTAAAAGCAGAAGGGTAATTACATCATCTTAAGGATCCAATTGATTATCTATTTGTGGAGTCACAGGGGATGGGAAAGGCCTTAAGTTAATACTTTCCATCCTTAATTTTTGTGGAGAGGTCACAAAAGCTAGAGAGATTAGGAAGGACAATAGTAATATCCCAGAGCACATTGCTATTGCAAAAGAGGAGGTGTTGGCAGTATTGAGATGCATAAAGGTGGATAAACTCACAGGGCCTGACCAAGTTTACTCTAGGACATAATGAGAAAGGAGGGAAGAAATTTTAAAAGCATCTAAGAAATGCACGTAAGCTAATTCGTCAAAGTGTGGGAATAATCAAAACTGGAATTAATGAATGCATGTGAGAGAGAATAAGTTGCAGGGGCACAGGGAAATATAGGGAATGAGGCCAAAGGGATTGTTCCATGGAAGCCAGCAAGAACCCAATGGGCTGAATGATCTTTCTGAATAATTATAAGTAACATCAACACTGAGATTCAATGGAAGACAGATTTGATCTAAAAAATTATTTTTGGAATTTTCCAGATCTATTTTCAGGCTTTGGTGATGAGACCAATTTTGGAGAGCTTGGATGCATGTTTGAACGTGGAGAAGGTTTTCAGATGAAATAGTGAAGGCAGCAATAGATGAGAGGAACAGTGGTAATATTAATGTAAGAGATGATTCCATCTGAGAGATGAACCATCAAGTAGGGCTGAATGAGTTGAATGCAAGGATAAAAATGGACTATTGCATTCATTATAGGAAACAAATAATAGACCTCCAGACCACCCCAAGGGAAATTGGGTGCTGGAGGTGCTTAATAAGGGACACTGCCTTTTTGAGACACCACTCCTTGAAGATGTCCTGTGTACTTTGTAGGCTAGTATCCAAGATGGAGCTGACTAAATTTACGTCCATGTGTAGCCTTTTTTGGTCCTGTGCCTCAAGAAAGCTGCATCTATCACCAAGGACCCTCTCCCTCCAGGACATGCCCTCTTCCATTAGTACTGTTGAGGAGGAAATACAGGAGCCTGAAAACTCACATTCAGTGACTGGGGAACAGCTTTTGCCCTCTGCCATTAGGCTTCTCAACGGTCCATGAACCAATGAATATTAAATTATTCTTTTTTGTACTATTTATTTATATTATAATTTATAGTAAGGTTTATGTCTGTGTACTGTATGACTTTACAAAACAAAACAAAATTATGGCATATAAATCACTGATAATAAACCTGATTCTGAAATGTCATAAATTTTATATAATTCTAAGGTCATGCTTTTACATGAGATTTCTTGGCTTTAGAAATTCACTTACTGATCCATATTAATAGTATTTTTATTAAGTCAATCAAAATCCAGTCTTCATCTGTAATAGCACAATCTTTTAAAGGTGGAGGAGGTGGAGTATATGTTATGGTTAACTCATTGTGGTTCACAGTTGTGTCAGTTCTGCCTCAGTCCTGCTCACCTGACCTGGGATATCTAGTGGTCAAATGTCATCTATTTTATCTGTGGAGGCAGATTTCCCCCATTATCCTGGTAGTGGTGTACATTCCACTTCAGGCCAATGTCAGGCAGGCACCGGAAGATCTGACGACCATGATCAGAAGTTACGAAACAATGCACCTGGATGCCTTTCCTATCATTGCGGGAGGATTTCAATTTGAAGAAGTCTCTGAACAACTACCACCAACATATCACCCGTGAAACCAGAGGAGCCAACACACTTGACCACTGTTGAACCACCATCAAGAACGCTTACCGTGCCATCCCATGACCACACTTTGCAAAGCCCTATCACTTTGCTGTACTTCTACTGCCGTATTAGGCACACGAAAGACCTCAGTGCCAATGATGAGGCCCAAGAAGGTATGGTCAAGGGAGGTGGAGGAGCACTTATAGGACAGCTTTGAGTTGGTGGACTGGACAATATTCAGGGATTCATCCTTGAATCTGAATGAGTACACCATCAAGACCTGTGTGGATCAGTATGTGTCTACAAGAACATACTCAAACCAAAAGCCATGGATGAACCAGGAGGTTTGTAGTCTGCTGAGGACTAGATCTGTGCCATTCCAGACCAATGATCTAGAACTATACAAGAACTCCAGACACTACCCTCACAAGGTGTCAGTCCCTTATGGAGTACCTGGTAGGGTAATGAAAACCTATGCCAAACAACTAGCAGGAGTATTCAAGAACATCTTCAGTCACTCATTGCTGCACTCTGAGGTTCCCACCTGCTTCAAAAGGGCAACAGTCATACCAATGCCCAAGAAGATGTCATGGTCTTATGTCAAGAGCAGGATGAGCTACCTCAACGACTATCACCCATTTGCACTCACACCTGTGATGGAGTACTTTGAGAGATTGGTCTTGGCCACAATCAACTCCTGCATAAGCAAAGACCTAGACTCGCTGTAATTTGACTTTCACTGCATGGTTCAACAGTGGATGTAACCTCGTTCGCTTTCCACAGGCCTTGGATCACCTGGACAATAGCAATACCCATGTCTGTCAGGCCTGAACAGGCAGGCACTTCCCAGTCTCTGCCCAGCTAATAGGAGTCACCTGGCACTCACTTCCAACTCATCACCTGAAGTCTATTTAATCCCTGCTTTCATCCACTGTCCTTGTTCACCTATCGAACCTTCAGTCACCTTGTTTCCTGTGGTGTTTAGTATCTGTCTTCTCTCATTTTGTGGCTGCCCACGCCTTGTTATTTTTGTAGTCTATTATTAAAGTTATTGTTCATCACTGAGTCCTCTCCACTGCTCTGCTTTTGAGTCAAGCCTCCTTTACGTTTCCTGACAGGATGGGTGAACCCACCTTTGACCCAGCAGAGTTTGCTTGCCTAAAGGAAGTCATCCATTGACGCAAGTACACGATCCAGAAACAGCAGGAAAGCATTGACCATCTGCTCGCCGTATTGTTGCAGCAACCCTCCACCAGTCAACCTCTTCCCTCAGAGCCTCGAATTCCAGAGGCCAAATGCTTCAACAGATCCCTATCCCAATGCTACAACTTCTTGCCCCAGTGCATCCTGCACTTCAAGCTCTAGCCATCTCTGTATGTTATGGACTGAGTCAAGATTGCTTTCGTCATCTGTCTCTGGGTGAGATCTGACCAGGGTTACTGCCAACTGGGACAATAATCCCACCGTTTTCAATAAATATGAGGAACTCACTACTGTGATGTGCCAGGTTTTTAATCAGCATAAAGTGGCAGGGGGGCAGTCGGTTGGATACTTTGCCTGCATTAAGGCTCACACTCAGAGCTGGATTACATCGTGGAATTCATGGCTGAGTGCAGCTGGAATGCAGAAGCACTGCAGGCCCATTACCATCATGGCCTCTCGATGCGCTTGAAAGTTGAGCTGTTTATCTGAGAGATGCCCACTGACCTCAAAAACCTCATCACTCTGGTTCCCATATTGACAAATGTCTTAAGGACCCAGATTATCCTCCAGGTTATAACCTGGAATCCCAGTTACATTCTCAGAACCTTTTCAGGCTGCAGGACCTTCATCAGCACTGCCTCCAGAACCCATGCAGTTAGGGAAACCCCTCTTAACCCCCCTCTCCAAAAGTTTGAGCGTCATTGGTGGAACAACGTGTGCACTTACTGTGGAGCGGCCGATCACCTATGCATCAAATAGCCACTGCATCAGGGAAACAGGGAAACCGCACCACCAGGGCCTTCAATCTGGTATGCTCCACCTGCACCATAGCCCGACCCTTTCTCTTTGTTCCCCCTCTCATCTTGGATGCCATGTCACAACAGTTTGACCCTGGTGAAGCAGAAATCGTTCCTCAACTCATCATACCTCCTCTCAGATCTTCACCCCAATCAACTGGGATCGAGAACCAGATCTGCCAGGCCCTACAGAACGAGCCTACTCCAGCTGACACCCTTGAGAACTGCATGTACGTGCTGACAACCATGAGCTCTTATGCACTCCAGAACCATCCAGACACATGATGGACTCTGGATTATCTCATGAGCCTCTCTACGCCTGGTCATCTGGTTCACTGCTCAGTTGGGAACCCACCTACTGGACTACCTGCCTGCAACCTCAGTTGATTTCACCCATAAATCTGTGGAGATGGAGGAATCCCGTAACCTCACCAAACTCCCACAGAAATACCGTGTCTTAGCCATCGCCTTCAGTAAAAGGGAAGCCAGCACCCTGCCACCTCACAGACCGCATGACTGTGCAATCAACCTCCTCCTGGGCACCACCCCTCCCCCAGGTCGTTTATTGTCACTCCCCCCCCCCAAAACACAAGCTATGAATGACTACGTCACTCAACAAAATCACCATTAAGAACGACTACCCTCTCTCCTTGATGGATAGTGCATTCAAAACATTCTGAAACTAGCCAAACTGTCGCGGCTCTCGCCTCCCTTGCCAAATCACCTACCTCACAGATAACATAGTCTGCTGCTGTGGACCACACTTTTGAAGAGCTCAAGAGACTGCACCACTGCTGCCCTTCTCTGCCATCTGAGCCCCTCTAGATCTTTTGTGGTAGAGGATGCACTTGATGTGGGTGCTAGGACCATTCTCTCGCAGTGAGGATCAGATAGACACACCCTTGTGTCTTCTTCTCTGTAAGTTCAACTCTACACAGTGATGTTATGGAGTAAGAGACAGGGAGCTGTTTGCCATTAAGTGAGTCTTGGAAGAATGGAGACATTGGTTGACCACCAGACCCTCACATTCATACAATAGTCCTACCAACACAATCCATGTTAGACTCACTGGGGATTCTTCTTCAAGCAATTTACTTTCACCATCTATGACCAGCTGAGCTCCAAGAACACTCAGGCAGATGCAATGTCACACCAGGTTGACCCTGGTGAAATGGAAATTGATCCTTGCAGATCCTCACTCCATTCAACTGGGATCTAGAGAACCAGATCTGCCAGCCCCTACAACACGAGCCTGCTCCTGCCGACACACTTGAGAACCACACGTACGTGCTAACAGCCATGGGCTCTTAGGCACTCCAGAACCATCCAGGCACATGACAGACTCTGGATTTTCTGCAAGAATGGATCTGGTGGCCTACCATGATCGCAGATGTACTTCAGTTCAGTTTGTTGTTGCATGCTCTCAATGTGCCCAGTCCAATTCCTCCAATCAGTGGCACTCTGGGCTCCTGGCCCCTATTGATCCCTTGATTGCCCTGGTACCACATTGCCATGGATTTCATTGTGGAATTTGTCACCTTCTGATGGGGCCACAGTGATCATAACGGGGTGAGCCTGTTCTCCAATGTTGTCCATTTCTTGCCCTCTGCAAACTTCCATCAACCACTGAGATGCTGGACTTGGTTCTCCAACATGTAGCTCGCCTCCTTGGTTTCCCTCAGGACATTGTGTCAGACAGGGGCCCACAATACATCTTCCACTTCTGGTGAACCCTCTGCTCCCTCCTCCGCACCTCAGTGAAGTTGTCCTCTGGCTATCATCTACAGACCAATGGTCAGTCAGAAGGAGCCAATCAGCAAGTGGAGAAGTTTCTGTGATGCTTCACTACCTCTAACCCTTCCACATGGAAGAAGTATCTGCTCTGGGCCAAATTGTCCCTCAACCTACACACCTCCTCTGCCACGGGTATGTCACCTCTTGAAGTGCTTCATGGCTAACAATCCCCTTTGCTTCCTGAGGAGGAGCCAACACTCAAGGTCCTGTTCACCAGGGCACCGGTTTGATGCTGCCAGAATGCTTGGAAGAGGGCATGCAGGGCCAATCTAGCTGCCAACCACACCTACTGTCACCAGGCCAACTGACAGCTGTGCCGAGCCAGATTACTCCAGGCTGGGGACTGTGTCTGGCTGCCCACACAAGATCTGTCCCTGTGCACCGACTCCCGCAATCTCTCGCCCCAGTTCATTGGTCCCTTCAGCATTGCCCTTCACATCAATCTAGTCACTTTCTGTTTTCCACTGCCATTGTCCCTTAGGATCACACGTACCTTCCATGTGTCCTCAAACCCAATGCATGGACACTCACCCACCTAAGCCTGCACCTCAGAAACTGACACCAGCTTCTCAGTAAAACGTCAGTATTCACCTATAGACCTCAACTCATCTCTGGTTCTGTACAGTCGTAGTACATGAATGTATCTGTTTCACTTAAATTCACTTTGAAACACTGTCGAATAGTATCAGGAAATAGTTATTTTCTCTTTTACAAACATTTCCAAGTACACTCTGAAAAGGTCTTGTAGACCATGACCATGACTGAGAAGTGGTTTTGTTTTTATATGTATTTATTTCTCGCGGTTTCTGTTTAAGTGAAGCTAATAAACAAAATGTTACTTATTTGATTTAGTGATACAGTGCAGAACAGGCCCTTCTGGCCAATGCTCCCTCGTATTTGTAATGATCAGTATGCACAAAAATCTCGTGCTGTGCTATTTTTTGCCCAGTGACAACAACATGTGCAAACATAATTTCTTCAATAAAAACAGTATAAATAAGGCAGTTCTAAATCTGCAGACAGATCATCGCAAACTCCATGTTGTCAACACTGTCCACATCAGAAGCTGGAAAAGGAAATGTGATTGTGTACGATTGTGAAATATATTTAACATGCCAACGAGGTAGAGGGTGACAACCTTTTGTTTAAATTCCTTTGTGCGCTAGCAGCAAAAGATGCATGTGTGTGTGCTTACATCTTAGGGGAGACATTACCTCTGGCCTTTTGAGTCGAGCTGCTCAGCAACCCAGTGATTTAACCCTAGCCTAATCAAGGGACAACCAACAATGACCAATTAACCTACTGAAGGGTACGTCTTTGGACTGTGGCAGGAAACCCATGCACACTCAGGAAGGAACATGCAAACTTACCTACGGAGGATGCTGGAATTGAGTGTTAACTATAAAGGTTTTCTCTGAATGTTAAGTGTTAGCCAATCAGAGCATGGCGTACCCCCTATTTGTGTGACTACTCATTATACAAGATGAGAAGTAGATTTATGTCCTTGTCTTTTAAGTGAGAAGTTTACCACATCTGTTTATTTATCTTGTTTGGTGTTGATTTGTCTGGATTTTGTCTGTAATTTTAGATGCAGTTACTGTTAAGTTTTCATGAACTTGTTGACCACACTCTCACCTAACTTTGAAATTCTTATGCAGCTTCTATGACAGAATATTTATAACCATATGACAATTGCAGCATGGAAACAGACCATCTCGGCCCTTCTAGTCCATGTCGAACGATTACTCTCAGCTAGTCCCATTGACCCACACTCAGCCCATAATCCTCCATTCCTTTCCTGTCCATATACCTATCCAATTTTACTTTAAATGACAATACCGAACCTGCCTCTACCACTTCTACTGGAAGCTCGTTCCACACAGCTAACACTCTCTGAGTAAAGAAATTCCCCCTCATGTTACCCCTAAACTTTTGCCCCCCTAACTCTTAAGTCATGTCCTCTTTTTTGAATCTCCCCTACTCTCAATGGAAAAAGCCTATCCACGTCAACTCCATCTATCCCCCTCATAATTTTAAATACCTCAATCAAGTCCCCCCTCAACCTTCTACACTCCAAAGAATAAAGACCTAACTTGTTCAACGTTTCTCTGTTACTTAGGTGCTGAAACCCAGGTAACATTCTAGTAAATCTTCTCTGTACTCTCTCTATTTTGTTGACATCTTTCCTATAATTCGGTGACCAGAACTGTACACAACACTTCAAATTTAAGCAGCCATTCTACTTGAAGCTGCTGTATTCAGTGGTATAGGTGTATAGTTATAGAAGGGTTGCTTGCCACTGCATCCATGCAGCCATTTAGGTATTGCTAACATGCAACACTTAGCTAATAGTGGTTTGTGACCACTTGTGAGGGCAAAGGACCTGTTGAAGGAAAACTTATTCATTGTATGCTGATTCATCACCACCGTTGAGTCGGCCTACAACAGTGCTGTTGTCAGCAAACTTGAATATGGCATTGGATCTGTGCTTAATCTCATAGTCATTAGCGTAAAGTGCAGAGGGCTAAGCACCTTGCTGATGGGGATTGTGGAGGAGATGTTGTTGCCAATCCGGACTGACTGGGGTCTGCAAGTGAGAAATTCAGGGTTACAACTGCACGAGTTATTGAGGCCATGGTCCTGGAGAGTATTGTTTAGTTTTGAGGGGGAATGGTATTGAATTCCGAGCTGTCGTTGATGAAGAGAATCCTGATGTATGCATCCTTGATGTCCAGATGTTCCAGGATTGAGTGAAGAGCCATTGAGATGGCATCTGCTGTGGACCTGTTACTCAGGTAGGCAAATTGGAGCAGATTGAAGTCACTTCTTGGGCAGGAGTTGAAACGTTTCATCTCCAACCTCTCAAAACACTTCATCACAGTGGATGTAAGCGCTTCCGGACAATTGTCTTTGCATCGGGTTATCACGAGAAGTGATTACCTCAGACTAGGTGTGGTTAAAAAGAAGGCTTTGGCCTGAGGCTTTTTCTGGTGGCCTGGGATAGATCAGCAGATTGACCAGTTTGCCATGCATTGTTCAGGATGCCAGCACATCCAGCAGATGCTGACAACTGTGCCTCTCTATCCCTGAGAATGGCCTACATCAGGGGTCCCCAACCTTTTTTGCACCGCGGACTGGTTTAATATTGACAATATTCTTGCAGACTGGCCAACGGGGGGTGGGGGTGTTAATCACAACCGGTATATAGGTGATAAGTCAACTATAAGTCACTTATAACTGGCTAATACACTCAGTTTTGTTTCTAAAAGGGTTTATCTAATGAATTTAATATTAAACACACAGCGCATATTTTCCTCGCATGAATATAGTGATAAGTCAATTATAACTCACTTCTAAGTCAATAGCATCAAAACATTTTAAGTAACGTTTGGCTATTAAACACACAGCGCATATTTTCCTCGTAGGAACATATAAAATTATTGCAACACACCAATATCGGTGAATCAGTGGGGGCCCTGGGCTTGTTTCCCTGCGACAAGACGGTCCCATCGAGGGGTGATGGGAGACAGCGATGCTCGAAGAGGGCTCTTTATGTCCAGTCTATTTAGCAAATTAGTTTTCATTGCATTCATTGCAGAAAACCCCACATTGCAGAGACATTATGTTGGAAATGGAAGCAACGTTTTCAGTGCTTTCATGGCTATCTCAGGATATTCAGCCTTGACTTTGATCCAGAATGCCAACAGAGGTGTTATGTCAAACACACTTTTCAGCCCACCATCATTTGTAAGCTCGAGGAGTTGATCTTCTTCCCGTGCTGACATGAATGATGCGTGCATAATGATCTCGCGTGGGCAATGACCTCGCATGCGTTCAAGTTCAATAGTGGGCGTGACAGGGAATGAGGAAAGGTGCAGCTGACTCATATCGTTTCATATCGCCAAATCATATTGTTTCCTTGTGGCCCGATAGCACATGCTTTGTGGCCCGGTGGTTGGGGACCACTGGCCTACATTTATTCATGGAGATTTTGTCAGACAATTAATGGGCACAAATTTCTTGGTAGAAGTGGATGCAAGTACAAAATGGCCAGGAATGTTCCCAATAGCCTCCATTACAGCCTTGCACACTGTAGATGTGTAGAGAAGCCTCTTCTCAAGGGCTGGTGACCCAGGACATTTAGTCACCAACAAGGGACCACAGTTTATTACCGAACAGTTTCAGTCATTCCTAAAAATGAATGGGATGAGATGTACTACATCTTATTATGTACCATACCACACAGTAACAAATGGCTTGCCAGAAAAGTTTGCCTAGAGTCTAAAGAACACATTGTGAGCAATACTACCCTGACAGTGAATCAGAAACTCATCAATTTTCTTCTTGCATGTTGCAATGCAGCAGACTCGACAATCAACAATTTACCAGCTATGCTGTTCCTGGTTTGTCCCTTGCATTCACGCTTGGATCTCCTCAGTCCCAGTCTCAGGAGGATTGTGCAGGAGAAACAGCCCGGACACATTGAAGGCTCCTCAAACAAGGAGGTTTGATGTTTCACTCCCAGACAAGCATTCCCGGTGAACTGATCAAAAGTGGCTAACCAGAAAGATTAAAGACAGAACTGGACCATTCTCCTGCACGGTGGAGATGACACATCGATCAGTCGAGGAGAGCAGAGTCAATTGTTAGAGAAGAAAGTTACCCACAGCCGTCAGAATCACTTCATGTAGAGCCAGAGACAACCCCTACGATCACCACGGAGGGGGTCCCAGAACCTGAGATCCTTTCACAGCCACAAGTCTCACCTGCTAAGCAGAGTGATATGCTTGTCAGGAGAGATGTCATCCCACAAGA
Source organism: Hemitrygon akajei (assembly GCF_048418815.1). NCBI lineage: Eukaryota > Metazoa > Chordata > Chondrichthyes > Myliobatiformes > Dasyatidae > Hemitrygon > Hemitrygon akajei. The sequence goes on along the minus strand of NC_133135.1, from coordinate 52,853,712 downwards.
GTAAGAAATCCTCCACAGTGATTAAATCTTCAGGCCAGAATGGGACAATTGAAAATTGACTATTCTGTGGATGTAGTTGTATTAAATTGTATACTGTGTATATAGTAGAAATGTATTCTATATTGAGCTGGAGTCTGTAGTTAAGCAGGGAGGAGTGTTGTGTACTAAATATTTCAGTAATATTTGAGTCATCTTGTAAATACGTTATTGCTTACGCATTCTTTATTTGTTTAAATAATTTATTGTGGGCTATATGTACAAATAAGTGAAGTGCACACATCATGACACTACCATGTGATAGGTGTGTGTCTCGCGTAAAGTAAAAAAAAACACGAAGTTAGACTTACATTTCAGACTCCCACGTGTTTCTTTTAAAGAGTTTCATGTTCTGGAGTTACAAAACGTAACGCTTCCAACTTCCCATCAAACATTTGTAAAAAAGCTTTCTTAGGGAAGATAGTAAGAAACTCCTCCCCATGGCAAGCAATGTCTAAAACTAGATATACGGCGAGGCGAAGGGGGTTTTGAGGGTAAAACTGAAGCACTCAGTCTCAAGTTTGTGGAGAATACTGAACGTATCAGCTTTTGACTGGTTGCATTATTGTCTTGTACTGAAATTCAAATGCGCAAGAACGCAAGGAGCTGCAGAGTATGGACTCTGCTCGATAAATCACGGGCACACCCCTCCGCACTTTCACTGGTATCTACAGGAGGCACTGCCCCAAGAAGTCAACATTCATTATCTAATACATATCAGGCAGGAGGTACTCAAGCCTGATGCCCACACCACCACCGTCAAGAACGCCTACTTCCCTTCAGCCATTTGGTTCTTGATCCGACGAGCCAAACCCTACAGTTTAGCGGCACCATAACCACTTGGAACATTTTGTTCTAAAGCAAACTTCTTTTTTGTTCTAATGGCATTTGCACTTGGAAAACTTTGTATAATTTATGTTTAATTTGTTTTTCTTGGAAGGTTGCGTGTATGATGCCCCGTGCCTATGATACTGTTGCAAATAAGTTGTTATTGCATCTGCACATACATGTAGGTATGTGTATTTGTTTTGTAGCAGCATAGTGCATGACATAAAATTACTATAATTTATATTAAATCAATAAATAGACAGTCAGATACATAAATAATGCAAAAAGAGGAAGTCAAATTTGACTTTGGTTATCAAGGTGACAAATAATTGCTTTTAGTGAGTTAAGTAAAGGTATGGGTATTTGGTGGTCCTCTTCGACACAGTGGGTTTAAGTGTCTGTTCCTGGCTTTATGGTCCTGCATATCTATACGTCGCGTCACTGAAGCTCTCGGCGAAAAACGGAGTATTTTTATTTCTGTGAAACTGTCAGCTTAAGAAGGCACACGACAACTCTGGTGTGCAATCGGATCACACTTCAACCATATAAACTGAGCAAACAGAATGTTCCATGTTTAAAGATACATCGTATCCATGCTGCGGCGAGGAATTCCCTGATTGTGCTCTAAACCAAGCCGAGACTGGCAGTGTGCGTTAGCTGCAGCAGACTCTTGCGAAGCAAATCGTGCTGGCTAGCAACTAGAGTGAGGCCAGGCGGGGCTCTCAGAATGGGGACAAGGTGTCAGAACATGCTATTGGGGGTGACACACCAGCCTTGCGTATCACAAAACCCATACTCAAAGTTTTAGGACAGCTTCCTGCCGTCCCCGTCAGATTTCTGAACAGTACATGAATATCACCTGGCTATTCCTCTTTTACACTACTTGTGTATCTGTCCAGTTATTTATTTCATGCATTATATGCCACTGCCACGAAACAAATTTCACGACGCATGCCAGTGATAATGGACCGGAGTCTGACTCTCCCAGTGATTTATCTCCACTCTGTCTGATACAAGGAGGATTGCGCAATCTACTGGCGGTACACATCAAAGGTTGCGGGAGCCCAGCCTCCTATCGTCATAGCAACTTCCGGCCGCGTGTGGGCCCCGGTGCAGGCTGGGGAGGGGGACTCCGGTAGCCATGGCGGAGAAACAGAAGCACGACGGGCGGGTGAAGATCGGCCATTACATCTTGGGAGATACCCTGGGAGTTGGCACCTTCGGCAAAGTGAAGAGTTAAGTGTGTGTTCTCGCCCGGAGCGGTGCGCGGCTTGTGCTTCTCAGTTAATGTTTGTAGATGTAGCCGGAGTGTGTCGGCTGGGCTCCGTCTGTAAAGGTGGCTGCACATCGGAGGGCATCTCACCCAGAGTGGGCAGGGAGGCTGCATCCGACACCTGTCCCGGGCCCCCCCATCTAGTTTACACGCTTACCAAGGACGAGTGGTAAAAGCCGTGGGATTGTTGTGATCCTACACGACCCCGCCCACTGCTGCCGCCCCTTCCCTCCCAGCACCACGCTTTCTGTCATTCTCCTGCCTTGCTCGCCCTTTCTCAGCCTGTCCTGCCCTTGCCCTCACCCACGAGCCCTGCTCTTCAGCTACCCCATACCCTACGCAGTCCCTTGCTCAACCTTTCTCCCACTTCTGCACGGCATCTGAACACGACTTATCCCCCAGTCAACTCACAGATCCCGCCCCTTTTCATGCACAACTCCTGCACCTGCCTAGTTCCCAGTCTCTTTTGATGTACATCACCCCTCCCCAACTCCTGCAGCCACGTAGTTGGACGCCCAATCCTTACTGCACAGCTCCATATTCCCTACCCTTTTGCTGATTTCTAATGTTTACTGTCAGTGTACGCAACTTTACCACCGCCCCTCTCCATTATTTTTGACTTGTACGAGACTTTTGCTAAAATCCTCCCTATTCTTCCCCTCCAGCTGCCTAGCTCTCCCCAACCTCCTGTCATGATAACATTAACCTGTTCTCCAGTGCTTGCCAAATTTTGTTTTCTAGTTTCCTTTGAAGTATTCCTTTTAATTAGTTTTCTTTGTATGTTATCCTTACCCCAAGTAGTGTGGAGTAATTTTTGCTGAAGTATATTATTCGTTTCCTTAGTTGGGGAACATCAACTGACAAGACATAAAGTTGCAGTCAAAATCCTAAATAGACAGAAGATTCGTAGTTTGGATGTAGTTGGAAAGATTAAAAGGGAAATTCAAAACTTGAAGCTCTTTCGCCATCCTCACATCATCAAACTGTGAGTAATATTTTTGAACGCAAACATCGAGGAATTCTGCAGATGCTGGAAATTCAAGCAACACCCACAAAATGCTGGTGGAACGCAGCAGGCCAGGCAGCACCTATAGGAAGAAGTGCAGTCGACGTTTCGGGCTGAGACCCTTTGTCAGGACACCTGATGACGGCCTGAAACGTCGACTGTACTTCTTCCTATAGGTGCTGCCTGGCCTGCTGTGTTCCACCAGCATTTGTGTGTAATATTTTTGAGTTGGTTCTATTATAGGTAGCTAGATCCTTACTAATCCCAAAGGAAATTACAGTGTCGCAGTAGCATTAAAGGGATATAGGTAAACAAATATTAGAAGAGATGTAAGAAAGAATGAAGAATAAGTTACCTCAAGCAGTCTAAAAGGAGGGGGTTATCACTTCCTCGGCTAAAGGTTGATTCATTATAGAGCCTAATGGTCGAGGGTAGGAATGACCTCTTTGGAGCAACGCAGTTGTCTTAGTCTATTACTAAAAGTGCTCCTCTGTTCAGCCAAGGCAGCATGCAGAGGTCAGACCAGTTCTAGGAAACCCTGTTCAATTTCGGAGCTGCACCTCAGAAAAAAATAGATTTGTAGAAGTCAGTCAGGTTTATAGTATGAGCCCTCTCTATATTCACCAGAATGGTTATAAAATTTAAATATTGAAATTGAGTTTGGGTTCCATAAACTTGGTTTGAATAAACTTGGGTTTGGGAGGTTTAATGGATGGTAAAACTGTTTAAAATGACAGTACCTGATCTTTATTGATGGAGGACAATGCTGATATTAGCAGACGGTATTTAGTATTGAAACATGATAAGTACATTTTCCCAAAGAGATGGTTGAAATTTGAAAACAAGGGAAAATTTGCCAAAGTTGGAAATCAAACCAGTGCACGAGAAATGATGGAGGAACTCAGCAGGCCAGGCAGCATCTATAGAAAAGAATAAACAGTCAATATTTCAGGATGAAGGGTCTTGGCCTGAAATGTCAATTGTTTTCTCTTTTCCATAGAGCTGTCTGGCCTGCTGAGTTGCTTCAGCATTTTGTGTGGTTTAAAATTTGGGGCTGTTCCTCCAAAGGCTGTGAATACCAGGCTAAATGAAGTTGATCAAAAGCTATGATCTTATTTAATGATGCAACAGGCCTGATAACATTTTACACTTACATTCCTAATTGCCTCAGGAATGTTTCTCTCATTTAAGCACATTGATTAGTATATTTGGCTTTCAGCTGTATATTTTATTTTTTTCTGTAAAGATATTTTGGACCAGAAATTAGGGAAGGTAACAGAATTTTTTTAAATTTTGCATGGGAAGACTAGTACAGTACACAAAGAGACAAAATGCTGAAGGAAGTCAGACAACGTCTATGGAAGAGAGTAAACAGTCTACGTTTCTGGCCAGGATGATGAAGGGTCTCAGCCCAAAGCGTTGACTGTTTACACTTTTTCCATAGATGCTGCCTGGCCTGCTGAGTTCCTCCAGAATTTTGTGTGTGTTGACTATACCTGGAATAGACACTGTCTAATGAGGGAAAGTTTGACTGGCTAAACTTGAATCTGCTGGAGTTTAATTGAATCATAAGATTCTGAAGGGCTTTGAGAATCTGGATACAGAGAAGATGTTTAGTCATGTGGATGTCTTTAAGTTATGTTGGTTGTTAATACAGACGATGCATTTCATTGCATGTTTCAATGTACATATGATAAATAAATGAATCTGAAAATCTAGGAATGGGATTTACTGCTTAAAAGTAAGGTGTTGGCTGTTTAAGAAAAATGAGGTTTTTTTCTAATAGTTGTAAGCCTTTTGAAGTCACTTCCCCAAACATTAATGGAAGCAGTCTTTGAATATTTTTAAGTCTGAGCAAATAGATACTAGTTAAAGCAAAGAGGATAAAGATTTAAGGGTATATGTGTGAATCTAGAGTTGAGGTGAGGTTGCTGTTTGATAAGCCATGCAAAACTGATGAGTTGAGTGGCTTAGTACAGCTGCGAATTTGAACATTTGCACCTGTTATTTGGCTTTTGATTCTGCCATGTTTCTGTTCCTCGACTTGCCACGTGTTTGGAAGTTGCTCCGTATCTCCTTCATTGAGAATTCTCATGATCACAATTTGTCGGACCATGCTTTTGTTGAAAGAGTATATTTGTATTAAATCCAGTGTCCCATTGTTAATATTGTGAACTTTAAACTTCATCAAAAGTTTAGAAATGCCTTTATATTGGATGCCCTAAACTAAGTACATTTTCAAATATTTCGGTCTAGTGTTACCTATTAGCTTTCATATATTTTAAGAATGAGCTTGGATGTGTCATATGCTTTTCTGGCATTTTTATATCTTAATTGGTTTTTAAAATCTCTTATTTATGTACCTTGCCCTGTGTATTGAGAATATAATTGAGGTCATATTCTCAATTCAAGTTTAAAGTCTAAGGTGTGCCTGCTAGTTCGTTTACCTGTAATTTTTCAATTCTTTAGTTCTTATTTTACACTGTTTTACTGGGGTCCATGTGTAAAATTAGATGTCCTTCCTACTTTTAAATATTCTCTTGGTCTTCTCTGCTTGTTTTTTTTTTCTTTTGTTTTCACTAATTCTTCCGGTCATTAGTATATTCATATATATTGTTGTCTATTTGTAATAATTGTGCCTTTTTGGCACTGTACTTGTTTTAGAGAAAAACCACCTCCAGCAGGCTGTAATTCCCAAATACTTGTTTTGTTAGAGAAGCTGTAGCTACTTGATGTTTAATTTGGTTTCTTCTTTAAATTCAGAATTACATTTTTAATGATTGTTGAAACAGGCAACACATCGTAATACTGCTGAAACCTACCATTGATCGTCTTCACCCAAAAATAATGGTTTGATCCAAATTCAGATGATTATCAAACAGCAATGAAGGGGTGCTTTTGATAGTGGGACTGCTCTCTGGAGCTGAGGATCAAGTACTACTTTCTGCATATCTGAAAACCTGCTTTCAAATGAATTTGAATCCAAAGCTGTTCATATTTGTCCTTATAATTCTGGCCTGATTTATGTGTAATAACTTGTATTTGTATATGGATTAAAAGCAAGGTGCTACACAGGAGATATGAGGGCAGATGAGTAGAGGGAACTTTCAAGGAGCTCTTTTTAATCCTTTAATATGCATCTCAAAATGACCTTAAAGTGGAGGTGAATGGCCTTTTAAGTCACAGGCACCCTTTTAGTGATGACCTTCTCACATTACTGCTAGGTAAACAGGAAAGAATCGCAGTACATTTCCAAGCTTGTGAAACTTGCTCCTGCTGCCCATGGTATAGGATTGTGAGCTGCACTTGACTAAACTTGTGATATATTGATTGAATCAACTTCTCAGGGACAACTGCATGAATAGGGTACTAAATAAGATAGAATATATGCAATAACAAGGCTTTCGTGATTTGGAAGTAAGTCACTTGTTGAAGAACATACATCCTCCTGAGGAATAGGGTGTTGTAATGTGGGAAAAATGTTCAATGAAGAAATTTATAATTAATACCCTTAATAATTAAAGCTTGTTATATTCAAACTTCTTTGCTATAATAAATGTGGCTTGGGTTTTGTATTCATTGGTAGAATCTGATTTATTATTACTGACGTTTATCATGAAATTTGTTGTGTTATACAGTGTAAGACATAAAAATAAAGTGAGGCAATGTTTATGAGTTTATGGATCTATCAGAAATCTGGTGGAGGGGAGGAAATTTCTGTAAGTATTGAGTGTGTGTCTTCAGGTTCTTGTATAGTGTTTTCCAATGATCTCGAAGAAAGCTGCGCATAAAATTTTACGGTGTTGATTTCCTTAATTGCAGTGCAAGATATGGTCTAATGTACCCTGGGTGAGGGGGGGGGGGTGGGTGTTGTATTAAAACAATAATATCATCAAGAAACTGAACAGCCAGTCAGGTGTACGATTTCTCTCTCAGCATATCAGGATGTAAAATGATCCAATTTTGATTAGATTTTTACTCATTTTATACAAAATAAAGATTGGGACAAGCATGAGATGAAGGTAGTTAATATATTTAAAATTAAAGTAATATTTTAAAAAAACTAAAATTTTAAAATCTTGGAGTAGAGGGACTAGCATTCAACATTATTAAGTCATTTTAATGAGACCAGTGAGATTTTCTAGTATTAGTTATACCTATTATTTAAGATCTGAGCTATCTATTATTGAATAAGGTTTAGAAATATCAACATTTTCATGGCAAGGATAGAAGTTAACAGAGTAACAATGTAATTTAACAATGTAAAGTTAACCTTTACATTGACTACATCTGCAAAAACTACGGAAGTGCTCTCTGTAGAAACTCGGGGGTATCATCAACGGCATCCTCTGTTGTAAACGGGAAGTTTCTGTCAGTTTTACACAGTGACTGTGAGTTCTTGCATTATTATTGTCACTTATAATGGCTAATTTCATGCCAATTATTTGCATTTCCTGATGACTTTGCACTGTGCTGTTCTTTTCCAGGTACCAAGTAATCAGTACACCAACTGACTTCTTTATGGTAATGGAATACGTGCCAGGGGGTGAGCTTTTTGACTACATCTGTAAACATGGAAGGGTAAGAGCTATGCAACTTTTGAAGTTTAGGGAATTAATCTCAAAGTGCTTAAGGGGAAAATGTACTTGTCTTGCTTTTGCATTAATTTTATTTTCTATCTTTAAGAAATTAATCCATCTCACTTTAGGATTGCATGTATCATTTTTTCTCATCTGTTTAACCTATTGGTAGATAGAATGGAACTGCATGTTCTTAATTTCCCTGGTGATATGTGTAACTGTTTCTATCCATGACTGCAAACAAATTTGTAATTTCCTGCCATTGACAAATGGTTTTGGAAATATACCTAAGATGCAGTTTTACAAAAAAATCTATCTACTGTATTTTTTTTTGCCATCTTGTTTGCTCTTCCTTCCCCAAAATTTCCAATGGATTGCTAAAAATAATCCTCTCTCAATTTGGAAAAGAACCTTCAAATGAGAGTGGGTAATTTTCAACATTCATGTTGGTGTTTATGCAAGAGTATTTTGACTTTACTGTATTAATATTATTTATGTCTGTAACTGATTTTGGACCTTCTGCTGTGATAGTGATATGCCCCTGTTTTCATTTTGCTGTAGGTGGAAGAAGCAGAAGCTTGCCGCCTTTTTCAACAGATTATTTCGGCTGTTGATTATTGTCACAGACACATGGTAGTTCATCGTGATTTGAAGCCAGAGAATGTTCTCCTTGATGCTCAAATGAATGCCAAGATAGCTGACTTTGGTATGTGACCCCTGGGGCATGTGAGGAATGTGTCAGACAGCAGTTAAATGTTCCAGAGCTGTGAAGTGATGTTTTCAGCATAGTGTGTCAAGAATACAAGACACAACTCTAATTTGTTTCATGCAGGTGTTATAATGTAGTATGAAGTGCAGTGGTCATTGATAATTGGTAGATTAAAATAGGTTGCCATCACTGGTGCATTATAAATATTTTTAACTGTTTGAGAGTCACTTGGAGTCAGCGGGAGACGCTCATGGAGTGAGTACTGTTTCAGATCCGCTCCATAACCTTTACTTTTTTTAACCTTTGATCACCCTTATTTAACTTATTGTTACCTACACCAAAAGATTCTTGCTACTTTCTCGGGCTTATCGTTAAGATTTTATTGTGAATTCTTGAAGATATGCAAACAGAAATGGCTCTTAGATCCAAAGGACGAGAACCGGGCCGTAACCCGAACGGTAATGGAAAGAAGCAAGCTCAACCGCAACGCACTGAGTTAACTTATGAACTGCTTATGGAGGTTTTGGATAGAAAATTTGATGAACAACATCAAGCTTTTAAACAAGATATAAAGGCTTTTCAAGATTATATGGTTAAGACGGATTCAGTAATTAACCAGCAACAACTTCTTATCGTGTCTTTGCAAGAAGAAGCTCGGAAACGAGATTTGACAATTGAAAAATTACAACAGGATTTAATTTCGACCATTAAACTGGTGGAAACACTTAAAGCCAAGAGTGTCGATTTGGAGAATCGGTCCAGAAGACAGAACTTACGCATACTTGGTCTCCCAGATGGCATAGAAAAAGGCGATCCTTCGAAATATTTTGCTCAATTTTTAAAAGATGCGTTTCCGTCGGTTTTTCCAGAGAACCCCCCGGTACTTGACCGAGCACATAGAATTTGGAGTCGTTCATCGAGTGTTTCAGCCAAACCTCCGGTGGTAATTGTCCGGTTTCACTATGTACACGACAAAGAACAACTCATTCGTGAGGCTCGGAGGGCTGGGATGATTAAATTTCAAAATTACTATTTCCGTTTGGTGGAAGATTTTAGTTCTGAAATTATGAAGAAAAGGCTTCTTTTTAAACCTCTGATGTCTGAATGTTATGGGAAAAATCTAAAACCTGCGCTCTTATACCTGGCGAAGCTCAGGATCTCACCGCCGAACGCTCCTCGTCAGGTTTTCCTTTCGACTTTTGAAGCGAAAAAGTATTTGGAGGAGAACTTCCCTACTGCTATAGACACTACTCTCTAATAAATGAGTGATTCTGATCGTGAAAGATGGTTTTCGATTCCTTAAACCAGGGTTAGGCTCTGGCTATCGGTGTAGGGTTATCCTGTACTTCATATTTAAGTTAAAGTGTGCTTTCGTTATATTAATCGCTCTGTCTCATACACTTTAACCACTATACCATATTTTTGACTACTATTTTTGTTCCCTTGAAGGTATATTTTTAACCTTTCGAAGGGAATTTTTTTTTATTATTATCAAGATGGTAGTTTTTTGCAAAATATTCTTGGTTTTGTTTAAGATGGCGTTATTGTTTCTTTTTTTGTCTTCTTCCTATAATGCATCGCTTATCATAGTTTAAGTACTTCTTGATTTGTTTGGGTTATAACCCGATTTATAAACTTTTAGTGATTATACTCTTTTTACAATTAAGCATATTAAGAAGCGCAGATTTTAGTATTGCGATCATAATTCTTAAAGTTGGGGTGGATTTTTTTAATATATCCTTTAAACACGGAGTGGTCTGCCGCTGATATGGGGGTAGATTTAGTCTCATTTTTTCCTTTTTTTAGCCATATTTTGGCTTTTTTATTTTTTCATGTGGGGGTGGGGGTTGGTCTGTTTTCCTTTTTTATTTTTCTTTTATCAATTTGTTTTAGTTTTTTCACTCGGGCTGTTCTTGAACTACAAATATGTCTACGATGTCGTCACTTCCGGGTCCGCTCTTTATTTTTGTTCCTCTTCCGGGTGCATGAGTTTATAATATGGTTAACCCTTTCTATACCAAAGGGATGACTTTAGAACCATGGCTCAAACCATTAACTTTGTGTCTTGGAATACTAATGGTTTAAATGAAAGAAGATTTCGTTCTGATTAAACGAAAGAAGATTTTTAAAGTATTCCAAAGACTTAATGCTCATATCATTTTTGTACAAGAAACTCGTGAGGAAGGAGGACAAATATCGCTTTTTTAGGTCTTGGCGGGGTCAACAGTACCATTCGAATGCCAAAGTTAAGGGAGTTAGGGAGTTTCAATTTTTATTGACTCCTCTATTGCATTTGTTCAACATGATATCCTTTCGGATCCGAATGGTAGATTTTTGTTAATTACGGGTTTACTTTGTAATAAAAAGGTTGCTATGGTTAATGTTTATGCTCCAAATGTGGATTGTCCTGACTTTTTTAAGTCCTTATTTACTTCTTTACCTAATTTAAATGAATATAAGTTAATAATGGGTGGTGACTTTAATTGTTGTTTAAATCCTTTGATGGACAAATCTACATCTATTCACACTTTACCCAATAAGTCGGCCACTTGTATTAACTCCTTTTTGACTGATAATGGAGTTTTTGATATCTGGAGATTTCGTCATCCTAATGATAAGGAGTTTTCCTTTTTCTCACATGTTTATCACTCCTATTCGAGAATTGATTATTTTTTTATTGACTCTTGTTTTATTCCATCGGTAATTGGTTGTAATTATGATATTATAGCTATTTCTGACCATGCTCCATTAAAACTTTCTATTAATTTTACGGATACAGCTTTAAGTGCTAGACAATGGTGATTTGACTCTACCTTATTGCAAGAGCCGGACTTTATTAAATTTATGAAGGAGCAGATCGATTTCTTCTTTTCAACTAATTCCACGGAAGATATTTCTTGCGGAATACTTTGGGACACCTTTAAAGCGTATATACGTGGACAGATTATTTCTTACTCTGTTGGTCTGAGAAAAAACATTAAGAAGGAAACTCTTTTATTGGTTGATAAAATTAAGGAGATTGACAAGAAATATTCGACTACTCCTAGTAGGGAGCTTTACAAACAGAGGGTTGAACTCCAAATGGAACATAGTTTATTACTTACATCTCCGATTGAAAATCAATTAATGAAAACCAGATCTGATTTTTATATACATAGTGATAAATCGGGAAAACTGTTAGCTAGTCAGCTGAAGAATGTTTGGGTTAAACGTCAAATCCCTAAGGTTCGTCAGCAGAATGGGGATTTGACAGTTAACCATGATGAGATAAATAAGTCTTTTCAAGACTTTTATACCTCCCTGTATCAATCTGAATTCCCTCAGGATCATAATACCATGTGTGATTTTCTTGGGAAATTGAATTTTCCAAAATTATCATCCGATGATCTTTCAGTATTAGATACTCCGTTCACGGATGCGGAAATTAAAGGGGTTATTTCCTCAATGAATTCAGGGAAAGCACCAGGTCCAGATGGGTATACAGTAGAATTTTTAAAATGTTTTTCTGCTACTCTCTCTCCTTAGCTATGCAAGGTTTTTGAAGAAGCAATTAGATTGGGGAATTTGCCACAATCTTTTTATAGAGCTTCCATTTCCTTAATACTGAAGAAAGATAAAGACCCTACTGACTGTGCATCTTATAGACCAATATCTTTATTGAATGTGGATTCTAAGATCTTTTCCAAGTTACTGGCTTCCAGGTTGGAGAAGGTATTACCCCAGATTATTTCGGAAGACCAAACCGGTTTTATTAAAAATCGCTATTCTTTTTTCAATGTTAGGAGATTACTGAATATTGTTTGTACTCCTTCACATAACACTTCAGAATGTGTTATTTCATTAGATGCGGAGAAAGCATTTGATAGAGTTGAATGGCCTTACTTATTTTATGTGCTGGAGAAGTTTAATTTCAGTCCGACCTTTATTTCTTGGATTAAACTGATTTATCAAACTCCAGTAGCCTCGGTGTTTACTAATAATCAAAGATCTCCATTTTTTCGTTTATTTCGGGGCACTAGACAAGGTTGTCCTCTTAGTCCATTACTATTTAACATCGCTTTAGAACCTTTGGCAATTGCCATCAGAGAATCACAGGATATTTTGGGTATTAATCATGGAACAGATATTCATAAGGTATCTTTGTACGCAGATGATTTATTATTATTCATCTCTAACCCTGAGAAATCATTCCAGCAGTCTTATTATTGTTGGCTCAATTTAGTGAGTTTTCTGGGTATAAGTTAAATCTTAATAAGAGTGAATTGTTTCCTTTGAATAGACAGGTCCCAAGCTATGATATTTTACCTTTTAAATTAGTTAATGATTCTTTTACTTACTTAGGGATTAAAATCACAAAAAAACCATAAAGAATTATTTGGGTTTAATTTTCTACCCTTAATTGATCAGATTAAAGGCTTGTTTACTAAGTGGTCACCATTATCTTTATCTCTGATAGGTAGGATTAATGCTATTAAGATGGTTATTTTACCTAAATTTTTATATATTTTTCAAGCGGTACCAATTTTTATTCCGAAATCCTTTTTTACTAATGTTGATTCAAAAATTTCCTCATATATATGGCAGAATAAAAATCCCAGGTTAGGTAAAACATACTTACAGAAGACAAAGAAGGATGGTGGGTTGGCATTACCCAATTTCAGATTTTATTATTGGGCAGTTAATATTAGATATTTGTTATGTTGGTTGAAAGAATGGGATGGCCCTTTTGGCCCTCATTGGGTGAGTTTGGAAACTAAATCGGTATCAGGTTATGCTCTGGGTTCTATTTTAGGGACATCTCTCCCTTTTGCTCTTTCTAAATTGCCGAAACGAATTGACAACCCGATAGTTAAATATACCTTACGTATATGGTTTCAATTTCGGAAATTTTTCGGGTTGACTCAATTCGTTTTAAATAGTCCTATTGTAGCTAATTGTTTTTTCCATCCCTCATTTATAGATCAAGCTTTTTCGGCTTGGAAAACGAAGGGTTTATTAAGATTTTCCAACTTATTTTTGGACAATTGTTTTATGTCTTTTGAGCAATTATCTAATAAATATAATTTGCCTAGATATCATTTTTTTAGATACTTACAGGTTAGGCATTTTTTAAGTACGGTACTTCCTACGTTTCCAAATTTTGTGTCTTCAGATATTTTGGAGAGTTTCTTTGAATTAAACCCTTTTCAAAAAGGGCTTATATCAAAACTTTATAATATAATTATGAAGATACGTTCAGTGCCCTTTGATAAGACCAAAAATGATTGGGAAAGAGAGCTCAATCTTATTATTCCTATTGAGAATTGGGATAGAATTCTTCAATTAGTTAATACATCATCTATATGTGCCAAACATTCATTAATACAATTTAAGGTTGTACATAGGGCCCATATGTCCAAGGATAAATTAGCTCATTTTTATTCTTATATAAACCCTATTTGTGACAGATGTCAATTAGAAATCGCGTCTTTAACTCATATGTTTTGGTCATGTCCGCTTTTGAAAAAATATTGGAAAGATATTTTTGATATTATCTCTGCGGTACTGAACATCGATTTACAACCCCATCCTATTACCGCAATTTTTGGTTTACCGATGATGGACTCTCTCCATTTACCTCCTTCCACCTGTCGAATGATTGCTTTTCTCACTTTGATGGCTAGAAGATCTATTTTGTTGAATTGGAAGGAAATTAATCCTCCCACGGTATTTCATTGGCTTTCTCAAACTATGATATGTTAAATTTAGAAAAAATTAGAAGTGCTGTATTTGATACTTCTATTAAATTTGAAAAGATATGGAGACCATTTATTCAATATTTTCATATGATGTAATATGGCCCTGTGCCAAGCTTATTGGTTTTTTCAGCTTTAATTGTATGTATGTTGAGAGGATCGGAGTTGACGACATTGATGTTTATGTATTCTTGTGAGATACTATAAACAGCCCTTTTTTTTCTCTTTTTCTTTAGTTTTTTCTTTTTTTTTGTTTTCTTTTTTTCCCTTAGATATTAGATTAGTAGGTTAGTAATTTTGCATATATTTTTTTTCTTTTTCTTTTTTTATATATTATATATTATGAAATATCTAGATTTACCTTGTTCATATATATACTATATGGTTCATGTTTTGGGAAAACTTATTTATACTATATTCATTGCTTATGTATTCCTTCATGTGTAATGGGAATTTGTATGTTTGTAATCCCTTTGTTAATATATTAACTGTATTTTGTTCATAATATTTTTAATACTAATAAAAAGATTGAAAAAGAGAGTCACTTGGTAATTGGAGTTTGTGAATGAGGATTTGTATATTTGGGGAATTTGAAACTGTTTTGTAATGAGAAAGATCTTATTCTGTCTGCTGTTTCAATCAGCTATTAGAATATGGCATAAACATATTTTGCTTATCTTATTTTTGTTGCTCTGGAATAGACTTTGAACTGCGTAATTTTAATTTGTGAATGGGAATGTCCCATGGCAGTGAAGGTAGCTTATATTCGTCAAATGATTTTAAGACCACAGTAACTATTTTTATATGCTTCCTTGATGCACGTGTTCTATGCTTAGCTCAGCAGCACCTGAGCATTTGGGTAAATGCAATTAAATACTCAGTATGAACCTAATTTGTGAAGAATCTTCTGCAATCAGAGATAATTCATAATTTGGGAAGACCTGGAGTGAAAATGTGGAAAATCCAATTAGATGATTACACCATTGTAAGATTGTTGGAGAAAATAGAGAATTTTATTTTTAAAAAGACCGGAAGTTTATTTTTAGACAAACAAATGTAAAGAACATGTTTCTGCCTAGAATACAGAGTCATTATATTAGTGGAGATTGATAAGAATTTGAAGCAAAAAGAAAGTGGCATTTGATATTTGGTCATGTTTTATTGCAAATGTTAGTTACATGGAGATTTTTTTTGGTTTAAATTAGAAAACAGAAAACAAGTCAAAAATGGTGTGAATGGACTTGTGAAAGATGCTACCTACATTTTTTTTGTTTATTACTGTAATATGAAGTGTTTATGGCTGGGATACAAATCTCAAGGAGCATGACATAATTTAAAAGGATCCAGCTGCTGAAGGTGTGTTCTGTCTAACTTCTCTTTGTATTGTAGGATTATCTAACATGATGGCAGATGGGGAGTTTTTACGTACGAGTTGTGGCTCACCAAATTATGCTGCTCCAGAGGTTATTTCAGGCCGGTAAGACCTATCTTTATCATATCTTCATGTTTGATTTAATCACTTTCTCGTGGGTATTCATTGCAGATAGATTAACTTTTCTGTCCAATTGATTCCCATTGATGTCTTCTGATATATTTTCACATCAGCAATATAAATGCCACTTATAATGTTCCTATTTTGATGTTATCATTCTGCTCTTGAAAGATCCTGAATTAATTTATTTTGTGTTAAAATATTGGAAATCACAATTTCTTGAGTGTATGTATTTCTTGTTTAGATATGATATAGCTGGATACAGAGAAAATTTACCTGTTAGTACTGAACCAGGAATGCTCAACTTCAGAAGAGCATTATCATATTTTCTTTAGATATATTGATCATTATGTTTGGCTGGTTTAATGCAATTACTAATTTGGCTGCAGTCCATGACTTTTATTCTGTGGTTATTGTTAATTAAAAATAGTTTTGAGGTCACCCAGACTCATTTGAAATCATACTTTTGAAGTTGGCATAGATTGTTCATGTGTGTTTGCTTTATTTGTATGAAAACTGTCATTTATTACTGTTTTGAAACTCTGTTCTCAATTTGTCTGTGTCAGCATGTGTAGATGACTTGAAACTATCCAGTGTGAACCAGGTTATTTTAGTTTCTTGACTAGCTCATTATAAATGCCATTTGATTAGATTGCACAGAATTTCCTGCCTGTCTCTGTGACACAGATAGTGCAGAGTACATCTCCATGTTCCCCCATCTCATAAAAGAGTAGTGCAACAATTTAGGGTTAACAAAGCAAATGACAAAAGAGAATGGTATGAGATCTTGAGCAGTGAAGAATCAATCACTCCTGATAAGAAAGCTGGGAAAGTTAATGGTAACAGACTTGACATTTGCTTCTATTTACACAGTTCTCTAGACATTGAAGGGGCCATTTGGCCCATTGAACCTAGTTAAGAAGGAAGCTCTTTTGTGGAATTATGAAGAGCTCAGTGCAAAACTGAGAAACAGAACCACTAGGGTGATAACCTCCAAATTACTATCTAAACCTCATACAAATTGGCAAAATGTAAATAGGATTAAAGAAGTAAAAGAGTGGCTCCAAAGTGTGGTGTGGTAGAAATTGCTTTTGATTCATGGAACACTAGCACCAGTACTGGGAAAGGAGAGAGCTGTTTAGTTGACCTCACCTGAATTGTGCTTGTAGCAAAGTCCTGACAAATTGCATAAATAGAGTTGTAGAGATTCAGAGATGAGATGTTTAAAAAATCAAGAGGAAATGAGAGAGCTGTGACATGGACAGAGAGGAGGAAATTGATAGGCAAAATATGACAGGCTGGAACAGAAATAATAAATAAAAGTATACAAGTTAGAGTAAATCCAACCTTAAAAAAATCATAATATTTCAAAATTTAATCATCTTTATTAGGAAGTATGTAGTATTTGCAAAAGGTAGATGAGTTGATGGCATTGATAGGAACATACCCAGGGTGCTCAGTATTCAAGGATGGTCCAATGAAATAAGGGAAATCAGATAGCATTTTTAATCAAGGAAGGTTTCAGTGTGGTGTTGAGTCATGATATAGAGGCAGTGGATAGTAATAGAATCAGTTTGGATTGAAAATGTAATTACCAGACAGAAGAAAATTTGGGTGCGAGTAGGCTATAGGCTACCAAAATGTAACCACTCAATAGATAGGGCAGATCATAAGTGGAGAAATATCTAGGTCAGGACATATTTGAAGGGAATTGTAATTGTAATGGGACATATAACAGTCACATAATGATTGTATGTATTAAACAGACAATGCAAAATTAAGAATTTCACCTCATCAGTCTTAAATAGGAAATTCTTTCTCTGGAAGTTGAATCTTTAAAGCTCCTCCTTCTAAAAGTTTTTGAATACTTTTAGGGTAGAGACAGATCTTGGTAAGTAAGGAGTGAAATGTAAATTTAGGTAGCGAGGATTGTAGAGCTGAAGTTGCAATTAGATCAACAATGTTCTTGTATCCTTGTGCAGCTGGATTGTAGACTTCCTGTCAGGTCACCAGCAGGTTGTAATAGTGGGCTTCCTCACCTCCAATCCTCTGACTCTCGATACAGGAGCCCCTCAGGACTGCCTACTGCATCCCCTCCTTTATTCCCTGTATACCTATGACTGTATCGCCACCCACAGCTCCAGTCTGCTAAATAAATTTGCTGACGTCACCTCATTGATTGGCCTTATCTTGAACAATAACGAGGTGGCCTACAGGGAAGAAGTCACCTGTGACACAGTGGTGTCAAGAAAACAACGTCTCCCTCAATGTCACAAAAACAAAGGAGCTGGTTATGGTTTACAGGAGGAATGGAGACAAGCTAACCTCTGATGGATCTGGGGTTGAGAGGGTAAACAGTTTCAAGTTCCTTGGAATCCACATCACTGAAGACCTCACGTGGTCTGTACACACCAACTTGTGGTGAAAAACACACAACAGCACCTCTTTCACCTCAGGTGGTTGGGGAAGTTTGGCATGGGCCCCCAAATCCTAGGAACTTTCTACAGGGGCACAATTGAGAGCATCCTGACTGGCTGCATCACTGCCTGGTATGGGAACTGTATGTCCCCTAATTGTAGGACTCCGCAGAGAGTGGTGCGGACAGCCCAGCACATCTGTAGTTGTGACCTTCCCATGATTCAAGACATTTACAAGGACAGGTGTGTAAAATGAGTCCGTAGGATCATTGGGGACCCAAGTCATCCCAGCTACAGTCTATTCCAGCTGCTACCATCCGGGAAGTGGTACTGCAGCATAAAAGCTAGGACCACCAGGTTCCGGGGCAACTTCTTCCACCAGGCCATCAGACTGACGAACATGCTGATTTGAGTGTACTCTATATTACATTGACTGTTTAGTATAAATTATTATAAATTACTATGATTGCACATGGCACATTTAGATGCAGACGTAACATAAAGATTTTTACTCCTTATGTACGTGAAGGACGTAAGGAGTAAAGTCAGTTCAAAACTACAGAGTAGTCCCTGGTGGTGAACGCATGCTCTTTGTATGTTTGGAAAGAATTGGCGATATTGAAGTTTTTATGAATGTAACATGGGCATATGTTATTTTAATTGTAATAGTGGATTAAATTGGAAAATAGTGACAAAATCAAGATGAATTCTTTGCATGCTAACATCATAAGTTCAAAATGAACTTGTAGATTCAAATGGCAAAAAAAAGCATTTTTAATAAAATTAATGTTGAAAAGACTATTCATGTAGTGGCCTGACTAATCAGTGACAATATCACAGCTGCACTCAGAGGGGACACGATGAAAGATTTGTCCACTGATTCTATATGGGTAGAACTCAAAATTAGGAAGGGTGCAATCACTCTGATGGTTTTGTGCTACAGATCTCCCCAGAGACACCAGGACATTGAAGAACAAGGAAGATTAAGAAAAGGTGTAAAAACAATAGGGTTTTTGTCATGGAGGACTCCAACTTCCCTAATATAAACTAGGACCTTCTTAGTGCAAGTGGATTAGATGGAGCAGAATTTGTTAGTTGCATTCAGGAGGGTTTCTTGAATCAACATGTAGATAGTCCAACAAGAGGAGGGGCTGTACTGGATCTGGTGTTGAATAATGAACCTGGCCAGGTAACCGAACTTTCAGTGGGTGAGCAATTAAGAAACAGTGACCACAGCTCCTTAAGTTGTAAGAAAGCTATAGTTAAGGACCTTACAGGAGAGTATTAAAGTGGAGTAGGGCAAATTATGAGAATATTCAACAGGAACTAGGGAGAGTTAATTGAGAACAGCTGTTTTTGAGCAAGTCCACATCTGGCATGTGGAGGGTTTTAAAAGTCCAACTGCACAGAGTGCAGGACAGGTACGTTCCAGTCAGAAGGAAGATTTGGATGTCGAGGGAGACGATGAATTTGGTCAAGAATAAAAAGGAAAGGTATGTAAAGCTTAGGAAGCTAGAATCAAACAGAGCCCTGGATGATAATAAAGAAGACAGAAAAGAACTCAGGAAGGAAATTGGGAAAGCCATGAGGGACTATGAATAGTCCATGGCCAGTAGGATTAAAGAGAATCCCAAGGCATTTGGTACATACGTGAAGAGCAAGAGGATAACTAGTGAGCGGGTGGGAACACTAAAGGACAAATGGGGGACTATTTGCTTGGATGCGAAAGATGTGAGTGCGATTCTTAATGATTACCTTACTTCATTATTTACCAAGGAGAAGGACATGGAGAATAGGGAGATCAGCACTGTAAGTATTCATATGCTAGGACATTTCGAGGTAAATCAGGAGAAGGTGTTCGGTCTCTTAAAGAGCATTAAGGTGGATAAATCCCCAGGACCTGATGGGATATACCTCAGGTTATTGAGAGAGGTGAAAGATGAGATCGCTGGGGCCTTGACCAATATCTTTGTGTTCTCTCTAGCCAAAAGTGAGTAGGGGCTAATGTTGTTTTATTATTTAAGAAGAGAACCAGCAATAATTCTGGAAACTGTAGACCGGTGAATGTCAAATCAGTGGTAGGGAAGTTATTGAAGAGAATTCTTAGGGGTAGGAATTATGAGAATTTAGAAAGTTGTGGCCTAATTAAGGAGAGCCAACATGGCTTTATACAGGGCAAGTCATGTCCTACTAACTAGATTGAGTTTTTTCACAAGGTGACACAGGTTATTGATGAAGGTAGAGCTTTGATGTTGTATACATTGATTTTAGTAAGGCAATTGACAAGTTCCCTCATGGGAGTCTCATCCAGAAGATGCATGGGATCAATGATGAATCAGTCATTTGGATTTAGAGCTGGTTTGCCTTAGAAGACAGAGGGTGGTGGTTGAAGGGACTTATTCTTGCTGGAGGTCTGTGATTAGTGAAGATCTGTAAGGATCTGTACTGTGACTTCTGTTTATGATGTATATAATTGATCTGTATGAAAATATAGAGGGGCAGGTTAGTAAGTTTGCAGATGATATTAAGATTGGGGGTGTTGTGGATAGTGTAGATGACTGGCAAAGAACAGCAGGATATAGATCAGTTGCAGATATGGGCAGAGAAGTAGCAGATGGAGTCTAACCTGGCTAAATGTGAAGTGTTGTACCTTGGTAGGCCAAATGTAAAGAGACAATATACTGTTATGGGTAAGATCTATAACAGCATTTATGAACAGAGATATCTTAGGGTCCAGGTTCATAGCTCATGCTACACAGGTTGATAGGGTGGTTAAGAAGCATACAGCATTTTTGTCTTTATTAGTCGAGACATTGAATTCAAAAATCAGGAAGTTATGTTACAGTTTTGTAAAACTTGTATTAGGCCACATCTGCATACATTTCTGGTTGCCCAATTGTAGGAAGAATGTCAAGGCTTTGGAGAGGGTGCAGGTGATGTTTACCAGGACGATGCCTGGATTAGAAGATGTGCAGTAATGAGAGTTTGGACAAACTTAGGTTGTTTTCTCTGGCATGGTGGAGGCTAAGAGGAGATCTGATGGAAATAATCTCATAATCTATAATTATGATAATTATACTCTTTAAGATCATGAAAGGCATAGATCGAAGAGTTAGACAGTATCTTTTTCCCATGGTTGAAAGGTCTGATATCAGAAGGCATATATTTAAGGTGAGAGCGGGGTAACTTTAAAGGAAATGCGAGGGGCAAGGTTTTTAACATGGAGTGGTGGCTGTTTCGGGTGGTGGTAGAGGCAGTCACATTAGGGACTTTTAAGAGACATTTAGCTAGGAACATAAATGTGAGGAAAATGAAGAGATATGAACATTGAGTAGACAAGAGATTAGTTGACCACTTGATTACGAATTTAATTGGTTTGGCACAACATTATGGTCTGAAGGGCCTGTTCCTGTGCTGTACTGTCCTATGTTCTATTCCATATAACTCTATTGTTACTTCATAATATAACACATATAGATTCACATAATAATGCAAGTTACTTAAGTATTTAACATTCTCTTTCAGAGGCAAACCACTATTCAGTATGAAGCAGTGCAAATGTAAATTGCTTTGTAAATTTTCCAGGAATATTTTGGATGCTACCCTTTCCATTTTTCTCCAGGTTGTCTCTTTTGAGCAGAAGTTTTTCTGGCAGTTTACTGGAAGGAGATGGCAAATTAAAAACTTGCAACAGTTACAATTGTCCAATCATATAACCATATAACAATTACAGCACGGAAACAGGCCATCTCGGCCCTTCTAGTCTGTGCCAAACGCTTACTCTCATTTAGTCCCACTGACCCGCACTCAGCCCATAACCCTCCATTCCTTTCCTGTCCATATACCTATCCAATTTTACTTTAAATTACAATACCGAACCTGCCCTCTACCACTTCTACTGGAAGTTCATTCCACACAGCTACCACTCTCTGAGTAAAGAAATTCCCCCTCGTGTTACCCTTAAACTTTTGCCCCCTAACTCTCAAATCATGTCCTCTTGTTTGAATCTCCCCTACTCTCAACGGAAAAAGCCTATCCACGTCAACTCTGTCTATCCCACTCATAATTTTAAATACCTCTATCAAGTCCCCCCCCAACCTTATAATAAAGACCTAACTTGTTCAGTCTTTCCCTGTAACTTAGGTGCTGAAACCCAGGTAACATTCTAGTAAATCTTCTCCGTACTCTCTCTCTCTTTTGTTAACATCTTTCCTATAATTCGGTGACCAGAACTGTAGACAATACTCCAAATTTGGCCTCACCAATGCCTTGTACAATTTTAACATTACATCCCAACTCCCATACTCAATGCTCTGATTTATAAAGGCCAGCATACCAAAAGCTTTCTTCACCACCCTATCCACATGAGATTCCACCTTCAGGGAACTATGCACCATTATTCCTAGATCACTCTGTTCTTCTGCATTCTTCAATGCCCTACCATTTACCATGTATGTCCTATTTGGATTATTCCTACCAAAATGTAGCACCTCACACTTGTCAGCATTAAACTCCATCTGCCATCGTTCAGCCCACTCTTCTAACTGGCCTAAATCTCTCTGCAAGCTTTGAAAACCTACTTCATTATCCACAACGCCACCTACCTTAGTATCATCTGCATACTTACTAATCCAATTTACCACCCCGTCATCCAGATCATTAATGTATATGACAAACAACATTGGAAGATCCCTCAGATCCCTGAGGCACACCACTAGTTACCGGCCTCCAACCTGACGAACAGTTATCCACCACTACTCTCTGGCATCTCCCATCCAGCCACTGTTGAATCCATTTTACTACTTCAATATTAATACCTAATGATTGAACCTTCCTTACCAACCTTCCGTGCGGAACCTTGTCAAAGGCCTTACTGAAGTCCAAATAGACAACATCCATTGCTTTACCCTTGTCAACTTTCCTTGTAACCTCTTTAAAAAAATTCAATAAGATTTGTCAAACATGACCTTCCACGGACAAATCCATGTTGACTGTTCTTAATCAGACCCTGTCTATCCAGATAATTATATATACCATCTCTAAGAATACTTTCCATTAATTTACCCACCACTGATGTCAAACTGACAGGCCTATAATTGCTAGGTTTATTCTTAGAACCCTTTTTAAACAATGGAACCACATGAGCAATACGCCAAACCTCCGGCACCATCTCCGTTTCTAATGACATTTGAAATATTTCTGTCAGCGCCCCTGCTATTTCTACACTAACCTCCCTCAAGGACCTAGGAAATATCCTGTCAGGACCCAGAGATTTATGCACTTTTATATTCCTTAAAAGCGCCAGTACTTCCTCCTCTTTAATCCTCATGGTTTCCATAACTTCCCTACTTGTTTCCCTTGCCTTACACAATTCAATATCCTTCTCCTTAGTGAATACCGAAGAAAAGAAATTGTTCAAAATCTCCCCCATCTCTTTCGGCTCCACACATAGCTGTCCACTCTGATCCTCAATTTTATCCTTCTCTATCCTTTTGCTATTAATATAACTGTAGAAACCCTTCAGATTTATTTTCACCTTACTTGCCAAAGCAACCTCGTATCTTCTTTTAGCTTTTCTAATTTCTTTCTTAAGATTCTTCTTACATTCTTTATATTCCTCGAGCACCTCATTTACTCCATGCTGCCTATATTTATTGTAGATCTCTCTCTTTTTCATAACCAAGTTTCCAATATCCCTTGAAAACCATGGCTCTCTCCAACTTTTAACCTTTCCTTTCAACCTAACAGGAACATAAAGATTCTGTACCCTCAAAGTTTTACCTTTAAATGACCGCCATTTCTCTATTACATCCTTCCCATAAAACAAAAACAATCATGAACTAAGTACTGGTTTCTTCCTGAAATAAGAAACTAATTCTTATGCTTTTTTATGTTGGTTGCACATATAATAATATCAAGCTGTCTTTCAATATTGAGTTATGCTGGTGGAAGTTTTGATGTTATGGTAATTGAAAATCAAAAGAAACTGCTGATTTTGGAAATCTAAAATTAAAAATAATGCTGAGAAAAACTCTCCGCCAGGCAGTATTTGTGGGAAAAAGCAGCGTTAATATTTTAGGCTCAGTTGTTTGTTTATATTCCTGATGGGTTTGCAATACCAATAAATATTTTGAATTCTGCACTGCACAAAAAAGGAGTTAATAGTAATCTCTTCTACCTTTATTTTGTGGATAGTACTTTGAAAGTATTCTGCCTCTTCTATATCTGTTCCCTCGCCCATACCATACTCTTCACTCAGAACTAAGGGTGCACATTCAGTCCTTTTAAGACCAAAAGTATCTATCCTTAAAGCAAGATGACAGCTTTGTGGACCAACTTCTGAAACTACCCTGATGTAAAACTGGGATTTTAATCTAAGCGTTAGGATGTCTTCCTTAATGGAACAGCTCCTACACTTTCCTACATGTGTTTTTCTTTCATTGGAATTGTTTCATGCAATAAAAGGAACTGAGCAGAGTCATCAACTACATACTGATGTTTTTGCAACATCTATATAGAAACAGAAACACCTATAGCGCAATACAGGCCCTTCGGCCCACAATGCTGCGCAGAGCGTGTACTTCAGAAATTACCTCCGGTTACCAATAACCCTCTTTTTTTCTGAGCTCGATGTACCTATCCAGGAGTCTCTTAAAAGACCCTATTGTAGCCACCTCCACCACCATCGCCAGCAGCCCATTCCATGCACTCACCATTCTCTGCGTAAAAAAAACACTTATCCCTGACATCTCCTCTACTTACTTCCAAGCACCTTAAAACTGTGCCCTCTCGTGTTAGCCATTTCAGACCAGGGAAAAAGCCTCTGACTATCCACATGATTAATGCTTCTCATCATCTTATACACCTCTATCAGGTTACCTCTTATCCTCCATCGTTCCAAGGAGAAAAGGCTGAGTTCACTCAACCTAGTCTCATAAGGCATGCTTGCCCATCCAGGCAACATCCTTGTAAATCTCCTCTGAATCCTTTCTATAGTTTCCACATCCTTCCTGTAGTGAGTTGACCAGAACTGAGCACAATACTCCAATTAGAGTCTGACCAGGGTCCTATATAGCTGCAACATTACCTCTCAGCTTTTGAACTTGATGAAGGCCAATGCATCGTACCCCTTCTTAACCACACAGTCAACCTGCGCAGGTGCTTTAGCGTCCTATGGACTCCGACCCCATGGTCCCTCTGATCCTCCACACTGCCAAGAGTCTTACCATTAATACTATATTCTACCATCATATTTGACCTACCAAAATGAACCACCTCACATTTATCAGGGTTGATCTCCATCTGCCACTTCTCAGCCCAGTTTTACATCTTATCAATGTCCCACTGTAACCTCTGACAACCCTCCACAGTATCCACAACACCGCCAACCTTTGTGTCATCAGCAAATTTACTAACCCATCCCTCCACATCCTCATCCAGGATCATTTATAAAAATCACAAAGAGAAGAGGTCCCAGAGCAGATCCCTGAGGCACTCCACTGGTCACCAACCTCCATGCAGAATATAACCTGTCTACAACCACTCTTTGCCTTCTGTGTGCAAGCCAGTTTTGGATCCACAAAGGAAGGTTCCCTTGGATTCCATGCCTCCTTACTTTCTCAATAAGCCTTGCATGGGGTACTTTATCAAATGCCTTGCTGAAATCCATATACACTACATCTACTGCTCTACCTTCATCAATGTGTTTACTCACATCCTCAAAAAATTCAATCAGGCTTGTAAGGCACAACCTGCCTTTGACAAAGCCATGCTGACTATTCCCAATCATATTATGTCTCTCCAAAAGTTCATAAATCCTGCCTCTTAGTGAAATCCAACCACTGAAGTAAGACTCTCTGGTCTATAATTTCCTGGGCTATCTCTACTCCCTTTCTTGAATAAGGGAACAACATCTGGAGCCTCTCCCATCCCCATTGACAATGATGAGATCATTGTCAGAGGATCAGCAATCTCCTCCCTTGTTTCCCATGTAGCCTGGAGTATATCTTGTCCGGTCCCTGTGACTTATCCAACTTGATGCTTTCCAATGATTTTTAATTTAGCAGGAAATATTTAAAGTGATTAAAATTTTAAAGTAGGACTTAAAAGAACCAATCAAAACCTGAGTGGTATTTTGTTGAGGTCTGTCTTAAGTTATGAATACTTGACTTGAGTATAGGAGACAAGTAAGCAAGATTTGCTGGCTGCTGCAGGGCTCCAAGAGTTGCTTGTTGTGTGGAAAACCTGATTTGCAGGAATAGCATTACATCTTGCAGACATTTTTTTTAATGCTTACTTTAAACACTTTGCTTTAATTACATGTTGCCATTGGTTGTCTGATACTTATATTTAAATATGTTGCTGGATGGCTGAACAGTTCTCAGATATAGAACTATTTTGTAATGTAATCGATTCAGATTTCCACATGAAAAATTAATGCATATGCATTAATTAGTATAAGCTTTATGTATTTTGGAGGGTATTTTCCATTATCTACTCACACAGAATCATGATTTAACAGATTTTGTGATCTCTCAGCCCTGGTCTTGACTACAAAAGCTCAGGTTTATAATTTATAAAAATATATAATTGAAGAAAAACTGGCACAATTTTATCAAACTAGCAATTGTCCTCAGCATCACACTACAACTTGTTTCGATAAGTTTTTTTGACAGCCAACATTTTCTCCCATTCATTTCTAGGAATCTTCTTGTCTTGCATATAAAAATTAAGGTAAATTTCACCAACTTCTATAGTTGTGAAGTTCATGCTTCCCATTTTCATTTTATGTAAATGCTAATCTGTAAATTGCTTGACATCTCATTTTCAGCATCTTCTAGAATCTGGCTAATTCAATGCAATACTATAAACACATCAACTGGTTTGAAAGAGTATTGTCCTCTTTCTCTGTTGCCCTTCTGTTTCCTCCCCCATTCTTATGTTCACTAATGTAATATTAGTGACAGTACTCATGCATCTTTTCAAATGAAGTAGCTTTATATTTCTGGCTACTGTATGTACCCTCCACTGTATGGGTTTGCTAATGATGCACAGTGTAGATGTAGAATTAAAGCATATTAAATTTATCTTTGTTTTTATCAGGTTATATGCAGGCCCAGAGGTTGACATATGGAGTTGTGGTGTGATTCTTTATGCCTTGCTGTGTGGGACTCTGCCTTTTGATGATGAGCATGTACCGACCCTGTTTAAGAAGATCCGTGGAGGAGTATTTTACATGCCTGACTATCTCAATCGCTCAGTAGCTAGTCTTCTTATGCATATGCTGCAGGTTGACCCACTGAAGCGGGCAACCATCAAAGATATCAGGTATGGTTTGTAATGTCTACTCATTTACAATATTACTGCTCTATGTTCAATTTTTCTGAGACTATAAACAAAGGTTTTGTTTATAGGCCTAAGACCATTTACACCGGAAAGGGAAAAGGGTGTAGGTAAACCTTCTATCTTATCCTCATCCATGAATCACAATGGTGGGTTTCCAAAAATAGTACCACCTCCAGGGCAAAATTAAAGACCTAACATCTTCCTGAAAAATATATTTAAAATACCTTTCTTGGGTTCAGTATGCAATTATCTCTATTTTCAATAGTGTCTTAGACATTTTTGAAATGAATATATAATGAACAACACTCTTCATACTCAGCTACAGACTGATAAACAGAAAGTACTTAAACCGTTTCAAGTTGATGGTTGGGGATGATATTTTTAATATTTTCATTCATATTGTTGGAAGATACAAGACATAAAAAGAGTGGAAAAGTAAAGGTGGGGAAGGGCAGTATTGGGGCAATGGACGAGAGATAAAAGAAGGGTAAGAGATGGCATTTATAGTGAGAATATTAGGAAGGATAAGGATAGGGGGAGGAGTGAATTTGTAAAAGTAAATAAATGATAGGCATTTTGAGCTGGAATTAACTGATAAGCTCATATCGTTATCAGACTGCTCATTGTTCATTAAAAGTTCAAGAACTACATCTGTTGTTGGTCATTTGAAGTTTGTGCCTTTTTGTCTGTAGGAGAGTTAGTTGCTATGGGAATTTGCCAGGAATATAGAGTTGAGATCAGGATTGGGTCAGCCATGATTTTATTAAATGGTGGAGCAAGGCTGAGGGGTTGAATAGGCCATTACTGCACTGGATGCTTGTATTTGTTTTATTTTGGGATAGAATTCAATCCTAATTTAGCATAACAGGTTTAATTGAATCATCATTTTACCAATAGGGAACACGACTGGTTTAAACGGGATTTGCCAACTTACCTGTTCCCAGAAGATCCTGCATATGATTCCAACGTCATAGACGAAGACGCAGTTAAGGAAGTGTGTGAGAAGTTTGAATGTACTGAGTCTGAAGTTATGAACAGTTTATACAGTGGTGATCCACAGGATCAGCTTGGTGTGGCTTATCATCTCATTATTGATAATCGGAGAATTATGAATCAAGCAAGCGAGTTTTACCTTGCATCCAGTCCTCCAACGGGTTCATTCATGGATGATAATGGATTGCATATTCCACCTGGTGTCAAAGCTCACCCTGAGCGCATGCCTCCTCTGATGGCAGATAGCCCTAAGGCACGCTGTCCACTGGACGCCCTCAACACTACCAAACCCAAACCAATGGCACTGAAAAAAGCAAAATGGCACTTGGGAATTCGCAGCCAAAGTAAACCGTATGATATAATGGCAGAAGTCTACAGAGCCATGAGACAGCTAGATTACGAGTGGAAGGTAAGAAACACCGAGAGCAGCTTATTTAAGCAAATAGCCCTTAATTTATTCAGGTTTTTTTTGTTAAGTCCCTTGAGTTCCTTTATGACATAACATCTTTGTTTTTAAATGCCAGCTGGGTCCAGCAGTCTTGAGAAATTATTCCCTTTTTATAATTCCCCTACTCTTAGATTTAAAGAGATGTGGACTATGCAATGTATTTTTATTGGTGTAAAGGTGATGAGATGGAGCATGAGGTTTGGGGGAGTTTCATCATGCTCTATAAGCTAATTCTGTACTAGTTTCACAGAGCGCATTACAATTTGCAGTGTATTTGCACATCATCTCACCTTCAATTACTGAGTTAGATATTCCAGTTCTCCCATAGCCTTTTAAATGAAGGTGTGCAACCCCTTTCAGATTAGTGGAGCTGGGTAGATGGGGTAAATTGATGGTAAATTAATAGATGGGCTGGTGTTGGTGTAGAGTTGGGTGGGGGGGAGGCGCATGCAAAGTATACTTAACCCATTAGTCCAGCAATTTATAAATAAAAACTCCAGTACATGATATTGAGAGCTTGGGCAGACCATGAGGCCAGATGATATCTAATAGTACGCAGTGCAATTTGATGGTGTTTCTCAACATGCTTGGCACGTTGTCATCAAGCCCAGTGCCTGTAGTTATGGGATTGGATTTGCATTTAGATCTGAACAGTTAAGGAAAACTAGTTTCTTTCCTTAAAAATATTAGTAGTGTCAATTAGACATTTATGCCATTTATGGCTTCATGGTGACATGGTATTTTGACATGGTATTATGAGAAATTGAAATTTTTCACATAAATGCCATCATATTTTCCATCTGTTTGTGACTTAGAACAATCTTCAGTTTACTATTATTTTAAATGGAATTTGCCCACTTAGTAAAGGTATCTTGAACTCAATTTATGCTTCTCTACAATTCTGTTTTGGACTTATCAAATGTATGGCTTGAGGTGATAATTCTTCTAACCATTTTTTAAAAAGATAATTTATTATTTTTAAATGTTCCTTCAAAAGGCACAGATTTGCATCTGGGGTAAGATTATGAACAGTTTATGACTTCCTCTCATGTCTGTCTTTGAGTTGCTACTTTTGATTGCCACTGTATGAAATGGGTGGGTGTAGCTGCAAAATAGTGGAGGTTTGAGATGGGGGCTACACCCACTCATGGGGAAGGGTTTAGGAGTAAACCTCTAGGAAAAATCCAGAGTTGGAATCCCTAAGGCAGTCCTACATTGAGTTCAACTCTGACTGGCAATTCCTGTGATGTCTCTGGTATCAAACTGTATCGATCTCTGTCATTCCTTTGAATCTATCAGCTGCGTGGAGAAGGGCAACTTGCTGCATGTGCAACAACTTCCTCTCCCATATTATACTGCCCTAGATTGCATACTGACTTGCATATCAACTGATTATAGACTGTTAGGCCGCAGCACCTATGATTGACCCCGACTAATGGAGGTCTGCCCCAACTGTATGAACCTGGTGGCTTTGCAAAGTTAAGTTTGACTAAAATTTAAGTAGATTGTATTTTACTATATGGTGGATTTCTAATAAGTTGCTTTTCCAAGGTGGTGAATCCCTATCATCTACGAGTGCGTAGAAGGAATCCTATAACTGGGAACAATGTGAAGATGAGTTTACAGCTCTATCAAGTTGATAATCGCAGCTATTTGCTAGATTTCATGAGCATTGATGGTAAGGGTGAGACCTGCTATGTTTGTCTAATTAGGCATTGTCTTTATCTAAAATACGAATGGTACTAGGTTTTTATTCCATTAGCAGGGGTTCCCAACCTGGGGTCTATGGACCTCTTGCTCAATGGTATTGGTCCATGGCATAAACAAGGTTGGATTAGACAAATGTTTATATCTGAACACTTTTGGTAGAGAAATAATTTCACAATAGCCGGTTTGCTTGGACTCATGTTAGCCTCGGAAAGGTAATGACAACAAATTACTACACTGAAATGAAGATGAAACAAAGTGCAAATGCAAGCAGTTTGAAACACAAATGCAAAACACTGGAAAAGTTCAGCTGGTCGAACAACATTTTTGGAGAGAAAAGCTGAATGTGTCAGATGAAAAACATTCTTCAAAACTGGGAAGGAGAAAGGAGCTTTGGAGCTTTCACGTGAAACGGTAGCTCGTTTTTCATTAATGCTGTTTCAACTGCCAAGCATTCCTGGCATTTTCTGTAATTACTAATGTAACATTGTAAACAAGTATCCTTATGTAAAGAGTATCAGAAATGTGTATACCCCATCATCTGTGGTGGGAAAATGAGCTAGTATTCAGTCCATCATGAAAAGGGAACATGGAACATAGAATCTACAGCACATTACAGGTCCTTTGGCCCACAATGTTGTGCCAACCATGTAACCTAGAAACTGCTTAGAATTTCCTTATCGCATAGCCCTTTATTTTTCTAAGCTCTGTTTTCCTAAGGAAATCTGGAAGAGAATAGAACCGTTTGATAGGAATGAACAAGACAGAAGAAGTACTTTGACATGAGGAGAAGCAGCCATTCCAACCATCAAGCATTCAGTGAGAAATGCCCAGTATGTAATCTAATTGTAGATCACGGATCCATTTAATAACATTTGATTTGCAGACACTTAGTTGTTTCATTGGTGAAGTTAAAAATTCTCCCAACATTACTTGCCATTTGCAAAAGTGGTTACCAAACTTTTACCACATTTTGCGCAATGGGGTTGTTTTCTAATTTTACTCCTAGATTCTTGGATTCTTAGCGTATGCTATGCAGTTTTCAGCTCTTCAACCAACAGAAGTAGTTTCCTTGTCTTTGCCCTTAATATCTTGAAACTTAATCAAGATATCCTTTAACTTTTTTAACTTCTGTGTTATAGAGCACTAGTTTATAAAATCTGACTTTATAATTTAGCTCTCGGAGAATGTCTTTCAGTAAATTAAGGCTGTACTCTCTTTAACCCAGTATCTACCTTCTAAGATCTAGTGCCCAAGTTTTCTCATTTTAGGGGCTTGTGTTGCTGTAGAATGAATGCTTGTTCTCTAACATCCCACATTTCAGAAGCAGCATTACTTTCACTTTAAAAAAAAATCTATTGATGACTTTTAAGTCTCTAAACAAAAGGATGCCAAGGTTTCTTTCAATATCCACCATTTCATGTCCTTTTTAAATGTCCTTACATTAGTTCACATTGAAATCTCTTTGCCACAGTTTGGTTCAATTATTTAATCCAGGAATACCTCTATAATTTTATGCTTTTAGTTGTACAGTTTAAAGCACCAATCATAAGAAAACTTAGTTGAAGAGATGGAGAGTCACCTATCTAATTTGTCTTACTAGTTCATTAAGGCCCCATAGATGTGAACATGAAAAATTGAAAGTCAGAATACAGACTTCAGTGGGATGAGATAATCTGTTGGGTAGATAACAAGAAAACTTCTGTGCTTTACTTTCAACATGATAGGTGAAGACTGGAAATTGTTAGCAGGGATAAACGTACTTGTGCATTACAAAATGAAATATAACTACATCTGAAATTCAGGAAATCTGGTGGGGAAGGAATCAAAAATATAGGAATCATGGCATTCACCCCTGACTGAAAGCTGTGGGTGCTTAGTGTGAATTATTTTGACAGATAAGGATTGTAGCCTCACATTTTATAAAATGGCAAATCATGTTAAGTTTATCTTTCTACTGACAAATCATATTCAAATTCCAAAGAAATTAATTTGCAGAACATGGAATATATAAGTATATAAATACATCATAAAACAAATGAAAATCACTGGGGAAAATAAAATCATTGTCAGACTTGCATCATATTCCTGTCATCAGTCATGCTTGAAAATTAAATGTTTAATTTTGTAAATCATCATTAGTGCACATTAGAGCTGGCATACTTAAGAAAATGCACTTTTTTCTTTCCACAAGATTTATTGTATTTCATTGCATTTGTCTGAATAATTTTCCTTGATTTCTTTGATTAGATGATGTTATGGAGCAAAAATCAGGCTCCTCCACTCCAAAGCGTTCAGGATCAGCAGCTTTGCTACATAGACCAAGACTGAGTATTGATGCAGCAGCTACTGACGGCCAGCCTTTAACTCCTGTTGGGTCACTTCCCAGCTCATTGACTGGATGTTTGTCCTCTATAACTCCACGATATGGAAGCCACACAATGGATTTCTTTGAAATGTGTGCTAGCCTTATCACTACACTGGCTCGTTGAAAAACGTGCTTTCAATCTGATGACAAATCGGCTCTTTAACCCGTAAAGGTGTGAAAGAAAATGCCTTTTCTATTTTGCAAAGCTCTGAGTAATTGTTATTTATAGTGCTGGTTTGCAGCTGGTGCTTTTGCTACCTTGATATGGTGGAAGCTCAGAGCAATATTTGTTCATTGCTATTTAGAAACTCTACAGGCATAGAGTGGTATTTAAGTTGAATTTCTTTTTGCCAGCCAAATCCACAGGATTATACGGGTTTATCAACAACTGTAAAAGTGTAGAAAAGCATCAAATTTCATTTTTAAGGTGATGTACTTTAGAATGTAAAAAGTCAGTGGTAATGTAAAAGAACAGATGAGATGTATTTAACGATTTGTTGTAGAGCCAGGGTTGTTCACATGATGTGTTGATGGACAGAATAAGTGCATTTACTCATAAACCAAGTTGTGAGCAGTTGAGATGTGAATTTCTATTGAGGATAGTGTGGCTTGAAAGCTATAAAAACAAATTGGATCATAAAATTAGGTAACTGAAATGTGAGCTGGCTGTTGTATACAATTATGAAGGTTTAGTGTCATTTTATTGCTGAGAAGAATGAAGTTTACTTGAATAGAAATGTAAACAACAGAAATTATTCCATGTATCAAATAGTGTGGTCTTTGGGTGAAAGTGTGAACACTCCTTTGAAAGTATCTTCTTGTGTGAGGATTTCTCTTAAGCACACCTTTTAACTTGATAAGTCAGCAGCATGCACAGCTAGATATAGTTGATCTTTTGCTGCTTTACTTAAAGCATTTACTGTATCTATGGTACGATTGAGATTACGTTCAAAATGATCATAAATGGCCTGTTGCATTAAACAAAGATCTCCAATTAATTCCCATTAGAGGCAATTATGATTAACATTTTGTTTTTGTTAGATCTCACTATCAGCTTGGTAAGATTTAGAAAATGTACATTTTCAAATAAACGCCAAACAACTTTAAGGCAAAACTGCAGGTATTGGAATTTGGAACAACAGAGCACTGTAAGGATTTAGTAGGTCAAATAGGTGTAAGTGAACATTTCAAGACATCACCTTCTCCCCATCTGATACCAGCCTCTTCCCACCAGCCCACTCCCAGCATACTCCTATGTACTGGCAATCTTTTGTTTTCTCTCTCAGGTCTGATGCAGGGTTTCGACCCGAAATGTCAACTTGCATCTTTTTCATATATATTGCGTACCTACTGAGTTCTTCCAGTGTTCACTTGAAACAAGTTTAAGATTAATTTTCTAATGCAAGACAGGATAATTTAAACCAATAATGCCCCAAGAATTGGCTTCCCTTTCATTGAATAGTTTTCTTGCTGTAGATTTATTTTACAGTTATTTTTAGCTTGTTTCTTTCACTGTCACAGGCTTGGTGACTGTACCTAATGGCATTGCCAATAATTTGGATTTTAAATCAAAAAATGAGTCTTGATGGTGAGATTACCTCTAATGTATTCAGGGCTAGTATTTGTAATAGGCAGTTATTTATTTTCCAAGAATATACAGTATTCTGGGCCTAAAAATGCAAGCATTTGCATACAAACACTAAGATGAGATTTTGGCCAAGATTCTACTGGGTGAATTCTAGCTTCTGCTATTAATCTTGTGCAGGTTGGTAGTGGGGGCATAATGTATGAACATTTTTTATAGTGTATTATGGTTCACCAAGTCAAATGGTACAAGCCAAGTAAGATGGAGTGGGAACACAATAGCACTTTCAGATAAAAGATTTGTTAGTTCCTACCTGGCTTTTGTTTTACCAATTAGGCAATATTTTGGAAGAAGGAAGGTCCTACTGTACTTGAAGAATGTGCAAAATGTGCCCCCACCCTCCCAGTAAATGGAGCTTTCTGCTGCTGATTTCTGTTGCAAACACTACACTCTCCTCATTGGCACATACCTCGTGATGGCAAAGAGCAATGACACTGGCATAGTAATATAATGGTTGATATTTTATGTAAACTACAAACCTTTATCTGATATTAATCTAGTTAATCACAAACTTGTAAGGCCTTCATATTTATTTTATAGCTAATATGAAAGATTTTGTATTATCTGAATAATATTCTCCATTTGAATATCAAATTTCAGAGCCAAAGATGTTCCATAAATTTCCTAGATATTAATTAAAAAAGTCAAATTTAAATGGACTAGTTTAATTATGAAGTTGAACTATGTGAAGTCCAGTGTTTCTTCTTGTCTTGTAGCAGTAGAATGATTCCGCAATGCAAAAATCTTAGCTATGGGGTGAATACCTCATGCAATGTTACAAGGACTTCTGTACAGCACCAAACTGCATGTTGAAAGATATATATTATGCCAATTTTCCATTAATAAATTTGTGAATGCAATGACAATACTTAGAGACAAGACTGCAGATACTGGCTTCTAGAGGAAAACAGACAATGCTGAATGAACTTTACAGGTCAAGCAACATTGAGACAGGAAAAGGGATGAATTTCGGTTAAAGACCCTCCATCTGGTCTCGATCTGGAAAGAAACTGGGAGTCCAAGGCCCCACTGATGGAGAATGGAAGCATATAGGGGCTAGATGTCGATGGTAAAGATGAACCATTTGGGACCAGGGAATTGAAAATTGTTTTAAGGCAAGGTGTCTGTAATATAAGTGGGAAGGGACTAGACAAAGGGAGATTCGATAAAATTGAGGAATGAATGAATGTTCAGTGAAGGCAAGAGAAGGCATAAGTAGTGGGCCTGCTGGTGCAGTCTTGTTTGTGAATCTTGGGTAGGAGATAGAAATGACAGTACCGTATGTGGTTGGAGAACTATTCGTGTTCGAGGCAATGGAGGGGAGATCCGAAGTGATGAGATTTGTGATGATATGGCCTGACAATTATTTGTAGGGGTCATGGGCAAGTAGTAGGAATGAGGTGGTGTCTGAGAGCTGCTGATTAGCCCCTGCAAGTAGCCGCCAGTCTGCCAAGCCATGTTACCACACTTTTCTCTGTGATGGGATTGATTCAAGATGGCTTAATGTCAGTTCCAGTACACAAGTGTAAAGGAAAATGAAATAATTGTTCCTTCGTATTTGAAGTGGCACAAAAGAACACAATAAGATGAGGAAAGCAATATTAATGGTAAAAAAACAGAATAAATTGAAATACAAAAGATAGTTTATATACATTGAGTGACGCCAGGCACAGAAGTGTCTGACATAAGGTGACTGACAGGAAATGAAGAAGTTGTGGTCGTTGGGGGTGTAGAGTAACATGAGTATAGGTGTACATAGTCTGGCTCTCTCAGAAAGTAGAGGCATGGGTAAGCTTCCTTATTGTGTGTGATCTGTTCTGGGACCATGAGAGGTTATGTGAGATCTGCACTCCCAAGAGTTTGAAACTGCTGGTAATATTTGCCGATGTAAAGAGCAATGTATGTGCTGGTGAGTTCTTTTGTTTTTGACATTGAGGAAGAGGTTATTGCCTGGCACCAGGTCTTGATCTCTTCCACCTCCCGTCTGTAGGCTTTTTCATTGTTATTTGTGGTGAATTCCACCACTGTTGTGTCATTGGTGAACTTGACAATGTGATTACTTGAGTGTTTGGCCATGTAATCACGTGTGAGCAGTGTACAGCAATGGGCTCAGCACACAGCTCTGGGAACACCCATGTGGAAGATGTTGGGAGGGAGGTGTGGTTGTGCATCTTGACTGTCTGAGGTTTGTTGGTTAGGAAGTCCAACACCCAGTTGCACAGTGATGTAGACAGGAGTAGGAGTTTGTTCACCAAGGTCTGTGGGACAATAGTGTTGAATGCCAAACTGAAATCCAAATCTGACAAGTGTCCTTATTCTCTAGGTGCATCAGGGCTAGGTGCATGACAGATGCTGTGGCATCTGTAGTAGATCAGTTCTGTTGGTAAGCAGATTGGTGAGTGCCCAATGTGGCAGGAATAAAGTCAGCATAAAGTAAACGAGATGGGACTGGCCAGAAGAGAGTGGAGAAGTCAAGGTGGTGGATGCAGTATTGACAGTTGGAATTGAAATTGCAAAGAAAGGATAAAGGTTAGAAAGAGGAGATGGTGTTAGAATTTGGAGAAAGGTCAGCACAGTGGCGGGAGGAGGGGAAGGGAGTTGACGGGGTTGGAGCGATGTTCATGAGAACCATTTACCAAATGGGTATGGGTACAGTGCCAAAGACAGGTCTTGGCCTGAAACATCGACTCTTCATTACTCTCTGCAGATGCAGCCTAATCTGTTGAGTTCCTCCAGCAGTTTGTTTTTTGCTCAACATTATGTAAATGCTATTTTGTTCGCCAATGCCACTTATTGGCTAGATTTTACATTCTGAATGTCAGAGGCATTCATATATTTACGTGTGCTATGAAATTTGACAGCCAATGAACGTAGGGGCCAGAGATTTGTCAGCTGTCAGTTTTCAGAGATATTTGAGTCTTTGCTGCGGGCTTTGAAACACATTGTGGCTGTGATATTTTTTCTCTTTACCTGGATTAGGCAAATTCAAGAAAGAGAATATTGAGGTGTGACCAGCGCTGGTGCCATGTAAGCCTGTATATGTACACTAAATTTAAAGTAGGATGAGCATTGCTGCATTTTTAAAAAATGCACAAAATCTTATCAGAATAGCTCTGACAACCATGTAATTTTATTCAGCAAAGGAAATGCCTGTTTCCTATGTAATTCCAAAATCTTCAGTAAATTAAACATAATAGTTATGTGCTGTATTTTTTTGGTAATTTATGTGTTCAGTGAGAATTATTGCAATTTTTAAAGAGTGCTATTTTAACAAGCTAAGAAAAACTGATCTTTTATTTAACACTAACCTGAATTCATACTTGCTTGATTCGCATCATGAACATGCTTTTGAGTTAGAAATTCATTCATAAATGTTTTGATGGATGAGTGATTTCTCAAATAGCTAGTATGGAACTATGCTAATTGGAAATAATATTTAATAATGCCCATTAAATCAAGTTACTGTCTTAATGCTTAGTGTCAAAATTCCTAAAGAATTTGAATGTAAATACATCTTAACAGCAAAATGTTGCAAGAACAATAAATGACATTTAGCACTGGTCAACTGATAGACCATAAGACATAGGAACAGAATTAGGCAATTCAGCTCATCAAGTCTGCTATGCCATTCCACCATGGCTGATTTATTGTCCCTTTCAACCCCATTCTCCGGACTTCTCCCTGTAGCTTTTGACACCCTGATAAATCAAGAATACAGTATAATCAACCTCTGCCTTAAATATACACAGTGACTTGGCCTGCACCACCGCCTGTGGCAAGTATTCCACAGAGTCACCACCATCTGACTAAAGAAATTCCTTATCTCTACTAAATGAACATCCCTCAATTCTGAGGCTGTGCCCTCTGGACCTAGACTCCCCCACTATAGGAAACATCCTCTCCACATCTGCTTTACCCAGACCTTTCAATATTCAACAGGTTGCAATGAGATTTCCCCTCATTCTTCTACACTCCAGTGAGTATGGTCCCTGAGCCATCAAATGCTCCACATATGCCAACCCTTTCATCCCTGGGATCATTCTCGTGAGCCTCCTCTGGACTCTATAATGCCAGCACACCTTTTCTTAGATAAGGGGCCAAATCTGCTCACAGTACTCCAAGTACAGTCGGACCAATGCCTTATAAAGCCTCAGCACTATATCCTTGCTTTCGTATTCTAGCCCTTTCAAAATGAACGCCAACATTGCATTTGCCTTCCTTACTACCAACTTTTGGGAATCCTGCACGAGACTCCCAAGTCCCTCTGCATCTCTGATAATTTGAATTTTCTCCCCATTTAGAAAATAGTCAAGCCCTTATTCCTTGTGCCAAAGTGCATGTCTTTGCACTTACCAACGTTATATGCTACTTCTTTACCCATGCTCCAATCTGTCTAAATCCTGGAGGCATTCTACTTCCTCAACACTACTTGGTACTCCACCTATTTTCATATCGTTCACAAACTTGGCCACAAAGCCATCAATTCCTTCATCCAAATTATTGACATACAATGTGAAAAGAAGCAGTCTCAACTCTGGCCCTGGTGGCACAGCACTAGTCACCAGCAGCCAACCAGAATAGGCCTCCTTTATTCCCGTTCTTTGCCTTCTGTTGGTCAGCCAATCTTCAATCCATGCTGGTAATACCATAGACTTTTGTTAAGCAGAATCATATACAGCAGCTTGACGAAGGCCTTCTGAAAATCCAAGTAAATCAACTGACTCTCTTTTGTCCATCCTGCCTGTTACTTCCTCAAAGAATTCCAACAGATTTGTCAGGCAAGATTTACCCTTTAGAAAAGCATACTGAACTCGGCCTTTTTTATGATGTGCCTCTAAGTACCCTGAGACCTCCTTTCTAATAATAGACTCCAACATCTAGTGATTCTGGAAAGATCATTACTAATGCCTCCACAGTCTCTTCAGCTACCTCTGTCAGAACCCTCGGGTGTAATCCATCTGGTTCTGGTTACTTAACTACATTCATGATTTTCAGTTTCCAAAGCACTTCTTCTTAGTAATAGTAGACACTCACTTATGCCCCCTGGCTCTCACATTTTTGCTATACTGCTAGTGTCTTCCACAGTGAAGACTGATGCAAAATACTTAAGTTCAGTCACCATTTCTTTGTCCCCCATTTCTGCCTCTCCAGCTGCATTTTCCAATAGTCTTATATCACTCTCATCCCTCTTTTACTCTTTATATATCTTAAAAATACCTTTTGTATCCTCTTTTACATTGTTGGCTAGCTTACCTTCATATTTGATCTTTTCTCTCTGTATGGATTTTTATTTGCCTTTTGTTGGTTTTTAAAAGCTTCCCAGTCCTCTACATTCCCACTGATTTTTGCTGTATTATATGCCCTCTTGCTTTTATACTGTCTTTGATTTCCCTTGTTAGCCATGGTTGCCTCAGCCTCCCTTTAGAATTCTACTTCATCTTTGGGATGCATCTTTCCTGCACCTTCTGAATTTTCCCCACGAACAGCAGCCATTATTGTTCTGCCATCATCCCTGCTAGTGTCCCCTTCCAAACAACTTTGGCCAGCTTTCTCTCATGCCTCTAATTCTCTTTACTCCACTGTAATACTGATACATTTGATTTTAACTTCACTTTCTCAAACTGCAGGATGAATTCTCTCACATTATTATCACTAGCACCTAAGGGTTCCTTTACCTTAAGCTTCCTAATCAAATTTAGGTTATCCAGAATTGCCATTCTCCTTGTGGGCTCTACCAGAAGCTGCTCTAAAAAGCCATCTTGTAGGCATTCTACAAAAACTCTCTTGGGATTCAGTATGAACTGGATTTTCCCAATCTACCTGCAAATTTGAATTCCCCATGACTAATACTTTAACCCTTTTTACATGCCTTTTCTATTTCCCGTTGTAATTTGCAGCTCATGTCCTGGCTACCTTTCGGAGGCCAGTATGTAACTCCCATCAGGGTCTTTTTTTTCCCCTTGCAGTTTCTTAACTCTACCCACAAGGCTTCTACATCTTCTGATCCTATGTCACCTCTTTCCAAGGAATTGATTTCACTTTTTTACCAATAGAGTCACCCCACCTCCTCTGCCTACCTGCTCATCCTTTCAATACAATGTGTATCCTTGAGTGTTAAGCTCCCAACTATGATCTTCTTTCAGCCACGACTCAGATGCCCATATCATTATACCTGCCAATCTCTAAATGCACCACAAGGTCATCTACCTTATTCCATATTCTGCATATATTATAGATTGATACCAATAAAAAGTAATATACTACCTCTTATTTTAGCTTTCTTATGTAATTTTAATTAGTTAAATGCAGAATCAATTTAGTGAAACCTTGCAGCACTCATTGTTGATAAGGAATGAGTCAGGTTTTAAGATGATTAAAATACAGCCCATGTTCTGATTTCTTCCTTATTTGATCAATCTTCCACAGGCCTTGATGTTGGAAGTGTAGAACCACAGATGCATTGACCATGTAGTTCTTTAGTCTTTTAAGCAATTTGATAACTTGTCAAAACATACAGAAATAAAGATACTGCGCAAGGATAGCAGAGATATTAAAATGTTTCAGGTGTCTCTATACAGAATTTTGGATGTGTTGCTTGTAATATGTTCAGTACAAACTGTGATGTTATTTTTTAAATAATGCCAGTAGGAACCACAGTATGCTGTTTGTTCATAAATTGCTAATATCTTGAAGAAAACACTAAGTTTAGTTTTTTAAATTCTTCAAGGTTGAAGCAGAGAAACAAAAGCATTGTAAATATTTTATACTAATAAGGTTGAGTTTTTAAATTTATTGTTCCAACTGAATTTGCTGATTGCTAGTATCCACTTTTAAACCTGATTCATCATGTTTAAGACTTGAAACAGGTTTGTAAATCAATTTTGCACAAATGTAGCTAACTATTAATAACTGAGTGCAGTTGACAGCTGATGAAACCATTACTTTTCTGAAGTACAGTATAGTCTCGCTGAGTAGAATAGAATAGGACTTTATTGTCACTGCTCAAGAAAGTGAGATTGTGGTGCTACTCTTGTCCATACAAATCAGCTGTTTACAATGCATGTGGTATGGTTTAATTAATAAAAACAAATTCCCATATTTATATGCAAAAAGTGACTTTGATAGTCCATAACACTCAAAGGCAATTGGCAAGCCGTGGTGCAGCATTATTCAGCTGTATAATGGCCCTCGGGAAGAAACTGCTTTTCAAACTTACTCTCAACTAAGATGTTTCTGTATCTCCTACCAGATGGCAGGAGACTGAACAGACTGTGTCCAGGATGGGATGAGTCTTTAGGCAGAAAATATTAGCGACTTATTTTAGCAGCTGATGGGGAGAAACAATGTTAGCCGATGTTTCAAGTTTAACTTGGCATCCTGTTCCTGCAATCTTACTGTAAATCCCTGTATTTACTCCCTGTTCATTTAGTGTACTTAGAGCTTTGATTCAGCTAGTAGAACTTGCCTTTTTTCAGAACGTTGTTGGTCTAGTTTTGCTCTAGATACCCTTGACAATGAGATCTAAGCTGATACTCAAGTACTACCATTGCAGATGCTGTCTTGTTTTCGTAGATGAAATATTGGCACTCAAGTTCTATGGCTATTATTTTTGAATCAATATGACTCTATTCAATCTATAATTTGGTCATTATTACCTCACTATTTCTATTTGAATACATTGGTTGTGCTGTTTTGTACATTACATCAGTGACAGGACTCAATAGTTATTATAAAGAGCGTTGGGATTTTCCCGAGTTTGTATAAATGCAAGTCTTATCTAAATTTGTTTTGAATTAAAATTGAGTTATCTGCTAATCATAATGCAAATTAGAGCTGAAGAAACTAAGATACACAGAAAACATGGGCTCCAGAGAGTATCCACATTATTATGTATACTACGGAAAGTAACCATTGTGCAGGAATGTTCAATCATACTTGGAAGTTGAATTTCTCTAATGTAATTTTCCTTTGCCCAACTGTAAGGTAGCATTTGGTTAAATAGCATGATTGCACCAATGGTGTCATTTTGTAAAGAGGCAGTTTATAGTCAATATAAGGGTTGTGTGTATGGTAATGTGGTGCTTGGAACTAGTTTCTGTACTGTTTGCCAGGTAGTATGAAGTTTAATCCTATCCTAAGTTTCTCACTTTATAATAAATTACTGTATTGGCTGGGAGTGCTTCTGAATGCCAGAGTTCAAAGGAGTACACTGGATTCCAATTAATCTGGTCACATTGGGACCAGTATATTTTGGCCAAGTTAGCCAAGGTTTCATGAAAATACTTAAAAAGGTATAGGAAAAAGCAAATGATTGTTTAACTGATGAACAAATTATGTATTTAAATGACATGCAGAACAAATTGAAACACTACCAATACTACTACAGTCCTATAAAACTGTTAGTTCCTAATTGTTATTGTAGGAATTCATCCTGAGTACACTGTTGTGTTTTTTTGATTGACTATAAATGAACAAAATCAGCACAGTCACTTAATACAAATAATGGGCTGTCTTTATACAATGCTTTCAATGATTGCATCCTCCAAAT
The DNA here is from genome assembly GCF_048418815.1 of Hemitrygon akajei. Classification (NCBI taxonomy): domain Eukaryota; kingdom Metazoa; phylum Chordata; class Chondrichthyes; order Myliobatiformes; family Dasyatidae; genus Hemitrygon; species Hemitrygon akajei. The sequence goes on along the minus strand of NC_133135.1, from coordinate 52,810,582 downwards.
CTTCATTTTCATTGTAACTTTCAAGATGATTGTTGATGCCTTCAAATTCTTAATAGTTCCTAACTTGTTGAAGTAGTGAAATTGTTTCATATTCACTCCTGGCAGTTTTTAGCATCTCCAAGCCAAAATCCTGAAACCCCAATGAGCAAAACAGTTCTGTATTCTTACTGCTTATTTCTCGCTAACCATCAGTGACAAAAATCACTTTATTGACATGCAACTGACTCTATTTAAAAACTGATTACTCTAAGTATGGTGTACAGTGTGTAACGGCCACACAAGTGCACGTGACAGATATTAGTTAGAAACAGTTCGGCAACAGCCACTTGTCCCATTAAAGCAGTGTAGTGTTCCAAATAAACGAAGGGAATTCCAGCTATTTTCTTGATTAGCTTTTGTTACTTAAGAATTGTCCCAAATCAGCAGCTGCCCTGATTAACCAATAGCCCAATTAACTGGAATCCACCGTATTATAAATGCAGTTCTTTTACCTCCCTAACTTTCAAATACGTACTAAAGTTGTGGGAAGGAGGAAATTCAAGTAGAATGGAAATTAAGTGGCAAGCATTATTAGATGAAGGGGTAAAAGTGCAGAATCTGTCACTTCTGGCTTTCTCCTGATTGGCCTAATTTAACTTGTTAATGACTATGTTCTGCTGCCTAGGAACATCAGTACTTGAATAATCATTGATCATTTTCAGATTTTGGTGTAAAAGTGACCAGTCTTGTTTCAAGCAGATTCATTCTTATTAGCTTAAAATATTTTAATCAATAGACTTCCATTTTGAATGCAATCTATGTATGCTTTTTAAGTGCTTTTATTGAATTAATCTTTTCAGTGTCCTTATGAGAAGTATTATTTGTACCTTGCATCTTATTTGAAATTGTAGCTTAGCACATCCATTACTTCAGATATTCCTGGATTTTATTAAGAAAATAGAAACCTGTAATTATTTAATGACTGACTGTGTGACAATGTTATTTAACAAAATGCCAGCTTTACATGTTTCTGAGGCATCTAATAATATGGTATAAATGAATAGTAAAGCAGTTCAGTTACCTAGCTAAATGATAGCATCAGTTTAACTATTGTTCTCCACATTTAAACTTACAAATGCATTGACTTTTTTGGAGTAGTTTTTAATGGTGCTGTGAAATGCAAATAGAGTTGTTAATCGAACTACGAAAGTAATTAAACCAATGGCCACACGTCAGATTAAAGTATTAGACCATGAAAACTTTAATTGCTTGGTCTTTTCAGTGTTATTAGCTTCAAATATCACATGATGGCCTGTATATCATGACTGAAACACTTAGTGTATTTTGTCTGCACTTAGCAAGCTGTAGATACTGATGAACTTCAAGTATTCAGAATAATACAAAGCTGTGAAAATTTATTTTGAAATTATTTTCATATATCTATGTAGAACTCAACATTTATAATATTTGGAGTGAACTTTTGAAAGGGAATTTTGGTTTGAGGTAAATTTTATGTTATTTGTTGAATACACTGATGCCCTAGGCAGAATAATTTTAACATGAAGAACTTGGCTCATTAGTGCATTTTTGAGTCAAAGATGTGAATTGGAAATGAAAATATGGAACTGTTAATAAATGGAGTCAGCTGATAAAACCAAGCCGTATTACACTACTGATGCGCTTCTTCGATCATTATTGAAGTAAAACAAGTGGCAGAATTGTTAGATGGAACTGTGTATGTAAGGTATTAATGCCATTTTCCTTTCTTTCTGGTCAATCACTGCATTATAGCAGTAGTGAAGCAATTTGGCTATATGTACAGTTCATTTGCAGAACTTATCATTTGCTCCAGAGTAGGGATGCCTGTTGTGTCACTATTAATCCAGATAATAGTGTGCAATTGATTATCAGAAGACTGACATGTATTTTGCCAAAGATCTCAAGAACAGCCTAAAGTGGATCATCCTCTTTAACTGCAGGCTGTAAGTATTTGCAAACATGTCAGTCTTTGTTTTTGCACTCATTTGCTGGGCTCTGCCTTCATTGAGGATGAAGGTTCATGGTGCTCCTCTCTTGTAATTTGGTGTAGTTTCTATTATGTGGGCAGGCTATTGCTTAAAGAATGCTACTCCTGCTGTTAAGGTATGTGTTGTAAAATCAGTGTTGGTATCTCATTTTTAAAAGTGCTTATACTGCTTTACATTTAATTTCTACATTCCTCATTGAACTGGAATTGGTTTTCTGGCTGAATGGTACTCATTAAGAGAGATTTACAGGACCATGAGTTTTGAAATTGTTAGAATATGATTTTGGTGCTGTTTTACAACTGGCTCAGAGAGTTACTGTGTTTTGCTTCATATCAAATAACAGATCACAAATATTGAAGTACGTACCAAGTCTGATTTTTTACCTTTTGTCTCAAGATTGGTGGTCAATGTCACTAATACTATCATGAACAAATGCTTTCTTTTTATGCAGAATAGCAAGGATTGATTCATGTAATGTTTTCTCTCATTGAATTTTGCAGGCCCAGACTTAGTACTGTTCAGCAATCTGGATTACTAGCTCAGATTATTATTTAAAATAGAAATGTAACATGGATGAACTGTAATTTGAAAATCAAGGTTAAAATTATCACTATTTAAAATAAAGACTGTTAGTTATCACTTTTTTATATAAACGAGTATAATTTCTTTAAATGAACATCCAACACTCCAGTGCCAGAAAGTCAGTTGGCAGTGATTAATAAAGGCAAACAAAATTGCTTTAATTAGTTTAAGTTGGAAAATTGTGCATATTTAAATGCAGGACGGATTGACTATGCTGTGTGAAGTTGATCATGCAGTGCATCTTTCTGCCTTTTATAGTTTGGACCCATCATACACGGTAAAGCAATATGTTGATTTTGGCTCACGTTATAATTATCTGCTGTTGTTGCCTTAAAACTTGGATATTATTTCATCCCAGTAGCTTTATCATTTTATACATTTATATGAAGATAATCATTTTTCCTATTTGCAAGACTCAAATAACTGAAAGTGGAAAAACTGCTGGAGATGCTCAGTAGGTCAGACAGCATCTGCATAGGAAAATAGGTTGATGTTTCTACAATGGAAATATTGACTTTGCAAAAGATGCCAACTGATTTGCAGATGTACATGTTCTGTTTTTATTTCAGATTTCCGCAATGTTTTGTATTTGTGTAACAATATTAAATATGTTGGTTTTCCAGCAGAATCTGTGAAAGTAATGCTATTTCTTGTTTCTAATCTATTGGTCATGTATTTGTATAATTGCAATGTGTCAAATTTTGTGCGTTACTCCACTTGGATGTACAATGAGTAGGAACAGTTCTAAAACTCTGTGAATTTGGAGTGCCTAATATTACATTCTTTATCTTATGACAGTTAACCTCGACTGGAATATTGATATTTTTGCCATCAATTACTCCTTGATAGGTTTATGAAATTTATATTTTTAAAAACCATTTCTAGGTTTGTTTTCATCAACATTAATACAAAGTTCCATTCTCTGGTATTGCTTTGATTTGGTGAATATATGGCCCAGTCAGATTCCATTTTGATTAAACTATTAACCCGGGATATAGTTTAAAAACAGTACTTATCCCAGAAATTACAGAAAGGTGGTGACCGTATATGATATCAGGTAGCCAGTGGGAGCTTGTACCTTCATTTTCATGGCTTGAGCCTACTATAGATTTTATAGGTTGTCAAATCTCTTGTCTGCTGTAATGCTTCTTGGGATACTCTCATATACACTACAGGATTATGGTCTTCCATATTGAATCTGGTAACTCAAATGCAAAAGAATAGCTGTTATTTCTTGGAGTATACATTCAGTGGTGGATTAAGGTTCAAATTGAGGGTATGCACGAAGTTTTATTACATTGCTATAGCTGGAAATGTGTCAATTTGGGAAGTGTATGCATTCAGTACCAGGTTGCTCTCACCTTTGACAGCAAATTATTTACCAATAACATAATACATTTGATTAGTTTCACTATTTCTGCATGATGATCACTGAGTTTTGACAGTTTGTGACATGTACTTTTGTGATATCAGAAGCCACTGGCCATGCTGATTCGTGTGCAACTTGTCTTTGTTTTTGAAATGTAATGCACTGCATGATACCGTGGTTGCTATTTGCACTTTAATAAAATCAGAGAATACTATGTTTCTGTTTTCTCTTTTTAAATGTCTTGTGTAAGGCTACTGGTTTTCAGGTATTGTTGAAGTTTCATTTTTGTTTTCAAGCTGCATGTCCTGCCATCTCAAACAAGTAACATTCAGCATTAATGAATGTTGAACTGACATACTCATGAACATGCTGAAACTCAAGATTGTGCTTGGGGTGGGTGGGAAGCTGTGGTGACATTTTAAAAAAATATATTTCCTTTCATTATGAAGTGTGTAGTCTAGTCAAAAAGCATTCATTACTTTTGACTTCATTTGCAGCAGATTGCTCATCTCTCACTGGCACCAATTTAACTTGGCCCAATCAACCAAGTTAACCCAATCAATCAAATAACACATTAACAAACTGACATGTGGCCAGCTACTGTTTCCAATAATTTATTTTAAATGCGAATCCCAAAAATATTTTTAATGGCATTATTAAAGAAACATTCCAGCATATTGAGGTGGTTGTGCATTAAAACTAACTTTATAAAATTCAGAAAAAAATTGTATATTACATAAAATTAAAATGCAATAATTCAAATACAAAGTTCTTTGAAGCAAGGTATCCACTTTAACTCAGGTTCTGTGAATAAAACATTAAAAATCAGGATTTACTTTGTTCAGAAAATTTAAATTTTTTGAACAGAAAATGTAAATTTTTTGGACAGAAAAAAAACTTACCCAAATGTCAAATATCGTACGTGGACATAACCATCTAAGGCAAAATAAATTAGATTTAAGTTGTGGTTTTAATATAACTTTGTTTTACTTGTTTGTTAGATAGGTACTTACACAAAAAATTCACAAAACTGAAGCTAGTTTTCAGTGATGTCAGTTAGCCTGACTTCAGTGGTTGGGAAGAATTTAGAGTCCATTATTAAGGATGACACACACACAATGAAGTAGACCAAAGACAGCATGGTTTCCTTAAGGGGAAATCTCTGACAAATCTTGGAATTCTTTGAGGAAAATACAGACACGAGAGACAAAGGAAAGTAAGTACATGCTGTTTACTTGGATTTTCAGAAGGCCTTTGACAAGGTACCACACACAAAGCTACTTTAACAAGAACCCATGGTATTATAGGAAAGATACAGTATGGAGAGAAAAATGGTTGACGGGCAGGAGGCAAAGAGTCATAATAAAGGGGCCCTATTCTGGTTGGCTGCTGGTGACTAGTGGTGTTCCACAGGGGTTGATATTGAGACTGCTTTTTATGTTACTGAATTGGCTATTCCTTACATCCTTCACATACATGAGGAGTAAAAATCTTTACATTTGTCTAAATGTGCAATCATAGTAATTTATAATAGAACCGTCAATGTAACGTAGAAATACACTCAAATCAGCATATGTTAATCAGTCTGATGGCCTGGTGGAAGAAGCTGTCCTGGAGCCTGTTGATCCTGGCTTTTATGCTGCGGTACCGTTTCCCGGATGGTAGCAGCTGGAATAGATTGTGTTTGGGGTGACTCAGGTACCCAATGATCCTTTGGAACCTTTTTACACACCTGTCCTTGTAAAGGTCCTATTATTTATATGTATTATTTAAACATTATTGCATTGCTTTTAAGTTCCAGAGATTTCGGTGCCTCAGGATCCCACATCTGAGGCCTATCATCTCATGGATGGAGCTCCTTAGTCGGGGAACCTAAGGTGCAGTCCAGGTCAAGTACTATCCACCAAGAAACAGGAAAAACAAAATGTTACAGATTGCATGAAAATGGAGAATATTAGTTGCAATTCATTTGCAGGAAAACTAATGCGAAGTTCTGGCGGAAGTAAAAGATGCACTTGAAGAAGCACCACCCAACATGGAGTAAATACGATGAAAGATGCTGTGCTTGGCTGGGAATATTCAAGGAGGGGATGATGGGAAAAATGATTAAGCCTCCAGCTAAATTGTAACTTGATTAAACATCTTTGCTAATTTTCCAGAAGGATTATTTAATCTGGGAACCAGGAGCAGGACCTGTCCCTGATGAAATGTAGTAACCACAATGCCACACTTGTCAAGATAGGTAACTCACTACAGACCAGTATCCATACATTAGATTTCCATCATTTGTGCCGTACAAGCCATCACCCTTTCCCTTTGAGGAATCAGGTTCAGACTGATGGAAAGTAGAAAAAACCTGCAGATGCGAAAACACTCCAAGTAAGGCATCATCTGTGGAAAGGGGAAGTTAATGTTTCAGGTCCGAGAGTCTTAATTGCTTCTCTTTCCACAGATACTGATGCCTTCTACACAATGTACAAACTTAAGATTACTGTTGTATCCAATAGATTAATTGTATTATGTGAGTACCGGTAGTTCTCTGTACAATTTAAATCCCGTGTATATTAAATATACAGAAGATGCACTTACATTTACCGTCAGCATTCCGACAAATTATTAGGTTGTTTTCTCCAATATCTATTACTTCCAGCTTCTCTCCAGATTTTACCGGTAAATATAAGGATCCTTCCTGCTCTTGCACGACATTCTGCTCCACAACTGCAACATTCTCCACAACAATCTCCTTGGTGTACTAGAGAAATATCCACAACAGGTCAAATGGTTACTGACAAATGAGAAACGTTCAATTGCAATGGAAGGGAGCTCTCAATGAAATTAAGCTCAAAGCTTGTGCATTGCAATGCAATTAAGCACAATTTAATTCATGTGAATTTTTTTCTCCTGGACCTCATAAGATGTACTTTGCTTATCCACTGTGGTGGCAAAAACAGAAAGGCAGTTTGTCTTGCAGCAAAATTTAGGAAAAAGGGAGATTTCTCTATGACCCTCACTTCTAACTCTACCTGCGGGCAGCACTAAAACTGTCGATTTCCATCTATATCTTCACTCTAGCAATGAAACCACTATCTACACATAATATCACATTCTAGTTCAATCAATGCCAGTTCAACTTCTTGCTGAAGACTGAGTCTGAACCTTCTAATCCAAAACAAATCTCAGGGTGGTATCTGGTGACATACATGTACTTAGATAATAAATTTACTTTGAACTTCTCTAAAACTGCATTACTTAATCAGATCAAGTTTTATATGTGAAGCATTCCACCCTTGTATTAGTCTATTTTAAGTTTCACCCCAAACAAAATGGACAATCTTTTCCAGCCTGGTCTGAGTGCACCTCTCATTTCACATTCATCCCTCCATAAATTTAACTGTCAGGGTGTAGCGATCAACTGTTCTACTGTTACACCTCTTCAACTGGTTGATCATACTCTTAACTTTCACATACTTTAAAGCTTAATCAAAATTTACTACTTGAAACGTGTTTCCTTTACTTTTTAGTAAAATCATAGCCAGTGTTTCATTTCTGAGAAATTTTGGAATGTTAAGGGTACGAAAATACCAAATTATGTACCTTAAACCACACTCTAAACATTTGTTGCAATCTGGTTAGTTCCATTTCTGGAATATTTTATGTATCATAATTTTTCTCTCAACAGTCACAGGTTCAGGCTTGTATCATTTTTGTTTCACCATGGAACACTTCAAAGCATTAAGGATCTGTGTGAATCACATCCCAAAATACCAAGAAATAACTGCCAAGGTTTTCAGATTCATTAGAAGTCCGCAATTTCAAATATCCCTGGGGGAAGGAAGCCAGGAAGCTCAACTTCACTCTGGTGAACAAGGTGGAAGGTACTAACTATGCAACTCTCCCACAAAACAAAAAAGAATCGTGCACATTCAATGCACAAGGTTTAATCAGCAAGAAAAGTTGTTCCATACTGCAAAAGACAGATTAAACTGGAAATGTGCAGTGGGCTAATGGTCAATATTTGCAGTGAGCCCTCTGATCCAAGATTCTTTTTAGCCCAAGGGCTGAGTGGTGGGAAATAGAATCAAACTCTCATATTCAAAGGCTGTTCCCTTGCTAATCACTCATTTCAGAGGAAATCAGACAGGTTCCGGATCACACATCATCAGCTTGCGGTTTGGTGTGGGTGGGGCAAAATGAAAAGAATTGGGTTCTCAAGGTGTGGTCAGAGCACTGGAGAAGGATTACACTTATTTATAATCATAGTGTTTGAGGCTGCAATCAGCTACTGTGGGAATGTGATCAGTCAAAGTCCATTCTAGGGGATATGGTTGTGGTGGCACAGTTGAAAAAAACGTTGGCAATGAAAGATGAGAGATGCAAAAAACAATGTAAAAACTAACCTGCAAGAGGATCGAGACTTTGAACCAATACTCACACATATTGCGTAAACCTATTTTTTTCCTTACATGGCCTATTTACGTTGTACAGAAGAGCTTTAAACAAATAATAGATTTATGCATGGAAAACATTATTGGTTCATGACAGTTTCAAGGCTATGCATTTTCATACAGCAGAACTAAAGTGGAAATCATGCTGATCCCAATGTATCTATTATGTAATTTTCACAAAAAAAATTACTGGAATCTGCAGCATAATTCACTAGGAAAAGGTAGACTTACATTAAAATTTTCTCTAAATTCTTGCTCATTTAACATTTTCATTTCATTTAGTTTTGATTCCTTTTCTCCACTTAGATCTTTCCTTTTGATTTTGAATATTTCTTTCACTTTCTCCCTAATAGAATAAAAAGAAAAGTTAATTTATGTCCAAAGCTACTATTCTAAGTACTTTGTAACAGAATTAAACACCTAAAACAACTGTAAAATACAGGACAGGCATTGCTGATAAGGTGTGCCTGTGTTGATTATCAGCGAAATGTTATTTCTGATCTGCCCTGTGTAAGGTCTCCCAATGAGGAACTCAAGGATCAAGTTGCAGAGGGAGATACAGAGGCCCAGGTTTTGAAGCATATTGATTAGCCCTGAGAGGATAATGTTGTTGAAAGCTGAGATGTAATCAATAAACAACAGCTTGATGTAGGTAGTGCTTTTGTCCAAGTGGTCCAAAGCCAAATGAAAAGGCAGTGAGATTTTACCTGCCGTATGCCTATTGTGGTGGGAGGTCCTGGCTTAGGCAGGAGTAAATTCTACCCTTGACTAACCTCTCAAAGCACTTCATTAAAGTAGATGTGTGTGCTACTGAGTGGAAGTCACTGAGGCAGCTTACTTATGATGCAGGTGAAACCTCTGACTACAACAGTGAGAGACTGAACACTCCAGCCAGCTGGTTGGCATAGGTTTGCAGTGCCCTGCCAAGTACTCCAATGAGGCCTGATGCTGTGCAAGATACCTTCTTGAGAGATATTCTGACATCAATGACTGAGTCCGATATCACAGGGCCGCCAGCTGCTGTAGGGATTTGCACAGGTATATATTTTTTTCTCCCTTTCAAAGCATGCAGCTCATTGGGGAGAGAAGCATCACAGCCATTTATGATGTTAGGCTTCACTCTATAGGAGGTAATGTCCTACAAACCCTGCCAGAGCTAATGTTCATCCGATTCTATCTGTAACTTCACTTTGAATTGCTTATTCGCCCTTAAGATACTTTCCGTAGATCGTACCTGGCCTCTTGTTGAGTTCGGAATCGTGAGTCTGAAATACCATAGATCTAGCCCTCAGAAAACTGCAAATCTCATGGTTCATCCATTGTTTCTGATTTGGGTATATGCTTGAAAGCACACTCTCATCCAAACAGGTCTTGATGAAGTCAGTGACAACTGTAGCATATTCCTTCAGATCTGAAGAAGAATCCCTGAATGTGGTTGAGTCCACTGATTCAAAACAGTCTTGTAAGAGCTCCTCTGCCTCCCATGACCACACCTTCGCGGTCCTCACCACTGGTGCTGTGTCCTCAGTCCCTGCCTGTATGCCAGGAATAGAAGTAGGGCCAAGTGACCATAGTTGTCAAAGTGTGGGCATGGGATGATATAGTAAGCATTCTCAGTGCTGGTGTAACAATGGTCAGGTGTGTTGGCTTCTCTAGTTTGACATGTTGGTGGTAGCTGGTCAGAGACTTTCTCAAGCGGGCCAGGTATAAGTCCTCTGCAGTGATCAGGAAGGTATCATAGTGTGCTCTTGTGCCTGCTGATCATGGTGCTCAGCTCTTCCAGTGCCTGTTTGCTAGGGGTGGAATGTCCACTGCAACCAGGAGTGACTGATGCGCTCTTATTCTTACATCCTCTGCCCATTCCCAATTTTTGTTACACTGGTTATTGCACTCTTAAAATTCCCCTTCAACTTAAGCACTCTTCTAGGGAATAGAGCGCTATCACAATCCAAATTATTCCAACCGCAAAGGTGGCTGAGTTGCATTGGACCTAATTGTCTTTTTCCACAACAACACACACAAAATGCTGGTAGAACACAGCAGGCTAGGCAGCATCTATAGGGAGAAGCGATGTTGAAAGTTCTGACGAAAGGTCTCGGCCCGAAACGTCGACATCACTTCTCTCTATAGATGCTGCCTAGCCTGCTGTGTTCTACCAGCATTTTGTGTGTGTTGTTGTTTAAATTTCCAGCATCTGCAGATTTCCTCGTGTTTGTCTTTTTCCACACTATCTTCATGAAATCCAAAAATCAGTACTGTGTGATTATTTTTTATACTCTGGTTTTGATTATGCGCATCACTTTACCTGGATGATTTAACATCCTTTGTGAAGTACTCTGTAAAATTAAGCAGAGTAGTTTAGATTAATTAGACTTTAATCATTATATCACCATTTAATCAGATAAACAGTAATTGACTCAACTTACCTTCATTACTGAAGTCCAGTTTTAAAGGGCAGAAAGAGAAGAAAAAAAATTAATCTACTCAAATCCTCAATTAATGTATGAAAGCATCAATAACTTACTAATTAAAATAAGACAGTGCTTCAGTACAAAATTATGTCAACTTTAAAATACTAAAATCAATTAAAAAAAGCCTGAGAGGGCTCAAGTATCCCAAGGATGCTATTACAGTGAAGTTGGGTACAGCTTAACTGCTGGGCCTCTATATATAAGCAGTCTTGGTGGAGGAAGGAAGTCCAGCTAACTTTCCTGCATGATTTCTCACAGCTATACTGGGTTGGTAAATTTAAAGATTAACTCCACATTTTAAATGGACGCTACATTCACCAAACATTGTCTTTCTTCATTTCATGTTATCATTATGGTACATTTTCAAGATCGTTGGAAGGCGATGAGGTGACAAGATTTTTTGATGCTTTCCTATTTAGTTGCTGGGGTACAGTTGGCCCTCCTTATCCTTATCCGTGAGGAATTGGTTCCGGGACCTCTCGCGGATATCAAAATTTGCGGTTGCTCAAGTCCCTTATTCACTCCAAATAGTTAACTGTATCATAAAGCATTCACATCTTCACACCTGCTGCTGTTAAATCAACACATCAATTCACATTTCAGCTTGTTTCAAATTGAATGGCCTATTAAATTCCCAACACCACTCCCGCCACTCCAGCTTGTGCACCAAATACAAAAGCCTAATTAATCAGCACTTCTTTTCAGAGCAACTTCCCAACAGTCATTAAAAATTCATACTCCAAGGGAAGACAGAAGAAGGTAAATGATGGAAAGAGACCTGACACTGCTAACTTAGAGCAGCTGTTCCAAGAATAAGTGCAGTTTATGATTACCTCTGAGTTTTGAATTGTGGATTTGGATAACAGCTTTTCAATTTTGGGTTGATATCGGGAAAAAAACCAGATAAACACAAAATCATATTGTTGGTGGGATGCAAGAGTTGCTGCTTATTTGCATATTGGCTAATGCTTGAATAAAAGATGATATCTCTAAATCTTGAAGGACTCACTATTACACTACTGTGCAATACTTCACTCAAAAGTTCAAAGTTCTAAGTAAATTTATTATCAAAGTTCATATGCCACCATATACAATCCTAAGATTCAAATTTCAGTGGGCATACTCATAACAATAATCATAACAGAATCAATGAAAGACTGCACCATTTGGGCATTCAACCAGAGTTAAAGAGACTACAAACTGTGCAAATTCAAAAAAGAAAGGAAGACATAATAATCAAAAAGCAATATATAGGATATTGGGAACATGAGATGGAGAGTCCATAGGTTGTGGGAGCAGCTCAGTGAGGGGGCAAAAGCATGATGGTTGAGGGGCAGTAACTGGTCCTGAACCTGGTAGTGTGAGTCCTGTGGCTCCTGTGCCTTCTTCCTGATGGTGGCAGTGAAAAGAGAGCATGTCCTGGGTGGTGGAGGTTCGGGATGATGGATGTTGCTTTCCTGCGACAGCATTTCATGCAGATGTGCGCGATGGAGGGGATGGACTGTGCCATATCCACTACCTTTTGTAAGGTTTTTCAATCAAGGGCATTGGTGTTTCCATACCAGGCTGTGATGTAGCCGGTCAATAAACTCCCCGGCACACGTCTATAGAAGTTTGTCAAAGATTTAGATGTCATGCCGAATCTCTGCAAAGGCCTAAAGAAGTAAAAGCATTGCCATGCTTTCTTCATAATTGCACTTATGTGTTGGGCCCAGGACTGATCCTCTGAAATAATAACACTAAGGAATTTAAAGTTGCTGACCCTCTCCACCTCTGATCCTCCGATGAGGACTGGCTCATGGACCTCTGGTTTCCTCATCCTGAAGTCAATAATCAGCTCCTTGGTCTTGCTGATATTGAGTTAAGGCTAATTTATACTTGTGCGTCGCATCGACGCCGTAGGTATCGCGTACCCTACGTCATACCTACACCGTACCCGATGCTGTAGTGTGACGTGCACCTCTCCAGAAAAGTTACTCACGCATCGCGGCGATGCAGACCGCAACAACTGCGATTGGTCTGCTTGGTAGCATCGCATTTCCTCCCACGCATTTCCAGTTGCTTCTTCTCCGCCATGTCTGTAGGCTGTGCGTACACCGATGCAAAATAGATGAACCAAATTGTCAAATCTACCTGCCGACATGCGAAAATGTTTGAAATGCATCCTCGTTCATGTCTCTCAGGAAGAAACTCAACACAGTGGCATAGAAACCCCACCACCAACTAGCGTTTTGGCGTACACCAATGCATGCTTGCTACGGCGTAGAGTGATGCAGAAGTGAAAATCAGGGTACGGCGCAGGCTGCGGCATAGCCCATACGCACAAGCATAAATCAGCCTTTAGAGGTTGTTGTTATGGCACAACTCGGTTAGATTTTCAATCTCCCTCCTATGTGCACCTTTGATTTGCGCTATGACAGTGGTGTTGTCAACGAACTAGAATACGGCATTGGAGCTATGCTTAGCCACACAGTTATAAGTATAAAGCAAATAGAGCAGAGAGCTAAGCACACAGTCATCTGTGCTGATGGAGATCATGGAGGAGATGTTGCCAATCTGAACTGACTGAGGTCTGCAAGTGAAGAAATCAAGGATCCAATTGCACAAGGAGGTATTGAGGCCAAGATCGTGAAGCTTATTGATTAGCTTTGAGGGGTTGATGGTATTAAATGCCGAGCTGTAGTTGATAAAATGCACCCTGATGTATGCATCTTTGCTGTCCAGAGGTTCCAGGGTTGAGTGAAGAGCCAATGAGATGTCAACTGCTGTGGACTGTTGCTCAGGTAGGCAAATTGGAGTGGATCCAAGGCGTTTCTCAGGCAGGAATTGATATGTCAACCTTTCAAAACACTTCATCACTGTTGCTGTGAATGCTACTGGGTGATGTTCATTGAGGCAAATCACTACACTCTTCTTGGGCATCGGTATAATTGAAGCCTGCTTGAAGCAAGCGGGTTCCTCAGACTGCTGAAGTGAGAGGTTACAAATCTCAGTGAACACTCCAGCCAGGTGATCAGCACAGGTCTTTAGTACTTGGCCAGGTTGCCCGTCTGGGCCTGATGCTTTTTGTGGGTTCACCTTCCTGAAGGCTGCTTGCCGATCGGCCTCAGAGAATGAAATTATAAATCATCGGGAGATGTGGGAGTTTGTGATGGTTCACCCATGTTTGACGGTCAAAGTGAGTATAGAAGGCATTCAGCTCATCTGGAAGAGAAGCTCTGCTGTTTCCTGTATCACTTGATTTAACTTTATAAGAGGTGATAGTTCTTGAGCCCAGCCATGGCTATTGAGTATCCCTCGTTGATTCACGTTTAGTCCCGAACTGCCACATTGCCTGTGAGATGGCTTTCTGGAGATCATACTTGGGCCTCTTGTAACTTCCTTGGTCACCAGACTTGAATGCCTCTAATCTAAATCTCAGCAGACTGCAGATCTCATGGCTTATCCAAGACTTCTGATTGGTGAAGACTCTACATGATTTCGTGGAGACAAACTTGTCTACAACTTTTTTCTTTAATTAAGTCCGTTATGAACATGGTGACTTCATTCAGACCCACAGATGAGTCCTCAAAGATAGCCTAGGTAACCAACTTGAAGGAATCCCATAGACACTTCTGTGCCTCCTGAGACCAGCTGTTTGTTGTTTTAATCTCTGGAGCTTCATTCTTTAGCCTCTCCCTGTATGCAGATAGGAGAAGGGCGGCCAAGTGATCCGGTTTACCGAAATTCAGTCTGGGCATGGAATGTTAGGCATTCCTTACTTTATACCAGTGGTCTAGTATGTTGGGACTTCTGGTGCTACAGGATATATGCTGATGGTAATTGAGCAGGGTTTTCTTCAAAAAAGCCTAGCTGAAGTCCCTGACTATTTCTTGTTTGGAGATAGCATCATGCAGTAACTCAAGCACTTGATTATAGTTGGCTGCTGGTGGTATGTAAATTATGGTCAGGACCATTACGGCTTTGACCATTAGGTGTTCAAGGTCAGAGGAACATGAGTTTGACAAAACTGTCACATTGAACTTGTCAAGAATTTGTCAAGCACAACCAAGAATTTTTCATGAAACACACCCCTCCACCTTTTGCCTTTTCCGAATCAGCACTTTGGTCCATGGGGTAAATCAAGAAGTCTTCCAGTTTGTATCTGGCATGGTGGGAGACAGCCAAGTTTCACTCAGAGTACAACAGTCCCTCATTTCCTTCCGATACAGCAACTTGCCTTTAGATCCAAAATTTTGTTCTCCAGTGACTGCACATTTGCCAACCCAAAATTCTGGGTAGAAGTGGGCCTCATCCCTCTTCGCTTCAGCCTGGCGGAGTCCACCTCTCCTGCCAAGCTTCCAACCATGCCAACAAAACTTCATCTGCTTAAAGGTACCATGCCTGCTTGGTCCGCCAAGACCTACAGGCAATTGTGAAATCTGCAGATCATTACGTTGATTTAAAAGTACATTGCTTAGAGGGAAATCACATGCTGTACATCGCAGTGAGAGCATTTCAAAAGTGGTATATTTAAAAGGATATTTAGATGTATTTTCTGTACCCCACAGAGCGTTGCCGTGGTTCAACAGCACCCTCATGACATCACCAAAACAGTCTAGTTATATGCTTGTGTCCAAGAAGCTGATTATAATTTGCCAGAGTTCTTTTGTATTCTGGTAAGGAACAGCTAGCATTACTAATTTGTGCATTTAAAATACCTATGGGTTAACACAAAATCTAAAATGCATACGTGATACTAATAAATAAAGACACATTCCATCCTCACAAATCTCCACCACCAGCTTGGGATGGCAAGGGGGCAGGCATAAACAGCTGGACCATATGTTACCCAAGGCATTTTTAGGAAAATCAAGATTAGTGCCAGCAAAAATAAAATTCAATAATACATGTACTACTCAAGCCATAATTGAAAAAAAATGCTCCATTATACAGTAGCTCCCAGAGCTCATGATTTCCTTCAGGTGGAACATATGGTGCTATACCTTTCACCCTCTTCTAACTTCATCTCTCCTGTCTTCTTTGCATTTTCTCCACGCTTCCAGAAGACTTTTCCCCAGCTTCTTTTAGTTGAGTCTGATTTAGAACTTTTGTTTCTAAAAGAGCACAGGGAAATACCAAAACACACTCTTACTATTTGTTAGCATTCATTCATTATAGTCTTATTAGCTAGACCGCTTTACTATGGCTATTTGGAGAACCATAGAATCATAGAACACTACAGCACAGTACAGGCCCTTCAGCCCTCCATGTTGTGCCGACCCATATAATCCTTTAAAAAAAGTACTAAACCCACACTACCCCATAACTTCCCATTTTTCTTTCATTCATGTGCCTATCCAAGAGGCTCTTAAATACCCCCAATGTTTTAGCCTCCACCACCATCCCTGGCAAGTCATTCCAGGCACTCACAACCCTCTTGTGTAAAAAACTTACCCCTGATGTCCCCCCTAAACTTCCCTCCCTTAATTTTGTACATATGCCTTCTGGTGTTTGCTATTGGTGACCTGGGAAACAGGAACTGACTATCCACCCTATCTATGCCTCTCATAATCTTGTAGACCTCTATCAAGTCCCCTCTCATTCTTCTACGCTCCAAAGGGAAAAGTCCCAGCTCTGCTAACCTTGCTTCATATGACTTGTTCTCCTATCCAGGCAACATCCTAGTAAATCTCCTCTGCACCCTCTTCATAGCTTCCACATCCTTCTTATAATGAGGTGACCAGAATTGAACACAATACTCTAAGTGCGGTCTCACCAGAGATTTGTAGAGTTGCAACATGACCTCTCTACTCTTGAACTCAATCCCCCTGTTAATGATGCCTAGCAACCCATAGGCCTTCTTAACTACCCTATCAACCTGTGCAGTGACCTTGAGGGATGTATGGATTTGAACCCCATGTCCCTTTGTTCATCCACACTCTTAAGTAATTGACCATTAATCCTGTACTCAGTCTTCTGGTTTGTCCTTCCAAAATGCATCACCTCACACTTGTCCGGATTGAACTCCATCTGCCATTTTTCTGCCCAACTCTGCAGCCTGTCTATATCCTCTGGTAACCTTCGACAACCTACAGCTCCATCCACAACTCCTCCAATCTTCGTGTCATCCGCAAACTTACTCACCCATCCTTCCACCTCTACATTCAGGTCACTTATAAAAATCACAAATAGCAGGGGTCCCAGGACAGATCCCTGCGGCACTCCACTAGTCACCGACCTCCAGACAGAATACTTTCCTTCCGTAACTACCCTCTGCTTTCCTCCTTTAAGCCAATTTTTTTTATCCAAACAGCCAAGGTTCCACTTATCCCATGCCTCATGACTTTCTGGATGAGTCTCTCATGAAGGACCTTGTCAAATGCTTTGCTAAAGTCCATGTAGACCACATCCACTGCCCTACTCTCATCAATTTCTTTTGTTACCTCTTCAAAAAACTCTATCAGGCTTGTGAGGCATGATCTTCCCTTCACAAAGCCATGTTGACTATCCATGAGTAGACTGTACTTCTCCAAATGCTCGTAGATCCTATCCTTAAGAATCCTTTCCAGTAGTTTGCAGACCACCGACGTAAGACTCACCGGTCTATAGTTTCCAGGTTTTTCCCTATTACCTTTTTTAAACAAGGGAACTACATCTGCCATTCTCCAGTCCTCCGGTACTTCCCCTGCAGCCAAAGAGGATTCAAAGATTGTGGCTAATGCTCCTGCGATCTCTTCTCTCAATTCCCAATACTACTTCGGGTGTATCATATCCAGCCCTGGGGATTTATCAATCTTAATGTTTTTAAGAAGATCTAGCACTTCTTCTTCCGTAATCTCCACATTGTCCAGCACACAGGCCTGCGCTATTTTGACCTCATCCTGATCAAGATTCTTTTCACTTGTGAATACTGAAGCAAAGTATTCATTTAGGACCTCCCCAACCTCCTCCGCCTCCAGGCACATGTTGCCCTCTTTATCCTTTCGCGGTCCCACCTTCGTTCTCGTTATCCCCGTTCTTCATATACGCATAGAACGCCTTAGGGTTCTCCTTAATCCTACATGCCAAGGCCTTCTCATGCCCCCTTTGAGCTCTCCTAAGACCCTTCTTTAGCTCCTTCCTGGCTACCCTATATTTCTCATGAGCCCCTCCTACTTCCTGCTTCTTATATCTAACATATGCTTCCTTTTTCCTCTCGACGAGTTGCCTCACACGTTTCGTCAGCCACGGGTCCTTTTTCCTACCATTTTTCCTTGCCTCAGTGGGACAAACCTATCCTGAACCCAGCTCAAGTTGTCCCTAAACTTCTCCTACATTATTTCTGTGCTTTCCCCTTTGAACATCTGTTTCCAATTTACTCTTGCTAGTTCCTGCCTCATCCCTTCAAAGTTAGCCCTTCCCCAGTTAAGCACTTTACCATTTCATCTGATTTTATCCCTTTCTATAGTTATGCTGAAGCTAAGGGAGTTGTGGTCACTCTCACCAAAATGCTCCCCCACCAAGAGGTCTGTCACCTGACCAGGTTCATTACCCAGAACTAGATCCAGTATAGCCTCTCCTCTCGTCGGCCGGTCCACATACTGTGTCAGGAATCCTTCTTGAACACACCTGACAAATTCAGCCCCATCTATCCCCCTTGCACTCAGGAGGTGCCAGTCAATATGAGGGAAGTTGAAATCACCCATAACTACTACCCTGTACTTCCCTTCTTTCTTTTTCAATCTTTTTATTATTATTATTAATATCAACATGATAAGATTAATACATAGTGGGATTACAAATATACAAATTTAAACTGAGCATGAAAGGATACACAAGCAATAGTTACAATATAGTTAAGTCTTCCCAAATCATGAATGATACAAATATCATATAAACAAAGCAAAACTAGGTATATCATATATATGTAAAAAAAAAGAGAAAAAGAAAAAAAAATTAACCCTAAGAAAAACTAATCTAACAACCTAGTAACTAATAAAGAGAAAAAAATAATGAATAATGGGCTGTTTATAGTATCTATATAAAAAAATACAAAATCATCAGTGTCACCAACTCCGATCCTCTCAACATATGTATAATCAAGACCGGAAAAACGAATAGGTTTGGAACAGGGTCAAATTACATCATATGAAAATATTGAATAAATGGTCTCCATGTCTTTTCAAATTTAATAGAAGGGTCAAATACAACACTTATAAATTTTCTCCAAATTTAGACATAACATAGTTTGAGAAAGCCAATGAAATACGGTAGGGGGATTAATTTCTTTCCAATTCAACAAAATAGATCTTCTAGCCATTAATGTAAGAAATGCAATCATTCAACAAGCAGAAGAAGATAAATGGATTGAGTCCATCATTGGTAAACCAAAAATTGCAGTAATAGGATGAGGTTGTAAATCAATGTTCAATACCATGGAAATAATATCAAAAATGTCTTTCCAATATTTTTTCAAAAGCGGACATGACCAAAACATATGAGTTAAAGACACTATCTCAGAATGACATCTGTCACATATAGGATTTATATAGGAATAAAAACGAGCCAATTTATCCTTGAACATATGAGCCCTGTGCACAACTTTAAACTGTATTAATGAATGTTTAGCACATATAGATGATAAATTGACTAATTGAAGAATTTTATCCCAATTCTCAATAGGGATAGTAAGGTTAAGTTCTCTTTCCCAATCATTTTTAATCTTATAGAAGGGCTCTGAACGTATTTTCATAATTATATTGTAGAGTTTTGATATTACACCTTTCTGAGAAGGATTTAGTTCTAACAAATTCTCTAAAATACCCGAAGACTCAAGATTTGGAAAGGTAGGAAGTACAGTGTTTAAGAAATTCCTAATCTGTAAATATCTAAAAAAATGAAATCTAGGCAAATTATATTTATTAGATAATTCTTCAAAAGACATAAAACAATTATCCAAGAATAAATCGGAAAATCATAGTAATCCTTTAGCCTTCCAAGCTGAATAAGTTTGGTCTATAATAGAAGAATGAAAAAAGAAATTGGATACAATAGGAATAGTTAAAACAAATTGATTCAACCCAAAAAATTTCCGAAATTGAAACCATATATGTAAAGTATGTTTAACTATCGGATTGTCAATTCGTTTCTGCAATTTAGAAAGAGCAAAGGGAAGAGAAGACCCTAAAATAGAACCCAGTGAAAATCCTTGTACAGATTTAGTTTCCAGGTTTACCCAATGAGGGCTAAAAGATAAATCCCAATCCTTTAACCAACATATCAAATATCGGATATTAATTGCCCAATAATAAAATCTAAAATTAGGCAATGCCAATCTACCTTCCTTCCTTGCCTTCTGTAAATATTTTTTACCTAATCTAGAATATTTATTCTGCCATATATATGAGGAAATTTTTGAATCAACATTATCAAAAAAAGATTTCAGAATAAAAATTGGTACCGCTTGAAATATATATAAAAACTTGGGTAAAATAATCATCTTAATAGCATTAATCCGACCTATCAGAGATAAAGATAATGGTGACCATTTAGTGAACAAACATTTAATCTGATCAATTAAGGGTAAAAAATTAACCTTAAATAACTCTTTTTTTTGTAATTTTAATCCCCAAGTATATAAAAGAGTCATTAACTAATTTAAAAGGTAAATTTCCATAAATTGGAACCTGTCTATTTAAGGGAAACAATTCACTCTTAAGATTTAATTTATACCTAGAAAAATTACTAAATTGAGCCAACAATGATATAACTACAGGAATGGATTTCTCAGGATCAGAAATATATAATAACAAATCATCTGCATATAATGATAACTTATGTATATCCATCCCACAAGTAATGCCAAAAATGTTCGGTGATTCTCTAATAGCAATTGCCAAAGGTTCTAAAGCAATATCAAATAATAATAGACTAAGAGGACAGCCTTGCCTGGTACCCCGAAATAAACAAAAAAAGGGAGATCTTTGATTGTTAGTAAAGACCGAGGCTACTGGAGTATGATATATCAGTTTAATCCAGGATATGAATGTCGGACTAAAATTAAACTTCTCAAGCACAGTAAATAAGTATGGCCATTCAACTCTATCAAATGCTTTCTCCGCATCTAATGAAATGACACATTCTGAGGTGCTATGTGAAGGAGTATAAACAATATTCAATAATCTCCTAATATTGAAAAAAGAATAGCGATTTTTAATAAAACCAGTTTGATCTTCCGAGATAATTTGAGGTAATACCTTCTCCAGCCTGGACGCCAGTAACTTGGAAAAGATCTTGGAATCTACATTCAATAGGGATATTGGTCTATAGGATGCACAGTCAGTTGGGTCTTTATCTTTTTCCAATATTAAAGAAATGGAAGCTCTATAAAAAGATTGTGGCAGTTTACTCAATCTAATTGCTTCTTCAAAAACCCTGCATAACCAAGGAGAAAGAGTAGAGGAAAAACACTTAAAAAATTCCACTGTATACCCATCTGGACTTGGTGCTTTCCCAGAATTCATAGAGGAAATAACCCCTTTAATTTCTGCATCCGTAATAGGAGTTTCTAATATTGAAAGATCATCTGATGATAATTTTGGAAAATTCAATTTCCCAAGAAAATCATGCATGGTATTATGATCATGAGGGAATTCAGAATGATACAGGGAGGTATAAAAATCTTGAAAGGATTTGTTTATCTCATCATGGTTAACTGTCAATTCACCATTCTGTTGATGAA
The DNA here is from genome assembly GCF_048418815.1 of Hemitrygon akajei. Taxonomy (NCBI): domain Eukaryota; kingdom Metazoa; phylum Chordata; class Chondrichthyes; order Myliobatiformes; family Dasyatidae; genus Hemitrygon; species Hemitrygon akajei. The sequence goes on along the minus strand of NC_133135.1, from coordinate 52,789,007 downwards.
TCTTAATAATTTGACGTTTAACCAAAGCATTCTTCAATTGATTAGCTAACAGTTTACCCGATTTATCACTATGTATATAAAAATCAGATCTGGTTTTCATTAACTGATTTTCAATCGAAGATGTAAGTAATAAACTGTGTTCCATTTGAAGTTCAACCCTTTGTTTGTAAAGCTCGATTATTTCTTGTCAATTTCTTTAATTTTATCAACCAATAAAAGAGTTACCCTGTATTTCCTGCTACATTCTAAAATCTGCCTGCTTATCTGCTCCTCGGTGTCCCGAGGATTATTTGGGGCCCTATAGACTACTCCCAGCATAGTGATTGATCCCTTCCTATTTCTGATTTCCACCCAGACCGACTCCGAGGACACTCCTTCTGCAGCGTCCTCCCTTTCTATAACCGTGATACTATCCCTGACCAGCAGTGCCAACCCCGCCTTTTCTACCTCCCATCCTATTCCTTTTAAAACACTTGAACCCCAGGACCTGCATCATCCAATCCTGCCCTTCCTCCAACCAAGTTTCAGTAACGGCCACAACATCGTAGTTCCACGTTCTAATCTATGCTCTAAGTTCATCCTCCTTGTTCCTAATACTCCTAGCATTGAAATAGACACATTTCAACCCCTTTAACTGGCTGCAATTATGTCCTGCCCCTGCCTGTCCTTCCTCATCAACTCAGAACTCTTAGCATCATGCCCTTGTCCTTCTACCTTAATCCCTGCTCTCACATTCTGATTCCCACCCCGCTACCAAACTATTTTAAACCCTCCCCAACAGCTCTATCAAACCTTTCTGGCCAGGATTCAAGTGCAACCCGTCCTTTTTGTACAGGTCACAACCGCTCCAAAAGAGGTCCTAATGATCCAGAAATCTGAATCCCTGCCCCCTGCTCCAATCCTTCAGCCACGCATTTATCCTCCACCTCATTCTATTCCTATTCTCACTGTCACGTGGCACAGACAGTAATCCCAAGGAACTTCCTTCCTAACTCCCTGTAGTCTTCTTTCAGGACCTCTTCCCTTTTCCTACCTATGTCATTGGTACCAATACGTACCACGACCTCTGGCTGTTCTCCCTCCCACCGCAGGATATCTTGGACGCAATCAGAAACATCCCGGACCCTGGCACCTGGGAGGCAAACTACCATCCGAGTTTCTTTCCTGCGTCCACAGAAATGCCAGTCTGAACCCCTGACTATAGAGTCCCCTACCACTACTGCCTTCCTCTTCCTTTCCCTACCCTTCTGAGCCACAGGGCCAGACTCTGTGCCAGAGGACTGTTGCTTCCCCCAGGTAGGCTGTCCCCCACAACAGTACTCAAACAGGAGTACTTATTGTCAAGGGGTACAGCCACAGGGGTACTCTCTAGTATCTGACTCTTCCCCTTCCCTCTCCTGACTGTGACCCACTTCTCTGTCCCCCGTGGCCCCGGAGTGACCACCTGTCTGTAACTCCTCTCTATCACCTCCTCACTCTCCCTGACCAGACAGAGGTCATCAAGCTGCAGCTCCAGTTCCCTAACACGGTCACTTACGAGTTGCATCTCGATGCACCGGGTGCAGATGTGGCCGTCCGGGACGCCGGGAGACTCCAGGACCTCCCACATCTGACACCGACCACAGAAAACTGGCCTCACCCACATACTAACTCCTTTTGCAATCAACAACTGCCTCACCTCGTCCCATTACCGCCGAAGCCCGTTGAGCCAAAGCCCTTTCACTCTGCTGCCTCTCACTCCGCTGCCCGCTGGATATGGCTGCCTTCTTTTTAAACTGTTTGCGCTCAACTGGCTGACGTCACGCGCCTGCGCAGTCTGGCCTCTCTCTTCCCCCGAGAACTCAAAATGTCTTCCTGCTGGAAATCCTTAGGTGCTCTCCCGCTGCTTTCTTGTTCCGAATCAAAAACTTCTGCAGATTCCTTGCCCTTTTTTAAACTTTCCAAAACAATACTCAATATGAATAAAGGCCATCAAGAAAGATTAAAACTGAGGCAGAAAGCTCTTTCTATTCAGAAATGTCACTTTGATGGGTACAAATGGACAAGGTGTAGTGATGACAAAGTGATAGTGATGAATTAATCACTTACTCTGAATCACTGAGTTCCCTATCATTGGGAATGTCCTCGTACACACTATTCTCATCACCGTCCAAGTTAGTTAGAGCTGAGGAATATAAAAAAAGACAACAATTAGAAAATAGACTGTAATACTTTAAACTGACTCACTAATCTACTTTAATATTACCACTTTCTTCCTGAGATTCTTCAATCCTCTGACTGATGAGGAGAAATGGGATTCAATTCATAGGGCACTGGCACAGTAGTCAAGGAAGAGGGAGCTGCTGCATTTGGACAGGATTCTCTTGACTCTGGCCAGGACCAGTATCTATACACATCAAATTATCACACAAGTAGAAAAGGCTTTCTACATAATCAAATGGCTCTGCTGAGGAGAAATTTAGAAGGTTAACAAGAAAGGACAATGTAAGGTGGAGAAATGAGTATTGAAAATGAGAGTGTGTGACTTAAGGGATTAAGCGTGTGAATATAAAAATCACAGTAGGGAAAATGGTAAAAAGTGAAAAGTGAAATCTCTTTTATCTGAGAGCAGGAATCAATCAAATCAAGGTAGGTGGCACAAACAGAAATAAATGATAATTCTCTCATAGCCATCACAGAGTGGTTGCACAGTTATTGGGAGATATGAAAAAAATAGAAAAGGAAAAATGTTGAAATAATTTGACTTTTGTTAGAAATAAAAACATTGTAAAGTGACATTCACATAAAATATTTTGGGTCAAGCAAGATAAGGACCTTCAGGTGCATCACATTCTTAATGGGCTTTGTATACCAAATAACTCAATCTAAAACAAACTCCAACATTCTTCAGTGAACTTACATAAAGTGGATCCTGATCCTGAATTTACACTGTGAAAATAATAAAAAGGATACATTACAAACACCAATACATACCTAATGTCCAACAGTGCATCAATATAACAGTCCCAAAGTAGAAGCTGGCAGTGTACTGGCGGATGCAGCTTGTATTTAATATTTCAAGACTATGTGAGTAATATTGTGAATATTTTTTTGATAAAAGTGTTCTTTGTTGTTTACATAATTCATTACAGCTTGTATGTAAAAGTACATGAATGGCATAGGTTACTATGCCACCACATGATATGTGTGTGCCTCCCTAAAGTAAAGAAAGTACACACATTTATCCCCAGGCTCCCTGTGTTTTTGGAGGTACAAGATATAACATTGGTGACAAGTAAGTTTTAAAATGAACCCGAGCTGACTGCCTACCTGTTGAAATGAAGTGAGATGTTAGAGTAAAAAAGGTGCAGTATGTATTATCTTCTTAGCAAGGGAACAGAGACAATCAAGTTAAAAAGCAACAAAGGACGAATTCATGGTTTCATAAACAGGGAGTACCAGGTGATAATAAACTTAAATAAAAGAACAGAAATATCTGGCTACATCGAAAAGATAGTTGTGTTCATTGCACAAAAGATAACCAGCTGATGTACACTGAGAAAATTGAGCAGCACTTTGAAGCAACTGAAACAGCCAATGAGAAAAGAATGCCAGTTCTGCTGAGTGCAATCAGTAGAGGAGCACACAACTTGATTAGAAGTTTGACGACTCTAACCAAGCCAGCCGAAGTGAGCTTTGCTGATATCGTGAAAGTAATGCAGGAACATTTAGAACCAAAACATTCATTGATTGCAGTTTATTGGGACCTCTAGTTCATTATGTTCATTAAGCGGAATCAAAGGGAAGTGGAGTCCATTTCAGTGTACGTGGCTGAATTGAAGAGATTGCCTGAGTATTGTCAGTTCAATGATGGGCTCAATGACGTACTGAGCGATCATTTAGTGTGTGCAATCTTCCAGGAAAGCATTCAGAAATGGCTCCTAACTGAACCACAACTCACATTTCAAAGAATACCTGACATTGCTGCATCAATAGACAGTGATGCAATCCAATTGCAGTGAGGAATGAGAACGACTGTGAACAAAATTGCAATGTCTAACCAAAATCCATCTCGGCCATAAAAACTGGTGTTACCATTGTGATAGGGCCTCAAATACAATACACACGTACACCAAACTAACACAGGTTTAAAGATGAAACTTGCAGAAAATCCAACAAAGTAGGACCATACAAAGAGCATGTTGAGCAGACAAAAATAAATGGACAGCACAGGGAAGAGAAAAAGATGAAAAGTCAAGTTGCATTTTCAAAAAGAATGCTAATCTGCATGCTGTTGATGAAAAATCTGATAATGATAAGAGTGACAGACGATTGGGTAGCCTTGAGATTTACAGTGTGAAAATTAACAGGAGATGAGCAATATTGCTTATACCAGAAGTGTATGGCAACTTAATCAAAATGGAATTGGACACCAGCTCAGATGTTTCGGTTCTTCCAGAAAGTGAGTTTGGCATTTCAAAGATATTGGACTGAAACCTACAGATATCTAACTAAGAACTTATACTGGAGAAAAGATAATTCCTGTGGGAATGACATTTGTAAAAGTGAAATACAACTACCAATAAGCCACATTGGGCATGTGTGTGGTAAAAAAACAAAACAGGAGGGGTAGCATTGTGGGCTATGTGGCTGAAACAACTACAACTTGATTTGAGATCCATCCATCATTTGCAATAGAGTCAACTGAAAGCAGATTAAGAGGAAGATACTGGATATTGTCACAACAGTGTTCAGGAATGGCACTGGAAAACACAAACATATCAAGGGTAAAATAGTGTTAAATGAAATGCCACACCCAAGTTTTACAAAGCTCTACTGGTTCCTTATACCATCAGTGAGCTAGGTTGCATGGATGCTGAAGGAATTCTTTCCAAGGTTGAGCGGTGCACATGGACAAACACCATTGAGCCCAGTAGCTAAAATTACCATCAACCCAGTACTGAAAGTAGATCAATACAATCTGCTCAGGATAGAGGATATCTTTGTAAAACTTTCTGGGGTAAACACTTCAGCAAAATGGACTTACCTGAGGTGCATGTACCTACAGAAGGAGATGGAAGAAGAACCTTGTGTGTTTCTCACCATAATCACTCAAAAAAGGCTTTATCACTACAATAGATTGATTTTTGGAGTAGCACCTTCACCTGCACTCTGGCAGAGAGCAATGGACCAGGCACTGCAAGGCTGACCAGCTACTGCAAGGCTACTCAGGCACTCAGTGTGACGTGGCTGACATTTTTGTTACTATTAAGCATGCTAAGGGGCGAAGGCGGTTCCTGGCACCTTAAAACCACTCTTCGGGTAGATGGAGCTCGTCAGCCTGGGAGGGCAGTCCATCTAATAGAGGGAAAGCTCTGATTTTAAACCTCCGCTGCCTTGTAGCCATACCCACTCATGGGAAACGCTTCAGGAGTAAACCTGGAGGACAAATCCGGAGCTGGAGTCCCTAAGGCAGTCTGACGTTGCCTTCAACCTCATTCTGGCAACTCCTGCGACATCACTGGTGCCAAGCTGTATCGGCCCTTGCCCTTCCCTTGGACAACACTGGTGGCATGGAGAGGGGAGACCTGCTGCTTGGACAAACTGCCGGTCTTCCATGCAACCTTGCCCAGGCCTGCACCCTGGAGAGGACAAGACTTTCCAGGCGCAGATCCATGGTCTCGCGAGACTAACGGATGCCATCATTCATGTATGGTTGAATGACAATTAAACTTCAACTATGAACTATATAGGATTGGAGTTTATAGCTAAGCAGGGGGAGTGTGTGCAGTTAATATTTATATTTCCATAATATTTGAGTAATATTTTAAATATATTAGTTGATTGAGCATGTCAAAGTGGACACTAACGCTGTACAGACTGATTACAAGTGCACACTCACACTGATATGGACAGATACAAGCACACACTAACACTGATATAGACAAATACAAGCACATACTAACACTGATATAGACAAATACAAGCGCACACTAACAATGTCCTATTTGCTTATGACAAGATATTGATGATACTGGAAAAATATAGCAAAGCTCTGATAATCTGGTATCCTACTGTTCTGAAATTTGGATTAACTTGCATCTGGTTCAATCATTAGTTCAGAATGTGAACCAGGGATCCAATGTACAAATGGGGTTTGCACCCAGAGTCAGAGATCAGACTGAGTGCCATGTGTGTGGCCCACCTATCACTGGGTACTGAAAACACCAGCGATCAAGGATGCAGGTAGGTTTGAAGTTGGGTTAAGGTCTGAAATGCTTGAATTTTTCCAGCTTCCCTTAACCATCACAATAACTGAAAAACTTACTAAAATACATTGTAATATATTTAAAAATGTGAAATTAAAGTGTGTTGGGACATTGTCAAGAATAATATCCAGGTCTGGAAAACCTGCCATTCTGGTACAAAATCTCATGGTTACCAGATGATTACAGGTTTACTGTGATGTTCTGAAAACCACTTTGTGATATCCTGTGGAAGTGAAAAATTGAGTTCTGAACAAATGTAAAAATCCACTATTTATCATCTTCCAAACTAAAACACTGACCAGATGCCCAAACCTCAACATGTAAAGAAAAAACAAAAGAAAGTAGGTGGTTCAATTTGATACCAAGAATTCACCTCCAAAAATATCACAATTCCATCTCCAAGAGACAAAAATTGCTGGGGGATCTCAGGAGGCCAGACAGGAACTATGGAACAGAGTCAACAGTCAACGTTTTGGGCTGGGACCCTTCATCTTGACCTCTGACTTTTTGAAAAGTAGAGACAGACAGGCACATATAAATATGCAAAAGCAAATACTGGGACCTTGCCAAGATGTTGATAAGTTTTAATCCTGTCACACAAAATTTAGGTTTGGATCTAATAAGAACAGACAAGTAGGAGTAAGATGCCGAGGAAAGCATGTTTAAGATTTTGCTCTTGCTTTTGCATGAATCAGAAGCTGCAAGTTTTCTTTAAGCTTTACAAATAAACCTTGTGCCTCTTCTAGTTCAATTTCTCTTAGCCACCTTAGTCACCCCTCAACCACCCCAAACCACTTGTTTGCCTTACCATCTGACATAACACTCTCAAGGACCCAGCAATAGCCCTCTGTCAACCAAATCACCCTCCCCCCCCCCCCCCCCACAGAACAATGAAACCAGGCCCAGCGAGTTTAATTCTCTCAGAGTCTCATATGGCACAGTAGTTTTATCAAAGATAAACTCTGAAGGAGAAGTTATTCATCTTTATCTTGAGCCAAATTAAAGAAATTCTTAAGCTAATGTCAGATTTGTGAACCTCATAGGCTGAATTAATATAAATTATCCTGTATTCTCACTTTTTATATAGACCCAAAGAGACTGATTGAAGAACAGAGAGAGAAGAAAGATAACCACTTCCAGGTTGTCCTCCTTCTGACTTGGAACTGCATTTCTAGTCCTTGATCATTTTGCAGCTCTCTGTCAGAACTATGGGAGTAGTTTCTTCAGAAGAACTGCAGAAGTTCAGGGAAGAGGCTTATTACAAACTTCTTATGGAAGGGCAATAAATGCTGACCTTGCCAGCAATGTCCCCATCTTGGAAAACAAATAAATTCAAACAAAGCTGGCACATGCAAACACTATGTTCATCTGCAAGTGGCCATCAATGACATCACTCATTGCCAATTTTTCATCATCAATGGATCAAAATTCTGAAACTTCCTAATCGGCAGCAATACTGTTCCTCCACCACACAAACTGCAGTCTTTCAACATTCTCTCAGAGATAACAGGGAATGGCGAACAACTGGCAGTATTCCCCACCTCTTGAGAATCACTTAAAAACAAAAAGGACATTCCAATGAAGACATGAGACAGTATCAATAAATTGAGTGAAATGCAACAAAGTTTGAGTAATACCTGAGATGATCCAGTGATATATCTTTTTTCTTTATTTTCTTCTCGTTTCGTCCGTCACCAATCTCTTTCTTGAACAGTGTTTCCAATTCTTTTACTGTGTCTCTTTTTATAGTTCTAGGGAGATGGAGATAACACTGAACTCTGCTGTAGATGGTGTCTGGCTGTAGTAGTGGGCACATCAGCAATGCTCAATCTTATTCTCACCAAAATCAACTTTTCAGCATTGACCTTTGGATAGGAATTTGAAATTATGCCTTCTGTACAAAAATGGCCAACCAAAATAGGTTTTGTTACTCTTAAAAAAAAGTCAAGCCTGTTTTCTGCTGATCAAGGTTTCCCCATAGTGTAATGATGTTATAGTAATTCTATTAATGGACTAGTAATCCAAAGGTAAATGTTTGTATACCATCATAGCAGCCAGAGAATTTACATTTATTGAATAAAGTCACAGCAGTAATAGTGACAATAAAACTTTGGAAAAGTTGGGAAAACACATCTGGTCCATATAGGCTCAGAAACGGCCATAATTCACTCATTTACAACAAACCGCTACAAATGGCTCAGGAAGGTGTTCCACCGCCATTTTTTAAGAACAATAAATATTGGCCATGCGTGCAAAGCCCATATACAATTTTAATGATGGAAAAAAGCAGCAGGGATATTTTCCAAGAGTATCACCTAGAATCTCTTCATAGTGAAGAGTGCAAATCAATGAAGAAATAACGGTATAATAAGCACTTACTCAGAGCTAGCCGCTTCCACATCATCATATATTTCCTCATGGAGTGCTTCTAAAACAAACAAGTCCAACAGGAAGACTCAGAATGAGAATCAGAATATTGGCACTACAGTGCCTATAAAAATTATTAAACCCCCCCCACCCGAAAGTTTTCATGTTTTATAACATTGAATCACAGTGGATTTAATCTGGCTATTTTTGACACCAATCAACAGAAAAACACTTTCGAGTCAAAGTAAAAGCAAATCTCTACGAAGTGATCTAAATTAATTAACAATACAAAACACAGAATAATTGACTGCATAAGTATTTCCCTTCTTCAAGTCAGTATTTATTGGATGCACCTTTGGCAGCAATTGCAGCCTTGAGTCTGAGTGGATAGGTCTCTAGCAGCTTTGCACACTGAAAATTTCCCCCATTCTTCTTTACAAAACTGCTCCAGCTCTGTCAGATTGCATGGGGATTGTGAGTGAACAGCCCTTTTCAAGTTCAGCCACAAATTCTCACTTGGATTGAGGTGTGGACTCTGGAGAGGTCTGCCCTCACCACTCCAGGACATTACCTTTGTTGTTTTTAAGCCATTCCTGTGTAGCTTTGGCTTTATGCTTGGGGCCATTGTTTTGCCAAGTCACAGTTCTCTTGCAGACAGTACCAGGTTTTCCTCTGGGATTTCCCTGTAATTTGCTGCATTCATTTTACCCTCTAGCGGCACAAGCCTTCCAGGGCCTGTTGCAGTGAACTACCCTGACACCCACAGCATGATGCAGCCACCACCATGCTTCACAGTAGGGACGGCATGTTTTCGATGATGTGTAATGTTCGGCTTATGCCAAACATAGTATTTAGTCTAATGGACAAAAAGCTGTAATATTGAATTAGTTTCCCGACCTTTCATCTCCCTTCTCAGATTTGCTGTAATGCCCATAGCCATGGTAGCCATTTTCTATCTATCACCTAATAATTTCTGACATTATTTTGGCCAAAGGTACATCTTTGCAATTATTTCTCCACTTCAAAAGGAGCTCCATCAATGTACTCCATCTTCTGTACCCATTGTTTAATTTCTGACAACAGCCACTTCAGTCTTCACTCTTCTAGCACTCTGCAGCTTATCAAAAATGACTGGGAGAGGCAAGCTATATTTTATGGCCACTCCTTTGTTCTGTTATGCTACAACAAATCCTTGGGGATGTCATTCTGCAGAGTATTTTTGACTCACCATTATCAGCAGAATGGATCTGTGATCTTCTGAAGGTTTGATTGTGTTAGCCATGATCAGAAATAAAAGGAAATAAACAGGAAGCTTAATTCATTTACAGATTTGTAGATTGTACTGTAATTTTAAAAAATACAATGAACTGCTAATTTCTGTGATTTACAAGATGAGTAGTATCTGGAAAGAACAGATGCAGCTTTATAAGAACTGACGCAACTGTATTCTAAATTAGATAAATTTACGACAATGTTATTGGCCCTCAGACCTCAAAACATTACATGATAATATATTTAAATCAGCAAGTGTATATTCGGCAGAAAAACAATCATCTCCTTTTCATTTTATTAATTTACAATGCACTAAGGATTTATAAATGTGTTAAAGAAACCCACAGTTTGTTTGGAAAGTCACATTCATGATGCACGATAATTTGAGATGGTTTATCATTAATTCTCTCAACTATCCTGCAAGTATTTCTTGCTGAGGTACAATTTTGCAGATGCTTTGTCTGAATGCCCTTTTACCAAAAGACAGCAAGATTAATTCTATTCAACTAAAAATGATCAACTCTCTGTGCAAGTCCTATCTTTGCTGACAACACAGCCATTTGTTACAGGACATGATGTGCCCAGTGTTTTGCCATATGCAGAGCCTCTGTCCAAGACAGATGCCTGGGTGAGACTGAGTGCCAGTGGTGGGTCTGCATCATCACTGATAGCTTGAAGTTCTTCCAAACCTGGCCAGGTTGCACCTCCTGGGAATTTAAGAGGAAAGAAGCAAAATATAACTGTATGTGATAAGAGAATGAGATGTGGAATCCAAGAATTTCATGAGGAGACTGTTTGGGGATTGTGAAATTTGAAAATTAGTACAAATAAGGATACTATCATTTTCAAACATTTCAGCCCAATTAGTGGCTCCTGCAATAACTCCTCTTTTTAGTGTCAGTGAGCTGATGTGCACACTACCTGACTACTCCACCTGGGAATTTGTCTGGCCCAGCCACCTTAAGGGGATGATTCTCTGCAGGGTCTTTGTCATGTCTTTTGCTGTTACAGACAATGGCTGTTCACCTGGTTGGGGGGTGGGGGGTAGCTTTCATTGCTGGAATTGTTTTGCATTCCTCGAAGCGTGTATAAAAGCTGCTTAGAGCATCAAGGAGGGAGGCATTACTGGTTTAAATGATGCTGTTTCTCCTTGCATAATCAGTAATGCCCTTGATGCCCAGCCACGTAAACCATGGATCATTATTGGACAGTTGTTCCTGAATTTTTAGTGCGTAGGCAGTCTTTGCTCCCTTGATGCCTCTGATGAGGTTTGTCTTGGTTGCTCTGAAAGCTGTTCTGTCTCCAGAATAGGGGGCAGTGTCCTGGGCATTTAGTAGGGAGTGGAGCTGAGCCTTCTGGCAGGGCTGGGAGTTGACTGTTCTTGAGGTACCAGCATCGTCTAAGCACTTACAGATGTAGTCAGTGACAGATGGGACATATTCCTTGAGGTCTGTGTTTTCCCTATTTGTGGTGCCCTGCATGTTCTGACCTTGACCATTTGTACAAGGTAACTAAATGTTTTAAAGATATTGCAGACAAATGCACAGGGCTTGAGCTCTTCCTCACTCTCCCTGCAGGCACAAAATACTTCTCATCCTTTACTGACTGTTAATATGTCTAACCAGTGAACAGACAAGTTAGCTCCAGCTGAATGAAGAGAACTTTCATGAGCATTAAACTGATGTGATATATAGGTTCAGTTAAACTACAGTTTAACTTTAACAATGATATCCTACTTAGTTTTCAAGTGCTCACCAATTTATCCCTGATTATTTTTAATGTTTCAGAGCATAAATAATGTAAAATTGTTGATAAATGTTTGCATACAATTTACACAAGTACAGTTACAAATTCTGAATAAGGATTTCTATTTGATTTGCCTTTAAAGTAAGAAGATTCATATTGGCAGGTACCTGTCAACAGGAGATTTCATCGCCTCACTTATTACATCATCGTAAGCATTTGATGCCAATCCTGTTACAAATGTAACATATAAAGCAATGTAAATAAACCCAATTCTCCAGCATCATCTCTGTCTTGAGATTTATATTTTAAATTTTTTACATACCAGTAATAGTCATATCAAAGAATGGATTACTTTCCATATTCAATGCAGCTCAATGACTTTCAATAAACACAGAGTACAAACTAGATCCATACTTGCAGTCAAGTCAATGAAACTGATTCTGCATACAAATTTCATTTTTATTTTTTGATGATAAAATTTCCTCAGAGAACAACAAGACCTGATTTATTGTGAAATTCTCTGCAACTTCTATCCTTGCATTTTTTCATTAGTGTCAGCCCAATGTTTGCATCATTTTCAAGGCCTCTCTGTCACAATATATTTGCTCCCATTGTCTAGGAGACTGTGTCTCAGCTTGTATATCCTTAACAAAAAATGATTTTAATGTTTGTTCCCTAGTACTTCTCATACTGGAGAACAAATTTGATCAGCACTGCTGAAAGGACATCTTCTGGATATGGTTCTATCTTTTCTTCCAGTACTTCAGTACATAGTTGAATCCAATCAGCAATTATTTCTGACAAAAAATAAATCAAAGGCAGTAGATTTTTTTTTAAAAGAAAACCACCTCCTGCATTGAATAATCAATACCATGAACTGAATGATTTTGCTTTTCATTACAAGCTATTACAACACAAATACCAAAATAAAACTTCAACACAGAAAGTATTAGAAAATTTAAATCTTACCATATTCATATTGCTGCGAAGGACTGCTATCGAATAAAAAATGACAAACAAATGAAAAGGTAATACATTTTATCGATAGAATCAATTTGTAAGTTGTCAGTGCATCATTTTTACAAAATCTAGACAAATACTATTATTTTTCTATAAATGTAACTTTACCTTTCATGGCTTTTTTTCTTCTTTTCTTTTCCTATGTGTAATATTTTAGCCAGTCGATTTATCGTGTTTGTGTTGTATCTAAAAATATAAATTAATAGAATACTAAAAATACTGAAATGTTTTCAAATCAGCATTGCTTAATCTTGAATGCTCCCCTACATGGAAACCACATCTGTTTTACATATATGAGAACTCAGCAGACCAGGCAGCAGTGAGAAGGAGCAAACAGTCCATGTTTCCGGCCGAGCCCCTTCATTCAAACTGGAAAGAATGACAAGAAGTCACAGTAAGAAGATGAGGGGAGAGGAGGAAGAAGTACAAGGTGGTACGTGATAGGCAAAACTAGGAGAGGAGGCAGCGAGGTAAAGATCTGGGAAGATGATCGGTAAAAGAGATAAAGGGCAGGAGAAGGTGGAATCTGATAGGACAGGGTAGAAAGCCATGTAAGAAAAGGAAGGAGGAGGAGCACCAGAAGGTGATGGGCAGGTGAGGAGATAAGGTGAGAGAGGGTAACAGGAATGGGGAACAGTGAAGAAGAAGGAGTGGGGGACAAAAACGGAAGTTCGAGAAATCGATGTTCATGTCATTGGGTTAGAGGCTACCCAGATGGAATACAAGATGTACTTCTCCAACCTGAGGGTGGCCTCATCGTGACAGCAGAGGAGACCATGGACTGATATGTCGGAATGGGAATGTGAAGTGGAATTAAAATGGGAGGCCCTTAGGAGATACTGCTTTTTCCCCCACATCTGTTTGCTTCCCTAAAACATTACAAATTCATGGTTTTATTTTAAATTGATAGGGGGATTTGCTGGTAATAATTCTGACTTTGCCACAAGCATGTTCCCTGTACACTGTATTTTTACTGGTACTGTAGCGGTGTGCTACATGCAGTGCTAAAATAATGACATGGAGTCAGTAAACGGCAATCAAAGATAATTTTATTCAAACTTCACAGCCTTGCTTTAAAGCGTCCCTCATCCCGCCCTCCCCGGGCACGGATGCTCTAAGGGACACGTACTCACAAACCCCCGCAGGTTTTTTCCCTTTGTTGTGGACCTGGCCTTTGTGCCTGCGCGCTGGCTATTTGTGAGCCGGTTCGAGTGCGCTAGGAAGTGGGTCGCCACGGTACTATCATATCTTTGCCATTCAATTACTACAGCCCTAATCAACTCTTCAAATTCCCTCACTTCCCCTCTTTCACCCACCTTTTCCCTGGCCTAGTTTACAAACTAACTCTCTAATCTCATTATTATTTCAGTACTGGACCTAAATTGCCCTAGAATCTCGAGAGTGCAGGTTATCCCCATGTTTGCCACCCCCCTTTCCCAGTATTATAAATTAATACAAACGTAAAGAGACCTTCACATTGAAGTATAAATTTTGCATAGATTTTCTTTTGTAATGTATTTTAACTTATTTTTTTTTCCACATAGTAACTCAAAACAAAGGAGAACTATTTCAATAGAACAAGCATTAGAGGACTTGCTATTTAAGGCAAAGCTACAAATACTGGAAATTTGAAATAAAAACAAAATACTGCTAAAGAGACTTTGCAGTTTAGACATGATCTTTGGAGTGTTCAAATGATATTTGTTCATCAACTCTCCTCCGTGCCTATCTATCAATGGAACATTTGAGAATGAGAGCTCAAGGAAAATATTTATTTTCAAAAGAGTAAAGAAGCCAAAATGGAATGTGTGCTGCACTAATTATCTGACTTGGTAAATGATCTCTGAAAAATGTTCTTTGCCCCCACTGAGAAGATACTTTGCTGAACCAAGTTAATTTCCTTAATAAAATACAAATTAATTGAAGCTTTGATTTTCCTCTCAGGGATTGAGACGCCTTGGCAGAGTGGATTACCTACTCCTCTAAGGAGTCTTCATTCTCATTCTATTTCACTCCACTGAATTTAATCGAATAAAACAATCAAATGTGGTCTACAAAGGGGATCTAATCTGCTCGATCAGAAAATACCAGAGGGAAGAACATCAAAAACCATGTACATTTAAACAATAGAGTCATGGAGCAGTACAGTACAGAAACAGCACCTTCAGCCTATCTAGTCTGTGCCAAATTATTCTGCCCAGTCCCATCGATTCACACCTGTACCAGAGCACTCCATACCACACCCATCCATGTAGTTATAAAATTTCTCTGAAATGTTCAATCAAACTCTCATCCACCACTTCCGCTGGCAGCTCATTCCACACTCACACCACCTTCTGAGTGCAGTTCCTTTTCATGCCCCCATAAATACTTCCCCTTTCACCCTTAACCCATAACTTCTAGTTTAGTCTCATCCAACCCAAGAAAAAAGCCTGCTGACATTACCCTCTACATAGCCCTCATAATTTTGTATGCCTCTTATCAAAACTCCCCTCATTCCCCTATGCTCCAGGGAATAAAGTCCTAACCTATTCAACCTTTCCTTACATCTCAGCTCAAGTTCCAATTACATTCTTGCAAATTTTCTCTGTACCCTTTCAGTCTTATTGATATTTTTCCTGTAGATATGTGACCAGAACTGCACACAATACTCCAAATGAGGCCTCACCAACATTTTGTACAACTTCAATATAACGTTCCAACTCCTGTTCTCAATACTTTGATTTATGAAGGTCAATGTGCCAGAAGCTCTCTTTACCACTCTATTTACCATAATGCCACTTCCAAGGAATTATGGATCTGTATTCCCAAATCCCTTTGTTCTACCACTCTCCCCAGTATCCTATTGTTCACTGTGGTAAGGCCTACCTTGACTGTCCTTGCAACATGTCCTCTGTGTAATATTCCATCTGACATTTTTCATCCCATTTTTTCAGCTAGTCCAGATCCCATTATAACATTTGATAGTCTTCCTCGTTGTCTATGCCCCCAATTTTGTTGTTACCTGCAAATTTACTGTTCCAGTTTATCACATTATCATCCAAATTATTAATCTAGATGACCAACAACAATAGACCCAGCACGGATCCCTGCGGCACACCACTAGTCACAGGCCTCCAGTCAGAGAGGCAATCATCTACTACCACTCTCTGGCTTCTCCCGTGAAGCCAATGCTGAGTCAAATTTACTAGTTCATCCTGAATGCTAAGTGACTGAACCTTCTGGACCAGTGTCTCATGCGGGATTTTGTCAAAGGCCTTGCAAAGTCCATGTAGAGTGTCAGAGTGATTTTTGGGTTTAGGTCATTTACGTTTAGCAAATGGCTTTGGCTACCAGTCTTCTGCCTTTGAACATGCATTGTGGATTTAATTTGGAACACCAAATTCCTAAAAGCTGTGAATCCCAGTCCAGATGATGCTGGCATCTGTGGTATGGATGCGAATCAGGAGGTGTGAAGTTTGTATGTAGTTTCAAAAGAAATCATTGTCATAAATATGGAATTGTCCTTCGTGTTTAGCTCATAAGGTATTGAGCCCCACGCTGGACCAGCTGACCTTTCCACCAAAAGCGTCTCCATATGATGCCTGCTGTACCTTGATTTGTCAAATAAAGATGCTACTTTGTATCAACCAGTAATTTTCTCTGGCGATTTAATTCACACAACAACATAGAGAACACCCACTGCCTTTTCCTTTATCAACTTTCCAGGTAACTTCCTCAAAAAATGCACTATAAGATTGGTTAGACACAACCTATCATGACAAACCGATGTTGACTACCCCTACTCAGGCCTGCCTTGTCTATCCAAATACTTAATATATCTTGTCCCTTGGAATACTTTCCAATAAGTTACCCATTACTGACTTCAGGCTTATTCTTTGGAGCCTTTCTTAACTGAAGGAAAAACATTAGCTATCCTCCAGTCCTCTCTTACCTCACCCGTGGCTAAGGATGTTTCAAACACTTCTTGAGGGCCCCTACAATTTCTGCATTTGCCTCTACAAGGTCCAAAGGGATACCTTGTCAGGCTTCAAGACAAGAACCTCCTCTTCTGTAATCTTGATACAGTCCACCACTTCACTACTGTTTTGCCTCAGTTCTATAGACTCTGTGCCCATCTCCAAAGTAAATATACATGCAAGAAATCCATTTGCTATCTCCCCATCTCTTTCAACTCCATGCATAGATGGCCACACAGATCTGCAAGAGGACCAACGTTGTCCCTTTCTCTCCTTTCACTCTGAATATATCTGTACAATGACAGACATGAAAACATAATACTTTACACTAAAATTGATCATGAAATATTTACTATACATTATTCTCTTTTAAAGAAAGCATTTCATGAAGGAGATAGGATATGGAAAACCTGCTGTAGAATAAAATACAATTACTTGTGTTAGTACTTGAAATTTTACACAAGGAACATGTTCTTAAGACAATTTTATCATGCATCAGTTTATACTTATTGTTCTCCAGTCTCCTGAACCATCACCACTGACCTGTTTTTCTCACATTCATTTTTCGTATCCGTTGTTTCATGGCGTGGTTCATGTTCTAAATTTATTAATGAAAAGAAAATTTGCAGTTTAAAACAAATCATTGCATTAGCTTTTCAATATAAATTCTCAAGATTTCATGATATAAAACATTACATTAAAATGCAAGTTGAATGTTAGAACATAGAGCACAGAATCAAACAGCACAGTATGGGCCTTTCAACCATGAAGCTGTGCTAACCAATATAAACCTACTTTGTAATAATTTAATCCCTCCCTACTATATAACCTTTCATTTCTTTCTTCTATCCATGTGTCTTTCTAAGAGTCTCTTCAATTACACTGTTGTATCAGCCTTCCATCTCCCCTAGCAATGCATTCCAGGCACCTACCACATTCCGTGTAAAAAAACTACCTGACATCTTCCTTAAAATACCCTCCTTAAAATCATCTTAAATGGATATCCTCTGGTGTAATCATTGTTGCCCTGGGAAACAGGCAGTGGTTGAACACTCTTAACTATGTCTGTCATAATCTTATACACTTCTATCAAATAGTCTCTCATCCTTCACTCCAAAGAAAAATGCCATAGCTTACTCAACCTTTCCTCATAAGACATCTCAACTCCAGACAGAAACGTGGTAAAACTTTTCTCCCTCCCTCTAAAACTTCCACATCCTTCCTTTAATCCTTCTCTAGTGCCTTTAACACCATCCAGCCCAAGATCTTAAGGCACAAACTAACGGAGATGGGAGTAGACTCTCACATGGTGGATTGGATAGTGGACTACTTGACAGATAGACCTCAGTATGTGCGGTTGGGAGACTGTAGGTCTGATACGGTGGTCAGCAGCACAGGAGCGCCGCAGGGGACCGTGCTCTCTCCGGTCCTGTTCACCCTGTACACATCAGACTTCCAATATAACTCGGAGTCCTGCCATGTGCAGAAGTTCGCTGATGACACGGCCATAGTGGGGTGTGTCAGGAATGGACAGGAGGAAGAGTATAGGAAACTGATACAGGACTTTGTGATATGGTGCAACTCAGACTACCTGCGTCTCAATATCACCAAGACCAAGGAGATGGTGGTGGACTTTAGGAGATCTAGGCCTCATATGGAGCCAGTGATCATTAATGGAGAATGTGTGGAGCAGGTTAAGACCTACAAGTATCTGGGAGTACAGTTAGATGAGAAGCTAGACTGGACTGCCAACACAGATGCCTTGTGCAGGAAGGCACAGAGTCGACTGTACTTCCTTAGAAGGTTGGCGTCATTCAATGTTTGTAGTGAGATGCTGAAGATGTTCTATAGGTCAGTTGTGGAGAGCGCCCTCTTCTTTGTGGTGGCGTGTTGGGGAGGCAGCATTAAGAAGAGGGACGCCTCACGTCTTAATAAGCTGGTAAGGAAGGCGGGCTCTGTCGTGGGCAAAGTACTGGAGAGTATAACATCGGTAGCAGAGCGAAGGGCGCTGAGTAGGCTACGGTCAATTATGGAAAACCCTGAACATCCTCTACATAGCACCATCCAGAGACAGAGAAGCAGTTTCAGCGACAGGTTACTATCGATGCAATGCTCCTCAGACAGGATGAAGAGATCAATACTCCCCAATGCCATTCGGCTTTACAATTCAACCGCCAGGAGTAAGATATGTTAAAGTGCCGGAGTTAGGACTCAATGTATTTAAGTAAACTACTTAAGAACTTTTTAAAAGCTATTATTAATGCTTTTTGAGAGGGTGATTTTAGATGCATATCATATTTTTACTGAGTTAAGTATTGTATGTAATTAGTTTTGCTACAATAAGTGTATGGGACATTGGAAAAAATGTTGTATTTCCCCATGGGGATGAATGAAGTATCTATCTATCTATCTAATGAGGCAAATAGAACTAAACACAATGTTTCAAGTGTAGTCTAACCAGAGTTACATAAAGTTATAATATTACCCCACAGCTCCTGAATTCAGTTCCCCAACTAATGAAAGCGAAAGCCAATACATCATATGCCTTCATAACCATTCTACCAACTTGCACAGCAACTTTGAGGGACCCCAAGTTTCCTCTGTTCCTCCACATTGCTACAAATCCTGCCATCAGTCTTCCACCTTCAAGTTCAAACTTCTAAAGTCCATCATTTCACACTTTTTCAGATTGAACTCCATTTGTCACTTCTCTGACCAGCCCTGCATCCTGTCTATATCCCGTTGTAAACCATGACAACCTTCTACTGTCTACAACCCATAAATATTATTGTTATCATATCATGATTAAGTCAAAACTTACACCTCAACCCTCTGTTCATAAAGTCAGCTTATCACATTAATCACAGTATCACATTATTAACTTCTGAGCAATGTTTCCAATGGAAGGAATTCCCCTGATGATTATAAATATGATTGCTCTATACTTTTGATATTTGTGGGCAAATATCTGCAAATATTTGAAGGGGTAGCCTAACCAGAAATCAAATGATGAATGGATACATTATACTAAAACACTTCAAAGCTAGATAATCAAACCAATGATTTTCCCCAATGAGTGCTGTTGTTCCACGCTTGCAACATAGGAGCAGCAATGATCTAAGTAGAATTTCAAAGCATTTGTACAAGCCAGAAGGTTAATTATTCATGGTATTAAAAAATGCTTGGGAAACCAACAGCAGACACAAACATATGTTAATTCCCCAGTACTAACACAGGAGAAAGCTGTCAAAACAATTGTGATGAAGACCTATCTCCATGTGTTTCAATGGAAAAATTATAGAGAACAACCTTTATTTTAAAATTTATTTTCAGGCTAAATATCCAGTTTGTGTTTAAACATGTATTATATAGTTTGTACTTTTTTCATTTTCTACAAATTTTAAATGAATGTCTTAAATGGCTTTTGTGTGATCAATCAAAAGCAAACTGCACAGATACAAGGCCATAGAGATAGCTATAATTAAGTACATTTCTGGTGTTGTTTTCTGGACATTTAAGAATCATATAGATAATTCTTGGAGATGGGGGTTGCTACTGTATCAATGGAGAATTTAGGGAGTCTAATAATTTAGAAAATGTTCCCACTCAAGACCAGGCAAAGATCATAAATATAAGAAAGCTGCCATCAGCTTACAAAAGGAGCAAGTTATTTATGGGAAAAGGAATTTTCTGCCACATGGATGTGTTATGAGAACGTGGGAGCATCACGTAATGAGGTAATCAGGGATTCACGAGTTAAAACAGTTGAAGATACTATTTAAATTCTATGTTATTAAATCATTGTGCCTTATGAACCAAACCTAGACTAGATATAAAATACAAAATGAAACAACATTGAGCGTAAAGCATCATTAACAAGAGAAATCAACGTAACACGATGATAGGCAAATACTTACCAATGCTATTTAACATTTTAATAGAATGCTCAGTAGTCCTGTAAAAAAAAATCCCAGTTAATAAAGCATACGATTTGTAAACCACGTCTCAAAATCTCTTCACAGAGTTTACTTTAAGTGCAGAGAAAAAAAGTTAAATATGTTCATGTTATGGCAATTTAACTAACTAAATGCAATTAAATGTTTACAGTTTATAACTTAAGTTAATAACTTAAATCTCAGAAAACAAAATATTGATTTATAAATATACTATTTTAGAGGAAAGGCACTATATTTAAAGTAATGTTTGACAGTATCAGGGCTCTGCCCACTTTACAAAATAAATAATGGAACTAATTAATTACACAATTTGATGTATAAACTTAATGTATCAATGGTCCAAAGAACCTGCACCAATAAATCCAAGCTAAGGAGGAAAGAAATATTCTTCATCTGAGAACTTAAGAACCAATACAAGGGAGAAGCCATCACCTTAAAGTAATTGCACTGTTGTAATTGTACAGTAGATCATATGAAATTAAAGTAGAATTGACTGTTTATCATATATTCAGAAATTAATGTTTTGGCCTTAGCACAAAGTCTATGGTGTTTTGATTCCATTGCATAAAAATCCTCTCAATGTGTTCCTTGCCTCAAAGTCTTTGTGACAGACAAAGTTATCTACAAGTGAAGAGGGGCAAACTTTATGATCAACTTGGGATCCTGCAGTTGTTACTGGGACCACAGTAAGGAAGGAGCACCCAGGCCTCAATACCAGGGGCCTTTGTATGAGGAGTGGATGCATCTATCCTCTAGAACATATATGTCAAACTCAAGGCCCGCGGGCCAAATCCGGCCCGTGGTGGAATTATCTTTGGCCCGCGAGATAATATCTAATTACTATTAAAGCTGGCCCCAGTAATCGAAGCGCGTATGGCGTATGATATGGCTAATGCTGAGTTTATTCAGGTACCAGGTTTTCAGGGTTTTTAGTGTTTATTCGGCAGTCTTGCTCGGCAGTCTTCTTCATAAGAAACGGAATTTGTGAAGTGAAACACTTTGTAGTTGTAGCAGAGACTGAGACACATGAGAGCAGGCTGAAAAAACTGAGGCAACGAAAGCTGCGTTCGCACGCATCCGACTGATCCGGTCCGCATGAAGCTGCATTTTGCTCAATCCGGCCCGTGACCTAAAATGAGTTTGACACCCCTGCAGAAGTATTTAAATTTCACTCAAAAATGGCACCCTGCCACTGTTAGGCTCCTCAGCGCTTGTAAGTCTCAACTGACCATAGCTAAAAAGAAGTGCCCTGCTGCTCATTTGCTGTTATACTTCCCTTAACACTAGAATCAACTTGAAAACAAAAGCATCCATGTCTATAGGAGAAAACTCACCCCTGAATTTTTGGATAGTTTCTGAAAATCAATTAGTTCCTTGAACAAGATACAAAGGCACCGCCTTTGAGCTAAAATACTCTTGCAGGGCATATTATCCAAACTAGTCCTTACCAGTAAGGGTACAATGCTTATTACAAAACTATTAAAATAAAAAGGGAAACAATAAACACCATAACACCATTCCATTGATAAGAAGACAAATAACATTAATGTTACACAATGATCATTTCCAAAAATGGAGAATATCCTCAACAATCATTGGAGCTGTCATCATTGAGCTTACTCCATTAAAATTCTTTGGCTCATTTTTGACTGGATCGGATGCACAATTATTGAAGCAACAGGAAGAGCTCAGACACTGGATATCCTATAATTAAGGACTTACCTCCCAAATTCCCACAGCTTTCCGCAATTTACAAGACTCAAATTAGGAGTGTGATAAGTCAGTGTTCTAAACTTGTATTGATCTTTCTGAATCTGGACATTGCTGTCAATGGCATTATTTCTTGACTATCCCTATTTATCCTTGACTGCTAGAGTAGCTTCATCATTAGTTCTCTCACAATATTGATGGGGAGGGTGCTACAGGATTGGGAGCTAGCGTGATACATTTCTAAGCCATAATGGTATGCAGCTTGGGAAACTGCCAGGCAATGATATTCCCTAGCATCTGCTGCCTTTGTCCTTCTCGGGAGTCAAGTTCACAAGTTTAGTAGGTGCCATCTAAGTAGTCTGGGTGAGTAACTGCAGTCCATTTCACAGATTGTACATTCTGCAGCCACTGTGCAAAGTGACTGCAATACCAATCAAGAAGGCTGTTTTGTCATGATGGTACAGACCTTCTTGACATGTTCACAGACTATGTTCTCCTATGACCTTCTTGAATTTGTTGCTGTTGAATTCATTTACACCAGGGCAAAGCAGTGAAGCAAGGCAGTTAACAGCTATATGGGATGAGCAACAGGTCTTTTTAATTCTCTTTTCTCATGGAGTGTAAAAATACATCAGATTCCTTCTGAGAACTATTCTCCTCCTATAACTTTTTATTTGCTACTGAAATGTCAGACCAACAAAGCTTATTATGTGGTATTGCCATTCTACTAAAACATCCCATGCAACTAAGTGACGAAAAATGTTATTTACTGATTAACTCTCTACACAAATATTTAGCTGAAAAAAGTTATACTTGCATATCAGGCAGTCCAACATCATCATATATCTCCTCAACCATCTGTAGAGATTTTGACATTCTATTACTAATTTCTTTAATTTCAACATTATTCATTTTTACAGCATCAATTTGGATATAGCCATCTGAAAAAAGAAAATACATTTTGAGTGGAAACCTCAAAGAGGTAGAATTTTTAAATAAGACACATACCAGATGAAACTGCTTTGAGAAAACATTGATAAAGTGTTAATGCTACTTTAGAATTGAATCAAAAAGTTTATCATTTAAGTTTATAAAAAAATTTAAAATATATTTACAGTAAAAATAGAGGGAGTATAGAACGCATTTTCCAAGGGATTTTTGGGATTGGGTTTCGGCATTCGATGAGTTAATATGAAAATGCTTATAACCAATGCAAAGAACTAAGGAACCTGAAACAGCAACTAATCAGCGAGGCCACAAATCAAAGGGAACAACAACACTGCAGCTCAATAAGGGATGGTATATATTTGTTCTTCCTCAGAAATATTTTCCTCTGATCTATTTTGTACTTTATCCAATTATTTTCCTTCTTGTGCACTGAATTTTCCTGGAGAGCAATTCTGATACAAACTCGCCCATGAATACCACTCCATTCTCACTGACATTGTCCTCTGACGCATTGTGTTTTTGTGTCTATCCTGGCATGCAGATTGATTCTAGCCATCTCCAGGTGGCAATTCTTCATGCAAGACTGAAAAACACTTGCAAAACAACTAAGTCACTAAAAATTTACTTGAACCTTCTTTCTCCCCAGTACTGGTGAAGAGTCACAGACTAGAAAAGTACCTGTTCCTTCTTCCACAGATGCTGCCTGACCTGTTTATCCAGCATATTCTGTCTTTATTTCATATTTTCAGCATGTGATTTTTTTCTTGTTTTTGTAAGGTAAATATGCCTCTTGCCTGACAATTACACATCTGCACTTTCTGATTATTGCCCAGGCTGGAAACCCTGGTTGATACCCTCCTTCCTCAAAACAGCTGTGCAGAGGCTAACTGTGGTATTCTCCAAGGTGAGCTAAATCAGCAAAGATCCTTTCTGCTGGTGGAACACAACAGGCCAGACAGCATCTATAAGGCGAAGAACTGTCGATATTTCGGGCCGAGACCCTTTGTCCTGACGAAGGGTCTCGGCCTGAAACGTCGACAGTGTGTCCTGACGATGGGTCTCGGCCCGAAACGTCGACAGTGTGTCCTGATGAAGGGTCTCGGCCCGAAACGTCAACAGTGCTTCTCTTTATAGATGCTGCCTGGCCTGCTGTGATCCACCAGTATTTTGTGTGTGTTGTTTGAATTTCCAGCATCTGCAGATTTCCTTGTGAAAGATCCTTTCTTCTTGCTTACTTGTTTGGCTTAGTTTGAAAGCATATTCATGTCAAACATCTTTGATCTGAATTTACAGGGACTGGATTAACTGTTGGCATGCTCAATGGCCATGTGATTTTAATGTCTTTGACTAGGACTGTAAGGAGTTTACAATCCTGTATCACTTCACAATCAATGTACTTTAAAAGTGACATCTGTTATGATCTAGAAATACTCTAGTCAGCAAATCCACAGAAAATGGAAAAGAAAGATGTGGTAAACAAAAGTTAGTATTTTTTAAAAAAAACCAGTGATTCACATACAATTCCCATCCTGGGTTTTAGCTAACCACTTCCCAGCAGGACAGTCAACCATTCGTATGATTTCCACCACTTCACCAGGTTTCACTTTCAGATTCAATTTCCCGCCTTTGAAATACTCCTGTATTCGGACTTTATATATTGGAACCTCTGAACCTGTGAGCTAAACACAAGTAATATAACAAAATACAAAAATACCACAATGATAACAGTTGAAGCAAAAGAAGAATTTTTTTATCAGTTTTGAAGCATTTCAGAGCAATGCAATGTTGACTAAGCTTTGTACTGGTATTTGGTGATTTCTTGGCGCATACTGTATATTCTAATCAAATTAACAAGATCTACTCTGTACTTTTAAACGTAATAAGTTTTGGATTCACTGAACCACAAATTTTAGGCCAAAATGTACACATGCTTAAATACCAGAGTTACAAAGATAAAACCATCAGAAACACACAACTGTTAATGCATAAATATAGGGAACAAAGACAGACCAATGCAAGTTTAGAGCTAAGGCGGCAATTAGTTCCATGGTTTCATTTATCTAGTTCAATCCATAACTAATCCTGCCATCTTGTATTATTTTCATGCACGTGCATCACTTAATCTTTGAAACTTACATCCAATCCTCTTAGAAACACCAATATTGCAGATAAGCTTCACTAATTGTCAAGAATACTTCCTAAATTTTTGACTGAAATCAGAATCCAAAAGAAAGAGAGGAAAAAAATTCAGAAATTGAAAAGGAACTAAGAGATCCCAACAGATAAGCTTTTCTACCATCTAGAGCACTAAACATCGTTACTCAGGGGTTGAGGAAGAGGAGAAATGACAAGTGGGAATGTAAAAAGCCAAAGAAAACAAAACGTGGAGACGTTCATACACAAACAGGAGAGAATGGGAATCAATTTATGCGGGCTTGGGGGCTTGCCTGCCCTACCCTGTTCCTTTTTCTTGAAGTTTTATTTGAAACCACAAGTTTCCAGGACAGAAACCAATATCCACTGAGAAAACATTTATAAGCAGAAGGTAAGTATTCATAATTAAACCTTTGAAAATTTATGCTCTTATTTATACATCTGACGATTTTTCATTTACCAATATACTTGTGTTGAATAATGAGATACAATGTTGTGAGTAGAAGGATTAAATTCATTGAATTAAATACCGTTCCTGCAACATTAAATCATTTAAAAGTGAAAGCAAGACAATGATTACATCTGCTTACATCCAAACTACAATAAGCTGTTCAGCACCATCATGTATTTTATTAAGTCACATATACATACATTGAATTTTTTCTGTAATTCTCTCAGATTTTTATTTTCATATTCCTTAACTTCGTTCAATCCTTTGTCTTTGGTTGCTTGGTTTTTCAATTTCTTCTCCAGCTCTGTTTCTCTGTGACGTTGCATCTTCTCATTATCTGCTTCTTGCACATTGCTTCCAAAAATAAAGTCCAACAGTTAATTCTAAAGGATATTTTCTTTATTAAGAATGAACTTGGTAACACAGTCTTGGTAGGAAAATCTATATACTTCAGTGGCAGTACTACACTTTGTGTCCACTTTATAAGGTACAGCTACCCATTAATGGAAATATCTAATCAACCAATCATGCGGCAGACATGGTTAAAAGGTTCAGTTGCTGTCCAGACCAAACATCAGAATGGGGAAGAAATATGATCTACTTGACTTAGACCATGGAATGAATGTTGGTGCCAGATGGGTGGTTTCAGTATCTCAGAAACTGCTGACCTCCTGGGATTTTTATGCACAGCAGTTTCTAGAGTTTTACAGAGAATGGTGTGAAAAACAACAAAAAAATCCAATGAGTCGCAGTGCTGTGCTGAAAGCACCTCGTCAATGAGAAGGTCAGACTGATTCAAGCTGATAGGAAGGCAACAACGACTCAAATAACCACATGTTACAAGAGTGGTGTGCAGAAGAGCATCTCTGAAAGCACAAGTGTGTTGAATCGTGAAGCAGATGGGCTACAGCAGCAGAAGACGACACTGGGTTCAATTCCTGTCCTAATCAACACTGAATGTAAATTCAATGAGTAACTGTATTGAGTGGCACAGAACCTAGAGTGCTCTGAATAACGAAATGAAAAGTATCTGGAGAAGGACAAAGGAATAATCTATTGAAATAGCCCATCTTCACAGATGTATCAAAGACAAATCTCTTTTATCAATTTATCACATGAGATTCTTAATAACATAGTGGTACTCCAACCACTAACATTTTTTTTCTTCTCCCAGCCAATCCAGCTAATTATTCCTCAGAATAAAAATTAAAGATCACTATCCTGGTAAACTGAAATGCATCATTTTACAGTTATTGATTAAGACCTTTTCAGGCATTAATTGTGCACATCACTAGAAGTAAATAATTTTTAAATGTCATTTTAACCATCTTAGTGGCTATTTTGTTGACAAATCTAGTTTAAAAATCTTTTCAATGCTTAAAGATTAGAGGAGCAAGATAATTTTGCTTTTTACTGGAATACTTTACAGTTTATACTGCAAGACTATTTTTGAAATACAAGATATACAAACAGACAATTTGCCATTTTTTGTTTAATTGTTCAAACCATAAAAACACCTGTTTTACCTTTCAGTGCTTAGACTGTCTTCTTTTTCTGGCTGTGTTTTGGGTGATGTAGATGCGTCATTATTCCTAGAGGCTGTCAAAGAATTACAACGTGAGTTTTCCAGCCACATTGTTGCAACAGTCAACAGCCAACATAACAGAAAGATATTGATATATTGGTCATTAGCTTCTGAAACATAGTGAAGAATAACTAAAGGAAGTAGGTACTATTTGTAACACAGAATTCCAAGCCCAAGTAGATCCCAAGGCCACTGGAACTGCTAAGATACCTGAAAGCATTGGCTTGAATAGCCTGCAGACAGCCATTTCTTCTCTGGTCAACTATGCTTGAACATTTTCAGGTACTCTTTCCACTCAAATACTAACCAGGTTCATGCCTGCTTAGTGCCCAAGATCGTGCAGGATGAAGACTTTTCATTAAAATAACAACTGATTTTTTTTCTCTGTAAATCCACTAAGTTTGATTAAGTTTCATGTAATGTGATAATTATATGTCATCACCATTTAAAATTCCACAGTCTGTGAAATGAACTGTAAGAATAATAATGAAAGCTTATCTGAAAAAGAATAAAACTGTACTGGCATGTGTGGGTGTGATTTAGTAATCTTGAATCAGCCCCAATCAATTCCCATTGTACCGTCGAAACACACTCTTTCCTTTATATAAACCCCTCCATTCCTCAATTCCATCATTATTTCACCTGTTCCCTCCTATTATTCCCCCTACAATCAACACCCAACTTCCCATCATTGTCCTAAATGGATCTTTTTTTGTCCTCAAAACTTAAAAATAACATTTTAAGAATAAATTTAAAATGAGAAACAGTAGCCTTCCATTTCACAAAAAAAAAATCAAATTTAGAACATAGAAAACCTACAGCACAATACAGGCTCTTCAGCCCACAAAGCTTTGCCAAACATGTCCTTACCTGAGAAATTACCTAGGGTTACCCACAGCCCTCTATCTTTCTGAGCTCCATATACCTGTCCAGGAGTCTCTTAAAAGACCCTATTATATCCGCCTCCACCACCATCGCCAGCAGCCCATTCCACGCACTCACCACTCTCTGCATAAAAAACTTACCCCTGGCATCTCCTTTGTACCTACTTCCAAGCACGTTAAAACTGTGCCCTCTCGTGCTAGCCATTTCAGCCCTGAGAAAAAGGCTCTGACTATCCACACAATCAATGCCTCTCATCATCTTATACGCCTCTATCAGGTCACCCCTCATCCTTTGTTGCTACAAGGAAAAAAGGCCGAGTTCACTCAACCTATTCTCATAAGGCATGCTCCCCAATCCAAGCAACATCCTTGTAAATCTCCTCTGCACCCTTTCTATGGTTTCCACATCCTTCCTGTAGTGAGGTGACCAGAACTGAGCACAGTACTCCAAGCGGGGCCAGACCAGGGTCCTATATAGCTGCAACATTATGGCTCCTACACTCAATCCCACAACTTATGAAGGCCAATGCACTGTATGCTTTCTTAACCAGAAAGTTAACCTGCGCAGCAGCTTTGAGTGTTCTGTGGACTCGAACCGCAAGATCCCTCTGATCCTCCACATTGCCAAGAACTTATCATTAGTGCTATATTCTGCCATCACATTTGACCTACCAAAATGAACCACCTCACACTTATCTGGGTTGAACTCCATCTCCCACATCTCAGCCCAGTTTTGCATCCTATCAATGTC
This sequence comes from Hemitrygon akajei, assembly GCF_048418815.1. Classification (NCBI taxonomy): domain Eukaryota; kingdom Metazoa; phylum Chordata; class Chondrichthyes; order Myliobatiformes; family Dasyatidae; genus Hemitrygon; species Hemitrygon akajei. The sequence continues at coordinate 52,759,956 of NC_133135.1, read as the reverse complement.
CCACTGTAACTTCTAAGAGTTTTCCACACTATTCACAACACCCTCAAACTTTGTGTCATCAGCAAATTTATTAACCTATCTCGCCACTTCCTCATCCAGGTAATTTATAAAAATCACAAAGAGAAGGGATCCCTGAGTCACACCACTGGTGACTGACCTCCATGCAGAATATGACCCATCTACAAATATTCTTTGCCCTCTGTGTGCAAGCCAGTTCTGGATCCTCAAAGCAATGTCCCCTTGGATCCCATGCCTTCTTACTTTCTCAATAAGCCTTGCATGGGGTACCTTATCAAATGTCTTGCTGAAATCCATATACACTACATCTACTGTTCTACCTTCATCAATGTGTTCAGTCACATCCTCAGAAAATTCAGTCAGGCTCATAAGGCACGACCTGCCTTTGACAAAGCCATGCTGACTACTCTTAATCATATTATGCCTCTCCAAATGTTCATAAATCGTGCCTCTCAGGATCTTCTCCATCAACTTACCAACCACTGAAGTAGGACTCATTGGCCTATAATTTCCTGGACTATCTCTACACCCTTTTTTGAATAATGGAACAACATCCGCAACCCTCCAATCCTCCGGAACCTCTCCCATCCCATTGATGATGCAAAGATCATCTCCAGAGGCTCAGCAATCTCCCACAGTAGCCTGGGGTACATCTCATCCGATCCCAGTGACTTATCCAGCTTGATGCTTTCCAAAAGCTCCTGCACATCCTCTTTCTTAATATCTACATGCTCAAGCTTTTCAGTCTGCTGCAAGTCATCCCTACAAATGCCAAGATCCTTTTCCGTAGTGAATACTGAATCAAAGTACAGTACTTCTGCTATCTCCTCCAGTTCCAAACATACCTTTCCACTGTCACACTTGATTGGTCCTATTCTCTCACGTCTTATCCTTTTGCTCTTCACATACTTGTAGAATGCCTTGGGGTTTTCCCTAATCCTGTCCACCAAGGCCTTCTCATGGCCCCTTCTGGCTCTCCTAATTTCTTTCTTAAGCTCCTTCCTGCTAGTCTTACAATCTTCTAGATCGCTATCATTACCTAGCTTTTTGAACCTTTCGTAAGCTCTTCTTTTCTTCTTGACTAGATTTACAACAGCCTTTGTACACCACGGATCTTGTACCCTATAATCTTTTCCGCCTCATTGGAATGTACCTATGCAGAACTCCATGTAAATATCCCTGAACATTTGCCACATTTCTTCCGTACATTTCCCTGAGACCATCTGTTCCCAATTTATGCTTCCAAGCTCCCGCTTGATAGCCTTGTATTTCCCCTTACTCCAATTAAACACTTTCCTAATTTGTCTGCTCCTATCCCTCTCCATTGCCATAGTAAAAGAGATAGAATTGTGATCATTGTCTTCAAAATGCTCTCCCACTGAGAGATCTGACTCCTGACCAGGTTCATGTCCCAATACCAGATCAAGTACAGCTTCTCCTCTTGTAGGCTTATCTACATATTGTGTCTAGAAACCTTCTTGAACATATCTAACAAACTCCACCCTATCTTAATCCCTCACTCTAGGGAGATGTCAATCGATATTTGGAAAATTAAAATCTCCCACCACAACAACCCTGCTATTATTACCCCTTTCCAGAATCTGTCTCCCTATCTGCTCCCCAATGTCCCTGTTACTATTGGGTGGTCTATAAAAAACACCCAGTAGAGTTATTGACCCTTCCTGTTCCTAACCTCCACCCACAGAGACTCAGTAGTCAACCCCTCCATGTCTTCCTCCTTTTCTATAGCCATGACACTATATCTTATCAACAATGCCATGCCCCCAACTCTTTTGCCTCCCTCCCTGTCCTTTCTGAAACATCTGAAGCCTGGCACACAGATTTATGTTGTGTATTCAGTTTACAATTTGAAATAAATAGAACCTGGGCTCAGTTCTTTCCCTGCTTTCTGAATCTTACAGATAAATATAAGGAAACCAGAAAATAATACATTTCTCAGCCTCTGACTCACAAGTAAAATTTACTTTTCAATCAGGTTAAAGATTTTATTTCAATAAAGCTTTCAAACATTTAGCCAATTGAAGAGATGTAATTGCAAAAAGAAAGACTAAGACAATCTCTAGCTGACTGGACATTGTAAGCATGTAGAATGCAAAGCCTCAACCTGTAATTTAAATGAGCTGATACCTCTGAGCAAAATTATGGCCTATAACTCTGGTTTTCAGGAGCAGTTAATGAAAAGACTATAAATAGTGAAAACCCACTATCAAAATAGAAAATGCTGGGGACACCCAGTTTGTCAGGGAGCATTTTGGGTAAGAGAACCAGTTGCTTCAGGATGAAGACGCTACACCTACTGCCCAAAATGTTACCTGCTTCAAAAGTTGTCGTTTCAGTTGAGAAGAGTTTTCTTTAAAAAGGAAAACAAAAGACATATCAAAGTAGTTATGCAATTTTAATGCTTCGTTTTTAAATTCCTATCTACAATAACCGAAAATGCTTTACAAAATATTTCTATAAAATAATTTTAGTGAATTAGCAGAATCCAATGTCCAGAATAGATAAAAGTGGTGATTTGCCCCACTAATATGACAAACTGAATATTGAGGCTTTGGGCCTACTTTGAGCTGCTCCGGGGATTTGGATCCAAGGACTCAATTTGGTTTGGAATGCTGTTCCTTGCTTCTATTCTTTGCGTGATTTGTGTTTTTTTCTCTTTCTATGCACATTGTGAGTTGTCTTTTTTTAAATTGGGTTCTTTCGGGTTTCTTGTTTTGCAGCTGCCTGTCAGCAAACAAATCTCAAGGTTGGATAACTTACATATTCTTCGATAATAAGAGTACTTAGAATCTTTGAAATGACAACTGGGGGGGGGGGGGGTCACTTAGGACATACTCAACATTTAAGAGTAATCAAGTTCTATCCAGTAGGCCATACTGAGCAGTCTCGTAACAAGTTACAATCGTACACAATGCATCAATGAAAATTAACTGAACATGAACAATTGTTTGAAGAGATTCAATATTTAGTAATTAGATCTTCACAGCACAAGAAAAATTTGAATGTTATTAATTGTGGAAAAGAAAAGCGGAACTTACATTCCCGTGGACAACAACTGTCCATTCTTATGTTCTCTAATATACTGAGATCCATTGTGAATGGTCTGGGTGGCTTCACAGGAGGAGGTCCCAATACTTCAAGGGATGGCAGTTCCCGGATCCGCATGGATTTATGCTGATGCTCTCTCCCCGTGACATTTTGTCCCCTTTTACCATCAAAGAGTTTTGATCTCTCACAGTTATCCAATCTCAATAGGTCCCAAGACCCTGATTCAAGAACATTATCTGGTTTGAATCCTTTCTGTTCATTTTGAGGAGTAGAAAGATCGATTTCTGGTTCTGAAAATGGGACAGATAGTTTAGAATTAATAGCTACATGAGAATCTTCACAGCTATGGATAACTGAAGCTGGCTCCTCATACTGGAGCGTTCTCCCATTCCTGACGCCAGATATCTTCTCCCTTGGACCCATTGTTTGATTGCCTCTTGTAAGGTAAGTGACCTTGTAAGGAGTTTCAGGCAAAGCTTTTGGTCTCAAGTTTACTAATGAAGGAGGGAGTGTACTGCATTTTAAATTCTGACTCGGTGTGCCAGCTTCTGTATCACAACATGAAGAATTCTCCCAAATACTTATTTTTTCCTTAAATGCGAGTTTGCTGACTTGGTTACTTCCTTGATTATCTTCAAATGTTCTGAATTCTGATGCTTGAATATCCACTGATGTCTGACTGGAGTTGGTAAGATCTTCAGGAGAAGCAGGAGATTTTGCACCAGACTGTTGAATGGCAGCATTGTGAGGATGAACTGTTTCAACATTGTCACTCTTGGTTATATTTAGTTCTGTTTCAGAACCAGAAAGTGCTGTTGCTTCAGGTGCCCGTGAACTCTCAGACTCTGCTACTTTTAAGTTACCATTGGGTTTGTTTCTTCTGACATCATGCTCCTGAAATTTAGCTCGAAGAGCTTGAAAGTCAGTTCTATTTTTCTGGAAAAAGGAAAGACAATGGTTACCTTTCTTTAGAGAAAACAAAAGGGCCTCAAACAGAAAATCATTTTTAAAAAAAGGATCTAGTGCTTTCCTGGCATTAACTCTTCTCAAGCTTCCTGCTGGGTACAGGTATCGATTACAACCGAAGTTTCAATGACAAATTCAGCCACCTTCATTCCTGATGAAAATGGCAGAGTTTATCATCGTAACATCAGTTATTATTGACATGTAGCCAGCCGGAAGCCTGAGAAGAGTCTATTCGTAGAAAATCATTTATTTTAAACAAACACTTTCAGTAAAATTAGAAATTAACACTAATTAGAATGCTTCCTCTACTGACGGGTAGTAGCTGACAGGGAAACTCGCATAATTTTATCAGGTATCCTCCTGATTTGTATAATCATAAATTGTGCAGCAATTGGAGTGTTTCAATTGGCTTCCACAACTCTAGGCCACAGAAAAAGTTGTTCTATGATAGTGTTGTTTTACTATCAGATTATTTTGCAAGTTTAAAATCATTTCCAAAGCGAAATTGAAGGCCGATAATTTAAAAAAACAAATATCATGAAGGAGTCCACATGCTGGAATTTCATTCCTATCAGCAACAAAAAAAAACTTCAAAGCACAAAACCATATTGGTGAATGGCACAATTCACTTCCACCTTTACAAGGGTAAATTAAGATCACAATAAACACTGGCCTTGCCAGCAGCCACAAATTCCATGAAAAATAAATAGACTCACTGCCAAGGCTGATGTAATAAGGACTGGTTACTTAATTAATGATCTAAACAATAGTTAATTATTTCTACAAAGAACTAAATATTAACCAATGTTTGATTTACAGAAAAGAAAACTGATCTTTGCAGGACTTATAGAGTCATAGATAAGCGAGAAAGAAGTGGGGAAAGATGAGAAAGGTAAAACAAAATGGGAAAAGAACATTAACGTGTTTTAAGGAAAGGAGAAATAACTGAGGAAGGTGATGGGCGGCCTTGCATCTGTTGGAGAGTTTATAAAAAGCACTAACAAATAACATCTGATTGGACAACTTCAAGCGGTATTAAGTGAAAGCCTCTAATGTTCTGAGTTTTAATTAGATAATTTGAAAATCCATTGGTCAAAGTTGATCTCAATCTATAGTTGAACGAGTTTTGAACAAAGTAAGTACCAAAGGCCAAAATAAAATTTTTGGTGAAACAATCTATTATTATAAGCATTGTACAGGTCGACCTTCACTAATCCGACTTCCTGTAATCCAGTTCCTTCGATAATCTGGCACTGATTCAAATTTTCTGCGCAACTGTAATTTCAAATTTCCCGGGCCACCATACCAATCTGCTGTGCCTTATTTTGGTTGCACTAGATCTGTTCTTGTGTTGGCGAGCTCTTGTAAGCACAGACAGGCAATTCCCGCTTGTTTTCCTGCATTTATTAATATCACTTGCGTAAGGCGCGGCCGCCCGGCACTGACCCATCTCACCCGCCAGCGGCAGGGGAGCTGGCTCACGCTGGGTCGGTCCACCTTCTCGCCTGCCTGCTGGCAGTTGTGGACTGCCCTCCTGCATCGCTCAGCTGGCGCTTCGTTCTCTTCTGCCTATGACCTCAGATTAGACGTGGCAACCCATTAAATTTAAGCATATTACTAAGCGGAGGAAAAGAAACTAACAAGGATTCCCTCAGTAACTTCGAGTGAAGAGGGATGAGCCCAGTGCCGAATCCCTGGCTGCCTGGCGGTCGCGTGAAATGTGGCGTATAGAAGACCTCCTGTCTCCGACTTCTGCTTCTGTTCACCCAGACGTGCTGCCACCATCATCAACAACAGTTTTTGAAGAAACTGTTGTGCCAGTTTCAGCACCAGTTCCTGATGCTTCACTCATTTTCCAAGATGAAGATGTTGATGATCCTGACAACCCCACACTTGCAGATATGTAACTTTGCCTGAAGGTATATTAAACGTCTCACTTTAGAAGCGGCAGTGCTCAACTGTTCTGTATAAGTTAATTTCTGTTCATTTACCTGTACCTTTTACTTTATCTGTGACTGTACAGATTATTTATTAAAATTTCACTTGCTACTCATTTAATATTTCTGTTTCATTATTATCTAACTTGTACTGAGTTACATGATATTTTAAAGGTATGACGAGGTGGTTAGCTATTGCTTAATGTGATCCTTCAGTAATTCGGCATTTTCACTAATCCGGCACTCCTCAGGTCCCAGTGGTGCCGGATTATAGAAGGTCAACCTGTACTAGATTTATACCGCTTCTTCACATCATTGATTTGTCAAATATACTGAGAATGCCAAAACAGACAATAAAAGTAACTATTGTTGTCAACAGTTAAAAAAAACCTCAAACTACAAAAATTTTGAAAAAAAGTACAATGAATATTATGTTACCTCAATCTGTTAAATTTACTTCTATATAAACCATTACAATTGACACTGCTTGAAAATATGAACATGCTTTTGCTAAGGCAGTTTAGATTTTAAGATACATTTGAGCACAGGTTGTGGAAAAAGACTAGATTTTACCCGCGCATATATGAAAGTCCTAAAATAGTTAACAACAATCTATGAATGATTCAAATCTAAACTCCACAATTGGATTCAAGTAAAGAAGCTATTAGAGTTCATACCGCTGGGAGCTGGCTTACAGGAAACGTTGATTTATTGGAATGGAATGTGGAATGGGCCCTTCCAGCCCTTCAAGCTGTGCTACCTAACAACTCCCGATTTAACCCTAGTCAAATCTCCAATTACAATGACCAATTAATCTACCAACCAGTATACCTTTGGACTGTGGGAGGAGACCAGAGCACCCAGAGGAAATACACGCAGTCCACAAGGAGAATGTACAAACTTTTACAGACAGTGGCAGGAATAGAATGGGGGTTGCTGGTACCGTAAAGTGTTGTACTAACCACCATGTTTAACCTGTGCCAGATTAGACCTGGACAAAGGTACATTTGCTGACATAATTGTGCTGCTTGATGGAAAAAGGGTTGAATAACACTAAGTTTTTCCATGGGGGTTCGCTTTCCTCGGAGCTGGGAGGGCTGGTGCCCATGAATGAGCTGGCTGAGTTTATAACCCTCTGCAGCTTTTTCCAGTCCTTTGCAATGAGGCAACCAGTCCGAATCATCTCCATGTTACATCTGTAGAAATTTACCAAATCTCCCAATGAAATATAGCCACTGTCGTGCCTTCCTCATAATCGCATCAACATATTGGGCCCAGGATAGATCTCCAGAGACATTGACACCCTTCAGTTAGGTTAACAGGATTCTTGCCAAAAACACGATGGCACCAATTTTCTTAGCACTAAATTCTCATTTCTGAACATCTGTTATATTGTATCTAGACTGCCACTATACCATCCCAATATCTGGATCATCATTACTGGAACTGGAGAGGGGTATGGAGTTCTAAATTGGTCAAGGGGAAGATACACTGAAGTTAAACTGAATGGGCTGCCTTAAGCCTTGTTGGTCTGCATTAGTGTAAGTACACCACTCAAAATTCTCCCGAACTCTCTGCATCTAACACAAACAGTATCCTCTCCTTTTTGCTCATTCAGCTTTCCCTTAAAAAACAGCCGTACTCTCATGAGGAAATTAAATTTTCTAGCTTAATCTAAAAACAGCTTTAAAGATCAATTTGGAAAATTGCTTCCTCTGTTTTCAACAACATAACTCCATTCCAACTAATGATGTCAGCAGGCAGAATTTACATTTCTTTATTTATAGCACAAGTGACTTTCAAAAATGGACCACTGGATCTGACTAATCCCATATTTCAATGTGATCTGCTGGCCAATGATGAAATGGAGGTGGGGTTGCCACTGAGAAGGATCCAAACCGTGTTCATTATTACAGTGAAAAAAAATGGCAAAGAAATAATAAAGAAAATCTTGTAATTTTTTTTGAGGATGTTACCAGGAAAGTTGATGAACACAAGGCAAGAGATGTTGTCTGCATGGACTTTAACAGGACATTTAACAAGGTCCGCATGGAAGGATGGTCAAGAAGTTTCAGTTACTGGGCATTCAAGATGAGGTAGTAAATTGGATTAGACATTGGCTTTGTGGGAGAAGCCAGAGAGTGGTAATAGATGGCTCCCTCTCCGAATGGAGGCCTGTGAATACTGGTGTGCTGCAGGGATCAGTGCTGGGTCTGTTGTTGTTTGTCATCTATTGCAACAATCTGGATAATAATGTGGTAAACTGGATCAGTAAATCTGTGGATGACACCAAGATTGGAGGTGTAGTGGACAGCTAGGAAGACCATCAAACCTTGCAGCGGGATATGGACAAGCTGGAAAAATTGGGCTACACAAACAGCACGTGTAATTTAATGCAGATGTGTATGAGCTCTTGCACTTTGGGAGGACAAACCAAAACAGGATTTATGGGTCTAGAATTTCATGATGCATCACATCCCTTGACCCTTCAGTTTACGAGCTATCCCCCACCTACCTACCACCACTGGGCCTCTCTGTCTTGCGATGCCTCAAGCCACAGTGAATCACACAAAAGAAAACTCACTTGTTGGGTAAACATACAGCACATTTGTTGATTTATAGAGTCGTAGAAAAGTAAAGCACAGAAACAGGCCCTTCATCCTATCTAGTCCATGCCAAAACCATTTAAGTTGTCTCCTCCCATTAACCTGCACCGGGACCATAGCCCTCCATACCTCTACTATCCATTTACCTATCCAAACTTATCTTAAACATTGAAACTGTGCTTACATGCAGCACTTGTGCTGGTAGCTCATTTCACACTCTCACAACCCTCTGAGTGAAGAGGTCTCCCCTCATGTTCCCTTTAAATGTTTTTCCATTTCACCCTTAACCCAAGACATCTGGTTGTAGTCCCACCCAACATCAGTGGAAAAAGCCTGCTTGCATTTATCCTGCCTATACCCCTCTTAATTTTGTATACCTCTATCAAATCTCCTCTCAATCGTTTACGTTCTAAGGAATAACATACAAACCTATTCAATTTTTCTTTATGACTCTGGTCCTCCAGACCTGGCAACATCCTTGTAAATGTTTTCTGTACCTTTTCAAACTTATTTACAACTTTATTGTAGGTGGCTGACCAAAACTGCACACAATACTCCAAATTAGGGTTCACCAATGTCTTTAACAACTTCAACATAACATCCCATCTCCTTTACTCAATTTCCTTAAAGTTAGCTCACAACAGAGTATTTTATCGATTTACTGCATTCAACACACCTTTAGAGGTGATGACTAAGTTCTAGGCCTTTATAATTTGGCAGCTTGCAAGTGGTGATTGTTTCTTGACAAAACAACCTGTATAACTTTTCGAGACTTAAAGACAACAAGCTGGTCACTTCTGTCTTCTCCTTACTGGAGAAAAACATACAGTTCAGTTTTCACTTCTTAAAGTGTCATAGGATCATAGAAAATTATGGTACAGAAAGAAACCATGCAACCCACCTTTTCCATTGGCTCCCCAGTTGACCAATGCATTTAATTCAAATGTTCATTCTCGCCCTTTCACCTCACAGCCTTACTAAAGTTTCCTGTATGTTGGTTTATCCAATTTCCTCTTGAATGCCCTGGTAGAACCTGTCTCCACCACATTTGCAGGCAGTGCATTCCAGATTCCAGCTACACACAGTTTAAGAAGTTATTCCTCATGCCATTATCATTTCTATTCCCCTATGCTCTGTAGCTGTGATTCTAGCCATAGATCCATCCACCAATGGACAGAGACTCCCTCCATCCACTTTGACAAGATATTGATCTTTATATTCTATCAAAATCTCCCTTTTCTTGATAGAAAACTGTCTCAGATCCTGTAATCTATCCTTGCAACTGCATTATCTCACGAAGGAACTATGTTCATAAAACTTTTCTGGTCCCATTCAAATGTCCCCATATACTTCTTATAATGAGATGACCACAACTGAACACAACAGTTGAGGCTGAACCAGTGTTTCATAATGGCACAAACAAGAGAAAATCGTTTGCCTGCTTTTACACTCTCCTGATAAAGACCTGCATTGTGTGTTTTGTTAGCCACTTTCTCAACCTTCAATGATTTGTCTATACATAGACCTCGTGCCATCTGCTTCTCAGAAGTTTTACTATGTTTTATTGTCTCTTATAATTCTTACTAAATGCATTGTCTCATATTTTTCCACATTAATGCTTCCACCAATTCACCAGCAGGTCGATATCCTGCTGCAATCTACTTCGTTCTTTGCCTTGCATTTCACAATACTGCCAAGTTTTAGGTCATTTGCAATTTTACAAACAGTGCACCCCTCCAGAACCCAAATTCAAGTTACTAACATAGAAAAAATGCAGTCTCCCAAATACCAGTTACTGGAGAACAGCACATCATCTTCCTCCAGACCAGGAAAAAATAAAGCATAATTTTTGATTGTTTCTTAGACGACCTCAAGGAATCAATTTCCCTTTTATAACATATGCTTCAGCTTTGCTAATAGGCCTTTAATGCAACATCTTAGTAAAAGCTTTCTAAAAGTTCAACTCCTCCATTACCTGCATCAAAACATTGTTACATCTGTTAAACATCATCTACTTTTAACAAATAAAACACAGTGTTGACTTCCCTTTATTAATACAGTTTCCCCCACAGGACTCTATCCTGTCTAGATCAATATTTCTAAAAGCTTTCTTGCCATATAAACTGACTGGACTGTAACAGTTGGACATTTTGACTCCTATTATTGTTTTAGGGAATCACATTTATCACTTTGCAGTCCACTGGAATCGTCCCCATCAATAAAGAGCATCAAACTATTGTGATCAGAGCTCCTGCAATTTCTTCCTGTGCTTTCCTTAGGATGATCAGATACATCCCACCCAGCCTTAGTGACTTGCCTATTTTAAGTGCAGATAACATATCTCACTCCAGTTTTTAACATTACAGTGTCACAAACATATCCCCTTCACTATTATTTTGGAAGCACGTACTTCCCGGGTGAAGATAGATGCCAAGTACTCATGGTACCTTCACACTGCCCTTGTCCTGTCAGCATCCTTGAACATTGTCTTTGTCCTTATTAGTCCCCTCTCCTCCATACAGTAACTTTTACTCTTTACATGTCTAGAACATCTTACATTTCACTTATGTTAGCAGTTAAGCTCTCCTTACCCCATTTCTTTCAGCTTTTATTTTCTCTGAGTCTTTGTAACCAGTCTGGTTCTTTTTGCTGATTGCCATCATAAATAAAACCCTTTTCTTTTTTGCTCTATCTCCTTTGATAGCCCTATCATGATCCCAGGAGATCTAGATTTGTTTGTACATCCTTTGTTACTTCTGGGAATGTAGCCAAACTATATCTGAACAACCCTTTCCTTAAAGGCTGCCTTTTGTTCCAGTAAAATTTTGCCGATCAACCTTTGACTGAAATTTACCTGAGCCAGCTTTGCTGACACCACATTGAAATGACTATCTTCCAAATATTTGTACTTTGGACTGTTCTTTTATTTTAAAACAGCTAACATAAATCTTATCATGTTATGGTCATTACATCTTGGACATTCCACTGATTACACCCGAGTTATGAGTTAGATAAGAACTTTGTTTCCTGGTGTGTATGAGAATAAGGGAAATTTGATGATTCTGAGCGGGATAAGGCAAATGCAAGCAGGCTTCTTCCACTGAGATTAGGTGAGACTAGAACTAGTTTTCATATGTTAAGGGTGAAAGTTGAAACATTTAAGGGGAACCTGAGGGGGATCTTGTTTACTCAGAAGGTGGTGGGATGTTAAATATGCTGCCAGTGGAAGCAGTAGATGCAAGTTTGATTTTAAAAAAGGCAGAAAAAGAGCATATTCATGGATTCATAAACAGTGAGTACTGGGTGATAATAACCATAAATTTAAAAAGAGCAGAAATGGCTATCTACATCAGAAAGACAGACACGTTCAATCGTACAATGGATAACTGGGTACGGTATACTGAGCGAATTGAACAGTATTTTGAAGCAAATAAAATAGCCAATGAAAAGTTTTGCTGAGTGCCCTGGTCAGAAAGCATACATAGAAACATAGAAAACCTACAGCACAATACAGGCCCTTTGGCCCACAAAGCTGTGCCGAACATGTTTGCTTACAAGTTTAACTTCTCCAATCAAACCAGAAGAAATGAGTTTTGTTGAAAAAGTGAAAGTACTGTGAAAACACATAGAACTGCAACCATTGTTGATCACAGAATGCTTTAGGTTTCATAAGAGGAATCAAAAGGAAGGGGAGTGGTACACACACACACACACACACACACACACACACACACACACACACACACACACACACACACACACACACACACACACACACACACACACACACACACACACATCATTGCACTGAGTGCATGCACTTCATTGTGTTCTCTGGTATATTCTCATAAAGGGTCCTAAATGAGGGAGGGGGAGAGGGGTGAGAGGGGAGGGAAAGGAATTGCTAGGAGTTCACACTGATCAAGAGCTGATGGAGCTATTTTTGTGTTTTCTGGAAGATATCATTTTGTAAATATTGTCAGTTTTCTTTTCAGTTTTTTATAAGTTTGATTGTTGTTGCACCCTTGCCCTAAAGTGCTAAAGGACTGCAGCCATTTTTTCACCTTTGGTCATAAACCACAGATCTAACATACGGTGTTAGCAGTGGAATAGCCAGTCACAAAGAGGTGCTTTCAATTCGGGGAAGAGTAGGATTGCCATCCCAAATCAGGAATCCTCCCAAGGTTTAAAATCAAACAGATGCCTGGGAAACAGCAGAGGACTCAGGGGAGGAAAAACTTCAACCCAGAGCAGGCTCAAACTCAGGCCGGTAGTAAAAGCGCTCTGAATCCTCCCTGGAATATCTATTCAGAGACTTTTTGTCTACCCAGCACAGGGCAGAAGATGCTTTTAGGAAGGAACTCCAAAGCCTGTAGAAGGGTCCCAAGATGCTTATCAACAAGGTGAAAATATTGGGAACTATCTCCTCAGGTTCAAGAGGAAGGCCCGGATATGGCAATGCCCCGAGGGAGGAGTGAGTCTGCTAGCTAGTGCGACTACTGACGGGTAACGCTTTCAAAGCCTACACCGCAATGGATGAAGGTTCAACAACTATACCAACAATAGACAATAGGTGCAGAAGTAGACCATTCGGCCCTTCGAGCCTGCACCGCCATTTTGAGATCATGGCTGATCAACTACTATCAATACCCGGTTCCTGCCTTGTCCCCATATCACTTGATTCCCCTATCCATAAGATACCTATCTAGCTCCTTCTTGAAAGCATCCAGAGAATTGGCCTCCACTACCTTCCGAGGCAGTGCATTTCAGACCCCCACAACTCTCTGGGAGAAGAAGTTTTTCCTTAACTCTGTCCTAAATGACCTACCCCTTATTCTCAAACCATGTCCTCTGGTACTGGACCCTCCCAGCATCTGGAACATATTTCCTGCCTCTATCTTGTCCAATCCCTTAATAATCTTATATGTTTCAATCAGATCCCCTCTCAATCTCCTTAATTCCAGCGTGTACAAGCCCAGTCTCTTTAACCTCTCTGCGTAAGACAGTCCGGACATCCCAGGAATTAACCTCGTGAATCTACGCTGCATTTCCTCTACAGCCAGGATGTCCTTCCTTAACCCTGGAGACCAAAACTGTACACAATACTCCAGGTGTGGTCTCACCAGGGCTCTGTACAAATGCAAGAGGATTTCCTTGCTCTTGTACTCAATTCCCTTTGTAATAAAGGCCACCATTCCATTAGCCTTCTTCACTGCCTGCTGCACTTGCTCATTCACCTTCAGTGACTGATGAACAAGGACTCCTAGATCTCTTTGTATTTCTCCCTTACCTAACTCTACACTATTCAGATAATAATCTGCCTTCCTGGTCTTACTCCCAAAGTGGATAACCTCACACTTATTCACATTAAACGTCATCTGCCAAGTATCTGCCCACTCACCCAGCCTATCCAAGTCACCCTGAATTCTCCTAACATCCTCATCACGTCACACTGCCACCCAGCTTAGTATCATCAGCAAATTTGCTGATGTTATTTTCAATGCCTTCATCCAAATCGTTGACGTAAATTGTAAACAGCTGTGGTCCCAATACCGAGCCCTGTGGCACCCCACTAGTCACCACCTGCCATTCCGAGAAACACCCATTCACCACCACCCTTTGCTTTCTATCTGCCAACCAGTTTTCTATCCATGTCAATGTCTTCCCCCTGATGCCCTGAGCTTTGATTTTACCCACCAATCTCCTATGTGGGACCTTATCAAATGCCTTCTGAAAATCGAGGTACACTACATCCACTGGATCTCCCCTGTCTAACTTCCTGGTTACATCCTCGAAAAACTCCAACAGATTAGTCAAGCATGATTTACCCTTGGTAAATCCATGCTGGCTAAGCACGACTCCAGTGCAATCTTCAAATTCACTAATGACACTACTATGGTACGAATCATAGCTGGTGGTAAGTCACCTTACTGGAGCACGATAGGACACCTGGTTGAGCGGTGCCGCAATAACAACCTTTTGCTAAACATCAGCAAAACTAAACAGCTGAATATTGACTTCAGAAAGAGGGAGGAAAGCAAACATGTACCAGTCTACATTGGGGCAGTCGACAATGAAGAGAGTCAGCAGCATGAAATTCCTGAGTGTTAACACAGCAGATGACCTGTCCTGCACCCAACACGTAGATACAAACAGAAGGAAACCATGCTGGCGTCCTTACTTTCTTAGAAGGTTCAGCCTGTCACCAAACACTCTAACAAACTTCTACAGATGATGTACACTTGTAAGTATCCTCATGGGTTGTAATATTGTTCTTTCTTGTTAAAATTGTGCTTAATTTGTTTAATTTATGTTTTCCTTGTGAATACTGCTAATACACTATGTGCCTGAAAAGCTGCTCCAAGTTTCTCATTGCTCCTGTGCAGACATATATTTGTGCATATCACAATAAACTCAAAATTTCACTTCACTCTACACGGCATCAAGCAATGAGCTGAGGCAGAGGATACAACCAAGGCCAAGGACTGTGAAAACACAACATTCCAGTAACAGGACTGAGGACGTGCTCCAGAACTTGCCTGCCCTTGGCCAAGCTGTTCCAGTGTAGCTACAACACTGGCATCTACACAACAATGTGGAAAATTATCCAGGGGTGCCCATCAAAAAGCAGGATAAATAAACACGGACAATTACCAGCAAAGTGATGGGAAGAATCATCAACAGAACTATCAGATAGCGCTTGCACAGCAATAACTTGCTCACAAAAGCTTGGTTTGGGTTCCGACAAGGTCAGTCAGCTCCTGGCTTTACTGCAGGCTTGGTGCAAAGATGGACAAAAGAAATGAACCGCAGAAATGAAGTGCGAGTACTGTAATTGCCCTTGACATTAAGTCATCGTTTGATCGAGTACAACATCAAGGAGTGGAGGCACCTCCCTCAGTTTCTTCCCCCAGGCCATTAGGTTTCTGATCTCCCAGCTGAATCATATTCAAAGTGTCACTGGCTAATCTGTTCTATACCTTCCAATTTTTAAAATTAATGCACTTTAATTTATTAATGTGTGATTCATCTGTACCTTCATAAGTTACCGTGTGTTATGTGTACTACTGCGCTTTACACCCTGGTTCAAAGAAATGTTGTCTAGTTTCTAGAGTAATGATATGGTTATATACGTTATATGCATGTATATAATTAAATGACAATAAATTTGACTTGATAACTTGATTTATACATACTTTGAACTTTGTATCTCTAAATTAGAATAAAATAAAAATAAATAGGATTTCATAGGAATCAGAGGAAACCTCTCTGCCAGGCACAAAGGAAGATAGGTGGCGTTCAATCCACTCAGCCACAAATCATCTCAGCAGTGTTCCTCGGGGTACTGGGCCCAACCATCTTCAGTCGCTTCTTCAATGCCCTTCCTTCAATCGCTAGTTTAGTAGGAAGGATTTTCACTGATAACTGCGCAATGTTCTGCACCCTTTGCAAATCTTTAGAAAATGAGACAGTTCAAAACCAAATTCAGAAAGACCTGAGCAATATACAGGCCAGGGCTGCTAGGCAGCAAGTACATTTGCCCAACACAAGTTCCAGACAATGACAATAGCCAACAGTAGCATGCCCCTGATGCTCATTTGCATTACCATCACTGAATGCTCTGCTATCAATATCCTGGAAGTTACCACTGACTAGAAACTGAACTGGAAAGTACATACCAGCAGGCACAAGGATAGGATCTGTAATAAGGCTACTGAACAGGCTTCTTATAGAGCACAGAACATAGAAATCTACAGCACATTACAGACCATGTACCTACTCTCGAAACTACCTAGGATTTCCCTACTGCATAGCTCTCCATTTTTCTAAGCTCCATGTACCCATCTAAGAGTCTCTTAAAAGACCCGATTGTATCCACCTCTACCAGCATCGCCAGCAGTGCATTCATTGCAAGATGAAAATTTTCTCCATCAGATCAAATGCCACTTGTATTTAAATGACTGTTCCCCTTGTTACTGTAACAGGGCTGAACACACCAACTCCGAATATCCAGGCTCACTACCCGGGTGGGAGCTTTCTATGAAATTCTAAGAAGGCATCGAGGTGACCTGCGCACTTTGTACTGTGCCATTTCCATGCGTACACGTTATTAACCTTTTACCCTTATTTCACACGATTTATGCAAATTTTAATATTTCAAGTAAATTTTACAAAAAGTATTCATTTAACGTCACAATCAATAAATGGCTGAGTTTCCTCAGTATTGGATTATCAACATACAAGTATGTATGGTCAAGTTTCACCTCCATGGAAAGTGCCATTCATGAGGTTAAGTTTTCATTCCAGTGAATGGTTTATTCAGTTATTTCTTGCCCGATAAAATCCGCTCTTGACCTGACAATCCACATCGTTAATGCCTTGCTCCTTTCTGCCTGCTTGCACTGAACATTCTGTGTAACCATTACACTATATTCTGCACTATGATATTGGTTTTCCATTGCACTGACTGACGAAATGGTCCGTGTGTACGGCATGCAAAGCAAAGTTTTACACAGTCCCTTGAAACAAGTGACAATAATAAATCGATCTCCTATATAATGTGGCCATAAGAGCAGATCAGAGGTTACGAATCCTGGCGAGTAACTTACTTCCCAACTACCTAAAGCCTCTCCATTATCTACAAGGCTCAGGTCAGAACTGTGATGGAATGCACTCCAGTTGCCTGGATGAGTGCATCGTCAACAACATTCAAGAAGCTGAACAGTACAGAGGGTATAGCAGTCAGCTTGATAGGCACCCCGTTTACAACCAGTCACTCCAACGCCAATGCACAGTAGCAGCAGTCTGCACTGTCCACAGCATGCACTGCAGTAACTCCTGAGACAGCACTTTCTAAACCCACAACCTCTATCAGCTGGAAGGATAAAGGCAGCAAGAGCACAGGGATGCCACCACATGAACATTACTCTGTCGGCCACTCAGAAATATAACATTGTTCCTTCTTAAACATACTGTGGGTACACCCACCCCTCAAGGATTACAGTGATTCAGAACGACAGCTCAGCTCCACCAACTCAAAAGCAATTAGTGTTGGACAATTACGTTCTGGCTCAGCATGCAAAGCCTTTGCACATCATTTAAATGAATAAAAAATTGTGTTATCCAGGAATACTTTAGGACCAAGTTTCTCTTAGTGCCAAGTTTCTGATATAACTCTTTCACGTTTCCAGTTACCTGCACCCATGGTTTACAAGGGTAATTCACCACGTACCACACATTCAAAAACACATATAGTGAACAAATTTAGTTATGTCATTTCCATTTTCATTAACTCCAGTAAAATCCTCGCACTGACCAAATTGAGCACAAACTGTCTTCCCATTTTGTGTTCCTCCTTCTCAAAGTCTTATCTTTTTTCCTGACTCTGTCTGCACTTTCTGATGCATTCTTATGCTCGTGTACTCTGTCCTTCCCCTACACATTCTGTCCTGCACTATTGGATAGGATACCTACTTCTGTTTCCAGTATGAACGTGTGTCCTTCTGAATCTGCCCTCAGCCACCAACTCTCCTGCCAAACTGGTTATGCAGCACGAGCAAACTCTTTTGTGACGGATCCTGTTCCTGTTGAGCTACTTTGTCGCTCCTGGCAGCTGCAACAATAACAGTTCCAGACCAAGCAGAGGGTTAGGGTTTGTTGTTTAGAGTTCGGGGAACAGCAGTTGTGGCTCAAAGGGCAGAGGGATAATAATGGAAGAAGGAAGAACTGATCATAAAATAAAGATCTTTCTCAGGTTACAACACAGTTTAATTCCTGATAGCTATTTGTAACCTGGACCTTTAAGTCAGAAATGAAGGAAAAAAAAGTCTGTGGGAGAGAATCACAGAAAAAATTGTAATGGGAGAGTGAGCAGTTGCAGGAAGAGTGGCCTCAGAGACTCAGTCAAGTCTGTTCACTGTTCCTGGCTTTGCTCAGCTGTTAGAGCTTGGCGGCGGTGGTGGGGATGGGGCATTGGAGGACGAGGTAGAGACAAGAAAACACGTGGGCTTGTCTCGGCAGATTATCACTGCCGTCCTTGCAGCAGCTAGTAAATTTGCCCCATCAGTCTTGGGAGAACTAGTACCTTAGAGTGGAGCAGGAGAAATTTCAACAGTAGGCAACAAACCTCAACATATTTCATTCTTCTCAATGATAGAGAAGATCATTCGGCCTATTAGGACTATATCTGTTCTTAGATCAACTCCATTAGCCTATTTTTCCCTATTCTCTCAAAATGGTTATTACCAATTTTCATCACATACGTCCTCTCCCCACCCACCAACTGCTCATCCTTTTTAGATATTTTGCCTGTCATTTACAACAACCAATTATCGACCAACTGAGAAGCTCATAGCATCCTGGATATGTTTGTAAGTGAAGGAGAATATCTGTAGTTGCTGGAAATCTGAGAAAATGACAAAAACCACCAGAAACACAGAATGCGTGTGATGTGGGATCATTGACCTAATCTGCAGAGTGTTTCTGAAAGTGCACATGATGGAAAGTTGGAATAAAACTTTGCAGCACACAGCGGCGAAGGCCTCAGAGAAATTCAGACACACTGCCAAAACTATTCACTAGAGATCATCTAGTGAATGGGATAACTATGTACACTTATTCTATTCCTGGTGTTCCCAGAACCGATGGTCTCACTTAAGGGCTCTTTAACTTGTTATTTCATGCTCTCATTATTTATTGCCATTTATTTATATTTGCAATGCACAGTTTGTTCTATAGGTTTGCTAAGTATGCCTGCTGAAAAAGAATCTCAGGGTTATATGTGGTGACATGTATGTACTCTGACTATAAATTTTACTTTGAACTTTGAAATAAAAAGGTAATCCTGATCCTATCTTTACCGTGACTGACACCTCTCCTCATGCCCAACAACAGGTCTCAGGAGATTGTGAACTTTGCTACTAAAATCAAATTCATATATTCAACTTACACTGTTATATCCCATCAAAAAAAAAACTCCCCAAAGCATCTCCCTCTCCTTGTCCTTACCAGTGTCTTTTTTAGATTTGTTCCAAATCTCCCGCAGGCCTTCTTTGAGCTCACTTTATCCACAAGATCCAACATTTTATGTTCCTTTGACTAAATATCTGCTAAATCATTGACAACTCAACCTTACTTCCTCTGCTCATACTGTATGATATAGTTATTTTTTTCTTTCTCATCTGGTACTATTCACTTCCTTTCAAATTACCTTCAATTAAATGCTGGGAAGACTGAACACCCTCTATAACTTTCATTCCATAACTCAATTCCAGCTCACTCTGAATCAACTTTTGAGTTTGAATCAGACTGATAATGACCTAAACATCCCAAACAATCCCAAGTTTATCTTCCAAACCATTGGCAGGAATCACAGCTTTAACTTTGTGATAATACACACCTTGCTTCTTCCTGTTTTCATTGCTTGCAGAAGAGTCCACTCCAATCTGCCATGTATAACTATGCATGAGATTAAGTGCATGAAAAACCCTACTGTCTACATCTTAACTACCTCTGTGCTTCCTCACTTACAATCCCAATTGAAACCAGGACAGTTCACGACATGAACCCTTCTAATACTGTAAGCTTTGGAAATCTACAACCACTTGTAATTCTTCCCTGGCATCTTGCACATTTGCCACTTCCTTAGAAACATCAACAGTTGTGTCATCTGTTACATGGGGTCTTAATTAATTGTAAAATTCCCACCCAGGCCAACTACACACGTTTCTGCATTTAAGGTATTCATTAAAACAAGCCTTTTTGATTAAAATTATTCCCTTATGACATAGGAAGAAGTCATTTGGCTCCTGAGTCTATGCCAACTCTGAGCAAGCTCATTCCATAGTTATTTTGCTGTAACCCAGTCCCTTTTGCATGCTTATCAGCTCCAATTGATTCCCCCACCACCCACTTTGATGGAATTTACAGCATCCAATTAAATTAAAAACAACCATACCTCTGGAACATGTGAGGAAACTAGCGAACCTGGGGAAAACTATTTTGACACAGAATGCGCACAGATGGCATCAAAGGTCAGGACAGAACCTGAGACAATAGAGTTGTGAGGGAGCAGCACTTTCTTCCCCAGGCTTCCTCGGAGCTCATCTCACCTACAAGGTAGACATTGTTTTGCACTCGAGTAAAATTTCCGCTATAACATTGACGACTAAACCCGATTTCCTCTGCCCATGTTGCCTGATATTGTTAATCTTTGTCAACTGAAATACTGTGTCACTCTTTATTCAAATATCCTGCTTGGCATCAATTTTGCTTGTTTACACTTCCCTGGTCTCCTTCCCTGGAGATTTTAGTACATTAAAGGCTCCATGTCAAAATGGAATGTGGTTGTTTTACTTAAACAGGAAGTAAGCATACCCTGGGAGGTCAAGAAAATCTACAATATGATCCCTCTATTAACAATCCAATGTAACTTTATCTGAAAATAAATAAGGATAGTTGATTGATTCCTGATAAACAATTTTTAAATAAGATTATCTTCTTGGTTTGTAAAATAAGGTATGTCATATCTGACTAAAAGCTTGTAGTAAGATCTCCCACATCGGCATATTTTCCTGTTTGCTCTGGCAGCAAGAGCCTCTTACTGTGGGGTCCAGTAATAAAAAGCTGCCCTTCAAATAGACAAACAACTCTTCCTCTCAGACCAATCAGCTCTCTGTGTGTCTTCAGTTTCTTTTAATACATTCATGACAGCTCTATCTTCAAAGGCCAATCCTGATATTCTGGATTTCATTCTATGGAATTCTCTATCTCACTAAACCATTCCCTGAAACATGTTTCTGTATTGAAGCTTTCAGTCTACCAGTTCCAAGGTCTCACTGTTCAGCTAAATGTCAAATCTTGTATAACATCCATTGACACCCCTCCAGATTTATTATTACTTAAAAATGGACATGAAGTTTATACAAGGCATGTTGTTCAGTTGGTGAACCTTAGGATCTGGAGTCATAGCCAAGGGCATGACTATCATTCATACTTTATGGTGCTTGTTCTGGTTTTATTAAGATAAGAACGATGCATTATAATGCAGGGTCTGTGACAGTAGATATGTCAGAGGATCAGGATAACGGAAGAGATACTTGGCCATTGTACTGAGAAGCAGAAGGAAGCTGAGGGAAGTTTTCTTGGAACAGAAGAAAAACAAGTAACAAGGAGTAAAGGGGAGCCTGAGAATGCAAGAAGCAAGAGACAGTCGTGGAGGAGAGATCAAGCTGAGTGAAACAATGGACAACAGTGTCACTGTGCTTCCTACTTTGGAGGCTGTGCTACAGAGGGAATCCTATATAACAATTACAGCACAGAAACAGGCCATCTCGGCTCTTCTAGTCTGTGCCGAATGCTTACTCTCACCTAGTCCCACCTACCTGCACTCAGCCCATAACCCTCCATTCCTTTCCTGTCCATATACCTATGCAATTTTTTTTATTAAATGACAAAATCGAACCTGCCTCTACCACTTCTACTGGAAGCTCATTCCACACAGCTACCACTCTGAGTAAAGAAGTTCCCCCTCATGTTACCCCTAAACTTTTGTCCCCTAACTCTCAACTCATGTCCTCTTGTTTGTATCTCCCCTACTCTCAATGGGAAAAGCCTATCCACTTCAACTCTATCTATCCCCCTCATAATTCTAAATACCTCTATCAAGTCCCTCCTCAACTTTTTACGCTCCAAAGAATAAAGACCTAACTTGTTCAACCTTTCTCTGTAACTTAGGTGCTGAAACCCAGGTAACATTCTAGTAAATCTCCTCTGTACTCTCTCTATTTTGTTGACATCTCTCCTATAATTCGGTGACCAGAACTGTACACAATACTCCAAATTTGGCCTCACCAATGCCTTGTACAATTTTTACCCGAGGGGTAAAAATGGTGTGCAGGAAGCTATATTAGCTGAGAACAAAAAAAAAACTAAATTGATATATAAACACAAGAGATTTTGCAGATGCTGGAAATGCTGGAGGAAATCAGCAATTAGGCAACGTCCCTGGAAGGAAATAAAATGTCAAAATTTCGAGCAAAGACCCTTCATTGGGGACTGAAAGGGAAGAGGCAGAAGCCACTACAAGGTGGGGGAGTACAAGGAGTAAGGGAAGTGGGAGAAATTATTGGAAGTTTGAGAAATCAATGTTCATGTTGTCAGGTTACAGGATACTCAGAGAGAACATGAGGTGCTATTTTTCCAATGTGCATTTGGCTTCATCTTGGCAGTACAGAAGACCATAGACAGGAATGCCAAAATGGGAATAAGAAGTCAAATTGAAATGAATGGCCACCATGAAATCCTGCCTTTCATGGTGGATGGAGCGACGGTGCTCTACGAAATGTCCCCCCACCTCCCAAATCTGCCTTGAGCCTCAGCGATCAGAATCAGGTTTATTATCATTGGCATGTGATGTGAAATGTGTTAACTTAGCAGCAGTTCAATGCAATACATAATACAGAAGAGGAAAAACAACTAAAATAAAAATAATAATAATAAATTACAGTATACATATAGAAACACAGAAAACCTACAGCATTGAATAGATTAAAAAATGTGCAGAACACATGAATTACTACATACTAAAAATGTGAGGTAGTGTCCAAAGATTCAGTGTCCATTTAGGAATCGGATGGCAGAGGGGAAGACGCTGTTCCTGAATCGCTGAGTGTGTGCCTTCAGGCTTCTGTACCTCCTACCTGATGGTAACAGTGAGAAAAGGACATGCCCTGGGTGTTGGAAGTCCTTAATAATGGACACTGCCTTTCTGAGACAGTGCTCCTTGAAGATGTCCTGGGTACTTAGTAGGTTAGTACCCAAGATGGAGCTGACTAGATTTACAACCCTCTGCAGCTTCTTTCAGTCCTGTGCAGTAGCCACCCCGTCATACCAGACAGTGACGCAGCCTGTCAGAATGCTCTCCAAGGTACATCTATAGATGCTTTTGAATGTATTTGTTAACATGCCAATTGTCTTTATACTCCTAATGAAGTATAGCCGCAGTCTTGTCTTCTTTATAACTACATCTATATGTTGGGACCAGGTTAGATCCTCAGAGATCTTGACACCCAGCAACTTGAAACTACTCACTCTCTCCACTCCTGATCCCTCTATGAGGATTGGTGTGTGTTCCTTCATCTTACCCTTCCTGAAGTCCACAATCAGCTCTTTTGTCTTACTGACATTGACTGCCAGGTTGTTGCTGCAGCACCATTCCACTAGTTAGCATTTCTCACTCCTGTACGCTGTCTCGTCTCCATCTGAGATTCTACCAACAATGGTTGTACTGTCAGCAAATTTATGGATGGTATTTGAGCTATGCCTAGCCACACAGTCATGTGAGTGGCTAGTCACTCACAGTCATAGAGAGTAGAGCAGTGTAGAGGAGGTCGCACCGGGAACATCAAATACAATAGATGATACTGATAGACTAGCAGGTGAATTGTTCCCTAACCTGAGGAACTGTTTGGTGCCCTGGATGGTCATAAGCGAGGAGGTGTAGGGGCATTTGTCACACTTTCAGGGATAATTGCAAGGAGGGATTAGTGGATAAGGAAGACATGTAGATAGGGATCCCTATGGAAATTGGAAAGTGGAGGTGGAGGTAAAGATATGCTTAGTGGTCGGGTCTTGTTGGAGATGGTGGCAGTTGCAGAGAATGATGTGGTTCGTAGGGTGGTAGATCATCATCATGGCTTGGCTTCACGAATGAAGATTTAGGAAGGGGGGCTGCCCATGTTTGTTGCAGGCTCGCTGGTGGCTGATGAGGCCAATATGGGACATGCAGACTCGGCTGTAGTGGCTACAAGGGAAAATCTGTTCTGGGTTTGGTGCTGCTGTTCTTCCTCCTTCTCCTTTTGTCCTCAAGGCCAGCCCTGCGTGTGTTCTCAAAGGAGGAGATAGACTGGTGAATGGAGTGTCGCCAGACCTCATGATCAGAGGCTAGAGTAGACCACTGGCGATGGTCAATGTGACAGGCCCAAGGGGTTTCTTCAGAAAGTCTTTGTACCTCTTCTTCAGTGCTGCCTGTCACGGTGACCAGTGGAGAGTTCGCCATACAGTTCAATCTTGGGCAGGCAATGATCCTCCATCCTGGAGACGTGTCCTGCCCAGTGCAGCTGTGTCTTCAACAGCATGGCCTCGATGCTGGTGATCTCTGCCTGTTCGAGGACTTCGATGTTGCTGATGAAGTCACTCCAGTGGGTGTTAAGGATGGTGCGGAGGCAGCGCTGGTGAAAACACTCAAGGAGTTGTAGGTGGTGATGGTAGGTGACCCACGACTTGGAGCCGTACAGGAGGGTGGTCAGTACAATGGCTCTGTACACGCTGATCTTTGTGCCTTTCTTCAGATGCTTGTTGTTCCAGACTCTCTTGTACAGCCTGCCGAATGCACTGTTTGCCTTTGCCAGTCTGTTGTTAATCTCTTTGTTAATCTTGGCATCTGACGAGATGGTGCACCCCAGGTAGCTGAACTGGTGGACTGTCTTCAGCTCTGCCTGATGTGGGGAGGGTGATAATCTTCTTGAGGTGCAGGTTGATGGAGAACTTCTGTCTTCAAGCTGACTTCCAGTCCGAAGAGCTTGGCAGCCTCTGCAAAGCAGGATGTTATACGCTGCAGGGCTGTCTCTGTGTGGGCAGCAAGGGCAGCATCGTTGGTGAAGAGTAGCTCTCGGATAAATTGCTCCAGTGTCTTGGTGTGGGACTGTAGTCACCTCAGGCTGAACAGACAGCCATCAGTGCAGTATCAGATATAGACGCTGTCCTTGTCATCAAGGTCTTCTGTGTCTCTTTCAAGCATCATGCTGAAGAAAGTGGTGGAGAGAGTTGGCGCGAGGACACAGCCTCGCTTTACTGTGTTGCCTATTGGGAAGGGCTCTGAGAGGTCGTTGTTGTATCTGACTTGGCCACGCTGATCTTCATGTAGCTGGATGACCATGCTGAGAACTTTGGAGGACATCCCAGTCGTTCCATGCTTTGCCACAGACCTTCCCTGCTTATGGTGTTGAACACTTTGGTAAGGTTGACAAACATCATGTACAGTCCCTTGTTCTGTTCCCTACATTTCTCTTGGAGCTGCCCGAGAATGAATACCATGTCGGTGGTGCTCCTGTTGGCTCGGAAGTCTCACTGGCTCTCTGGGAGGTGTTCTTCTGCAATGGTGGGCACCAATCTGTTCAGGAGTACTCTTGCGAGGATTTTCCCTGCGATGGAGAGCAGAGTTATCCCCTGGTAGTTGGAGCAGTCGGACCTTTCCCCCTTGTTCTTATACAGGGCGATGATGACTGAATCACAGAGGTCCTGTGGTAGTTTGCCTTGTTCCCAGCAGCAGACAAAGAACTCATGAAGTTTGGTGTGTAACGCTGGCCCCCATGCTTCCAAACCTCTGGTGGGATTCCATCAACTCCTGCTGCCTTACCACTTTTCAGCTGCTCTATGGGCTTGACAGTCTCTTCTAGGGTTGGAATCTTGTCCAGTTCTGTTTTCTCTGCCTGTTGTGGGATGCGATGAATTGCTGAGTCTTGGACCATGGGGTTGGTGCTGAAGATAGTCCGGAAATGTTCCGACCACTGGTTCAGGATGGACGCATTGTCTGCGAAGAGCGCCTGACCGTCTGCACTGCGCAAGGGACGCTGGACCTGGTGCAAAGGGCCGTACACTGCTTTCAGGGCTTCATAAAACCCTCTGTAGTCACCTGTGTCTGTACAAAGCTGAGTTCTCTTTGCGAGGTTGGTCCACCACGTTCTGAATCTCTCAAAACTTGTGCTGGAGGTTGCTGCATACAAGGTGGAAGGCTGCTTTCTTATCAGGACAAGACAGCTGAGCAAGGTGCGCCCAATCACTTCTTCTCCAGCGATTTTTGGATCTCCTGGTTGTCTTCATTGAACCAGTCCTTGTTCTTCGTTGTGGAAAACCCTAGGACTTCTTCAGAGGTCTGCAGGATGGTGGTTTTTAGGTGTTTCTAAAGCACTTCTGGAGAGGGGTCTGTGGTGAAACTGGGATCCTCAAGTCTCGACTGAAGATTCGCCTGGAAGTCAGCCTTCACTTCAGCTGCCTGGACATTGCCAACCTGAAACTTCTTCCTTGGAGTGCCTCCTCTCTTTGGCTTGGGTTTGAAATGGAGACTGAGTTTGCAGCTGACAAGACGATGGTCCGTATTACACTCTGTGCTGAGCATGACTCGGTTGAGTAAGACATCCCGAAGGTCTCTCTGGCACACCAAGATGTAGTCTATGAGGTGCCAATGCTTGGACCGAAGATGCATCCAAGTTGTCTTCAGACCGTCTTTCTGCTGGAAAATGGTGTTGGTGATGGTGAGTTGCTGCTCCACACAAAACTCTAATAGAGGGCGCCCGGTGTCATTGCAGTTTCCAAAACCATGTTTGCCAAGTACTCCTTTCCAGGCTTCTGAATCTTGGCCTACTCTGGCATTGCAGTCGCCAAGGTTGATGACCTTGTCGTCTGCAGGGGCGTTCCGTACGAGGTTGCGCAGATTCAGTGTAAAGCTTGTCCTTTTTGTGCAGGATCCACTTGAAGAGTGGGGGTGTACACGCTGATGAGTGTAGCATGCTGCTTGGTTCAAAGTGGAAGGAGCATGGAGATGATGTGGTTGGAGTGACCAGTAGGCAATTTTTCAAGTTTGGAGGCTATGGAGTTCCTGACCATAAAGCCAACGCTAGAAAGATGTCTCTCAGTCTCTGGCTTGCCTGACCAGTAGAGGGTGTAGCCGGTGCCATGTTCTTGAAGGCAGCCTCCCTCTGGGAAGCGGACTTCACTGAGAGCAGCGATGTCGGCATTCAGTGTTGAAAGTGCATGCGCTACTAGAGTAGTCCAGTTGTACCGCCAGACATTCAGTCGCACCATGACGTAGTAAGCTCGGTAGAAAAGGGGGGCACCGACGAGAAGGTGTTGCTGTGGACACAGTAGTGTAGGAGAGGCCATTTGCAGTGGCTGGTGGTAGATGAGGACAAGGGAAACCCTGTCCTGTGAGAATGGAGTGAGGGTAGATGTGCGGGAAATGTTGGGGATGGGGATCAGCAAAGTATCGATGGTGGCAGAAGGGAAATCTTATTCTTTGAAAAAAAAGGAGGCCATCTCAGATGTTCTAAAATGGAAGCTCCCATCCTTAGAACAGATGCGGCAGAGATGCAAGAACTGAGAAAAGGGAATACCATTTTTACAAGTGACAATGTGGGTAGAGGTACAGTCAAGCGGGCCATTAGAGTCAATAGGTTTGTAAAAGATATCTATGTATACTTTGTCTACAGAGATTGGGAAAAAGGGTGAAAATGGTCAGAGATGAATCAGGTAAATTTGAGGGCAGGGTGGAAGTTGGAGCCAAAGTGACTTAAACTGACTAGCTCAGCATAAATCTAGGAAGCAGCATCAATGCAGTCATCAAAATAGAGGGGAAAAATCTGGGAAGCATTATCAGTAAAGGCTTGAAACATGGACTGTTCCATGTAGCCAACAAAATGCCAAGCAAAGGCGGGGCTCTCGCAAGTGCTACACCTTGAGTTTGGAGAAAGTGGAAGGGGTAGAAAGAGAATTGTTTAGCGTAAGAACCAGTTCTGCTACAGGGGATAGGGTGGTGGTGGAGGGAAACTAGTTAGGTCTGTTGTCAGAAAGAAGCCAATAGACAACAGGTGCAGGAGTAGGCCATTCGGTCTAGCACCGCCATTCAATGTGATCATGGCTGATCATCCACAATCAGTACCCCGTTCCTGCCTTCTCTCCATATCCCTTGACCCCGCAATCTTTAAGAGCTCTATCTAACTCTTTCTTGAAAGCATCCAGAGAATTGGCCTCCACTGCCTTCTGGGGCAGAGCATTCCACAGATCCACAACTCTCTGGGTGAAAAAGTTTTTCCTGAACTCCATTCTAAATGGCCTACCCCTTATTCTTAAACTGTGGCCTCTGGTTCGTAGCCTTCATGATGGGTGATGGACATGTACAGGGACTGAACACCCATAGTGAAAATAAGTCAATCTAGGATAGGAGATTGAAAGTGATCAAGATGATGAAGAGCATGTGAAGTGTCATGGATATAGGGAGGAAGGGACTGAACCAAGGGGGATAAAATGGAAACACTTGGAAATCTGCAGATACTGGAAATTCAAACAACAACACACACAAAATGCTGGTGGAACACAGCAGGCCAGGCAGCACCTATAGGGAGAAGCGCTGTCGACGTTTCAGCCAATAAAGCGCTGACTCTTCTTTATGTTATGATTTTTACATTATATTACTTTTATGTTAATGATTTGGCTGATGGAATTGATGGCTTTGTTGCAAAGTTATCAGATGATATGAAAACAGGTGGAGGGGCAGGTAGTTTTGAGGAAATAGGCTAAAGGAGGACAGATAGATTAGGAAAATGGGGAAAGAAGTGGCAGATGGAATACCGCATTAGGAAGTGTATGATCATGCACTTCGGTAGAAGAAATGAAAGGGATGACTATTTTCTAAATGGAAAGAAAATACACAAACTAAAGTGCAAAGTGTCTTGAGTGTCCTTGTACAGGATTCCCTAAAGATTAATTTGCAGGTTGAGTCTATGCTGAGGAAGGCAAATGGAATGTTAACATTCATTTCAAGAGGTCTAGAATATAAAAGCAAGGATGTAATGTTGTGACTTTATAAAGCACTGGTGAGGCCTCACTTGGGAGTACTGTGAGCAGTTTTGGGCTCCTTATCTTAGAAAGAATGCTTTGAAACTAGAGAGGGTTCAAAGGACGCTCACAAAAATTATTTCAGGATTGAATGGATTGTCATATGAAGAGGACTTAATGGCTATGGGACTGCATTCACTGGAATGATGGGTGACTTCATTGAAAACTATCAAATGGTGAAAGACCCTGATAGAGTGGATGAGGAGAGAATGCTTTCTATAGTGGGAGGGTCTAAGACCAGAGGATACAGCCTCAGAATAGAGCAGTGTCCTTTCAGAATGGAGATGGAGGAATTTATTTAGCCAGATAGTGATGAGTCTATGGAATTCTGTGCCACAGAAACCATGGTGGCCATCTGCCAAGAAGGCCCACCAGCGCCTTTACTTCCTGAGAAAGCTGAAGAAATTTGGCCTGTCCCGTAAAACTCTCAATAATTTTTATAGGTGCACCGTAGAAAGCATTCCTCTTGGGTGCATCACAACCTGGTATGGAAGTTGTCCTGTCCCAGACCGGAAGAAGCTGCAGAAGATCGTGAACATAGCCCAGCACATCACATAAACCAATCTTCCATCCTTGGACTCACTTTACACTGCACGCTGTCGGAGCAGTGCTGCCAGGAAAATCAAGGACAAGACCCACCCAGCCAACACACTTATTGTCCCACTTCCCTCTGGGAGAAGGTTCAGGAGCATGAAGATTCATACGGTCAGATTTGGGAACAGCTTCTTTCCAACTGTGATAAGACTACTGAACAGATCCTGACCCGGATCTGGGCCGTACCTTCCAAATATCTGGACCTGATTTGCACTACCTTACTTTTCTCGTTCTATTTTCTAATTATGATTTATAATTAATTTTTAAAAATTATATTTACTTTGATTTGTACTTCAGGGAGCGCGAAGCACAGAAACAAATATCACTGTGATGATTGTACGTTCTAGTATTAATTGTTTGGTGACAATAAAGTAAAGTATGTACATTTAAGGCAGAGAATGATAGATTCTTGATTGGTCAGTGTTTGAAGGGATATGGGAGAAGGCAGGACATTGAGGGTGAGAAAAAATAGATCCGCCATGATGAAATGGTGGAGCAGACTCAACGGGACAAATGGCCAGATTCTGCTCCTATGTTTTATGGTCTTTTGGTCTTGTTGAGGACCGAACATTCTGCCTCAGAGGGGATGGTGAAGACACAGCAGGAGATGGAGCTGGGGTCAAGGTAGGGTAGACCCCAGAGGACAGAGAAGGTTGGGCTATTCAGAGAAAATGGAGTGGGAGGAAGTGGGAGGGAGACCCACAGAAGTAACAGGGGAATGGGGCAGAGATGGAAGCCTGAGAAACCAAGGGTGGGTGGGAGGTGGTGGTAGAAGAAAAGGAGCAGAAGTTCTGATGAAGAGTCTCAGCCCAAAATGTCAACTGTTTATTTTCCCATCCATAGATGCTTCCTGATTTGCTGAGTTCTCTAAACTGGTATGTACAATTTACCCCAGACACTTGAATTACTTAATCTGTCAATTTACTTAATTCCTTCACACAAATTCAACAATGACACTAGAACTGTATTCTCAGAAGCAAATACACAGATGGTAGCCTTGGTTAACTACAATTCTAGTAGCAGTTTAAAAAAATGAAGATAATTTTATTTAGATGCACTTGCAAAGTAAAGTGGATTTGGTTTTTGTTTACATAATTGAAATTACAAGTAAAAATCCACAGGTAAATTTCTGCATTGTTGCTGATTACCATAAAGATATGGTTGAATCCCGGTAATGCGAGATTTCATTCCCAGCTCTATGAACTTCATTTTCGATTTTATTACTACAGACCTCCTGGTAAAGTAGATTTACAAGAAACATAGCAAGTCACATGCAGTTAACCAGTTATTAAAGCAATCCTTTGAAAAGAATTCTTGGCAATAAATTTCAGTTTCAATTTGAATAGATAAACAGAATTACTTTATCTTGAAGTTGTGCTGATATTGAGTTCTGCTTAAAATTACATGACTTATGTCATTGATACAGAACTATTACAAAGTGCTTTACAATTTTACTTTTTAACCTACCACCCGGCCCGCCTATGGACTGTGGGAGTAACCGGAGGACCCAGGGGAAACCCATGCGATCACAGGGAGAATGCCGGAATTGAACACGGGTCGCTGGTACTGCAAAGTATCGTGCTAACCATCACAGTACAGTGCCGCCCCAGAAGATGCAAAAGTAAATGCAAAGACGGCAAAGTCGTTCTCATGAATGTAAGGTCAATACCTAAGCAAATTAAAATTTATAAATGACGGCTAGTAGCAGTTGAATTATAAAAGGAAGTTTTGCAGATATTAGATGGAATACCGTCCATCATTATATCATTTCAGAAAACGGTATACCGTTGAATATACGCAGTCTAATGTTTCTCATTTGTTCAGTTAAAGCAGGACTTTCTTAAACCCACTATTACCCAGTCATAACCAAGTAACTTAACCAGGAAGTTTAGCTCTATTCCTCACTAAAAATTCCCCATTTCCAATCAACTATACCGCAAGCTCCATTGCAGCAATAACATTTATACACAAAAACACAGTAACCACTTCCTGTCAGGAACTGTAGATTTACATTCCCAGTAGGTAGCTGTCAAAATAATTGTATCTACCATCTATTACCCTGCTGACTTCAAAAATATTCCGAGCAGTTGTATTTGTCATTTTAGTTAAACCCTATTGACGTAAGGGTAAACCGCAAAAGTATGTCATATTAGCATAAACCTACCCAACCAGCCATTCCATGCAGTATACGGATTCTTCAGATGAAATACTGGAAAACCGTGTTCCAAACTACCGGAAAAAGATTTATCTAACGCCCTTTTATTACTTTAATCCCGACGGCAGTCAGTAATCAGGTAAATAACTATAAGTACGCGTTACATGGCAAAAACAAAGTAACAGTAGCCCTTTTAATCAGGTGCTGTAAACGCAAGCTGTATCTCCGCGAAAAGAAAACCTATAACCACCTGCCAGGACGAAAGTTTCCCGGAGTGGACGGCGCAGGCTCAGTGTGGCAAACGGGAGCCAGCAAGAGGCACTCCGCTGTCAGAATTAGGAGAAGGAGAGAAGTGATTGCAAGCTGCAATTTAAGTTGAAATCTTACCGTCAAAGCATCCATAAGATGCGACTGTCCGAGGAACCAGCGCACCTGCGTTGAGGCATTGCGCAATCTGTAGTTTCCCGGCACCCCGAATTCGCAGTCGCTCCTCCTCCCTCTCCCGTCAATCAAAAGTGTAAAATTGTCTAAAACTCCTAACCACAAGTAAGAGTTGTCCTCTCAAGCGTCACTTATTTTTATCTTTTTTTTTGCTTGTGTAATTCTGGATGATAACCAGAAAGTGCTCATTGCTTTTGCAAATATAAGGAATCCTAAGGAGGTCTTGTATTTGCAGAGTGTCTTCGATGTCCCAAGTGATGGCTTGGAATTGGAAACTGACTCTTAACACTTTGGAGGCTGCAAACCACAGGCTCAAACAGATAGGTGTAGCTGGAGTGGAAGCTGCAAGAAATGCATTTAAATAAAAATCTGAAATAAACTGCAGAAGCTGGAAATGTGAAATTAAAACACATACACTCAGCAGGTCAGGCAGCCCCCGCGGAAAGAGAAGCAGTTAACATTCTGGGTCTGGGACACTTGGTCAGCAGGGAAAACTTAACGGTAGGTGCACTTGTTACATTATTGCAGGCATTGCCTTGACCTGAAAGAAATGAGTGAAACTTTAATGAATGTTTCTCTACTGTGTTTACTGAGGAGAAAATCATGATAACTCAAGAGGTAAGGGTTATAAGTGGGGATATTTCGGAGGGCATTCATATTACTAGACTGGAGGAACCTGTGGCCTTGCAGCTCATTAAGGTGGATAAATCTACATCAACGGAGCTGTGGCGGAGCGTGTATCAAGCTTCAAATTCCTTGGCGCAACAGCGCCTTTATTTCCTGCGGAGCATCAAGAAAGCTCACCTCTGTCCCAGGACACTGACGGACTTTTACTGCTGTACCATTGAGGGCATACTCACCAATTGCATCTCAGTGGGGTACGACAATTGTCCCGTATCGGACCGCAAAGCACTCCAGCGGGTGGTGAAAACTGCCCAGCGGATTATCGGCACCCAATTGCCCACCATGGAGAACATCCACCATAAATGCTGCCTGGGCAGGGTGAAAAGCATTATCAAGGATGCACCTTACCCTAACCATGGACTTTTTACTCTCCTTCCATCCGGTAGGTGCTACAGGAGCCTCCGCTCCCGCACCAGCAGGCACAGGAAGAGCTTCTTCCCTGAGGCTGTGACCCTGCTGAACCTCACATCACAGCGCTAAGCAGTATTGCACCCATATTGTACTGTCTCAGTACTTCTATATTTGTGTGCTGTAGCACTTACCTTTTATTCGCGGTTATTTTGTAAATAAAACTATTCTTTGCATTTCTGGTTAGATGCTAACTGCATTTCATTGGCTTTGTATCTGTACTTGGCACAATGACAATAAAGTTGAATTTAATGTAATCTAAATCTCCAGTGCTTGACCAAGAGCATCTTCGGATTTTATGGAAGACTAGAGAAGAATTCGCAGAGTACCTTGTGGAGATATTTCTTTCATTATTAGCACCCGAAGTTGCTGTAGATTGGCTGCATTTTTCTGTTGCTGAACTCTTGCAGTATCTCATTTTTATAATTTTTTTAGCCCATCTAGGGTCTCAGCTGTATCTTTCTTAGCTTATATATGAACAGCATTTTCATTGGTAAAGGCTAATACATTTTGTATATCAGCCATATTATATGGTGCAGACTAGACCCTACAGCCCAACTTACCGATACTAACCTAGTTGTTTATCTGAGTTAGTCGCATTTACCTCCATTTAGCCATAAAGGACTTTTCATCCATTTACCTGTGCAAATATCTTTAAAACATTCTAATTGTATCTGTCTCCACCACTTCATCTGGCAGCTTATTCCATATATTGACCACCCTCTGTGTGAAAAAGTTGCCTCTGAGATTCCTCTTAAATCTTTCCTCTCTCACCTTAACCTTATGCCCTCTTGTTTTAGACTCCCAGACCCTTAGACCATTCATCTTATCTATGTCCTTATCATTTAGTAATAATTTATAAGGTCACCCCTCAGCCTCCTCCACTGCAGGGAAAAAAGCCCCAGATTCGCCAGTCTCTTCTAATAACTTAAGCCTTCTAGTTTTGGTAACATCCTTATGAATCTCTTTTGCACCCTTTCCAATTTAATGACATCCTTTTTATAGCTGAGCAACACATGTCAGTATGTTGAATAGCTAGAACATGACATCCCAATTCTATACTCAAAGCCCTGACCAATGACAGCAAGCCTGCAAAGTGCCGTCTCCCATTTTTCAATGAACATATTTTCTTTTCTTCTCTGCCCACAACTATTTCCTGTTTACATGCCAATAGAATAGTTTTGGATTCATTTTTATGCTTCCAATCTTTACTCTGTTCTTTCTTTGCCTCTGAACTTTTGGTAATTAGCCAAGTCTATATTTGTGTTCACAACCCAACCTCTATCACAGATTCCTTTTGTTTTGTCCTGTTTTGTTCTGTCATTCAGAAAGCTCTGGCTTTAACTTCCTTACCCATCTCTGCAAGTGGAATGTAGCTAGGCTGTAGATGAAAATCTCCATCAACAACCTACATATATTTGTAGAGTCGTAGAGCCATACAGCATGGGAACAGGCTGTTCAGCCCATCTGGTCCACCTAACCACCATTCCCACTTAAGCTAGTCCCCTTTGTACATGTTTGGCCCATATCCTTCTAAACCTTTCCCACCTATGTGCCTGTCCAAATACCTTTTAAATGTTACTGTACCTCCTTCAACCACTTCCTTTGGCTGCTTGTTCTAAACACTGGCAACCCTCTGGGTGAAAGATTTGCCTCTCATGTTCCTATTAAATCTCTACCCTCTCACAATAAACCTATGTCATCTTGCTCTTGGTTCCTCAATGCTGCAAGAAAGTCCCTCTCCATGTTCCTCATGATTTTATACACTCTGTAAGATCAGCCCTCATTCTCCTATGCTTCAGTCTCAGCCTGCTCAACCTCTCTCCATAATTCAGTCTCTTGAGTCCGAACAACATCCTTACAATTGTAATCTTTCCAATATTCTTGTGTTCTTGTTCCAGCAAGGCAGTTCTATCATTGGATTCTCTGAGGATTCAATTGGGAAAGACAGGGAGTCTGCCAACATACCCATCATGAATTCATCTAAGTGATTTGGAAGGCAGTCCATGATCAAGGAAAATTCTGTGAGGAGACTGCACTTTACAAAAATGTCCTCAGGAGCTTCTGTAACCTTCAGAAAGATGACCTGCTGCTGTCATCAAAGTCATAGTTCACTACTGCATAAAAACAAGCCCTTCAGCGCATCGAGTCCATGCCAAATTACGATTCTGTAACAGACCATCCAAACTCCTCCTAACAATGTACTTATCCGAATTTCTCTTAAATGTCAACATCAAACTATTCACCCATTGACCGCTCACCACCTGATGAGTGAAGAAGTTGCCTCTCATGTTCCCCTTAAACATTTCACATTTTACCTGTAACCGATGATGCCTAGTTCTAGTTCAATCAAACCTCAGTGTAAAAAGCGTGTTTGCATTTACCCATCATAATTTTGTTAACCTCTGTCAAATCTCCTCTGATTCTCCTACACTCCAGGGAATAAAGTCCTAACCTACTCAAACTTTCCTTATAACTCAAGTCCCGACAAAATCCTTGTAAATTTTCTTGACACCCCTTCAATCTTATTGATATCTTTCTTGTAAGTAGGTGACCACAATACTCCAAGTTAGGCCTCACCAACATCTTACACAGTTTCAACATAACATCCCAACTCCTGTACTCAATGCCTTGATCTATGAAGGCAAATGTGCCAAAAGCTCTCTTCAATAAAGTCAACTGTGTTGACTTTCTATTGCTCTGCGTTCTTCCTGGCTGTGATTATGGATATGCACAGCACACTTTGCTCTTCCAGATGCTGGCTGTTCATCTAGCCAGACATGGCCTGCATTAGGCAGCATGGAGGGACTGCTGCTTTTCACCAGATTACTGGTTCCCCAAAGCTGGTGAGACCCACGTTTCCTTCTGACATGCAAGGAGCAGTAGCTCCCACCAATACAGGAAAAGGGGTGGGAGTGGCTGGTCAGGTTATTGTGTGGTTAAAGTAGTGTGTTAGTGGGAAGAATTTTAAACTTCTGGATGACTAGAACTGTTGCTGGGGAACATAGGATGTTTACAAGTTAGACAGATTGGATCTGAAACAGAATGGAGTTCAATATCCCGGCAGAAAGATTTGTTCATTGTGCTGGACATGATTTAAACAAATATGGCTGGGTAGATACACAGTTACGTTGGGAGTGAAATGGGGGAGCTACAGTCAAATATAGAAAGAAAATGAATTTGATCTAGTATGTTGAGTAGACAATAAGGCACATCTGCACAATGTAAGGATAAATTGCATTTACCTGCATTTCAATGCAAAGAATCTGACTAGTAAGACAGATGGACAGAGCATTGATCAGAATAACTGGAACTCCTTAGCCATTGATCAGATGCAAAGTTGGGCAAAGTATTTGTAAATGGAATTTAATCTTGACAAGGATGGGTTGATGCACTTTGGTAAATCAGATAGGGGTAGGACATATGAGTAAATGAAAGAACACAAAGGAATAGCTCCTTGAAAGTAGCAACCCAGGCGGATTGGATGGAGTCTAGAATTTAAAAATTGGGATGTCATGTTGCAGCTTCACAAGACTGGTTTGATGTCTCAGTGTATTGTGTGCAGTTCTGGTCACCACACTACAGGAATGATGTGATTATACCGTACTGGAGAGAGAACGGGGAGATTTATTTTTGATTTATTTTATTTAGAGAAATAGCACAGAATAGGCCCTTCCAGACCTTTGAGCTGCACCACCCATCAACCCCCATTTAACTCTAGTTTAATCATGGGACAATAATTGACTAATTAACCTACTAAGCAGCACATCTCAGGACCGTGGGAGGAAACTGGAGCACCTGGAGAAAACCCACGCATTCCAAGGGGAGGACATACAGACTCCTCATAGATGAGGTTATAATTGAACACCGAACTCCGAAGCCCTGAGATGTAATAGCAATGTGCTAATCACCACACTACCATGGTGTCCAAAGAGCAATTCACCCACCCCTATCAGCTAAACACCCTGTTGGCTGCCATCAGGATATTCCCTGGACTGGCTAGACTTTAGTTATGGGAACAAATTGGAGACCCTGGGTTTGCTTTTGCTGAAGTAAAAGAGTTTGAGGGGTAACCAGATAGTGGTATATAAAATTAAAGATGTATAAATCTGGTGGACATTGAGTAGATGGTGCTCATCTTCCAGATTATCCTTCCAGAACAAAGTACATCCACTGCCTTGTTCTTTGAGCTGTCCATCTTTAGTTTGTTGTCTTCCTCTCAGTGTGGTGTCTCAGTAAATGGAGCCTGAGTCACTGAACAATAATAATGGAACAATCATCTTTGGTGGGTCTATTCACTTGGCTCCTGACATTCTTGGTCCCGAACTTCATAGTGAAGAGTGGACATTGCCTGTGTGTGATTTCTTCCTACAGGGCATGGCAGCACAAACTTGAGAAACCAAGGTCTTAATCCAATGGTCAATGGGACACAAAATGATTAGAGACCAGTTTCAGCTGTGTGGGTATTAACTTATGAAGGCACACCTTCTGAAAGATGCCCACCCTCTGACTTTGGACATTACTAGTTTCAAAGTAGTAAAGATTTTAAGTGCAAACCAATCTGGTGAGTGTTATTATAAACAAAATTTATTCAGAATACATAACACGTTGGTTACACAAGCAGAAACATTTAACCATGTTTAACTTTATTGGACAGATCATGAGCAGCTATAGTTTACTTTTCTATTCTTCTTGGAAGCCATCCAAGAAATGAATGTTCAACACCTGTGTAAGCGCAGTCTCAGGCTAGCTGATATTTATATACTTCTTCGCCGTATTTTCCTTATCTACTTCCCTTATTTTATATCTGTCCTGATCATTTCTTGTTTTCAGAAAGTCCAGGTATCACATCCTTTGAGGTTTTGCAAAATGTCTAAAAAATATGCATTTGTGTCCTTGATGAGTTAACTATCTCATTTCCTAATTTTAACAATTGCTTGCCCTTTGGATCTATTAGTTTTAGCCTTATATTGTTTGAAAATCTTCTTCATAGAAAATCTGTGGTTGTTCAGTGTTGCACTTTAGGCACACTTCTCTGGGAGAAAATCTTAATAAAATATATTGGCATAAGATTTACATTAATGACTGATTACACATCAAAATAATTAATGTTTTATTTTTCAAAAGTAAGTTTCAACCTTGAGGAATTACATTTTTCAATGGCATTGTGCAATATTGTTTAATATTTTCTAGTTATTGAATAGTTCTTGCCTAGAATTTCACAATAGTCACAAGATATTATACTCTGCCTCTGCATTTTGTTTTATTGAAAACAATTGAATACATTTTGTAGGTAGAATACAACACACAGATGTATATGACATGCTCAGCTTCACCAACTAGGAATGACTTTATTGGCATTAATTTCTAACATGAACACCTGTCTACGTTACACCTTTCTTTTGCAGCTGGTCATCCCGCCTCTGCGTACTCAATTAGATTAGGAGTATTCAAAGATTCAAAGATTAATTTATTATCAAATTATACACCTCTGAAATTCTTCTCCAGATAGCATGAGACCAAGAAAGAAAAGAATGGCTGCATGATCATCAACTGCCAAGTGCTCCCCCCGCACAAAAAAAGGACAAAAACAGAACCCCGCACACAAAAAAACAGGAAAGATAGAGTGAAAAACACAGAATACAAAAAAACCCATCAGACTGAAAAGAAAGTCAATAGTCTAAGCCCATATCCGAAACGCAGAAAACCTGGGTAACATTCTCCGGGCATAGTGGCAGCCTCTCCTCTCTCAGGAGCAGAGCGATACCACCAGTGATCAAAAGGCAGGCAGCCTATGCTCACCTTCCATGTTCACCTCTATGTTTCAATTTCCCTCGTCACTTTAATTGGTGAACAATGGAAGCTTTAATTGGAAAAATGGAGTCAAACATCGGCTCTCACCCTGTCCCGCAGCCTTCTTGCCATGAGCTTCGCACACGTTGTCTCTGTCTCCCAGAA
Source organism: Hemitrygon akajei (assembly GCF_048418815.1). Taxonomy (NCBI): domain Eukaryota; kingdom Metazoa; phylum Chordata; class Chondrichthyes; order Myliobatiformes; family Dasyatidae; genus Hemitrygon; species Hemitrygon akajei. The sequence goes on along the minus strand of NC_133135.1, from coordinate 52,720,450 downwards.
TCCGCTCAGAGACTACAGAGCACAGAAGCACCCAGATGACCACCAAACCGCTAATTACAGGCTCCGGCAGTTCCAGAATCCCATTCAAGGTGAAAAACAAACATAAACATAAACAAAGTGAAATATATGGTTTCACGGTCTATCCAGAAGATGGCAACCGTGGGAGCATTGTATGCAGGCACCATCTTGCCATCTTGACCTACGACGTTGTGGCCATTACTGAAACTTGGCTGGAGGAAGGGCAGGATTGGCTGATGCAGGTACTGGGGTTTAGATGTTTTAAAAGGAATAGGATGGGAGGTAGAAAAGTGGAGGGAGTAGTATTGCTGGTCGGGGATAGTATCACGGCTGTAGAAAGGGAGGACGCTGCAGAGGGAGTGTCCACTGAGTCGGTCTGGGTGGATGTCAGAAATAGGAAGGGATCGATCACTGTGCTGGGAGTAGTCTATAGGCCCCCAAATAGCCCTTGGGACACTGAGAAGCAGATAAGCAGGCAGATTTTAGAATGGTGCAGGAAATACAGGGTTGTAGTTATGGTGATTTCAACTTCCCTGATATTGACTGGCACCTCCTGACTGCAAGGGGGATAGATGGGGCTGAATTTGTCAGGTGTGTTCAAGAGGGACTCCTGACACAGTATGTGGACCAGCCGATGAGAGGAGAGGCTATACTGGATCTAGTTCTGGGTAATGAACTTGGTCAGGTGACAGACCTTTTGGTGGGGGAGCATTTTGGTGAGAGTGACCACAACTCCCTTAGCTTCAGCATAGCTATGGTAAAGGATAAAAACAGACAAAATGGGAAAGTGCTTAACTGGGGAAGGGCTAACTATGAAGGGATCAAGCAGGAACTAGCGAGAGTAAATTGTAAACAGATATTCAAGGGTGAAAGCACAGAAATAATGTGGAGGAAGTTTAGGGACCACTTGTTCTGGGTTTAGGATAGGTTTGTCCCACTGAGACAAGGAAAAAATAGTAGGAAAAGGGAACTGTGGCTGACGAAACATGTGAGGCAACTCGTCAAGAGGAAGAAGGAAGCATATGTTAGATATAAGAAGCAGGAAGCAGGAGGGGCTCATGAGAAATATAGGGTAGCCAGGAAGGAGCTAAAGAAAGCCCTTAGGAGTGCTCAAAGGGGGCATGAGAAGGCCGTGGCATGTAGGATTAAGGAGAACCCCAAGGTGTTCTATGCGTATGTGAACAGGAGAATGACAAGAATGAAGGTGGGTCTGCTAAAGGATAAAGAAAGCAACATGTGCCTGGAGGCGGAGGAGGTTGGGGAGGTCCTAAATGAATACTTTGCTTCAGTATTCGCAGGTGAAAAGGACCTTGATCGGGGTGAGGTCAAAATAGAACAGGCCTGTGTGCTGGGCAATGTGGAGATTAAGGAAGAAGAAGTGTTGGATCTTCTTGTGGTGAACTACCTATACCTGTCTGGACACGCCCCCCCGCTGACTGCTCCTGTGGCCCCTCCCACGGACCCCTGTATAAAGGTGATTGGAGCCTGAGCCCTGGTCTCAGTCTCCAGGATGTAGTATGGTGGTCAATTGCTGCTTGTTCTTTCTCCCAGCCAATAAAAGCCTTTATCTCGCCTCACGTCTCGTAGAGTTATTGATGGTGCATCAATTTTATTGGCTGGAAGTTTAAAACATGGAAAGCATTTTACGTCCGGAAAAATTAGACCTTGATCCTCAAGACTCCGAAGCAGCTCTTGCCTTTGAACTCTGGCTTGCATGCTTCCAATCATACTTGGAACAGATTCCCGTGACTGAGCCTGCCATGAAGTACAAAGTATTATTATCTAGAGTAAGTCCGAAAGTATTCTCCCTTATCAGGGACCTACCAACCTACCAAGGGGCACTGGATGCCCTCAAAAGACAGTACCTGTGGCCGGTGAACACCGTCTACGCAAGACATTGCTTAGCGACACGACAACAGCGACCTGGCGAGTCGAGCGCCGTGTTTCTCTGAGCCCTACAGACACTCGTGCGAACTTGCGACTGCAAAGCTCTGATGGCGGAGCAGCATTCGGAGCTCCTGGTACGAGACGCCTTTGTTACGGGGATCAGGTCAGTGTACATGCACCAGCGGCTTCTGGAAAATGCCGATCTTACCTTACGCTCAGCGATCGAGACGGCCGACACGCTGGAGGCTGCTCTGCACAACGCTGACGCTGTCCAGCCGCGCGATCCCCCACTGGTTCTGTGGACACTGCAGACCCCGCCACCACCGCCTGAGAGCGAATTCACCAACGCCGCTGCCAGTCGCAAGTCCACGACCTCCCCAAAACCGACTACAGCTGCTGCCAGTCGCAAGCCCGCGCAGTGTTACTTCTGCGGACCCGAAAAGCACCCCCGAAAATGCTGCCCGGCCCGAGAAACGACCTGCTCCAGCTGCGGGAAGAAGGGCCATTTCGCCAAGGTCTGTAAGTCTGAACCACAAGCGGGGTTGGGCAGCGCTGCGTGTGAGGCATGGGGGCCGCCATCTTGCCTGCCCACCTCGTGTGAGGCATGGGGGCCACCATCTTGCCTGCCCGCCTCGTGCGAGACATGGGGGCGGCCATCTTTGTCGGTGCCACCTCACCCCGCCCCCGACTCACCGGTGCTTACCGGGCAGCAAGACGGTGGTTCAACTCTGGCCTCCGTAACCCTCGACCAAAGCGCCCCACACCAGCTTGCAAGGTCAATGATGGACATCCTGGTGGAGGGACACAGGACTAGCTGCCTGTTTGACATGGGCAGCACTGAGAGTTTTATTGACCCGGACATGGTGCAACGCTGCGGACTCATGACACGGCCGGTAAGCCAGAGGGTCGCCATGGCTTCTGGGTCGCATTTCACAGACATCCGGGTGGGTTGTTGTGGTGAACTAGATATTCCTGTCTGACTGCTCCTGTGGCTCCTCCCACAGACCGCTGTATAAAGGCGACTGTGGGCTGCTGCTCTCCCTCATTTTCCCCAGGATGTAGTGTTGTTTATTCTTCCAGTCAATAAAAGCCGATATCTCGCTTCCTAAGTCTCAGCGTGAGTTATTGATGGTGCATCAATTTTATTGACTGGAAGTTAAAACATGGAAACCGTTTTACGCCCAGAACGCTTAGATTTGGACCCCCAAGACCCTGAAGCAGCTCTTGCCTTTGAACACCGGCTTGTATGCTTCCAATCATACTTGGAGGAGGTTCGTGCCACCGACTCAGCTGTTAGGCTCAGACTTCTCTCGAGGGTCGCCCCAAAAGTTTATTCATTCATCAGGGACCTCTCGAACTATGAGGGGGCGCTTGATGCCCTCAAAAGACAGTACCTGCGGCCGGTGAACGCAGTTTATGCCCGGCATCGCTTGGCAACACGAGAACAGCGGCCTACGGAGTCGATTGCTGAATTTCTCCGAGCTCTACAGGCACTCGTGCGGACTTGTGACTGCCAAACGCTCACAGCGGAACAGCATGCGGAACTCTTGGTCCCAGACGCTTTTGTGACTGGAGTCAGGTCAGTGTATTTGCGCCAGCGGCTGCTGGAAAAAGCTGATCTTACCTTACGCTCAGCGATAGAGACGGCTGATATGTTGGAGGCTGCACAGCTGTACGCCGAGGCGGTCCAGCCGCGCGATTCCCCGGTTCCGAGCGAATTCGCCAACGCCGCTGCCAGTCGCGGTATCATGAACTCCTCGAATTCGCCAGGTATAAAACTCTGTTACTTTTGTGGGCTTCAGAAACATTCCAGAAACAGCTGCCCGGCTCGCGAAGTGACTTGTTCCGGCTGCGGGAAGAAGGGCCATTTCGCCAAGGTCTGTAAATCTAAACCGCGCCCGGGGTCGAGCAGCGCTGCGTCTGAGACCTGGGGGCCGCCATTTTGCATGCCCGGATGTGGACAACCATCTTTGCCGGCGTCACCATGCCCCGCCCCTACCTACCTGTGTGCGACCTGGGAGCCGCCATCTTGCATGCCCGGATGTGAGCGGCCATCTTTGCCGGCGTCACCAGGCCCCGCCCCCGACTCGCCCCGTTCAATGCTGGCTACCGTGACCCTCGAGCACCAGCTCGCAAGGTCGATGATGGACATCCTGGTGGAGGGACACAGGACTAGCTGCCTGTTTGACACGGGCAGCACTGAGAGTTTTATTGACCCGGCCACAGTGCAACGCTGTGGACTCGTGACACGGCCGGTATGTCAGAAGATCACCTTGGCTTCTGGGTCGCATTCCACAGACATCCGGGTGGGTTGTGTAGCGACATTGGTGGTGCAGGGCACAGAGTATCGGAACTTTGCGTTCCTGGTCATGCCTCGGCTGTGCGCACCTGTGCTATTGGGGCTCGACTTCCAGAGCCATCTCAAAAGTGTGACTATGGCATATGACGGGCCCCTCCCACCACTCACTGTCAGGAATCCTCAGTTTGGTGGGACTTCGCCATATACTCCGTTACCACACGCACATACACACCGAACCACACATCCCGCCCAGCACCATGCCGATAGCTGTGCTACTGACACTACTTGCAGCCTCTCCACCCTCAAGATCCCTCTCCCATCGCTGTTCACCAACCTGACCCCCGACTGTAAACCGGTGGCGACTAAAAGCAGGAGGTACAGCGCAGGGGACAGGGCCTTCATTCATTCAGAGGTGCAGCGGCTGCTCAGGGAGGGGATCATTGAGCCGAGCACAAGCCTTTGGCGGTCCCAGGTGGTTGTTGTTCAGACTGGGCAGAAAAATAGGATGGTTGTGGACTATAGCCAGACCATCAATAGATTCACGCAGCTTGACGCGTACCCCCTACCCCGCATCGCGGATATGGTCAACCAGATAGCTCAGTACAAGGTGTACTCGACAATAGATCTGAAATCCGCTTATCACCAGCTCCCCATCCGCCCAGAGGACCGCCCCTACACCGCCTTCGAGGCGGGTGGCAGGCTCTATCACTTCCTGCGCTTCCCATTTGGTGTCACAAATGGGGTCTCAGTCTTCCAGAGGGAGATGGACCGGATGGTGGACCAGTGCCAACTGAAGGCCACATTTCCCTATCTAGATAACATCACCATCTGTGGTCGCGACTGGTCGGATCACGACGCCAACCTCCAACGATTTTTCCAAGTGGCCGAAGCTTTGAACCTTACTTATAACAGGGACAAGTGTGTGTTCAGAACCACCCGACTCGCTATCCTTGGGTATGTCGTGGAGAACGGGGTCATTGGCCCTGACCCCGACCGTATGCGCCCCCTGTTAGAACTCCCTCTTCCCACCGCTCTCAAGGCCCTCCGGCGGTGCCTGGGTTTTTTTTCCTATTACGCCCAATGGGTCCCCCATTACGCAGACAAGGCCCGCCCCCTGGTCAGGTCTACCACTTTTCCCCTCTCTGCCGAGGCCCGCGCGGCCTTCAGCTGCATTAAAGGGGACATTGCCAAAGCAACGATGCATGCGGTGGACGAGACCATTCCCTTCCAAGTAGAGAGTGACGCCTCTGACGTCGCGCTGGCTGCTACCCTCAATCAGGCAGGCAGGCCAGTAGCATTCTTTTCTCGTACCCTTCAAGGCTCTGAACTTCGGCACTCCGCGGTGGAGAAAGAAGCCCAGGCCATAGTGGAAGCTATTAGGCACTGGAGGCACTATCTCGCCGGCAAAAGGTTCACCTTGCTGACCGACCAGCGCTCGGTTGCGTTCATGTTCAGCAACCAACAGCGGGGCAAAATCAAAAATGATAAAATTTTGCGATGGAGAATAGAACTCTCCACCTACAATTATGATATCCTGTACCGGCCTGGCAGGCTCAATGAACCCTCTGATGCCCTATCCCGGGAAACGTGTGCTAGTGCACAGCTCGACCAGCTGTATGCCCTTCATGCACATCTTTGCCATCCGGAGGGTCACCCGATTTTACCATTTCATTAAAGCCCGGAACCTGCCGTACTCCCTGGAGGACATCAGGACGATGACCAGGGACTGCCAGATCTGCGCTGAGTGCAAACCGCACTTCTACCGTCCTGACACTGCGCAGCTTGTCAAGGCCACCCGCCCTTTTGAGCGACTGAGTGTTGACTTTAAGGGCCCCCTTCCCTCCACCAACCGCAATGTCTATTTTCTCAGTATTATTGATGAGTACTCGCGATTCCCCTTTGCCGTTCCCTGCCCCGACACTACTACCACGTCCGTCATAAAAGCCCTGCGCCAGCTCTTCACTCTGTTCGGATATCCCTGCTATGTCCACAGTGATAGAGGGTCCTCCTTTATGAGTGACGAGTTGCGCCGGTTCCTGCTAGCTAGGGGCATTGCTACTAGTTGAACCACGAGTTATAATCCCCGGGGGAATGGCCAGGTGGAGAGGGAGAATGCCACAGTGTGGAAGGCCACACTTTTAGCCCTTAAGTCTAAAGGGTTGCCGGTCTCCCGATGGCAGGAGGTCCTCCCTGAGGCACTCCACTCTATCCGCTCCCTGTTGTGTACGTCCACTAATGCCACCCCTCACGAACGCCTATTCTCTTTTCCCAGGAAGTCTGTCACTGGGACCACCCTACCAGTTTGGCTGACGTCCCCGGGGCCAGTGCTGCTACGTAAACATGCGAGGAGTAATAAGTACTCCCCGCTGGTCGAGAGGGTTCACCTCCTGCATGCTAATCCCCAGTATGCCTACATGGTCTTGCCTGATGGGCGGGAGGACATGGTCTCTGTCCGCGACCTGGCGCCCGCCGGAGCAGCAGACCACTACCCCGAACATTCCACGGTAACTATGAACCCTGTACCCGAGGTGACACCGCACGCACCGTGCCACACCCAGACTCCTCACGACGCTCATGTACCGGGCATCTCGTACGCGTCTATTCCGGGGACCTCGCACACACGCGAGGGATCCCTGACACCTCCAGTTGGGACAGAACCAACCCACTCTCCGCCTCCGGTGCAAACACCACCTCCGGCACCTGTGCCATCACCACCTCCGGCACCTGTGCAATTGCAGCCGGAGCTACGTAGATCGCCGCGAACGATTCGACCACCTGATAGACTTAACCTGTAAATATACTTGGGGACTTTTTTTAAACAAAGGGGGGGGGGGGTGAATGTGGTGAACTAGATATACCTGTCTGACTGCTCCTGTGGCTCCTCCCACAGACCCTGCTGACTGCTCCTGTGGCTCCTCCCACAGACCCCTGTATAAAGGCGACTGTGGGCTGCTGCTCTCCCTCATTTTCCCCAGGATGTAGTGTTGTTTATTCTTCCAGTCAATAAAAGCCGATATCTCGCTTCCTAAGTCTCAGCGTGAGTTATTGATGGTGCATCAGTTGTGTAGCGACATTGGTGGTGCAGGGCACAGAATATCGGGACTTTGAGCTACTGGTCATGCCTCAACTGTGCGCGCCTCTGCTATTGGGGCTGGACTTCCAGAGCCACCTCGAAAGTGTGACTATGGCATATGACGGGCCCCTCCCACCACTCACTGTCAGGAATCCTCAGTTTGGTGGAACTTCGCCATATACCCCGTTACTGCACACACACACACACCAAACCACACGTCCCGCCCAGCACCATGCCGACAGCTGTGCTACTGACACCACTTGCAGCCTCTTCACCCTCAAGATCCCTCCCCCACCGCTGTTCGCCAGCCTGACCCCCGACTGTAAACCGGTGGCGACTAAAAGCAGGAGGTACAGCACGGGGGACAGGGCCTTCATTCAGTCGGAGGTGCAGCGGCTGCTCAGGGAGGGGATCATTGAGCCAAGCACAAGTCCTTGAAGGGCCCAGGTGGTTGTTGTTCAGACCGGGCAGAAAAATAAGATGGTTGTGGACTATAGCCAGACCATCAATAGGTTCACGCAGCTTGACGTGTACCCCCTACCCCGCATCGCGGATATGGTCAACCAGATAGCTCAGTACAAGGTGTACTCAACAATAGATCTGAAATCCGCTTATCACCAGCTCCCCATCCGCACAGAGGACTGCCCCTACACCGGCTTCAAGGCGGGCGGCAGGCTCTATCACTTCCTGCGCGTCCCCTTCGGTGTCACGAATGGTGTCTCTGTCTTCCAGAGGGAAATGGACCGGATGGTGGACCAGTGCCAACTGAAGGCCACATTTTCCTATCGGGATAATATCACCATCTGTGGTCAATACCGGTCAGATCACAACGCCAACCTCCAACAATTTTTCCAAGTGGCCAAAGCCCTGAACCTTACTTATAACAGGAACCACCCAACTCGCTATCCTTGGGTATGTCATGGAGAACGGGGTCATTGGCCCTGATCCTGACCGTATGCGCCCCCTGTTAGAACGGTGCCTGGGCTTCTTTTCCTATTACGCCCAATGGGTTCCCCATTACGCAGACAAGGCCCGCCCCCTGGTCAAGTCTACCACTTTTCCCCTCTCTGCCGAGGCCCGCGCGGCCTTCAGCCGCATTAAAGGGAACATTGCCAAAGCAACGATGCATGCGGTGGACGAGACCATTCCCTTCCAAGTAGAGAGTGACGCCTCCGATTTCGCACTTGCTGCTACCCTCAATCAGGCAGGCAGGCCAGTAGCATTCTTTTCTCGTACCCTTCAAGGCTCTGAAATTCGGCACTCCGCGGTGGAGAAAGAAGCCCAGGCCATAGTGGAAGCTATTAGGCACTGGAGGCACTATCTCGCCGGCAAAAGGTTCACCTTGCTGACCGACCAGTGCTCAGTTGCGTTCATGTTCAGCAACCAACAGCGGGGCAAAATCAAAAATGATAAAATTTTGCGGTGGAGAATAGAACTCTCCACCTACAACTATGATATTCTGTACTGGCCTGGAAGGCTCAATGAGCCCCCTGATGCCCTATCCCGGGGAGCGTGTGCCAGCGCACAGCTCGACCAGCTATATGCCCTCCATGAACATCTTTGCCATCCGGGGGTCACCCGATTTTACCATTTTGTGAAAGCCCGGAACCTGCCGTACTCCCTTGAGGACATCAGGACGATGACCAGGGGCTGCCAAGTCTGCGCTGAGTGCAAACCGCACTTCTACCGTCCTGAAAAGGCGCAACTTATGAAGGCCACCTGCCCCTTTGAGCGACTGAGTGTTGACTTTAAGGGCCCCCTTCCCTCCACCGACCGCAATGTCTATTTTCTCAATATTATCGACACGTACTCGCGGTTCCCCTTTGCCATCCCCTGCCCCGACACCACTGCCACGTCCGTCATAAAAGCCCTGCGCCAGCTCTTCACTCTGTTTGGATATCCCTGCTATATCCATAGTGATAGAGGGTCCTCCTTTATGAGTGACGAGCTGCACCATTACCTGCTGGCTAGGGGCATTGCTACTAGTCGGACCACGAGCTATAATCCCCGGGGAAATGGACAGGTGGAGAGGGAGAATGCCACAGTGTGTAAGGCCACACTTTTAGCCCTTAAAAGGGTTGCCGGTCTCTCGATGGCAGGAGGTCCTCCCCGAGGCACTCCACTCTATCCGCTCCCTGTTATGTATGTCCACCAATGCCACCCCTCACAAGCGCCTATTCTCTTTTCCCAGGAAGTCTGTCACTGGGACCACCCTACCAGTTTGGCTGACGTCCCCGGGGCCAGTGCTGCTCCGGAAACATGTGAGGAGTAACAAATACTCCCCGCTGGTCGACAGGGTTCACCTTCTACATGCGAACCCCCAGTATGCCTACATGGTCTTACCTGATGGGCGGGAGGACACGGTCTCCGTCCGCGACCTGGCGCCCGCAGGAGCACCAGACCACTACCCCGAACACTCCACGGTAACTATGAACCCTGTACCCGAGGTGACACCGCGCACACCGAGCCCTACACAGACTCCTCACGACACTCCTATACCAGGCGTCTCGCACGCGCATATACCAGGTGCCTCACACACGCATGAGGGATCACTGACACCTAGTGGGCTGACACCTCAAGTTAGGCCGGAACCAGCACAACCACCATCTCCGGTGCAATCACAGCTGGTGCTACGTAGATCGCAGCGACAGATTCGACCACCTGATAGACTTAACCTGTAAATATACTTGTAAGAAACTTCGCCCCATGGAGACTCTCTTTTAAAACAAAGGGGGGGTGAATGTGGTGAACTACATATACCTGACTGGACACGCCCCCCCTGCTGACTGCTCCTGTGGCTCCTCCCACGGACCCCTGTATAAAGACGATTGGAGCCTGAGACCTGGTCTCAGTCTCCAGGATGTAGTATGGTGGTCAATTGCTGCTTGTTCTTTCTTCCAGCCAATAAAAGCCTTTATCTCGCCTCACGTCTCGGAGAGTTATTGATGGTTAAAAAAAATCAAGATTTATAAGTCCCCAGGGCCAGACATGATATGCCCCAGGTTGCTGTGGGAAGTGAGAGAAGAGATCGCTGGAGCAGTAGCTATGATCTTTGAATCCTCTTTGGCTGCAGGGGAGGAGCCGGAGGATTGGAGAATGGCAATTGTAGTTCCCTTGTTTAAAAAAGGTAATAGGGAGAATCCTGGGAACTATAGACTGGTGAGACTTATGTCAGTGGTCTGCAAACTATTGGAAAGGATTCTTAAGGATAGGATCGACGAGCATTTGGAGAAGTACAGTCTCCTCAAGGATAGTCAACATGACTTTGTGAAGGGAAGGTCATGCCTCACAAGCCTAATTGAGTTTTTTGAAAAGTTAACAAAAGAAATTGATGAGGGTAGGGCAGCAGACGTGGTCTACATGGATTTTAGCAAAGCATTTGACAAGGTCCCCCACAAGAGGCTCATCCAGAAAGTCATGAGGCATGGGATCAGTGGAACCTTGGCTGTTTGGATAAAAAATTGGCTTAAAGGAAGAAAGCAGAGGGTAGTAGTGGTAGGAAAGTATTCTGCCTGGAGGTTGGTGACTAGTGGACCCCTGCTCTTTGTGAGTTTTATAAATGACCTGGATGAAGAGGCGGAAGGATGGGTGAGTAAGTTTGCAGATGACATGAAGATTGGAGGAGTTGTGGATGGAGCTGTAGGTTGTCGAAGGTTACAAGAGGATATAGACAGGATGCAGAGTTGGGCAGAAAAGTGGCAGATGGACTTCAATCCGGGTAAGTGTGAGGTGATGCATTTTGGAAGAACAAACCAGAAGGCTGAGTACAGGGTTAATGGTTGATTACTTAAGAGTATGGATGAACAGAGTGACCTTAAGGTTCAAATCCATACATCCCTCAAGGTCACTGCACAGGTTGATAGGATAGTTAAGAAGGCCTATGGGATGCTAGGCTTCATTAATAGGGAGATTGAGTTCAAGAGTAGAGAGGTCATATTGCAACTCTACAAATCCCTGGTGAGACCACACTTAGAGTATTGTGTTCAGTTCTGTTCACCTCATTATAAGAAGGATGTGGAAGCTATGGAGAGGGTGCAGAGGAGATTTACCAGGATTTTGCCTGGATTGGAAAACAAGTCTTATGAGGCAAGGTTAGCAGACTTCTCTCTTTGGCGCATAGAAGAATGAGAGGGGACTTGATAGAGGTCTACAAGATTATGAGAGGCATAGATAGGGTGGATAGCCAGTACCTGTTTCCCAGGGCATGAATAGCAAACACCAGAGGGCATATGTACAAAGTTAAGGGAGGGAAGTTTAGGGGTAAGTTTTTTACACGGAGGGTTGTGGGTGCCTGGAATGACTTGCCAGGGATGGTGGTGGAGGCTAAAACATTAGGGGTATTTAAGAGCCTCTTGGACAGGCACATGGATGAAAGAAAAATAGAGGGTCATGGGGTAGTGTGGGTTTAGTACTTTTTTTTGGAATATATGGGTCGGCACAACATCGAGGGCTGAAGGGCCTGCACAGTGCTGCAGTATTCTTGGGTCTAGTGTCTAGTGACCTCCACCATTCCCTTTCTAAAGCTATGTCCTAGTGCTGAGAATAATGTATATTATAATGAACAGAGGACTGTCCATTGACAGGTAAGTAGTGCAGTGAAATATGAGATATATTTAGATTTTCAAATTTTATCTAATGGGTTGCAATGGACCTCAGCTATTTACACTCTATTGTAATAATTAAGATGAAGGGGCAGTGTGTATTGTATTGAGATTTGCTGATGGTAACAATCTTGACAGGAAAGTATGTTGTGAAGACAGAAAGGATCTGCGTATGGATGTGGTGTACATTAGATAGATAAAGAAAGAGGGCAAGAATATGGCAAATGGATTGTGAAGTATGAGGTTAGGAAGAGTAGAAACACAAAATATTATTTCAATTAGCTGATACCATTGAAAATTGGTGTTCAGATGAGACCCAGGCTTCCTTGTTTAATGAACACAGAAAAATATCATGCAAATTCAGCAAATAAACTAAGTGTCCTTCATTGTAAGAGAATAAGGAACACTTACTACAATGATACAAAGTTTTGGTGAGGTGGTGTTTTGCTGTTATGAATTTATGTTTATGGTTATATAATGTTTATATACATTATATTATCATATATGTAATGATCATATATGATTGTAAAATTCTGGTATCCTTATTTAAAGAAGAAACTATCTGCCTTTGTGGTAATGGTGTTAAGGTTCAAAGAGTGAATTGCTGGGATTAGAGGGATTATTGAGATATTTTAAAACTGAGGTGCATAATAATTTCTCTTTACGGAGGGTGGTGAATTTCTGGGATTCTTTATTCCGGAGCTGGTGAAAGGTAGATTACTGGAGTTTTTAAAGAGGAGGTAGTTAACTTTCTGAAAGGTCGGGGAATTGAGGAGCGTGGCAATCTGGCACAGAAAATGAGCTGCGGCAGTATCATATTGAATGGCAGGACAGGACTGAATTGTCGGGAGTGGCTAATTCCATGTCTTATTTTCTTGAGTTTTTGAAAGATTGAGCAGATTAGACACACATTCACTGTATTTTGAAAGAATGAAGGATAATCTTGTAATTTTGATTAATTGAATTTATAATATGAGGAAATTATGGAGTTGCTTCCCCGGTGAAAAAATTTAGAACCAGGAGGGTGTAGTCCAAAGACGCTGAGGGGGAAAATTCTTTTGTCAGAAGGACTTAAACCTTTTGGGATAATCCATAGCTTTGTTGCTGAGTATGTGAAAAGTAAAGCTAGATTTTTGGATGTTAGTAGAATAAGGAATCTTGGAGACTGAGAAGAAAAGTGGATCCAACAATCAGACACAAAATGCTGGTGGAACACAGCAGGCCAGGCAGCATCTATAAGGAGAAGCACTGTCGACATTTCGGGCTGAGACCCTTCATCGGGACTACCTGAAAGGAAAGATAGTAAGAGATTTGAAAGTAGTGGGGGGAAGGGGAAATGCAAAATGATAGGAGAAGACCGGAGGGGGTGGGATGAAGCTAAGACTGGGAGACCGTTTCGCTGAACACCTACGCTCGGTCCGCCAGAGAAAGCAGGATCTCCCAGTGGCCACACATTTTAATTCCACGTCCCATTCCCATTCTGATATGTCTATCCATGGCCTCCTCTACTGTCAAAATGAATCCAAACTCAGGTTGAAGGAACAACACCTTATATACCGGCTGGGTAGCCTCCAACCTGATGGCATGAACATTGACTTCTCTAACTTCCGTTAATGCCCCTCCTCCCCTTCTTACCCCATCCCTGACATATTTAGTTGTTTGTATTTTCTCTGTCTCTCTGCCCATCACCCTGCCTGTTCTCCATCTCCCTCTGGTGCTCCCCCCCCTTTCTTTCTCCCGAGGCCTCCCGTCCCATGATCCTTTCCCCTCTCCAGCTCTGTATCACTTTCGCCAATCACCTTTCCAGCTCTTAGCTTCATCCCACCCCCTCCGGTCTTCTCCTATCATTTCGCATTTCCTCCTCCCCCCACTACTTTCAAATCTCTTACTATCTTTCCTTTCAGTTAGTCCTGACGAAGGGTCTCGGCCCGAAACTTCAACAGTGCTTCTCCTTATAGATGCTGCCTGGCCTGCTGTGTTCCACCAGCATTTTGTGTGTGTTGTTTGAATTTCCAGCATCTGGAGATTTCCTCGTGTTTGCTCCAACAATCAGATTTGCTTTGATCTTATAAAATGGTAGAGCAGGTTTGGGCTGGGTGTGTGGAAGTAGTGTGGGGTGGGAGGTGATTTGCGGTGAGGATGTTTGCCATATGTCACCTGGTTTATTGCTTTGCTTTCTTGTGCCTGAATGTTCTTATGTGCTCCTGTTGGTCTTTTTTTGCTAACCCTCTAGTTCTCTAAAGCGGTTATGTTTCACATTTATTTTCCTGAGGAACCTGGCAAATTAGCAACAGGAAACTAGGCTGTTATTGAAAGTGGGGAATTGAAAGTATAGCTTAAACTCTTTCCCCTCACACCTACAGGGTTACTGAGTTCCAGGCTACTTATGCCTGGTGGCTGAGAAACTAAACACAGTATGAAGAAACTCTTCTCAGGCTTCTAGCCAGGTCCACGTATTGATTATAACCGACTTTATAATCAGTTATAATAGGTACCCATACCTGGCTTAAAGCCCAAGAATATTCATCATATAAGCACTAGATCCTTTTTTAAAATCAGTACATTCCAAAAAGTGCTTACTTAGACCATAAGACCATAAGGTATAGGAGCAGAAGTAGGCCGTTCAGCCCATTGAGTCTGCTCTACCATTCAATCATCGGCTGATCCAATTCTTCCAGTCATCCCCACTCATCTGCCTTCTCCCCATACCCTGTGATGTCCTGGCTAATCAAGAACCTGCCTATCTCTGCCTTAAACACACCCAATGACTTGGCCTCCACAACCACCGTCATTATTTCAATTTAATGATGAAGCTGAATACATATTTTAAATTCCCAAATACCTGTGTTAACTTTGTTTTGCCTCTAAGTAATGATTGCTGTGAAACCTGTCTCTCTTAAACTATGATATCATTGCAATGGAGTTTGGTTGTTGTTATGGATCTATTTCTAATCGTGTACATAGACCTGACCACAACCCCACATTCTTGGGAACCAAAATGTCCCCCTAGTGTAACAATGGGTAGTGAACACCTTTTAAAAATAGATTTCATATTAAATGTTTGTTAACAAGTTACTGATTTGGGAGTACTCACTTTTCTTCAGAAGCAATGACAAGGTTGAATGAATTAAATTATTTATGTTAGTACACCTTTCTCTGCCATGAGAAATGGTTCCATATGCAGACATGTATGTGCGGAATTCCCTTCACTAAATCCAACTGCTAATTAGATATTATTGCCAACAGGAAATCCAGTGGGACAGTTAGTATATTGTTAATAATAGATAGATTCCCATTTAAGAAGCTCCATATCTTTTGGGTGATCTGGGAACATTGATAACTTGGGATTTTAGCAGTTTCACTATAGAGAATCTGAGGGCAAATTCCTATCTTAATTCAGTTCAGAGTTCCAAAACATTGTTCAAGGTTTAAAGAAAATTTATTATCAAATTGATATATGTCACCATATACAATGTTGCAGCCATATTCAATAACTCCAATAACCATATAGATGCAAAGAAAGACTGCACCGACCGGGTGGACAGCCAATGTGAAAACGATGACAACCTGCAAATACAAAATTTTTAAAAAGTGTACTAGTATTAATAATAATCACTATTCTCTTAGATAACCACAATATACTTACAGAAAAGCAGAAAGGATGCCAAAAGGATATGAAAGAATATAAAGAACAACTTATTATAGATTCCATAATGCTAAATCAAGCCCGGCAGATAAGCAGAAGTCTTTCATGTTGTTTTATTGACTACCAAAAGGCATTTGATTCTGTCCCACACTCATGGTTAATAGAAGTTCTTAAGATATATATATAAACTACACCTAATGCTTGTGAAATTTCTACAACATCTGATGAAGCATTGGCATAGCATAATAACTCTATCTATTAACAACAAAAAAAGAACAAACTCCGTTATCAAAATAAACTGAAGCATTTTTCAAGGAGACTCTCTAAGTCCACTATGGTTTTTTCCAGCTTTAAACCTGGGCTAAAATTGCGTATCAAATCAGAAACAACAAAATGAGCTATACTTTAACACACCTTTTATACATGGATGATTTGAAAGCGTATGCTCCTTCATCAGTAAAGCTAAAGCAATTAATTCAAATAGTATAACTATTTTCCAAAGACATAAACATGAACTTTAGACTGGATAAATGCAGCATTAAACATAAGGAAATGTGCAATAGAGCTAGTAGAATACAAAACCGAGCAGCAGGATATAATACAATTGATAGATGAAAATGAAACATGTAAGTATCTGGGATATCAACAAGCAAAGAAAATAGATCATGGTGCGATAAAGGAAAAACTTTTGACAGAATTTACTTCTAGGCTTAAGAAAATCTGCCAAACACAATTCAACAGTAAAAATATTACAAAGGCTATAAACAGTTACACTATACATATATTAATGTATTCCTTTGGCATAATAGTTTGGTCTGGAACAAAGAAAAATAAGAACTGAAATGACAACTTTCAGAAAACATTACGTGCACTCGAATGCATTTAGATTAACATTTACCTAGAACAGAATGGGGAAGAGGAATAACAGACATTTAAATTCTACACAACAGTCAGATAAAACTTCTAAGGATATATTTTCATCAATGAAAACAGGATTCAGGACTCCTCTGATACGAAGTATACACCACTAAATTAAAGTGAGTGCACAACCAAGAAAAATGAAGACATTATCACTATTGAAGAAAAAGTTAAGCAATGGAAGAGCATGGCCCTCCATGGAAGACATCCCGATGATCTAAGTAGACTAGATGTCGACAAGGAAACTTTGAATGCCTAGCTCAGAGTTGGAGAGATCTTCCCAGAAACAGAATGGTTCCTTGGATCAGGGGTTAACACAAAAAATGATCTCAAATACATAATAAAGACTAACAAATTCAAACCAGAAACAACCCAACACACCACAGGATCCTGTAGCAGTTTAATTTAATCTGATTTTTTACACAGGCACAATAAAGTGGTAAACATCATTCACCAAAATCTTGCTTTAAATTACAATCTCAAAAGAAATCATACCTCACTATAAATACAAGGCTGATCCATTTTTAGAGTCAAAATACTGTACTACAAATTATATTGTGACCGATCTGTTATTACAGACAGGATAATCTATAATAGCCATCTGGATATAATAATTCAGGATAAACAAGCAAGATCAACTTATTTAAAGGATATAGCCATTCCAAACACACACAACTTACAGAAATCAATAAGTGAAAAACACCAGAAATATAACAGACAGACAGACAGACAGACATACTTTATTGATCCCAAGGGAAATTGGGTTTCGTTACAGTGTCACCAACCAAGAATAGTGAAGAAATATAGCAATATAAAACCATAAATAATTAAATAATAATAAGTTAATCATGCCAAGTGGAAATAAAGTCCAGGACCAGCCTATTGGCTCAGGGTGTCTGACACTCCGAGGGAGCAGTTGTAAAGTTTAATGGCCACAGGCAGGAATGACTTCCTATGAAGCTCAGTGCTACATCTCGGTGGAATGAGTCTCTGGCTGAATCTACTCCTGTGCCTAACCAGTACATTATGGAGTGATGGGAGTCATTGTCCAAGATGGCATGCAACTTGGACAGCATCCTCTTTTCAGACACCACCGTCAGAGAGTCCAGTTCCACCCCCACAACATCACTGGCCTTACGAATGAGTTTGTTGATTCTGTTGGTGTCTGCTACCCTCAGCCTGCTGCCCCAGCACACAACAGCAAACATGATAGCACTGGCCACCACAGCCTCGTAGAACATCCTCAGCATCGTCTGGCAGATGTTAAAGGACCTCAGTCTCCTCAGGAAATAGAGACGGCTCTGACCCTTCTTGTAGACAGTCTCAGTATACTATGCTGAATTAAAAGAGGAAATTGAAAGACTTTGGAACTTGAAGACGGTATACATTGCCCCAATAGTAATATCTACAACTAGTATCATCCCAAAGTCACTACACAATAGCATTAAACAATCAGGCTTCAGAGCAATATCTATGTAAGTCTTCAGAAAGGCACAATATGAAACACCACTAGAATAGTCTGGAAATTCATAGCAATTGGGAAATGAGTGTGCATGGCTTTGCCCATACCTCAGGTTTTACCAGCTTGTGCTGAGAAAAAATACGTTTATAATGATAATAAATAAATAAACAAATAAATAAATAAGCAAGCAATAAATGTTGAAAACGTGGGTTGAAGAGTCCTTGAAAGTGAATCCATAGGTTGTGCGTACAGTTCAGTGATGGGGCAAATGAGGTTATATCGACAGGTCCAGGAGCCTAATGTTTGATGGGGAATAACTGTTCCTGATGCTAGTTCTGTGAAAGTGGTATGAATATGCAAATGTAAGACATTAAAAAAGTCACTTAGTATCCCCATAAATAGATAAGGAAGAATTCACAAGGTTGCTGGTGACATCACCACACATACAATAATTACAAAAGATATTGCCTAAAAATAATATCCATTGCAACATATATTTCAGGTTGTCAGCTGCAAGAATTTATGAAGTATTACTATCTATTCAACTTTAAATGAAGAGCAGGGTCAAAATAATTTAACCTTATCTATTATTGATACTTTAGCACCCAATTATAGATGGTCATAACCTCTCAAATAATATCATTTTATCAGCCAGTGAAACAAGTTTTCCGTTTTCAACAGAGCACGCTCTTTTCTCCGCTGATCTCATTATGTACATGGAAATTCCCCTTCAGCCAAATTATGATAATGAATGTTTTGGGCTGTGTGCTCAGTGCAGGTTTTCCTTCTCGTGTAGTTTATGTCTGTATTTCCTACTGCTCAATAATAATTGGAATATTGCTATGGTCTCCTTACAGATATATTGAGGAAAATTGAGCATAATGTATATTTACAGATTTGCTGAAATAATGTTGATTTTCCTGTAAATTACCTCACTGGCACATTTTATTCTAGCACGCTGAAAGATTGTTTTTAGGACCTTTATCTCAGGAACGGTATGCTAGCATTAGAGGGGGTCAGGAGAAAGTTCACAAGAATGATCCCAGGAATGAAACAGTTAACACATGCAGAATGTTTTATGGCCCTGGGCTTGTACTCACTGAAGTTTAGAAGAATGGGGGGATCTCATTGAAGCCTGTTTAGAACAGAAATGAGGAGGAATTTCTTTACCCAGAGGGTGGTGAATCTGTGGAATTCATTGCCGCAAATGACTTTGGAGGCCAAATCAATGGATATACTTAAAGCAGAAGTTGATATGTTTTTGATTAGTTAGGATGCCAAAGGTTTAGGGGAGAAAGCAGGAGAATGCAGTTGAGAGGGATAATAAATCAGCCATGATGGACTGGCAGAGAAGGTTTGATGGGCTGAATGGCCTAATTCTGCTCCTATATCTTTGGGCTTATGGTCTTATGGTATGTATCTGAACATAGGTGCAGTTTTTCCTGCAGAGTTAAAGGCTATGTCTTCATAAAGTTCTTTCTCTGACTAGATGACTACTAGATTGACAGCAATGTAGAAGACCCTGGATAGGTCAATATTCCTTCAGATAATTTTCTATCTTCTTTAGCATGCTCAGTGATTGCTGTTCATTACTTGCTACTACTCCCCACCCGTGATCAGACACTGCTTCTCCTGCAGAGTCTCAGAGCTACCAGAAGCAGTTCTGTAGTTCTAAAGTGGTTAGTGAGCTGAGGTTGATTAGGAGAGGGGTCAATTGATTAAGAGGGCAATTGAGAAAGGGGGATGACAGATGCAAGTGTGGCAGACAGAAGATGCAATTATTCACAAGAAGAGATGTATAGAAGGAGCATGGAATTATTATTATAGATGGTTCCCATCATTTGAATAAGTGGGGTTAACAGGTCAAGTGGATTAAATGGCCTGTTTCTATATTGAAATTTCTATGACTCTACATATGTTTAACCTAGAAATTAACCTTCTGCTTCTATGTCTTATGGTCTTAAGCAAACATCATATTCTGTAATTAGAAAAGACTCCAAAGTGACCCGAAATGTCAAGTTGCTTGTCACTTTAATTCGCCACCGCACTCTCACTTTGATCTTTCTGTTTTTAACCTCCTGCACTGTTACACTGAAGCTCAATGCAAGCTGGAGAAACAGTACTTCATCTTCAATGTGAGCACATTGCAGCCTGCTGAATTTAGACTTCTCCAAATTTAGATAACTGACTGTTTCTTTCCTTTATATCTGAACTGGCCATTTTGGCTTGTCATAACCTTCTCTTTCTATAATATCTCTTTCAATTTTTCTTTCAATATAAATATAATAAGAAACTAACTTGGCCTGCTGGGAATGCCATACAGCTGTGCTCTCAGTAACACAACACAAGGCAAGAAGCATAATAGACGTCTGCCTAAAAGTCATTTGCTCGCACCCTATGAGATGTATTCCCATTGTTCTCCTGTCCTTTTACCACCTTCTCTTGTTTTTCTCTGTTCCCAGAGTCCTGAAGAAGGGTCTCGCCCAGATGTGTCGACTGTTTAATCTTTTCCAAGCCAGTAGAATTGTTGCCGCTGGCTGTATTAAGTGTTTCAGTGCTGGATTCCCTCACACTGATGGAGATTCCGATTCAGATTGATTTGCTAATTACAAGTACATCAAAACGTACAGTGAAATGCATCACTTGTGTTCACAACTAACACACACAAGTATGTGCTGGGGACAGCCAAGGTGGTGCGGTAAGCGGCAACTCTTTACATGCAGCTCCAAAGGGAGTCATCAAATATTCTTGTTTAGGACTACTGCAGCGGAAATCCACAGTCACAACAACAGTACTTCACAGTACTTCAGTAAGCAACATTGCTTTAAAATATTTTAAGAACTCTGTTGGTTCCCAAAATTGGCAGACCCCATGCTGCAGACTCAGGTCACAAGTGCAGTTTCCCTAATGCGGAAAGTGTATTGGGTTGCATGTAAGATTCAAACGCAGAGCTCCGAGCCCCCACTTCCTAGCACCTTGGTGGCTATTATACACCCTCTGGAAAATAAAATTGTAGTCCTCAGAGAAAGATGGACATCAGGGACTGTTGTGTACTTTGCCTCTCGGAAACATGGCTCACCTCTAGCATTTCCGACTCAGTGCTACTACCTCAGGGCATCACCATCTACCACATGGATAGGACAGTAAAGTCAGTCAAGCTAGAGAGGGTGAAGTGTTCTTCATGATTAATACATTGTTGATCACAGAT
This sequence comes from Hemitrygon akajei, assembly GCF_048418815.1. Lineage (NCBI taxonomy): Eukaryota > Metazoa > Chordata > Chondrichthyes > Myliobatiformes > Dasyatidae > Hemitrygon > Hemitrygon akajei. Next base: position 52,699,338 of record NC_133135.1, on the reverse strand, counting down.
GTAGCAGTTCCATCTCAAGTCTTGCTCACCCGACCTGAAATATTGATCAGTTAAGTATCACAATTTTATCTGCTGAGGGAGTTTGCTGCCATCATCCTGGTAGTGGTGTACATTCCACTCCTGGCAAATGGCAGGCAGGCTCTGGAAGAACTGAGGACCGTGATCAGCAGTCTCAAAGCAGCACACCCCGATGCATTCCTAGTCACTGTGGAAGATTTCAACTCTGCCAGCTTGAAGAACTCTCTGTACAACTACTGCCAACATATCACCTGTGGTAACCAAAGGAGCCAACACCTTGACCACTGTCACACCACCATCAAGAATGCTGGCCATGCACCCACTCTGATCACCTGGATGCTCTTCTACTCTTCTGCTCCTACTCCTACTCTACTTCTCCTCCTGGCCTAGAGGCAAAGACTGAGGACCACAGCTGGTCCAAGGTCATAAGAGACAGAGGAGCGCTTACAAAATTGCTTTGAGCTGGTGGACTGGACAACATTCAGGGATTCATCTTCATATCAGAACGAATATGCCACAGTTGTCACCGAATTCACCAAGACCCATGTGGTTGAATGTGTGCCTTCGAAAACAAACCAGACATACCCAAACCAAAGACCGCGAATGAACCAGAAGATTTGTAGTCTGCTGAGGGCTAGATCTGAGACATTCAAGACCGGTGATCCAGAATTATACGAGAAGTTCAGTTATGACCAACAGAAGGCTATTTTGAAAGCAAAATAAACAATTCTGATTGAGGTTAGAGACGGAATCAGATGCACATCAGCTCTGGCAGGGTTTGCAGGCCATTACTTCCTACAAAGCAAAACCGAACATCATGAATAGCTGTGATGTTTCACTCTGAGATGAGTTCAATGCCTTTTATGCATGCTTTGTAAGTGACAATGAAACTACATCCGTGTAAATCCCTGCAGCATCTGGCGACCCTCTGATCTCTGTCTCAGAGGCCAACATTAGAATATCTTACATGGGGATAACCCCTTGCAAAGCATCAGGCTTTGATGGTGCACTGGTAGGGTACCGAAAATCTGTGTCAACCAACTGGTGGGAGTGTTCAAGGACATCTCCAATCTTTCATTGCTGCTGTCAGAGTTTCCTACCTGCATACAAAAGGGCTTCAATCATACCAGTGCCTAAGATGAACAGGGTGAGCTATCTCAACGACTATTTGCCCAGTTGTACTCATATTGACTGTGATAAAGTTCTTTGAGAGATTGGTCATGGCCAGAATCAACTCCTGTCTAAGCAAGGACCTGGACCTGCTGCAATTTGCCTACCACTACAATAGCTCTACAGCAGATGCAATCGCATTTGCTCTCCACTCAGCCTTGGACTAGCTGGATAACAATAATACCTACATCAGGCTGTTTGTTCATTACAGGTCAGTATTCAACACCATCATACCCTTAGTACTAATCAATGAGCTTCAAAATCTGAGCCTCTGTACCTCCCTCTGCAACTGAATTCCTCACCAGAAGACCATACTTAGTGTGGATCAGAAATAACATCTCCTCGCTGACAATCAGTACTCGTACATCTCTTCAGCAGCAATGCACATTCTGCTCTTTTACATTTCTTTCAGGTGTTTAATTCTGTTACAAAATACAGAAAGTTTCTGTCTTTATAACACAATTGCCAATTTTGTTCAAAATTAAAGTTTTAAGTTTTTATTCTATTACGGAGAATACAATAAGACCATAAAACATAGGAGCAGAATTATGCCATTTGGCTCATCGAGTCTGCTTCGCAATTCAATCATGGCTGATCCTTCTTTTCCCCTCCTCAGGCCCACTCCCTGGCCTTCTCCTTGTAACCTTTGGTGCCATGCCCAATCATGAACCTATCAAACTCTGCCTTAAATACACCCAATGACCTGGCTTCCACAGCTGCCTATGGTAACAGATTCCACAAATTCACCACCCTGTGGCTAAAGAAATTACTCTGCCTCTCTGTTTTAAATGAACACACTTCTATCCTGAGGCTGTGCCCTCTTGTCCTAGATTCCCCCACCATGAGAATAATCCATTTCACATCTAATCAGTCAAGGCCTTTCAACATTCGAAAAGTTTCAATGCGATCTCCCCTCATTCCTCTAAGTTCCAGTGAGTACAGGTCCAGAGCCAACAAATGTTCCTCATGTGATAACCCCCCTTTCCCGAATATTTCTGGTGAACCTTCTCTGAACCCTCTCCAATGCCAACACATCTTTTCTTAGATGAAGAGTCTAAAACTGTTCACAATATTCAAGGTGAGGGCTCACCAGTATATTATAAAGGCTCAGCATCACATCCCTGCTCTTGTATTCAAGACCTCTTGAAATGAATGCTAACATTGCATTTGTCTTCGTCACCTCCAATTCAACCTCCAAGCTGACCTTTAGGGTGTTCTGCATAAGGACTCCCAAATCCCTCTGCATCTCAGTTTTTTGGAATTTCTCCCCATTTAGAAAATAGTCTTCATATTTATTTCTTCTACCAAAGTGCATGGCCATGTATTTTCCAACATTGTATTTCATTTGCCACATTCTTGCCCATTCTCTAAACCTGTCTAAGTCCTTCTGCAGCCTACCTGTTTCTTCAACACTACCTGCCCTCCAACAATCTTCATATCATCTGCAAAACTGGCACAAAGCCAGCATTTCTATCATCTAAATCAATGATATACAGCATAAAAAGAAACGGTCCCAAAACCATCCCCTGCGGAACACCACTAGTCACTGGCAGCCAACCAGAAACGGATTCTTTTATTCCCACTCACTGCCTCCTACCTATTAGCCAATGGTCTAACCATGCTAGTAAATTTCCTGTAATTTCATGGGCTCTTGACCTGGTAAACAGCCTCATGTGTGACACCTTGTAAAAGGCCCTCTGAAAATCAAAATACCTAACATCCACTGCATCCCCTTTATCTATTCTATGTGTAATCTCCTCAAAGAATTCCAACAAGTTTGTCAGGCCTGATTTTCACTTAAGGAAACCATGCTGACTTTGCCCTGTCTTGTCCTGTGTCACCAAGTACTCTGTAACCTCATCCTTAAGAATTGACTCCAATATTTTCCCAACCACTGAGGTCAGGCCAGCTGTCTATAATTTCCTTTCTGTAGCCTCCCTTCTTTCCTAAAGAGGTGAGTGACATTTGCAATTTTCCAGTCCTCTAGCACCATGCTAGAATCCAATGATATTTGAAAGATAATTTCTAATGCCGCCACAATCTCTACACTACCTCCTTCAGAACCCTAGGGTGCAGTTCATCTGGTCCAGGTGACTCATGTTTCCTTTAGGTCTTTCAGCTTTTTTAGCATCTTCTCCCTTGTAAAAGAAACTGCACTCATTTCGCTTCCCTTGCACCCTTCAACATCTGGCACACTGCTAGTGCCTGACTGATGCAAAATGCATGCACTCATTTAATTCATCTGCCATCTGATTGACTCCTGTTATTATTTCTCCAGCATTATTTTCTAGCAGCCCTATATTCACTTTCATCTCTCTTTTATTTTTTACATACTTGAGAAAGCTTTTACTATCCACTTTGCTATTGTTTGCTAGCTTGTTTTCATATTTCATCTTTTCCCTCCTAATTTATCTTTTATTGCTCTCTGTAGGGTTTTTAAGAAGCTTCTTAATCCTCTATCTTCCCACTAATTTTTGCTTTGTTGTATGCCCTCTCTTTTGCTTTTACATTGGCTCTGATTCCCTTGTCAGCCACGGCTGTACTATTTTGCCATTTGAGTATTTCTTTGTTTTTGGAATACATCTATCTTGTACCTTCCTCATTTTTCCCAGAAATTCATGCCATTGCTGTACTGCTGTCATCCCTGCCAGCATCTCTTTCCAATTTACTTTGGCCAATTTGTCTCTCATACCACTGTAATTTCCTGTATTTCACTGAAGTACTGCAATGTCAGACTTTACTTTCTCCCTATCAAATTTCAAGTTGAACTCAATCATATTGTAATCAGTACCTCCTAATGGTTCTTTTACCTTAAACTTGCTATTCACTTCCAGTTTATTACAAAACACCAGATCCAGTATAGCTGACCCCCTAGTAGGCTCAATGGCAAACTGCTCTATAGGCTTTCAACAAGTTCATTCTCTTGAGAGATCCATTACCACCATGATTTTCCCAATATATCTACAAGTTAACTCCTCCCATGATGATGATAACATTGCCCTTTTGACAAGCCTTTTCTATTTCCTGTTGTAATCTGTAGTCCACATCTCAGCTACTGTTAGCAGGTCTATATATAATTGTCATCAGGGCCCTTTTACCTTGCAGTTTCTTAACTCAACCCACAAGGATTCCGATCCTATGTCACATCTTTGTAGTGATTTGATGCCATTCTTTACCAGCAGAGCTATGCCACTCCCTCTGCCTACCTTCCTATCCCTCTGATACAATGTGTAACCTTGGACATTCAGTTCCCAACTACAACCATCCTTTAGCCATAATTCCGTGATGGTTACAGCATCAGACCTACAACCTGTAAAAGTGCAAGAAGATCATCCACCTTATTTCTTATACTCTGTGCATTGAGTGACAGTGTATTTGCAGAATTTTTGATTCTGCATCCCTAATGCACTGATACTCACTCTGCTGGCTGTAGTTTTGTCCTGTCATCTGCCTTTCCTTCCTGACAATCTGACTGCACGCTATCTTTGCTTTTTGACTATCTTCTCGTACTGAGTCCCTTCACTTTGATTTTCATCCCCCTGCCAAGTTAGATAAACACCCCCTAACAAACCTGCCCACAAGAATATTTGTCCCCTTTGGGTTCACGTGCAACTTGTCCCTTTTGTACCAGTCATACCTCCCCCAGAAGATATCCCAATGATTGAAGAACCTGAACCCCTGTCCCCTGTATCAGCTTCTTGGCCAAGCAGTTATCTGCCAAATCATCCTGTTTCTACCCTCACTGGCATGTGGCACAGTTAGCAATCCAAAAATTACTACCCAGGAGGTCCTGCTTCTCAGCTTTCTACTTAGCTCTCTAAATTTTCTCTTCAGGATCTCTTTGCTTTCCCTTCCTATGTTGTTGGTGTGGTGAACTACATATACCTGTCTGGACTGCTCCTGTGGCTCCTCCCACAGACCCCTGCTGACTGCTCCTGTGGCTCCTCCCACAGACCCCTGCTGACTGCTCCTGTGGCTCCTCCCACAGACCCCTGTATAAAGGCGATTGAGGCCTGAGCCCGGCCTCATTCTCCAGGATGTAGTGTTGTCCATTCTTCCAGTCAATAAAAGCCGATATCTCGCTTCTTACGTCTCAGAGTGAGTTATTGATGGTGCATCAATTTTATTGACTGGAAGTTAAAACATGGAAACCGTTTTACGTCCGGAAAGATTGGATTTGGACCCCCAAGACCCTGAAGCAGCTCTTGCCTTTGAACTCTGGCTTGCATGCTTCCAATCATACTTGGAGGAGGTTCGTGCAACTGACCCGGAATGGACAGGTGGAGAGGGAGAATGCCACAGTGTGGAAGGCCACACTTTTAGCCCTTAAGTCAAAAGGGTTGCCGGTCTCCCGATGGCAGGAGGTCCTCCCTGAGGCACTCCACTCCATCCGCTCCCTGTTATGTACGTCCACCAATGCCACCCCTCATGAACGCCTATTTTCTTTTCCCAGGAAGTCTGTCACTGGGACCACCCTACCAGTTTGGCTGACGTCCCCGGGGCCAGTGCTGCTACGAAAACATGTGAGGAGTAATAAATACTCCTCGCTGGTCGAGAGGGTTCACCTTTTGCATGCTAACCCCCAGTATGCCTACGTGGTCTTGCCTGATGGGCGGGAGGACACGGTCTCTGTCCGCGACCTGGCGCCCGCAGGAGCAGCAGACCACTACCCCGTACACTCCATGGTAACTATGAACCCTGTACCCGAGGTGACACTGCGCACACCGTGCCCCACACAGACTCCTCACGACGCTCATGTACCAGGCATCTCGTACGCGTATATTCCGGGCGCCTCGCACACATGTGAGGGATCCCTGACACCTCCAGTTAGGCCAGAACCAGCACAACCTCCATCTCCTGTGCAATCACCACCACCAGCACCTGTGCAATCACCACCGGCACCTGTGCAATCGCAGCCGGAGCTACGTAGATCGCAGCGACAGATTCGACCACCTGATAGACTTAACCTGTAAATATACTTGTAAGAAACTTCGCCACCTGGGGACTCTTTTTAAAACAAAGGGGGGGTGAATGTGGTGAACTACATATACCTGTCTGGACTGCTCCTGTGGCTCCTCCCACAGACCCCTGTATAAAGCCGATTGAGGCCTGAGCCCAGCCTCATTCTCCAGGATGTAGTGTTGTTCATTCTTCCAGTCAATAAAAGCCGATATCTCGCTTCTTACGTCTCAGAGTGAGTTATTGATGGTGCATCAGTTGGTACCAATATGTACCAAGGTATCTGACAGCTCTCCCTTCCCCCTCCAAAATGCTGTGGATGCAATCCGAGATGTCCCTGACCCTGGCACCTGGAAGGCAACATACTCTCCCGGTGTCCCATTCATGACCACAGAATCTCCTGTCTGTTTCTCTGACTATTGAGTCCCCTATCACTACTGCTCCCCTCTTCTCCCTCTTTCCCTTGTACACCACGGACCCATGCTCAGTGCCAGTAATCTAGCCTCCATGGCATTCCCCTGGAAGGCTATCCCCCTTAACAGTATCCAAAATGGTATACTTATTTTTGAGAGGAATGGCCATAGGGGTGCTCTGATCTAACTGCCTATTCACCGTTCCATTCTTTCTGCTGACAGTCCCCAGCTACTCACCTCCTGCAACTTAGGGGTGACTACTTCAATCGATGATCTCTTCAGTTTCCCGTACAAGCCAAAGATCATCCAGCTGCTGCTCCAGATCCTTAACGTGGTCTTCAAGGAGCTGCGTCTGGATGCACCTCATACAGGTGACTCTGGGTCTCTCAAGACTCTAATGTCCGGCATGAAGAACACACAATGGCCATTTAAACTACACTAAGTAACCTGACATCCCTGAGAAGGTGAAAGGAATATTCAAAATCACAATAAAAGATCTAAGTGGAGAAAGAGAATCAAAACTAAATAAAACAAAATGTTAAGTGAGCAAGAATTTAGTGAATATTACTTGGCAGAACAATACAGAAACCAAGTAAAGAAAATATACCAAGTAGCAAAGCAACAACAGGAAAACAAACTGCGTTCCACCCACTCACACATATACACACAGTACTCTAAAGCCAGGACAGGACATCTCCTTTCGCATCCAGCCTCCAGTGGACTCACAGATTCACAGACAGAGGGCCTTTAACTTCCTCAGTAGACTCAGGACACAAGCCATTGGACCTTGACTAATGGACTTCTGATTGACCTTCAGACTTCAATCTTCAGTATCAATCCTGGACTCACTGATGATGATGTCCCTGGATTAGGACTTGAACTCCAGGCCTCAAGCTCTTGTCTCACTGATGACAGGACCCCGAACGTTCTCGCTGCTCTGCCTGTTTGACATTCGACCAAGTCCACATCACTGTCCTTTGAGAGTGGAGCAGTGGCTTAGACTCTAGCCTGTACTTTAACTCCTCCACATTCCTGTCCCTAAATCCTAACTCCCTTCTCTGCTCCTCAAAATCTTCCCTACAAACCTAAAAAAATTAAAAAAACTGTCTGAACCTTGACCTTGATGGAGTCTGCAGCTTGGTGCCATCTAGTATGATGGTGCATGCAGAAACATTGAGTCACAATGCAATCCTGGTGCAAACCTAATTCTTGGTTTGGGTAGAGAGATGGAGTGGGTTGCTACAGATCTGGTTGTTCATGTCCTGCTGCTTGTTGTTGCAAAGTCTTATCCACTTTAACAAATTCAGCAATTCTTTCATTAACATGGCAGAGTCCATAGCTTGTATCTAGCAGATGGATTAGCAAAGCGTCAAGAATATGTCTTCATAAGAGTCGATGAACACCTTGACCACTCATGACTACTGAAGGAATAATCTCTGGGGAACATTTCATAATGGAAAGTGAGGCCTATTGGAACATTTTGTGCTTAACTTGGTATAAAGGTCATACCTACATATTTACTAGAAATTAGTCATTAGGTAACTCCATGATGCTGTATTGGCTATGATTTCCATAGCACCAGCAACAGCAAGTCATGTGAACTTAACTATTTCCAAGTGGCAATCACAATTGTCATCTTTTGGCTTTGAGGTTAGGAAATTTGACAAATATTCAGCAGTTTGAAATAACAATGCTAATTTGTATAGGAAAATTGGTCTTATTATTATAACCAAAAGAATTGGCAGTTGGCAGCAGGGATATAGGCTAATACAAGCAAACTTAACATAGAATATTTGTGTTTTGCATGGAGGCAGTAACAGCTCCTAACGTGTAAAGGGAAGCAGTCCTGAAGAAGAGTCTTGGTCCAAAACGTCGACTGTTTGTCTGTTAGTTCATTTCCATGGATGCTGCCTGACCTGCTGAGTTCTTCCATCATTTTTTTGTGTGTTGCTCTGAATTTCCAGCATCTGCAGAATTTCTTATGTCTGTGTTCTGTTAGGTTGATGACACACTGCCATAGTCAATCTCACCTATCTCTCTGCAGTAAGCAACATTGCCTGCAGCAGTCTCTCTTCAAAGGTCTCCCTTGTATGAGTTTGATAACGTATGACATATGACCACAGACATCCTTGCCTGGATGTTGTCTTCAATCCTTGCGTTACTACAACTTCCACACTCCTTCCTGTAGAGGACAGCGTAAATCTTACTGAATTTCAATAGAGCCAAGTCTCTGAAACTTAGTCACGAGAAAATCTGCAGATGCTGGAAATTCAAGCAATACACACAAAGTGTATTTCTTCCTATAGATGCTGCCTGTCCTGCTGTGTTCCACTAGCATTTTGTGTGTGTTCTCTGAAACTTAGTGACAGTTTCATCATGGACAGTTGGCTGTTGATATCAGGGATGTACGTGCAACACTCCTGGCACAAGTACTACCTCTCTTAGACAACAGAAAGTCCAGTGCTAGTTGATTTTGAAGGTCCATGGTATTGATTGCCAGCATTTCAGCAGTAATGTCATTGATGGCCTGGCTCGTATCATGTAGCAATAAGGTTGTATCATTAGCTAATCTCTCCAGCAGTGCTGAGGCCATGTTAATACTTTCATGAGCCAGTCTGGCAGGCTCCCAGAACAGGAATACTACAGTCCAGAAACGGTCGGTTTCCATAGTCCTTCAATGTCAGCCACACATATTGGTTACTTAAAGTGGCAAAAAGCAAAGATCAAGAGTTTAGCCCTTCAGTCCTTTATCAACAAGGTTCTTCTGGCCACCTGTTCCCTGGTCCAGTAGCACGGCCGGTTTAATGCCTGAGCTGTGTACCAACATCGACTTCCCTTGGACATTTACTACACTCGGAACAGACCTTCCCAGCGGGGATCTAGGCTGTTCTTTTATCAGCAGGCTGTCAGCAGTATCCACTCTCCCAGCTGGTAGGTATGGCACTCTGCACACAGCACAATCTTTTTGGATTTAATTACTTGTCAATAGAAACCTTAAGAACTTATATTAGTGCTATATAATAATGCAGCTCTCAATAATAAGGATGTTCATCTGTTTAATTAAAAGGCAACTAGCAAGTACATGGAAAGTCCCAAAACTATCTCATGTGAAAATAGACCTGTCACGCCATTTGTCATGACAGCCTGTCGAAGTGCTTCTGGCCTCTTTAACTCGGTCTTGTTGTGCAATTAAGCTAATCTACATTTTAAGGTCCCATTCTGTCTTTCAACTGCCCCATAAGACTAGACTGATAAGGGCACATGAAATGATAATGTAGAATATTTGTGTTTTGCATGTTTTTGTGAGTGTGGACCATTACCACTTGAGATTTTCTCAGGAATTCCAAACCTGGAAATATATTCTCATAATAAAAATTACCAACAGTTACAACACCATTTCTCTGAGTTTACCCATGCATCATCACAACCCGTACATTGAGGTAACTGCATAAAGTCTATTTGGAGATGTGCAAATAGCCCCCTGGGCGAGAGCCCAGCGTCAGCAGATGCCGGAAGTGTCTTTCAGGATTATGTCTCTGGCAGATCATATCATTACTACTCATGCTATCTGTTGGACTCCTGCAGTATCAAGATGCAATTAATGTTGCAGGACTTTTTACTCAGAAAGGAAGCTAATTTGCCGCTTTCCATATCATATCACCATTTTTGTAAGGATATAGATGACTGGAAATATTGTAAATGATAAACCTTTTGTTCATACTTTTTTTTTCATTTGGGTCAATAACATCAAGCTGCACGTCTTATGCCTTTACTTTTTGAAACCATCTTAGTGTGTAATCAGATGAAGACAATCACTGATCTGGAGACAGTAGAAGGAGTGACCCAGACTTGGCTTTTTTAATGAGGTAGACTTCTTAAGTAGCACAAGGAAAAACAGATGAAAAATGTGAGCTCACCTCATTAGGGCTTTTTAGTCATAGAGGGTAAATGGTGAGATGGGCCCTTTGGGTTAAATTAGCCTGATTCAATGCAGCTTAAAACATCCAAGTGTTCTATTCTCTTCATCTGTCAAGAGGGGGCACTCTGGTATCAGTCAGCAACATATTTATTGTTGCAGTACCTGAGCAACAGCTCACTTCGGGCATAATATGTAGCAGTTCGGCTGATACCACCTTTGCTTTTTGAGGATAATATAAATCAAAGGTTGAATTAATATTTCAATGTTATTAAATGCATGTATGTTTAAAAATGATTTTAAAGCTATAGTCAAATACACATCATTTGGCCACAAAAACTGATGATTATATTGAGCGTGAGTGTGCTCTATTATTCAAATTTATACATAAAAGACATGAAGCCTTTTGAAAAGTTTTGGAAAAGGAAAGAATGACAGTGTTTGCTTTTCTAGTGCATGTCTGAAAACTGTAGCTGCTGAAGGTTTATCAGCTTTGATCTGAAAGACTCCCAAAAGTAAAGTGAGTCTGCAAATAGCAGAAAGGGAGCAGACACCCACCCACCAACTGTTCACCTCCTTCTAGAAGATTACCAGGTTCTCTGATCACACCAGCTGGGACAAATGGGGCCCGTTTTCAATCCTCAAAAATACAGATGCATTGCTCTTCTTTTTCATTACATTACACACACAAAACTGAATTTTTGTCCAAAGGAACATGTGAAATCAGTGTCTGCTGGGTCAAGGTGTGCTATTCAGATGACGATTAGCAGTCAAAATTGAGCCATTCTGGACACCTCTGACTGCTGATCATAAGTACACAGATGACAGGTTTTCAAATCGGCTGTCTGCTTAATAATGATATTACCTACATAATGCTCCCTTATGGTGTTGCGTCATTCTGAGACTCATCAGGTATCGGATGCTGATAAAACAGATGGGTTGTCATAAAGCTTCTATCTTTTCAACAGTGCAATTTCGAGTGGGTCTCCCTGAGCAGGTCCCAATCTGTGAATCAAGGGGATCTACCTGACTTGTGTAGATCCCCTTGATTTGGTTATCGTTTGAATCAGCACTGGCGCACCTCAGGGGTGTGTGCTTAGCCCACTGTTTTTCTCGCTCTATGCCCATGACTGTGTGCCTAGGCACAGCTCAAGCGCCATCTATAAATTTGCAGTCGACACAATTATTGTTGTCAGAATTTCAGATGGTGATGAGAGGGTGTACAGAAGCAAGAATTATCAGCTAGTTGAATATATATTTAATATATATTCTTACTGTAATTTAGTTTTTCCTCTATTATTACATATTGCATTGTACTGCTGCTGCAAAGACAACGAATGTCATGACATACGCCGATGATTTTAAACTTGATTCTGATTCTGGTTCTGACTCCCTTGGGTCCATACCAATTTGTTCTACCTAACCCTGCCCACCCATCACAGCTCACCATCCTTGCCCAATGGTCACAACCACCAATCTCTTGACTCTTCCTATCCCCAATTAGCTGATCATGATTCCACTCAGATCTCAGAACCCAATCCACAATATTTGTTAACCTCTAGGGCCCAGGAGTTCCAAAATTCTTATTACTCTCAGTTCTTAACCTGCTGCTCTCAATGCAAAAGCATCAATGCAAGGCATCTCCCAATCCCAAGCACAGTCTGAGATCTCATGTATTTAGATGCAGTGCTGTATTTTACCTCCCCAACCAGAACAAAATATACTGATTCTTGTCAATGCCCAGTTCCTAATCATAACTATTTTTTTTCTTCCAAGCCCTGATCATAACCTGACGCCAGATGCTGAACTTCTCTCCCCACGATTTGGCCTACTCTTGGATTTTCCCTGATATATATTTTTCCCACAATAAATCAGCATCCTGTGGGAACTGTGTAGACCCATTCTGTTTCATCTGCAGCTTGGGATCTTGAAGTGACCAGAAGTTCATGCAGCAGGCCTACGGACAACATGGTTGGTAACTAACCACTATATGACCACTTACTGCATCTCTGTGGGTGCCAATGAATTTCTCGAGAAAAGTATTCTTAGTATGAAGGCACACAATATTTTTATTGCAAAAACAAAACTAGCCTTCTGAGAACTTCAAGGAAAGCCCAAATTGTATGTGTTGGAGTTGATCAAAGGAATCAAACAAATTGTATAGCCAACAAGTTGATTGAATAAAATTCCATCAGAAGACATTCAGCCTTCTGTAATTACTGACAATGATGTTTCTTCAATGCTTGGGGTTGGAGATGATCCATTATATGTTGGAGAATCCTACTGATTTTCAATTTTTTTGATATTCATCTACACTGACAATTCATCAAACAAATGAAGGTGAAAATTACCCTTAGTGGGCCTTAGCTTTCTCATACTAATAGTTTGCTCAATTTCCTTCAATGTTCTCCCACTTGGAACTGAAGAGACTTTCGGATTAGCTGACAAATACGCAGCAGATTGCATTAATTCTTTCATGTACATAGCAGACAAATTACAAAGTCATTCCACTTGCAATAACTTAATGGAAATATGATTAGGTGTAATGAGTTAAACATAATCTATATTTTCTGGAAAACACTCAAAGACTAATGTCATTTTGGAATTGATTTCAGGGGAGACAACAACCTTAAATGTTCTAGTCTAATTATTAACTTTATTAACTTTTGTAAAGTTTAAGTGGAGGATTACAAGATCAAACAAATATTCATGTCAAACTTAGAATGGACAATTTACATTGCAGTTAATCATTCATTGAGAAAAGCTGCTTGTTCAGTTTTCCCCAGTTAATCTGAGACAATGTCATAATCACATCCCCGATCCCCCTCCCCCCCACCCCGAGCTCTTCAACCATCCCTAATCTTGCAACACTACCACCTGTTTGGAAAATTGCAACATCTAGCTATTCTTGCTACTAGAAACTAGTGGATTGATATAGGCAGTAATTTTTCTTATTTTATAAAGTTTTATTTAGCCCAAAGAATGAATTCGCTAATGAGTTGTCTCTCATCTTTTGCATGCTTATTGCTTTTTACTCAATTTGTCGATTTGAATCAGATCAACAACAGGTTTGTGTTTTATCTCTTCGATGATACAGAGTGGTTTGAAGTATTGTTGTGCTATTTATGGTTTGATTATAAAGACTGAAAGATTAAAAAGATGAAAGGTTGCAATGTACATTAAATTGCAATGAATATTTGATTGTGATCCAGCTAAATGAACATATAAATAGGTGTGTTCGTATGGTAAAAGATCACTTGCTTTTTTCTCCTCTAGTATATATTGTATCAAATTTCCTTGCAGCTGAGGAAACTGGAACTTAAATCATGCGGAGTGTGCTGCCCCATTTAGACTCATAAGGTCATACAGCACTACAGTACAGAGACAGGCAGGAGCTTTGGCCCATCTAGTTCATGTTGAACTATTAATCTGTCTAGTCCCGTTGACCTGCACCTGGATCACAGCCCTCCACACCCCTCCCATCCATGTGCTTATTCAAACTTCTCTTAAATGTGGAGATCAGACCCACATCTGCTACTTCCCCGCTGGCAGCACGTTCACATTCTCGCCACCCTCTTTAGCATTTGTCTGTGTTTTTTTTTACGAGGCTGAGTTGCTAGTTCAACGCTCAACCCAGCACGGATGGAAAGTGTGCAAGGAGCCGGCCGGATTCGAACTCAAGACCACTCGCCTCAAAGTCTGGTGCAGGTGCCACTACACCACCAGCTGGCCTACCCTAACTAGACCCCTCATAAATTTTAACAAAATATATGTAGATAAATGTAAATAGGTACATTAGTATGGTAAAATATCACTTGCATTTTTCCTCCCGCTAATCCATATTGTATCCAGATTTCTTCCAGCTGAGGTATTGTTTCCATGGATGCAATGGGTTATTGTTCACTGAAGGAGCATGACTCCATTCTTCACGGCATGTCCAATATAGTAGTGCAGCTGCCTTGTACTGAGGGATCTAGCTGAATGAAACCATGAACCATCATCTCCTCCTCCCCTCTTCCCAAATTAAACAAAATTCCATGAATCTCCAGGAATGAAAAGATAATTGGCATGTTTTCTTTTCTTTCAATTCTTAAATCCTATTTCCATAGTTTGTCAAAGATAACTTTTGACTGGTTCTTTCACTTGTACATTTGTTAGCTGGTGCTCAGCTGGATCTGATCCATTTCTCTCATCCCTTTACAAAGTACACCAAAGTTTTGCCAAGGTTTAATCCTGCCTCAGACTGATCTCCCATCCTACAGTGGTCCTCCTGTTATTTTTCTAGCCCTAGCCTCCTTCATCATGCCCTCTTGATCCCTACTGTGATTCCAGCAGTTTATCCCTGAAACTTTTATTTTATTCCTGTCATTCCCAAGATGTGGGCATTACAGGTAAGGCCAACACTTCAAATTATCCTTGGCTTTTGGAGTACCGTGGTACCGTAGCGGGTAGTTTAATGCTATCACAGCTTGGGCATTGGAGTTCAGCGTTCATTTCTGATGCTGTCTGTAAGGAGTTTGTACGTTTTCCTCATAAACACATGGTTTCCTCCTGGTGCTCCTGTTTCTACACACAGTCCAAAGACGTACCGATTTGTAGGTTGGTTGGTCATTGTAATATTGTCCTGTGATTGGGCTAAGTGGGTTGCTGGGTGACACGGTTCATTGGGCAGGAAAGGCCTGTCAGTTGCTGGGCGAAATGGCTCATTGGGCAGGAAAGGCCTGTGGATTGCTGGGCAACACGGCTCATTGGGCAGGAAAGGCCTGTGGGTTGCTGGGCAACACGACTCATTGGGCAGGAGAGGCCTGTGGGTTGCTGTATCTCTAAATGAATACACAAAATAAAAATATGCCAGCCAGCTGCCTTCTTCATCATCTAGAGTCTCTGAGTTAAAGGAATTCCTAGAATGACATTGGTGTGGAATTGCAGGATTTTCATCCAGAAACAACGAAAAACATCTGGGACTTAGTGGGTACCTAAAAATTAAGGCATTATTGTATGCGTGTCTTCAAGATGCCAAATTATTGGTATTATTTTATATTATTAAATTATGTATCTCTCACTTTTGTGCTCATAGTAGAGGCTGTGGATTTAGAAGATACTGTTGAAGAAAATTAATACTACTGTGTATCTTGTAGATGGTACACATTGTAGGCTAGATGTAACAATGGTAGAAAGCTTGGATGCTTGAGTCAGACTGAATGGATCCCAATCCTTCTTGGATTGGCTGTCAGTAATAAGTGAGATATTATAGGGATCATTGCTTACTTAAGACCACCAACATCTACTGGGGCATAGGACGCTGACGGTAGATCGTCAGAGTCCTCTGTCCTGGGCCAGTCTTTCAATTTGTCTCCAGGTGTAGCTCATCTCCTTGGCGTATCCTTTGTCTCCCAGGGTTGAGATCTTTGGAGCTACTGTTGTTGTTTCTGTAGCAATGGGATTTTACGGGATGAGGTTACTAGTTCTATACCCAACACTCCTCTTTTGCAGCTGGGCTTGGGACAATTCATGGTAGAATTATAGAGATCATTGTCAGGGCTTTAACTGTTTCTAATCTATATTAATGGCCTGAAGGTACCAGGTATACTACTGTTGAATTTGCTGATGATCCATTGCAGGAATTTTTAATATATAAATCCCCTGCAAAAAACTCAAGAACATAGAATGTTATAATATTCCTAACAACTATTCAGCTATTATCAAAAAAGCTTTTTTTTAAAGCAAAAAGAATAATTTATCCATAATGAACAAATTTCTTTACTCAGATCATTATATTCCTTTTCTAATCACCTTGTCCGAAACATCAGAAGCTTAGTTCCACTTGATTGTCAACTTGGTCAGTGGGTTGCATGGACTGAATGTTCTCCTTGTGAAGCAAAAAAGGTAAGATTACACAGAAACAGTTAACTTTTGTTATTGGAGTAATCAATGTTGAAACAAAAATATCTGGTGCAGAAGTTAAAATGTAAAGAGTAAATGATGGAACTACTATATGTAGCAGGTCAAACAGTAATCTGAAAGAGGGATATTAAAAGACTTTTCTTCATACAATTTACCTCTAAAGCATATTAAACACATTTCAGAGTCTCAGTCTCACTATCATAGCCTCCCTGGTTATATTTCATAGAATCACATAAACTACTGGACTGCCTCTACTTTGCTCTGTCAACGAGCGAGTGTTATATAAATTGAAGTTCTTAATGTTGTTGCTAAGAACTAATGAAGATCCCGGTTGAGGTCTTGTGTGAGGTCCCAACAGTTGGTAATCAAGACTACACCCGTATTTGACCTCATATTCCAATATCCAACTCATTTCACAACCTATTCTATACAGAGAAGAATAACTTCAACATTAAATCTGTCATAAAACATTTGTTCCTCTCACCAACTTATTTGTTCTTTTCAGATTCTATTCAATAATCCCAGTGTATTCAATAAATAAAAGTGTGCCATATTTAATATCATTTACTAAAGATATATTCTATATTGTTGTAATATCACCATATTCCAAGTAATAACAGATTTTCTTTTTATTTATGTAAGTAAAATATCTTTTATTTCAAAATTTGTGTTATGCTAACTTTATTCATATTCATTGAAATAGGGAGGAAGAACAGAGCATGAAAATATCATTTTATATTTATGAATATAATTTCTGATACCCCTTGATTATGGTTGATAATTAGACTGAACCAGAGCAACCCTATTATGTTATGGTACTGAAAAAAATTAAATCAAAACCCAAGTCCATAGTGTAGGACACAGCCAATACTGCCAAGAATAAAAGAGAATGTATGTAATAGTTTTTTTTGACACAAAATAAATTTTAAATATCTCCATATATTTCAGAAGATTGGAGGAGATATAAAATTCCAATTTTGAAGGATCTAGGGAAGAACCAGTTAAAATTAAATATAAAGCAATGATTCTAGACAGTAATAAAGGGCAACAGGAAATTTGAAGTCAATATTGTTCTTACTGAACTGGTTTCATAAATCCTAGGAAACACATATGATTTCAACATGGCTTGCATCTGCCAACAAATGTATTTATTCAGCTATCTTTTACAAATGTTATCTTGTCAGGTAAAATTCACATGAATATCTTCACGGACAGATAACGTTTTAAATGAGATCTATAATTTACATATTTGAACTGGCTTATTGCTGAAACTATTAACACCTGTCATTTTGTGCAGTAGTGTGCAACAAAAATTTTGATGTTCTTATTACAATACCATGTTTCTATAAGAAATTGATGCAGGTTTTAAAGAAAGAAATAGAGATTTCTGATTGTAAATAGTTCAGAATGCTTTTTTGGTATATACATAGTATTTCATGTACCAACCAGTGATTTCAATGCAAGGATACCAATAGAAACCTGCAAACTCTTGTTGATTGACATTTAACAAAAAATATGGATTAGTAGAGGCTTAAAACAAAACAAACTGCTGGAGTATTTCAATGGGTCAGGCAGCATCTGTGGAGGAAAAGAGAAAATGAATGTTTTGGCCTGAAGCCTGCAACAGGATTGAGTGTCTAAGAGGAGATAGCCAGTATACAGGGGTGAGTGGGAGAAGGGAGGTGGATTTGGCAAGCAGGAGGAGGGATTAATGGAGGTTACTGAAGGATGGAGCAAGGTGGGAAAGGGAGGGGTAGAGATAGTGACAGAGGCTGGAATATGATCAGTGGAGACAGTGATAGAGGCTGGAGTGTGATCAGTGGAGATAGTGATAGAGGCTGGAGTGTGATGAGTGGAGATAGTGACAGAGGCTGGAGTGTGATCAGTGGAGATAGTGACAGAGGCTGGAGTGTGATGAGTGGAGATAATGACAGAGGCTGGAGTGTGATGAGTGGAGATAATGACAGAGGCTGGAGTGTGATGAGTGGAGACAGTGACAGAGGCTGGAGTGTGATGAGTGGAGATAGTGACAGAGGCTGGAGTGTGATGAGTGGAGACAGTGACAGAGGCTGGAGTGTGATGAGTGGAGATAGTGACAGAGGCTGGAGTGTGATGAGTGGAGACAGTGACAGAGGCTGGAATATGATCAGTGGAGACAGTGATAGAGGCTGGAGTGTGATGAGTGGAGATAGTGACAGAGGCTGGAGTGTGATGAGTGGAGACAGTGACAGAGGCTGGAGTGTGATCAGTGGAGATAGTGACAGAGGCTGGAGTGTGATGAGTGGAGACAGTGACAGAGGCTGGAATATGATCAGTGGAGACAGTGATAGAGGCTGGAGTGTGATCAGTGGAGATAGTGACAGAGGCTGGAGTGTGATGAGTGGAGACAGTGACAGAGGCTGGAGTGTGATGAGTGGAGACAGTGACAGAGGCTGGAGTGTGATGAGTGGAGATAGTGACAGAGGCTGGAGTGTGATGAGTGGAGACAGTGACAGAGGCTGGAGTGTGATGAGTGGAGACAGTGACAGAGGCTGGAGTGTGATGAGTGGAGATAGTGACAGAGGCTGGAGTGTGATCAGTGGAGACAGTGACAGAGGCTGGAGTGTGATCAGTGGAGATAGTGACAGAGGCTGGAGTGTGATGAGTGGAGACAGTGACAGAGGCTGGAATATGATCAGTGGAGACAGTGATAGAGGCTGGAGTGTGATGAGTGGAGATAGTGACAGAGGCTGGAGTGTGATGAGTGGAGACAGTGACAGAGGCTGGAGTGTGATCAGTGGAGATAGTGACAGAGGCTGGAGTGTGATGAGTGGAGACAGTGACAGAGGCTGGAATATGATCAGTGGAGACAGTGATAGAGGCTGGAGTGTGATCAGTGGAGATAGTGACAGAGGCTGGAGTGTGATGAGTGGAGACAGTGACAGAGGCTGGAGTGTGATGAGTGGAGACAGTGACAGAGGCTGGAGTGTGATGAGTGGAGATAGTGACAGAGGCTGGAGTGTGATGAGTGGAGATAGTGACAGAGGCTGGAGTGTGATCAGTGGAGACAGTGACAGAGGCTGGAGTGTGATCAGTGGAGATAGTGACAGAGGCTGGAGTGTGATGAGTGGAGATAGTGACAGAGGCTGGAGTGTGATCAGTGGAGACAGTGACAGAGGCTGGAGTGTGATCAGTGGAGACAGTGACAGAGGCTGGAGTGTGATGAGTGGAGACAGTGATAGAGGCTGGAGTGTGATGAGTGGAGGCAGTGACAGAGGCTGGAGTGTGATCAGTGGAGTTAGTGACAGAGGCTGGAGTGTGATCAGTGGAGACAGTGATAGAGGCTGGAGTGTGATGAGTGGAGATAGTGACAGAGGCTGGAGTGTGATCAGTGGAGATAGTGATAGAGGCTGGAGTGTGATCAGCGGAGATAGTGACAGAGGCTGGAGTGTGATGAGTGGAGACAGTGACAGAGGCTGGAGTGTGATGAGTGGAGATAGTGACAGAGGCTGGAGTGTGATGAGTGGAGATAATGACAGAGGCTGGAGTGTGATGAGTGGAGACAGTGACAGAGGCTGGAGTGTGATCAGTGGAGATAGTAACAGAGGCTGGAGTGTGATGAGTGGAGATAATGACAGAGGCTGGAGTGTGATGAGTGGAGATAATGACAGAGGCTGGAGTGTGATGAGTGGAGACAGTGACAGAGGCTGGAGTGTGATCAGTGGAGATAGTGACAGAGGCTGGAGTGTGATGAGTGGAGACAGTGACAGGGGCTGGAGTGTGATCAGTGGAGATAGTGACAGAGGCTGGAGTTTGATGAGTGGAGACAGTGACAGAGGCTGGAGTGTGATCAGTGGAGATAGTGACAGAGGCTGGAGTGTGATGAGTGGAGACAGTGACAGGGGCTGGAGTGTGATGAGTGGAGATAATGACAGAGGCTGGAGTTTGATGAGTGGAGATAGTGACAGAGGCTGGAGTGTGATCAGTGGAGATAGTGACAGAGGCTGGAGTGTGATGAGTGGAGATAGTGACAGAGGCTGGAGTGTGCTCAGTGGAGATAGTGACAGAGGCTGGAGTGTGATGAGTGGAGATAGTGACAGAGGCTGGAGTGTGATCAGTGGAGATAGTGACAGAGGCTGGAGTGTGATGAGTGGAGATAGTGACAGAGGCTGGAGTGTGATCAGTGGAGATAGTGACAGAGGCTGGAGTGTGATGAGTGGAGACAGTGACAGAGGCTGGAGTGTGATGAGTGGAGATAATGACAGAGGCTGGAGTGTGATGAGTGGAGACAGTGACAGAGGCTGGAGTGTGATCAGTGGAGACAGTGACAGAGGCTGGAGTGTGATGAGTGGAGACAGTGATAGAGGCTGGAGTGTGATGAGTGGAGGCAGTGACAGAGGCTGGAGTGTGATCAGTGGAGACAGTGATAGAGGCTGGAGTGTGATGAGTGGAGACAATGACAGAGGCTGGAGTGTGATGAGTGGAGATAGTGACAGAGGCTGGAGTGTGATGAGTGGAGATAGTGACAGAGTCTGGAGTGTGATGAGTGGAGATAGTGACAGAGGCTGGAGTGTGATCAGTGGAGATAGTGACAGAGGCTGGAGTGTGATGAGTGGAGATAGTGATAGAGGCTGGAGTGTGATCAGTGGAGATAGTGACAGAGGCTGGAGTGTGATCAGTGGAGACAGTGACAGAGGCTGGAGTGTGATCAGTGGAGATAGTGACAGAGGCTGGAGTGTGATGAGTGGAGATAGTGACAGAGGCTGGAGTGTGATGAGTGGAGACAGTGATAGAGGCTGGAGTGTGATGAGTGGAGGCAGTGACAGAGGCTGGAGTGTGATGAATGGAGACAGTGATAGAGGCTGGAGTGTGATGAGTGGAGACAGTGACAGAGGCTGGAGTGTGATGAGTGGAGATAGTGACAGAGGCTGGAGTGTGATGAGTGGAGACAGTGACAGAGGCTGGAGTGTGATGAGTGGAGACAGTGACAGAGGCTGGAGTGTGATGAGTGGAGATAATGACAGAGGCTGGAGTGTGATGAGTGGAGACAGTGACAGAGGCTGGAGTGTGATCAGTGGAGATAGTGACAGAGGCTGGAGTGTGATGAGTGGAGACAGTGACAGAGGCTGGAGTGTGATCAGTGGAGATAGTGACAGAGGCTGGAGTGTGATGAGTGGAGATAGTGACAGAGGCTGGAGTGTGATCAGTGGAGATAGTGACAGAGGCTGGAGTGTGATGAGTGGAGATAGTGACAGAGGCTGGAGTGTGATCAGTGGAGATAGTGACAGAGGCTGGAGTGTGATGAGTGGAGACAGTGACAGAGGCTGGAGTGTGCTCAGTGGAGATAGTGACAGAGGCTGGAGTGTGATGAGTGGAGATAGTGACAGAGGCTGGAGTGTGATCAGTGGAGATAGTGACAGAGGCTGGAGTGTGATGAGTGGAGATAGTGACAGAGGCTGGAGTGTGATGAGTGGAGATAGTGACAGAGGCTGGAATGTGATCAGTGGAGATAGTGACAGAGGCTGGAGTGTGATCAGTGGAGATAGTGACAGAGGCTGGAGTGTGATGAGTGGAGATAGTGATAGAGGCTGGAGTGTGATCAGTGGAGATAGTGACAGAGGCTGGAGTGTGATCAGTGGAGACAGTGACAGAGGCTGGAGTGTGATCAGTGGAGATAGTGACAGAGGCTGGAGTGTGATGAGTGGAGATAGTGACAGAGGCTGGAGTGTGATGAGTGGAGACAGTGATAGAGGCTGGAGTGTGATGAGTGGAGGCAGTGACAGAGGCTGGAGTGTGATGAATGGAGACAGTGATAGAGGCTGGAGTGTGATGAGTGGAGACAGTGACAGAGGCTGGAGTGTGATGAGTGGAGATAGTGACAGAGGCTGGAGTGTGATGAGTGGAGACAGTGACAGAGGCTGGAGTGTGATGAGTGGAGACAGTGACAGAGGCTGGAGTGTGATGAGTGGAGACAGTGACAGAGGCTGGAGTGTGATGAGTGGAGATAATGACAGAGGCTGGAGTGTGATGAGTGGAGACAGTGACAGAGGCTGGAGTGTGATCAGTGGAGATAGTGACAGAGGCTGGAGTGTGATGAGTGGAGACAGTGACAGAGGCTGGAGTGTGATCAGTGGAGATAGTGACAGAGGCTGGAGTGTGATGAGTGGAGATAGTGACAGAGGCTGGAGTGTGATCAGTGGAGATAGTGACAGAGGCTGGAGTGTGATGAGTGGAGATAGTGACAGAGGCTGGAGTGTGATCAGTGGAGATAGTGACAGAGGCTGGAGTGTGATGAGTGGAGACAGTGACAGAGGCTGGAGTGTGCTCAGTGGAGATAGTGACAGAGGCTGGAGTGTGATGAGTGGAGATAGTGACAGAGGCTGGAGTGTGATCAGTGGAGATAGTGACAGAGGCTGGAGTGTGATGAGTGGAGATAGTGACAGAGGCTGGAGTGTGATGAGTGGAGATAGTGACAGAGGCTGGAATGTGATCAGTGGAGATAGTGACAGAGGCTGGAGTGTGATGAGTGGAGATGACAGTGGGCTGCACATTATGGAATCAGATAAGAAACAACGGTGGTGAGTGGGGGCAGATAAGGAAAAGATGCTGGACAACACAGAATGACAGGGAAGAGAGAAGAGGCAGTGGACTGAATGGGTAGAATGGTAGGTGGTATTCTGTTATCCGTAGTCTTCTGTTATCTTCATTTATCACCTCCTGGTCTCAGTCACTTCCTTCACCCCTTCCTCCCCAAATTTCTGACTACATCTGCCAATCAAACCCTGCTCACCTCAATCAACCTATCACTATCCAGCTGCCTCACCCCTCCCCTCACTTCCACATTGTTGGTCATGAACATGTCCTGGACAAGCTCCGGAATGTTGCAACTGTGATCAAGGTCAATAGAGAGACACTAAAGCTGGTATATTAAAGTGTTTATTCATCACAAGAAGCAATTATTCTCATGGAGAATAATTGGCTCAACAAAAAAAACAAAAAGTACATCACATTTTTATACCAATGAGATCAAAGTTAGCAGTAGATGATTCAATACAATTTCAATAGTTACAATAACATTATTTACTTCAATAAACACACACAAAATGCTGGTGGAACACAGCAGGCCAGGCAGCATCTATAAGGAAAAGCACTGTCGACGTTTCGGGCCGAGGCCCTTCGTCAGGAC